>NC_139402.1:3550000-4150000 GCF_054392235.1 Sus scrofa
AAGCATCCAAGGCTTAACTTCTGTCTTAACTTGATGTGACATGTACGATGCGGCCCCAGGAGACGGCTTGTTCCTGGGCAAAGAATTCGAGTGACCTGCCCTAGAGTGGTTCAGACAGCACCCAGAACCCAGGAAAATGAGCTCTCAAGCCCATCACCACAGAGGTTTCAGAAACCCATGAAGCGCCCTGCTCAGGGCCTCCCCGCCTCCCCCCGACATGCACAGCAGCACTCACTCCAAGGAAACTCTGGAAATAACCTCCCTGGGCTGGGGGGGGGGGGGAGTCCCTAGCATTATTTGGGGATCCAGAGAAAGAATTATGAAAGAAAGGAGTTCCCTGGTGGCTCAGTGGGTTCAGGATTGGGCACTGTCACCACGTGGCTCTGGTTACCACTGTGGCTCGGGTCGATCCCTAACCGGGGAATTTCTGCACACTGCAGGCACCGCCCAAAAAAAAAAAAGGAATTAATGAAAAAGAAAGTCCTAAAACCCCAGGACCGGGGGGGGGGGGGGGGGAAGCCTGCCAAGGGAGGCCAGGAAGGCGGTTAGGCTCACGGAATTCCTGGAAAAATATGCAGAAATCAGTTATGAAGTGGGTTCCTGTGACAGCCAGTGCTGGCAGTGATGGAAATTCTAACGAGCCTAACTCAGGGTTCACTACCGTCGAGGGCTTTCCCGGAACAAACGCAAGCAGAGAAGGAAGGATCAGAGTGGCCGCAAAGACCCCCAGGAAAGGGCCGACCCCGCACGTGGGGAGAGGCCACCGCTGCAGGACACACAGGCCCTCTGCAGCCAGAGCCTGGCCGTGGTCACTGACAGGCCACCGAGCAATACTCCAGGGGGCCTTCCGGACCCACGTCTGCGGCAGCCCTTCCCTAAAGCAGGCGGATAACCAAACCCTAATCTCGGGTCCGGAGTTGTTTTTCGGATGTTGGAACCAGCACCACGGGGAAGAAATGAACTACTGCTTGATAACCTGGAGCGCAAGGCCCCCCAGGCCTCCAGGCGCCTAAGGAAGGATGGAGTTAGAATTAATCCCCGTGACCCCGCCCCAGGATCTCACCCTCAGCCAATCAGAGATCGCGCACGAGCGCCCCTGGTACCCAGGCCGCCCCTCCCTCCTCTGCCTTCAAAGATGCTTTGCTGAAACCCTCGGGGAGTTTTGGTCTCTTAAACACCCGCTTCCTAGACGCCTTACTGGGCCCCTGCAATAACGGCCCTTTCCTTCCCGACAACCCGCGGTCAGGAGCCGGGCTTCGCTGCGGGCGCGCGAGCGGACCCGAGTTTGGTAATAATTCCTTCCCGAAAAGCCGGGAAGGAAAGCTCTCCTCTTCCTCGTCGGAGACCGTCTACCACCAGGTGAGCTCAGCTCAGTTAGGGGAACGGGACCTGGAAAGCCTTGCACTCATCCCAGTGGCTGGTGTTTTTTTTGTGTGTGTTTTTGTGTTTTTTGAATGGCTGCACCTGTGGCATACGGCGGTTCCTGGGCCAGGAATCGAATCTGAGCTGCAGCCTCAGCAATGCCATATCCTTTAACTCACTGCCCTGGGCCGGGGATCGAACCTGCAGCTCTGCAGGGAGCTGCGCCGAGGCAGTCATCTGCGGGAACTCCCCGGTGGCCCTTTGACTGAGGTGTTTCTAGAAGCCAAGAGCATCCATGGCTAGACAGTAAAACAGAGCACAGGGGACCAGATGACAGAGCAGGACACACAGACACAGAAACAGGACACACACGGAGACGGACATGAACTGTTGTGTTTTTTTGTTTGTTTGTTTTTGCCTTTTTCCTTTTTCAGGCCAAGCCTACAGCCTGTGGAAGTTCCCGGGCTAGGGGTCGAATCATCGACAACACTGTCTCAGCCACAGCCACGAGGGATCCGAGCCACATCTGCAACCTGCACCACAGCTCACGGCAACGCCAGCTCCTTAACCCACAGAGTGAGTCCAGGGATCGAACCCGCAACCTCATGGAGATGACGACAGGTTCCTCACCCACTGAGCCACAATTGGAACTCTGATGGGAGCTGTTTCTGAAACCAGGGAGCTGTGAGGACTCAGAGGTTGTCCCAGAAAGAATGGGAACAGCAGAAAACCTCCCGCCGGGGAAACTGTGGCAGCCGTGGGCCTCAGGCCAAGGCTGGGTGACCCCGATTTTCGGTGAGACCCACGGCGAAGGATACCGCTTGTGTTTATCAATGAGTTTTGTTGCTCAGCGGTGGAAACACTGTCAAAGGAAAAGGAAAACCCTCCTTCACTGCTGGTGAAAAATGTAAAATGGTGCAGCCACTCCGGAGAACAGAACGGAGGTTCCTCAGAAAACTCAACCTAGGACGACCGTGGGATCCAGCCGTCCCACTGCTGGGCATCTATCAAGACAAAACCACATACACTCACTTCAAAAGATAACCCACCTCCCAATATCGACAGCAGCACTCTTCACAACGGCCCAGACAGGAAGCAACCTAAATGTCCATGAGGCGATGAGTGCGTGAAGAAGGGGTCCACGCACACGATGCAACAGGACTGAGCCATCAGCAGAAAGAAATCACGCCACGGGTAGCAGCATGGATGGACCTAGAGATTCTCATACTAAGTATGTCAAAAAGAAAAAACAAATACCATGTGAGATCGCTTCTATGTGTCATTGAAAAAAATACAAAGTAGTGAATAGAAAAAGCAGCAGACTCACCTATGCAGAGAAGAAACTCGGGGTTGAGGGGGGGGGGGGGAGGGGAGCAAGAGATACAAACTGAGTTTAACATAAGCTACAAGGACACGGTGTATGCACAGGGAATAGAGCCAGTGTTTGCTAATAACTAGAAATGAACTAGAACGTTAAAACAGGGTGCATGAGGGTCTTGCCCACCTGTAACTTACGTGAAATCGAACAGCAGCAATACTTCGATTTTAAAAAATGAATACGTAAGGTTGTGCACACACATACACAGAGGAGTGTTTCCTGACACAGACACAAGGAAGTACAAACCTGACATTCGTTGTCAACATGGTTTTAGGGGCGCACAGCCCACCTGAAAAGAATCACAAAGCCTGAAACACTGACTTTTCGCCCCGTGGGTGGGTTGCTGCCCAAACAACAGCGGGGAAGCCATGTCCCCTGGACAGAAAATGACACTGCCAATGGGGGTCAAATGACTATCTATGGCTCCCAAGAGTCAGAACCCAAGAACCCCCCCCAAATTATCCCCAAGGGAGGACAGAGAGACAGTGGGTGAGCTGTCACCTGGAGGCAGCCGAGGGACAGTCCCCATTCTCTGTTCAGAGGCTGGACACGGGCAAGCTCAGTGCTGGAGGGACCCACATTCACAGGGGGAGAGGCACCCGCCCAGGACCCTCCGTCCCCGCATCACAGGGGCGGGACGGAAACACACGTCTGGAACTGCTGCAGCCACACGGAGCTCTCAGCCAGTCTGGCCGCCTCCGTCCAGGACAATTTCTGCGCACTGATCTCGCCCCACGTCTGAGGACGGGGGGCTGCAGAAACATCCTCTGCCCCTTCGAGGGGAACAAATCTTAAACCCTTCATCTCTTTCCCTCCAGCTAGTGTTGGCCTCCTTCTTGGGACGGCTGTGAAAACCACGAAAATGAGGCACTTCTGCAGAAAGGGGAAAAAACCCATCTCAGGATGGCAACCTTACAGCTAGAGCTGAGCATGCAACACACACCCGTTTGAGGAAGCAGAGACTTAGGGCTTTTACGGCAAGATGTGCATGTGAAACACACGGCATCCTGAGGAAGCTGAGTGCTGGGTGGACCCAGATAAGAGGCATCCGTGACAGCCAGGGGCTGTGTCTTGACGAGAAATTCTGGATGATGGAAATGAAACCGAATCTAAACTATTTATCCATGTGGTCATGCAGTGGACAACGATCGGGATGGGGGGGGTTATCATGACCCAAACTGGCCCCTTTGAACTCAAAATGTTGGGGCCGAAACACCAAGTGCTTGAATCCCTTTTCCCCAGCCCCCAGGGAGAGCAGCAATCCAAAAAATGCAGAGAAAGGAGAGGAGGGAGTTCCCGCTGTGCCTCAGTGGGTTAAGAACCCGACTTAGAGTCCGTGAGGATGCGGGTTTGACCCCTGGCCTCGCTCTGTGGGTTAAGGATCCAGCGTTGCCATGAGCTGTGGTGTAGATCATAGATGTGGCTTGGATCCCGTGTGGCTGTGGCTGTGGTGTAGACCTGCAGGTGCAGCTCCGATTCGACCCCTAGCCTGGGAACCTCCATCCACTGCAGGTGCAGCCCAAAAAAGAATAAAAATGGACAGAAGGATGGATGCTGACTGCAGCGTCCACCTGTCTGTCTGTCTGTCTCTGGGGCACCTTGTTTTCTTAAAAGGAAGGAGAGAGAAGGAGGATGGGGGGGGTGAAGAGGCAAACTGCCCAGGTGCCCTCAAGTGACGCATGGTTCATGCTCACCGCTCCAAGAGGCTCGGCTTTATAAAACCATCCTTCTCATCACTCCGCCTGACAGTCCAGTAAAGAAACGTGCAGAATCTCTGCTCCCAAGGACCTGACCCGGCTGGCAGCTTTACTCACATAAAATACCTCTGATGCTTTTTAGGGCCGTACTCACAGCATATGAAGGTTCCCAGGCTAGGGGTCCAGCCTACACCACAGCCACAGCCACAGGGGATCCAAGCTGTGTCTTCGACCTACACTGAAGCTCATGGCAACGCCGGATCCTAAACTCACTGAGCGAGGCCAGGGATGGAACCTGCAACCTCATGGTTCCTAGTCGGATTCATTTCTGCTGCACCATGACGGGAACTCAGCATAAATGTATTTTGATGTTTTCTTTTTCTTTCTTTTTTTTTTTTTTTTGGCTGCAGCTGAGACTTACAAACGTTCTCAAGCGAGGCATCGGATCCGTGCCACAGCAGCTGAAACACCGGATCCTTAACCCGCTGAGCCGCCAAGGGAACTCCCCCATGACATGTTGGTGTGAAAAGAAAGGCATCACCCCCCACCCCCGATCACTGAGAAAAACCCCAGAACAAAGCACAACAGCCTTTCTGATTATTCTCCATGGCCTAGAAAAGCCTCTTTCAACAAACCAACCCCAAACCTTCCCCGGGGTGATCCGAGGGTGCCTGCGACGGCTATAGCATTAATGACACACGTCGGACAGATAACTCAGGAGTTTGTTTATTTCTAGAGCTTCTTGAACAAGAGCCAAACTCGAAAGCATTAAATAAGAAAAACAAAAACAAAAAACCCACAACCCAGGTAAGGCGCGCCGGCCAACCCAAGGCTTAGGAAACGAATGAGAAACAGAGAGAGGAGGCTGGCGGGGCGGGGGGCACAGGTTCTCAGGCGATCAGACAAGCCAAGGATTTCAGGACATCTGGGAGCCCGGCAGGGAGGGGGCACAGCTCTGGGGCTGATTTTTTTTTTTCCAGCCTGGGAGCAGAGAGGAGACACAACATAGAGCCGGGACCCGAGGCCCTGCTCCTAGAAGCACAGAGAGCTGGGGGGACCTGCCACAGGGAGGCAAACACGGTCATTCCAGGACAAAGCGCAGGTGAAGCTGCTTTCCGCCACCCTTGATCTCCTGACAACATCCACGGCCAGAGACATCCAGAAAAAACTCTGCCCTGGCTGGAGCCACGGGACGTCGGAAGCCACGAGCCTGAACAAAATTCCCTTCTTAAGCCTCCGGGAAGCCAGCCAGAACTGGGGGCTGAGCAAAAAGCAGCCCAAGGGCCGAGATGTCTAAAAACCATGAACCTTTTCCCATCCTGGGTTTTAACGCAGGAATCAGAGACATCGCAATGGCTGAAGCAACCCACAAGGACCCCCAAAGATAAAATCACCCCTGCTAATTTTTTCTTGGCTGCACCTGCTGTGTGCAGAAATTTCCAGGCCAGGCACTGAACCCATGTCATGGCAGCAACCCAAACCACAGCAGTGACAATGCCAGGTCCTTAACCCACTGTACCACCAGGGAACTCCTCCCTGGTAATAGTTTTAAATCAATGGCCCCCATGGTGCTGCGTTTAAAAAAGAAAATTCAAGAGCCCTTTACAGTAAATAATGCTGCAGAGCTGGCTGTGGGCACGATAGGGTCTTTTGTATTTTAAAGCTGGGGTTTTTTTTTGGGGGGGGTCTTTTTTTTTTTTTCTTTTTTGGCCACCCCTCAGCATATAGACTTCCCAGGCTAGGGGATCAGATCCGAGCCACAGGTGTAACCTACACTGCAGCTGCAGCAACGTGGGATCCTTAACCCCCTGTGCAGGGCTGGGGATCAAGCCTGCGTCCTGGTGCTGCAGAGACACGGCCGATCCCATTGTGCCATGGCAGGAACTGCCTCCTCCTCTGTTTTCATCTCCAGAAAGTGAGTCCAGGGAAACCAGACCTCTTAAGCATCAGATACACCCAAATAAACCACCTCAAGACCCATGAGCTACAGGATGTCCCGCTGTGGCATAGCAGGAACGCATCCGAGTGGTATCCGTGAGGATGTGGGTTCGATCCCTGGCCTCGCCTCAGTGGGTCAAGGAGCCGATGTTGGCATGAGCTGTGGTGCAGACTGGCAGCTGCAGCTCCAATGGGACCCCTAGCCTGGGAACCGCGACCTTCCATACGCCGCGGGTGCAGCCCTAAAACGCAACAACACAAGACCTGTGAGCGAGGAGGCTGCCTGGACTGTGAATTCAGACAAGGGGGGCAAAAAAAGACTCATCAATGGCAGAACATAACGCACCCAACATCGCTTTTCTGCTTTTTTTACACGCAATGGCAATGCGGGCTCCAGTTTTAACATTTTCCACCATGAAACCCGTCTCTCTCGAAAAGAGGGTTTCTGGCTAACATGTGTCTCTCCCCAGCCCAGCGGCAAGGTTCCCACTGAAATTAAAATGTAAATGGGTGTTTCTTCACCGACAGAGGGCACCCATCCAGAGGGCCTGCCTCGGGGAGCAGACAGAGGGGTTTGGTCCTCCCGGGCGCCCAGGCTTCCATTCCTCTCCAATGTACCCAGACTTTCCCTGCACAAACGCCGCGGGTGTGGAATTAGCGGGAAGCAAACACTCCCAGCTGGGCTTCTTCCGCGGGGGAGCTCAGCGCCTGCCATCCTATGGTCAGGCAGCGAGACATTTTTTAAGTCACTTCTTTCCCTTTGGCTGTGAAGCAAGGCACCCCCCACCACCACCACCACCACCGCCGCAGAAAAGAGAAAACAGTCTTTCGTCCAGCTTCGGGCCGCCCAAAGCCCCACCCATCTCTTTGGGGGTCACGCTAGAGTCCATCTCCAGCCTCTGGGCCCCTCGAAGCCCCATCTCTGGCTTCTAGGCCACCGAAAGGTCCATCTCCAACCGGTGGGTCCCTCGCGGCACCCCTCTGTGCCCCGGAGCACCCAACGCTTCCGCTGTCACTTGGCAACGACCCCCAGGAGCTGCTCTCCTCTCCCGCGTTTCCTGTAGTCCCGGCGGCGCGCCCACCCCCGCGGGGGTCCCTCCTGACAGCAGAGCATTGGCCGCGGCCGCCAGGACGCAGGTGTCCCCCGGCTACACGAAGCCGCCGTCCCGGAGGCCGAAGTAGCCGGCGTGGACTGCGTCCCCCAGCGGGAACACCTGCTCGTGGTCCAGGCCCCACTCGCCCTCGTCCTCGTCCTCCAGCTCGGGCTCGGTGGCGGCGGCGGCGGCGGCAGCGCGCGCGTTCTCGTACAGGAAGATCTGCTCGTCCACGTGCGCGGGGGCCAGGCGGTTGCGCTTGGCGTGCACCGCGTTGGCCGCGGAGCAGAAGAGGCGCTCGGGGAAGACGCGCGTGGCCGCCACGCACCAGTACTTCTGCAGCACCTTGGGCAGCACGGGGAAGAGGGCCAGGCGGTCGGACCACCACTTGAGGGGGTCCTCGTTGAGTCCCAGCACCTTCTGGGACTTGAAGTTGCTCAGCTCCTCCACCACCTGCGCGTGCCACTCCTCCTGGTCCTCCACGCCCCCCGTGGGGCAGAAGATCTCGGCCAGCATGGTGTTGATGACGCTGGTGGGCGGCGGCGTGGGCGACAGCGCCGGCTTCTTGGCCGGGGGCTCCTCGGGCATCGGGTAGGGCTTGTCCTCGGGGGCGCCGCGGTAGCTGCCGTCCTTGACCTTGTCCAGGAGCCCCTTGGCTTCCTCCACCACCCTGTTTTCCACCTGCTGCCTCTCGAAGGCCGACAGGAAGGGCAGCCGCTTGTAGCGCGGGTCCAGGAAGGTGGCCACGTTGAGAAACATGTCGATCTCGGGCATCTCCTGGTAGGTCTTGGAGAGCTCCTTGGCAATGACCTCCTTGGCCATGCTGATCTCCTTGGAGTCCGTCTCCTTGATGGTCAGGGTGGTATTGAGGAGCATGTGCAGCAGAGGCTTCACCATGCTGATGGTCGGGTGCCTGGAGGCCGACAGCATCTCGGCCACCTGCTTGAAGGGCTGCAGCAGGTCCACCAGCCCCTCGATGCTGGCCCACTCGGCCGCCTCCAGCATCAGGTGGTGGTTGTTGCTGTCCTCCAGCAGGACGCCGGCGATGGCGAACTGCTGGTCCTTGAGCCGCTGCAGCATGGCCAGCGTGCTGCCCCACCAGGCCACCCGGTCGCTGACCAGCATGCAGGGCGCGGCGTGCTGCTGCTTCTGCTTCTCGTACAGCAGGTACATGGCCACGGTGGACTGCTGGAAGTACTCCACCAGCTTGCGGCAGCGGGCCAGCAGCGCGCCCAGCTTGGGCAGCCGGAAGGCCTGCTGGAGGCCGGCGTCGAACGTGTGCGCCAGGCAGGGCATCTGCACGGTAATGTCCAGCAGCGAGCAGGCCTTGGCGACGTCCTTGCCGCGGTCCGTGGTGGCGCCGAACACCTTGGAGCTGACGCCCCACTCGATGAAGGCCTCGTACAGGACGCGGGTGATGGTCTCGGCCGCGTTGTCCTCGGGCACCTCGAAGGTCTTGAGGCAGCGGGAGCCCAGGGCCAGGCCTTGCGGGGCGGCCCCGCCGCCGCCGCCGCCGCAGCCGCCGCCGCCGGAGAGGAAGTGCGCGGCCAGGGTCACGTAGGTCCGGTTCTGGCTGGGGCTGCGCCACAGGTCCGTGGAGACGCCGCACCACGCGGCCTCCGCCAGCTCCTTGAGCACCGCGTCGCGCACGGCGCCGTAGCGCTCGGGGATGGCCTTGCTGCAGAAGAACTTGCGGCTGGGCAGCTCGTAGCGCGGCTCGGCCGTTTTCAGCAGCCCCCTGAAGGTGGGCTCGTCCACGATGGACGCGGGGTACAGCCCCTCGCAGATGAGGCCCAGGACGGCGGCCGTCAGCTCCTGCTGCTTGCGGCCCTCGTGGCCGTGCGCGCCCTTGGCGGCCAGCGGTTCCTGCGCGCTCTGCTGCGCCGCGTCGGGCTTGAGCTTGGAGAAGGCGCTGGCGAAGGCCTCGCGCATCTGCTCCGTGTTGCTCTTGACGAACTCACAGAACTCGTCCGGGTGGTTCTTCTCCAGGTGGTACGAGAGATTGGACGTGTTGCCGGAGTAGGCGATCTGCGCCATGCAGATGCGGCAGTAAATCTTCTTCCACTGCAGGATGCAGCCCTCGGCGTTGGTGTCGAAGCCGAAGTACCGCCACACCTTGCTCTTAGCGCGAGGGTGCGCCACGAGCTTGAGGTCGGCCTGCGCGCCCTCCAGGCTCTTGGCCTCCATCGCGCCGCCGCCAGCACCGCCGGGGCCCCCGCCGGGCCTCCGCTCACTCGGAGTGACCTGCCGAGAAGCAGCGAGACAAACACAGCGTGAGAAGAGACGGGGGCTCGGCCGGCGGGGAGCGGGCCCGGGCGGCGCGGCTTCGGAAGCGAGGGCGCGCGCAGAGGGACCCGGGGTGGGCGCGGTGGCGCGTGGCTTTGGCAAAGCGGAGGGGACGTTCTGACAAGTGAGCGGCTCTTCCGTGCAGGTGCGTCTGAAGACACGCATGTGTTACCTTTCCCTTCTGGATCGGCTGTGGACTCCTGGTCACACTCTGTCCTCACCCGGCCGCTCTACCAAGTTCTGGGCTAGGAACTCCCCCCGCCCAGCGCCAGCCAGCAGGGCTGGTTTTCCAGGTGGAGGCCGCGGTCGCAGGGGCCACGCCAGCCCAAGACCCACAGCCCGCGCCTGAAACCTCCCCGTCGGCAAGCACGCAGGTGACCCGCCACCAGGGGAAGTGGCTCAAATCGCATGAGTTAGCACAAGCAGTGGGGAACTTGGCAGAGGCAGCAAAGAAAAGCTTGTTTGAGTTTTCTGTTTTTAAATGATGCCCTTTTGACCCCAACGAGATTCCACGTTTTGTTCATCAAAAAGAACACAGATAACACGTGTTGGGGAGGGGGGAAGAAAAGGGAACCCACCTACACTGGGTGGGAACGTCGAACGTCAATTGGTGCAGCCACGATGGAGGACAGGATGGAGGCGCCTCAGGAAATTCAATACAGAGCGACCGTAGGATCCAACGATCCCACCCCCAGCATCTAGCCCAATAAACCAAAAACACTGGTGTGCAAAGCTCCCTGCACCCCAATGCTCACAGCAGCACTGTCTACATTTGCCAAGACACAGAAGCAACCCCTTAAGCATCCACGGATAGAAGAATGGACAAAGAGGAGATGCTGCGTGTGTACAATGGAATATTACTCAGCCATAAAGAGGAATGAAATCATGCCATTTGTAACACCATGGAGGGACCCAGAAATGATCATGCTAAGTGAAGGAAGTCAGAGAAAGACAAGTATCGTATGATATCACTTATAGGTGGAACCTAAAACTTAAAAAAAAAAAAAAAAAAAAAAGGAGTATAATAGAAACAGATTCACATTTACAGAGAAGCAGCTAGTGGGGGAGAGGGAAGGGGAGGGGCGAGAGGGAAGGGGAGGGGCGAGAGGGAAGGGGAGGGGCGAGAGGGAAGGGGAGGGGGGAGAGGGAAGGGGAGGGGGCGAGAGAGGGGCAGAAGATTAAGACGCACGCACCCCCACGTATGAAAGAAGTAATTAAGCTGCGAGCATACAGAGCACACTGGCGTGGAGCACAGGGAACCGTGCCCACGATTCTGTGATCGTCTACGCGGGAAAAGAATCTCAAAGAGAATGCATGTGTGGACAGAGATCCCTGAGTCACGCTGCTGCGCAGCAGCAAGGATCGCAGCCTTGTCAAATCAACTTGACCTCCAAAAAAACCTTTTTTAGAAAAAGAACATGCAGGACAACCCCGGGAAACAGAGGGGGAAAAAACACTCAGAATCCTAAAAGAGGAGCCTGAGCATCACCCCT
This sequence comes from Sus scrofa, assembly GCF_054392235.1. Taxonomy (NCBI): domain Eukaryota; kingdom Metazoa; phylum Chordata; class Mammalia; order Artiodactyla; family Suidae; genus Sus; species Sus scrofa. Next base: position 3,561,249 of record NC_139402.1, read on the forward strand.
GATCCAGGGTAGGGGGTCTCTGACTGCTACCCCCCGCCCCCCAGGGGCCTCACAGAGGGACTCGCCCTGCCAGGCTGGCTGGCGTGGCTGTTAAGCACCAACCTGAGGCCTTTCAGGGACAGGCCCCACTCACAGGGCTGATTTACCGGGCAGGGCGGTAGCCTGGGGTCGGACAGAAGGACGGACAGATGTGACCGAGGCCGTGGGGGCACTCTGAGGGGCCACAACCCCCAGGCCACACACTCTGCAGCCTGGCAAGGAGGGGACACCTGGATGTGGGAAACACGGTCCCCAAAAGTGCCAGGAAGCTGCCGGCCAGGCAGTTTGCCGGTCTCAGAGCCCGCCTGATGGTGACGGTGACGGGGGGCTGGCTTTCCCTGGCTCCAGAGGGCACTAAGTTTTGCCCACAAAGCAGGAAGCATCCTTAACAACGTGACTTCGTAGGGAGGCAATGCCGGGGGGGGGGGGGGGGCCCTCACCCTGCAGCATCACCTCCTCCGAGCTACACAGGCTTGTCAGAGCCCCAAGGACCCCTCCAGGAAGGAGCCGACACCTGCAGGACGGTTCTGCGTGTAGACGCTGAAGCTGCCCTCCGCCGTCTGAAGGCCACGGTCCACCCACGGCTCCGGTCAGAGTCAGGGATGCAGGTTTTGTCAAAGCAGCCCCCCCGCCCCCCCACCGTGCGGTCACTCTTACCCCACCGCCCCCAACCATGTCTTAAACTCGCCAACACACTGCCAGGATCCGGAGAGGTCCCGCCTCTCCTCACACCCAGCCAGACGCATCAGGGGCTTCTCCCCAGCACAACGGAAGCATCACAAACCAGTGCAGAACCGGCCTCCTTCCGCCAGGCAAGAGGTCGAGAAACCAGCAAGAACCAAACACAGCCCCTCCACTGCCTGATCTTTGTATGTTTTGGAGAATATTGTTATTTTTATCCAGGGGGGGAATCTTACTGGGAATAACATAAGTGGCTTGTTATTGTTTTTTGTTTTTTGTTTTTTTTTTTTCTGGGCCAAGCCCACATCAGAGGGAAGTTCCCGGGCCGGGGATCAAACCTGAGTCATAGCAGCAACAACACTGGATCCTTAACCTGCTGAGCCACCAGGGAACTCCTTTATTGCCTTTTTTTTTTTTTTTTTTTTTTTTTTTGTAAAGGCCGAACCTGCGGCATACGGAGGTTCCCAGGCTAGGGGTCGAATCAGAGCTGCAGCTGCCAGTCTACACCACAGCCACAGCCATGAAGGATCCAAGCCGCATCTGCAACCTATACACCACAGCTCACGGCAACACCAGATCCTTAACCCATGGAAGGAGGCCAGGGATCAAACCTGCATCCTCACAGAGACAACATCAGGTCCTTCCTTAACCCACGGAGCCACAGTGGGAACTCCTGTTACTGTTATTGTCAATACATGTTTTCAATTTGTTTTAATTCTGTTTAAATTTTTTAATGTAATAGACACTTAATTCACATCTCATTTAATAGGATCCAGGTTGATACGGAAAAGGCACATAAACAGAAGCTCCTTGGGAGTGAAGGTTCTTCATTTTTTTTAAGAGGCAAAGAAGCCTAAGTTCTCTGGTTTCATCTCCCTACGACCACAGCCACCACCTGTTCACACAACACAAAACCCATGAGAAAGAACGTTCTCTTTATAGGGTTGGTTTTTTGTTCTTTTTTTTTAAGCCCTACCGTTCCCCTGGCCGCTCAGCAGTTACGAACCTGCCTAGTATCCATGAGGATGTGGGTTCGATCCCTGGCCTTGCTCCGTGGGTGAAGGATCCCACATTGTTGCAGCTGTGGCACAGGCCGGCAGCTGCAGCTCTGATTCGACCCCTAGCCTGGGAACGTCCTTATGTCACTGGTGCCGCCCTAAAAAAAAAAAAAAAAATTTATTTAAAAAAATAAATAAAACCCCCGTTTGAAGACTCGCATCTGCCCTGAGATAGCTTTGTAAGTGGACCGGCCGACATAGGTTTGGATGGATACACAGCCCACAAGCAAAAGAACCATCTTCAGACCAGGAGGCCTGCCTGCTCTCCGCAGCAGAATGTTTCAGGGAGACTTCTGGGGGCTCTGACACCTGCCCTCGAAGATGCATCTGGGTGATTTTCTGTCCTTTCCAAGACTCACTGATGCCTCCGCGAAACCTGACGTGTGAAAGACAGTCACAAATTTGTCCAGGGACTGTGGAAAGCAGCGTCTGTAACAGGAATTCTCCATCTGCTCATCACAGTGAGTTTACAACGACCGTGTCTGTAGACACGGCCTTGGAAGGAAAGGTAACATCCAGGAGTGACTCGTAACTTGCTCCTCCTCCTCCTCATAGAATCCCCGGGAACTCACACCTCACGCCTGACCCCCTGGATAAAGTGTGCAGGGTCCCCCCACACACACCCCCCCCACAGAACGCCAAATCAACAGTGATAAAAGGGAGGCACTCCCATTTAATCAAGCATTCCCAGCAAGAGTTACATAATTGCATTAAATACATGTCAGCAGGTTTGTTTTTCCTTTTTTTTAGACACACCTGCGGCTTATGGAAGTTCCCAGGCTAGAGGCTGAATCTGAGCTGCAGCTGCCGGCCTCCACCACAGCCACAGCCACAGCAGATCCGAGCACCATCTACAACCTGCAACGCAGCTCAGGGCCACACCGGATCCTTAACCCGCTGAGCGAGGCCAGGGATGGAACCCGCATCCTCATGGATGCTCGTCCGGTCCTTAACCCGCTGAGCCACAACGGGAGCTCCATGGCAGCAGTTTTCACCCATGACAAAGACAACCAAGACCTCACACCCAGCGCCGCCCCCACTTGATAAAAATGTGCAGGACCACCCCCGCCCCCGCACACAATGCAGACGTGACAGTGATAAAAGGGAGGCACTCCCACTTAATCTAAGAATTCACACAATAAATTCAGTAAGTGCACAAAGGCTGTGTCAGCAGATGTCCTCCACGACAAAGACGACCCACAGCTCCCCCCAAAACTGTCCACGGAGGCACAAGGAACCGAGAAAAAGGTGAGAAGGTCCTCAGATAGTTCCTACCCATCCAACAGGCACGCGTAACCCAAGGAGCTTAACCAAGGCCGTTTCCTTCCCAGTACTATCATCATTCTTATTTCGGCTGCACCGGGAGCAAGGGGAAGTTCCCGGGCCAGGGACTGAACCCTCGCCACAGCAGTGACACCCCCAGATCCTTCGCCAAGGTGCCTTTAAATCTGAAACTTGATCCAAATGCTCGGCTTATCAAAGACGTTCCACAAAACTTCATGCACCTGGATCGTCAAGGCTGCGGGTTGTGATCAGGTTAAAATCTCTAAAGAAGAGAACATTTCTATGTCGATTATTTTATACCGTGTATATTTTTATGTAGACAGACTCTATAAACAATTTTTTAAAAAAGAGAAAACCTCCGATTTTTATTTTTTTTATTTTTGCGTTTTAGAGCCGCACCTGCAGCATATGGAAGTCCCAGGGCTAGGGGTTGAACAGGAGCTACAGCTGTCGGCCCCTTCGCCGCAGCCACACCAGATCCGAGCAGCACCTGTGACCTACCCCACAGCTCGTGGCAACGCCGGATCCTTAACCCACAGATCGAGGCCAGGGACAGAACTCGCGTCCTCATGGATCCTAGTCGGAGTCTTAACCCACTGAGCCACAAGAGGAACTCCAGAAAACCTCTGAGGTTTAAAACAAAACCAAACAACCCCCAGCTACGCTTCATGTGAACTGGGCCTGTTACTGCTCAGCTCCACCTGGGGCAACGTTCAATGTCTCCTTGCCAAAAGTTACGTCCAGTTAGCAAAAAAAAAAAAAGGTCAAAAAGCAGAAGGACTGTGACATGTGGGACAAGGGCCACCACCAGACACTCAGGACACACGTGCCTGGCTCCCCCCAGCTCTGCAAGGATTTCTAACCCAACAGACCACGTGGCTTGCAGAGCTCGTCCAGTTCCTCTTAAACGGAGCTGACCCTCGGCTCCAGCAGGAGGAAGGCTTCACTCCGCCCACACACCGCTTGGTCCCCAGTGGGTCCGGTTACAGGCTTTTCTGCTCTTTTTCTAAATCAACAGGTGGAAACAACAAGGCAAGGCCTGGTTTGGATGCACCACAAACACGTTTTGGAGACGGGCCTTCTGGGGAATGGGGTGTGGCAAGCTCCAATTCCACCCTCCACTTGCCGGGTCCCTGAGCAGGTGAACAGCCTGCCCCGAAGGGGCGCGAGGCGCGCAGGGGGAGCAAAGCTGCACGGCCAGCCGCCTACCTTGTCCCGTGGGGCCGGGGGGCGCCACCCTTTGGGGCAATGGGGGGCCACTTGGGACAGCTTTCCAACGCTGTTTACTATTTACAGGCCAGGCCTGATTTAAAAGGTGTCCTCTGCCTGTACCCCCCATGCCCCGCCCCCGCCCCAAACCCCAGGTACTGGCTGGCTCCTTACTCTCAATTCAAGTGTGTTTTTCTTTTTACTACTGCACCTGCAGCCTATGGACATTCCCAGGCTATGGCTCGGATCCGAGCTGCAGCTGCAGCTTAGGGCCACGTCGGATCCTTAACCCACTGAGCTGTGCCAGAGATGGAACCCAATTCTCACGGAAATATCTGAAACCTCCAGCAACGAACCTGCTAAGCCAGAACAGGAACTCCAAAATAAATACCTTTTTCTTTTTTTTGGCCACCCGGCAGCATATGGAGGCCGGGGATCCCATCTCGGGGACCACGGCCAAAGCTGCAGCAGCGCCAGACCCCTTAACCCACTGTGCCAGGCTGGGGATCGAACCTGCCTCCCCGTGAGACGCCACAATCCCGATGCGCCACAGCGGGGAATCGCTCTATTCCATTCTAATCGCTCTCAAAGCGTTTAAAAAAAAAAGAAAGAAAGAATGAGAAATCAGGTTGACAGTAAAACGAAACGCTTCTGTCACATGCACACCTGGAAGAGTTCCCTAAGTCTCCACCCCACGGGGAGGGTGGGGCGCCAAAAAAAATTATCTGTGGGGACGCAGAGCTGCAGGTTTGCAAAGTGGGGCCGCAGGCAGCCCCATGCGTGGGGCGGTGGAGGGATTTAAAGTATTTTTCACAGCCACAGTCAGATGCACTTGGCCTGTTTGCACCCCAGTCTCTCAGGGGTGCCCAGGGGTGTGTGCCAGAGACAGGCGGGCGGGCGGTGCCAACCGCGTGGAAACAGAAGCGGACCTCCGAGGATCTCTCACCTTAGGCCACACTCCTAAGGCGGCCACAAAGTAACACAGCACCGCACTCCCCACCGACCCCTCTGTTTGGGAAGGAGTTACTGTTCATCTAAAAATAAAAAGCCACATATGCTCGCAGAGCCTGGCGTTATCCTGCTTCCTTTGCAAATCAGGGCAGACAGGAACGCTCCGGGTCTGCGGCTGAAGTCCCAGGCGCGCCAACGGGAGCCGACGCGGCCCCGGCCACACCGCGCCTCGCGGGCCCCCCAGCAGCGCTCGGAGCGCGAACCGGTCCCGACACCGGAAAGTTTGGGGTCGCAGACGCCGCGGGCGCAGGTCGCTAAGGCCGCAGAAGCAAGGTGCCCATGAAGCGAAGGGCCCTGCCCCCGAGGCCCCCCCGGGCCCCGCGCGCCCCCCGGAGCCCGTCCTACCTGACCCTGCGCGGAGGCCGGGCTCTCGGCGTGCCCTCCTCCCTCCGGGCGGGGAGCTGCGGGGCAGGCGCGCGGGACCCTGGGGACCCCGGGGACCCTGGCCCTGCCCGGCTGGGTGGGTCCGGGCGCGCGACACCGCAGGGAGACCCCGGCCTCCGGCGCGCGGGGAGGAGCGGCGGGCGGGGCGACCCGCCCTCCACCCCCGCGGCCGCCCGGCCCTGCTTCCGGGAGCGCCCGGCGCCGCGCGCGGGCCCAGGCCGCGGTCAAGGGCACGCGGGGCCCGGGAGCGCCCCTCCCCCGCGCCGCCCCCGCTCCGGGGGCTGCGCCCCGCGGGGGACGCACCGCCCGGGCCCGGAGCCGCCGCCGCCGCCGCCGCCGCCGCCGCGAGCCCCCCGCCGGCCCCGCGCCCCGACCCCCGCCCGCCCGCCCCCGGCCGCTGACCTGGCTCCGCGAAGCCCCCGCGGCAGCGGCGCAGCAGCTGCGCCAGGATCACCGCCGCGCCCGCCGCGTAGACCCGCAGGGCCGCCCGCGCCGCAGACAAAGGCGACATGGCTGCCCGGCCGCCGCTTCCGCGCCGCCCGCGGGACTCGGCGCTCGCCCGGCCGGACGGCGGAAACGCGCCCGCAGCGGCCCGCCCCCCGCGCCCGCGCGCCCGACCGCCAGCCCGCCGGCCCCGCGCCGACCCCCGCCCCCGCCTGACCCGCGACCCCGGCCCCCCACCCAAACTGCAGACCCCAAGGACGCCCGCTCTGACCCCTGACCCCGCCTGACCCGGGACCCCCAGACTCCCTCCAGGATCATGGACCCCAGGGACCCGCCCCAGACCCCAGACCCCCACCCAAACCGAGGACCCCAGGAGCCCCCGCTCGGACCCCGTAGCTTCCCTGACCGGGACCCCAGACCCCCACCAGGACCACAGACCCCTGGGATCCCAGCCTCCCGACCCCCACCCAAACTGCGGACTCCAGGGACGCCCGCTCTGACCCCTGACCCCGCCTGACCCAGGACCCCCAGACTCCCTCCAGGATCATGGACCCCAGGGACCCCAGACCCCCGACCCCCACCCAAACTGAGGACCACAGGAGCCCCCGCTCAGACCCTGGAGCCCGGCTGACCAGGACCCCAGACCCCAGAGACCCCCCCCAGATCCCCCCTCCAGGACCACGGACCCCAGAGACCCCCCACCTCCACTCCCTGACCCCGGAACCCCCCAGAGACCCCCCACCTCCACTCCCGGACCCCGGAACCCCATCCAAACTGCGGACCCCAGGGGGTCCTGCTCTGAACCTGAACCCTGCCTGACCCGGGACCCCAGACCCCCACTAGGACCACAGACCCCCAGGGACCCCCCCCAGACCCTCACCCAAACTGTGGATGCCAGGGAACCCCCCTCCAACTCTGCCTGACCCGGGACCCCAGACCCCCTCTAGGACTGTGGACCCCAGAGACCCCCTTCCCAGACCCCCACCCAAACTGCAGACCCCAGGGACCCCTGCTTGTCTGTCAGTGCCCCCCCAGACCCAAGGACCCAGCCCGGACCATGACTCCTGCCTGGATCCTGGGATCCCACCTGACCCCAGACCCCAGGGTTCCCCCTCCTGGACCCCAGGACACAGAACTATGGACCACCCACCCACCCAGATCATGTGCCCCTGTGCTGACAGGAGACCCAGGGAAGCCCCGCCCTCACCTTGAGCCCCCACACAGACCCCAGGACCACCACTCAGATCCACCCTGGGACTACAGACCCCTGGTCCAGGGACCCCACCGGGACTGCAGGCCACCCCTGCGCCAGAGACCCTACCCTGACATCAACCCAACCCAGCCCCCTAACTTCTGCCTTGGGCCCACCCCACCCTCGTGACCCCAAGACCCACCCTGGACCACAAACCCACTCTTTAGACCATGGACTCCCACCCAGACTGCCCAGCCCCACATAGACTTGGAACCTGTGGGGACAGTGGGATCCCTCACAGCCCGCCTCCCCTACCCCAGCAGAATCCCACTGTGGCCAGGACTCCTGGTCCCTACTGGGGCTGAGGAACCCCCACCCCATTTTGCCCCACAGTTCCCTCCCATCCAGATCCCCAATAAGACCCCACACAGACCCCCTACCTAGAAACATAGAAATCCTAAACCTGGAGTTCCCGTCGTGGCACAGTGGTTAACGAATCCGACTAGGAACCATGAGGTTGCAGGTTCGATCCCTGGCCTTGCTCAGTGGGTTAAAGATCCGGCGTTGCCGTGAGCTGTGGTGTAGGTCGCAGACGCGGCTCGGATCCCGCGTTGCTGTGGCTCTGGCGTAGGCCAGTGGCTACAGCTCCGATTAGACCCCTAGCCTGGGAATCTCCATATGCCGCGAGAGCGGCCCAAGAAATGGCAAAAAGACAAAAAAAAAAGAAAAAGAAAAAGAAATCCTAAACCTGGCAACCCAGACCCCACAAGGACCTCAATGCCCACCAGGACCCTGTGCCCACATCCACCTTCTCCTCCACTTGTCAGATGCACCCAGCAGAGCTTCAGGGAATCAACAAAGCTGGCGCCCTTCTCCCAGCCCTAAAGGGTTTCTCACAAGAGCTCCTGGTGTGGCCACAGTGTCACAGGTGGCTACCAGGGAGCAGTGGGGGGCGTGGACCTGTCCCTGGGTGTTTGTCCAAAAAAAAGGCCCATGGAGAGCATATTGTCACTGAGGCAAAGCCACGCCAGCTGACTCTCCTCTTGCCCAGCCTCCCCCAAGCGTGTGTGTTTTAATGTGTCTCCTGGAGCTGTGACCAGAGGGACTGAGGCTTCACCAGATGCTTCCAGCCATGGTTGTGCATTCAGGGAGCCTGGAACTCCTTAGAAGGTTGACACTCTTCTCCAAATGCATTTGGTTTTTATCGCACCTGTAATAAATCACCCCACAGGTAGCAGCTCAGAACAATGCAGAGGTGGGATCTCCCTGCCCTGAAGGTGGGACATCCGGCCTGTGGGCTCTGCTGGGTGTCCAGCTCAAGGTCAGTGAAGGTCAAAAACGAGATGTCCACCCCCACCCCGGGCTCCTGCAAGAGTGACTGGAGAATCTGGTTCCTTCGGTTGGAGGGCGGGGGGCAGAAGGGGACCCCACGCTCTGGTCCCAGCAGGTGCCTGGGCATCTTGTCCTCTGTATCTCTCCATCTCCCCATCCTCCCATCTGTCCCGCGTCCATTGGGCAAAAGAATATAAGGATAACGAAAAAAGTTCAAAAACAAAAAGAGCAAAAAGAAAAAAGAATATAATGATGATATAAATGATACGTGCAGCCTTGAAAATGAGCCTTTTGGACTTAGCACCGTTGTAAAATATAGTTTTGAATAGATTTTATGGAAGGGGGAGAGGTGCCCCAGGGGAGTCCTCAGGAGGCCAGATCCTCAAAGCATCGTGCAGAGCGGTCAGTTGCTAGTGGCCCCTGACACTAGAAAAGGGCTTCAGGGATGCTGGCCACGTTCTAAAATACAGCCACGTTGGTCCTCAGAGAGCCTTGTTTTGGGAAAGAGTATCTTTGTGGTTCAAGGTCACCTTCCCTAAAACATCCCGTGGTAATTCCCTGCCTCCCTCCCACCTGAATCTCCTTGTGATGCGGAAGCCCCACGGCAGCCTCCCTGCCACAGCAGGTACACAAACCACACCAGCCACTTCTGTTTCATCCCTCTCCTATTCCTGGTGCTAACCCTGTTCCCGTGCAAAAAGTGGGCTCCCCGTGAATAACCACGGACTCCGCCGGTGCAAACCGTGCTGGTGTAATTCCCTAGAATGCCCCCGTGGGTCTTACCTGGGCCTCCCACGATTCAAGGATGCTGGCCATGTTCTAAACCACGGCCACGTTGGCTCTCAGAGGGCTTCGTTTCGGGAAGGAGCATCTTCGGGGTTCTTTTCAATCTATTTCAGTGTTAAATGCCTCCCTTACTGGCACCCTGGCTGGGCGTCTGCAGGTGTGTGTAGACAGATGTGTCTCTCTCCACAGTGTGGAGAGAGAGGAAATTCTCTTAAAAGTCTTCTCGGTGCGTGATGGGTGGCCCCAAGGGAGTTGAGAAACGAGGAGGGTTAATGATGCTGAACTGAATTATCCGAGGTCCAGCTGCTATGATGCCTCAGCATCTGGAACCCCCTCCCCCCCACACACACACACATTTAAGGCGCCTAAGAACAACTCCGAACATCGCTGAACACATCCTTGTCACGCAGAGTGCTACGTTAATGACAAAAGCATCACCCTTTTCTGTCCTTCTCCGCGTGTATCCAAGATGATGTCGTGAACCACGGACTCTCCAGGCGTCTCCCATCCACAAGTCCTTATCATGGGGGCACCTCCTGGATAATAACTGTGTTTTCCAACACACGCCTGGGACAGCACGCGTGTTCACAGCGTGACATCCCAAAGTTGTCCCCAGCATCCAGGACATCCCCCGAATTCGTGACGACGGCATTGCTGGGCTACGTCCTGTTCAAGGTCTTCCTTCATTCCCACTGGAGACCTGGACCAGGAAATCAGCGTTGCTTAGCCCACATGGCTTTCCTCTTCAAGTCTTCGGGACAGGCGCTCTCTTGCCTTTTATCTGTGTTCCTTTTACCTCCAAGAAGTGAGGTTGGGGGGAGCGGGGATCCTGCGTCACCAGGTCAGACCAGGACCCCCTGCTCCATCATAAACAGGTGCCCAGGTCTTGTGAGCTTGGGCATCTTGTGGCGCTCAGATCCATCACTCCTGCCGTTAACCTTCATCCTTCATCTTGGATGCTGTGGTGAGTTGGATTGTGTCCCCCTAAAAGATTCGTCCAGTCCTAACCTGTGACACCTGTGAATGGAAACTTATCCGGAAATGAGGTGTTTGCACATGTCATCAGCTTCTGATGGGTGGTCCCCAATCCAGGGACTGGTGTCCTTGAAAAGACCAGGAGATTCCAGGACATGGACCCAGAGGATGGAAGGCAGTTGGAAGTGATACCTCTGTGAACCATGGATAGCCAGCAGCCCTGCTCCCCCCCCCCAAAAAAAAAAAAAACTGCAAGAGAGGCTAGAACCAGCCCTGCTCCCACCTTACGCTCAGACTTCTGGCCTCCAAAACGAGGCAAGGACACATTTCTGCAGGTTAAGACCCCCCTAGTCTGGGGTGCGTGGTCCCCAAAGCCCCGGGAGCCCAATCAGATGGTGAAGAACATTTGTTCCTGAAAGGACCCCCCCCCAGCCACAGCTTTGAGTCCTTGCATCCTTACCTTGAGGATCTCGTCAGACCCCTGGCGCCCCGCGGGCACCAGAGTAGGTCCACAGGCCTCCAGATCACATCGTATAGACATGGCTTCTGTCACCACCATCACTGAGCCTGAATCTCCTCCAGGCCCTGGGTGTCCAGCCCTGTGGAGTCCCACAAGTTCAGCGCCTGGCAGAAGGTAGAGAAATAAGCAGGTGCAGAGGGCTCCGTGAAGGTGGCCGGTGCCCCGTGGCTCCCTTTCCAGCAGGACATGGATCTGTGGCCTGCATGTGGACGTCTTGGTGGATGTAAGCGCCAATTATGAGATGGAGACATTCCTAGTCCAAGCTGGTGTGAAGGACGGGGCCAGAGATCGTAGGTTATTAGCGAGTGAACGATGGGGGATGCATGTGTGCGTGTGTGTGTGTGTGTGTGTGTGTGTGTGTGTGTGTGTGTGTCTGCAGTGGGGGGCCGGGGGGATCGGGGTTTATAGGTTTGCTTTTGCATCATTATAATAAATCGTGTGATGGAATGCTCCCTGCGATGGAATACAGAGCTCATAAAATCCCTTAGCCCATCAGCAGACAAATGGATAAACAGCCTGGGGTCCATGCACACAGGGGACTACGACGCAGCCATGAAAAGGAGGGAAGCCTGGACACAGGCTGCCATGAGGATGGACCTTGAACCCACGATGCTCAGGAGAGAAGCCAGACCCAGAAGGACACACAGTGTGAGATTCCATGGGTCAGAAACATCCAGAACCGGGACATTCACAGACGCAGAAGAGTGATTAGAGGCTGGAGGGAGGGAAAAGGGGAGTGACTACAAATGGGTCCAAGGTCTCCTGTTGGGGGGATAAAAAGGTCCTGACCCTAGATTAGTGGCGAGGATCCAACCGTCGTGATGAGACTCGACGCCACTGACGTGTTCTGTCTACGATGGTTCCTCTTACCTTCCGTGAACGCTCCCGCAATTTAAAAAGTGTTCAGGCGTTCCCATTGTGGCTCAGTGGGAAACGAACCCGACGCGTATCCGTGAGGGCTCCGGTTTGATCCCTGGCCTCGCTCCGTGGGTGAAGGATCCGGCGTTGGTGTGAGCTGTGGTGTAGGTCGAAGAGGCAGCTTGGATCTGGTGTTGCTGTGGCTGTGGTGTAGGCTGGCGGCTCCAGCTCCCATTTGACTCCTAGCCTGGGAGCGTCCATATGTTGCAGGTGTGGGCCCTAAAAAAGAAAAAAAAATTCAAATTGAATAAATAAAAATAACTTTTAAAAAGCAATCGAACCACAAAGCCATCGGAAGAGAAGGCATTTTTGACCCACGCCATGGGGCATCTAAGCCTGGCCACCATATGTGTTCTTGAGCCAATCTGTCATCAGTGATCGTAAGGGAGGGAAAAAGCAGACGGTTATCAGACAAGAAGAGTAACAAAAAAAGATAAGGTATCAGTTACCAAGAATCCCAGGGCTGTTTCAGTGGTAAAGAGGAGCCTGCAACCCTCTCTCGGGCTGTTTTCCAGAACCGAACCCTCCCAGGCGCTTGGTCACAGGATCCGGTGGAAGCTGACGGATGATGCTATGACCTTTCCTGACCCTCATGATTTTAATCCACCGAAGGTTGGACTCTGTCGACATTGGCCCCAGGTCTAGGTTGCATTCTCCTCTGCTCAAGCCCCTTCATGAATATGTATGAACCTCCCAGCCCCCTCATGAATATGCATGCACCCTTAGCTCAAAGCTTCTCTAATTTCTGTTCCGGGAGAGACGCAGCCTTGGGAAAGATTCCCAGTATTTTTCTTATGTGCTGCAAGGAATCAGTCCTTCCTTTGATCTTTGTCTTGGTTGTGCCTGTGGGCTCCACACCCACCCAGAGGTGAGCCCAGTTTTGGGGGGCAACGGGAACTTTCAGGGGTTGACCTGGACCCTGCTAGCCTTCAGCAGTGAAGATCTCAGAGGTTTAGTGGGGGACGGAAGCTTCTGGGGAGGCCTAGGAGTTTTTGCATTGTTCCTAAGCCTCCAACTTTCTGACCGGGGAGAGACAGCAGTGAGTGAGGGCTTGAAGCAAGATGCTCATTCTCTGCTCAGGAATGGAACCTGGGCCGCCCGGTGAAAACCAGGAATTAGCCACTAGACCAGCTAGAGGCTGAAAGCAGCATTGCCCTGATTCTTGCCCCCTGTTGAAAGCAAGCATGTTTCAAGGAGGCAGAGACTTGAAACAGGTACACAATGTATCGTTAGAGACACAGTACCACCTGTGGGAGCACACGTGGAGAAGTAGTTTTTGTATCTAGGGCAGAAGCAGAGCAGTCACACGCACCCAGAGGAGGAGTGAAGGTGCGGGCGTCCCCCTGAACCAGAAGCACCAGAGAGCTGATTTAAATCACGTACATGGGGCGGTTCTTCCAGGTCCTTGTCTTCCTGTGGGCAATTACCTTGTTGTATCTCTGATACCTGACCAGACCCAGGACCGTCCCTGATCTGCGTGCACATCTTTTGGCCAAGATGGATTCAAGAGCGGAGCTTGGCGGGAAGGTGATCCAGACTTAGGGTGGCCTGGCACCCCCTCTCTTTCTGACCCAGAGGGCTCTCTCTGTGCGCATGGAGCTGGGGGCTCCCTAACCCCAGGATAGGGGTACATGACCTCTTTGTCCTCTCCAAGCAGGGCTCAGCCCATCTTCTGATCCTATTATCAGCATTGTTGAACAAGTGCACGGAAGACAAGTCCTAGTTCTTTGCCTTGTGCCTGCTGTTATTTCTGTCTTGAAGTACAGACAGGTGCTTGGTTGTAAATGCCTAGCCTGGAGCCCAGCTATCTCCCACCTCAAGACGTGGAAAGAAGAGTTTAGTTGCAGGAGTTCCCATCCGGGTGCAGTGGAAACCAATCCAACTAGGAACCATGAGGTTGCGGGTTCAATCCCTGGCCTTGCTCTGTGGGTTAAGGACCAGGAGCTTCCATGAGCTGTGGTGCAGGTGCCAGATGTGGCTCAGATCTGGCGTGGCTGTGGCTGTGGCGTAGGCCTTAGAGCACCTGCTTGATAAGTCCAGCTCCAGCGTGATGCAGGATGGGGGCCTCGGGATGTGCCGTGGCAGCCTGACCTCTGGAGAAGACAGAGACCAAGATCATTGTCACAGGCAGGTCCCCAGCTCCCAGGGCTGGCCCCAGAGGGCGCGACCTGGGCGTTAGCAGGGGTCCTTGCTGTGAGGGGCAGGCCCTGTCCTCCTGGCAGTGCCCCTGCATGCTTACACGTGGTCCCTCCTGCAGAGCTGTGTTCTCTTTCCCCAGGGCCCACCACACCCTCTCTGCTTATAGGGACAAGCGTCCCAGTGCAGTATCCCCTTTGCTAGGGGGCGTTCGGGGAAGGGAGATGAGGTGGCTGTGAGCTACCCAGGGAACCTACCCCTTCTATAGCCCAGGGTCGCGTGTCCTGGAATTTTCCCACCGGGGCGCTTTGTATCATCACCTCCATGAGACACTCCTTACAAAACGCCCGACCGTGAATGCTGTGAAGTTGTTTCTGTTTGGGGCCTTTTGGGGTCCTTCTTTCTGGAAGCAGCTGTGATCGTGTGGACGCCCACGGGGGTGTGCAGACAATAATGTGGGTCTCCGGGGAAGAACAAGAGGGGGTGTCTTTGAAATCTGCTTCTAAATCCGCCACCCTCTTTATCTTCTGCCGTCGTGACGGGCAGACAAAGAAGGCAGGTGCAGCTGGGTGGCTCCGGGTGACGCCCGTGCCTGTGTCTTTCTCCAAAGCTGTTCCCGAGCCGCCAAGCAGCCCTGGCTGCCCCCAAGCCCTCATAAGACTCTCTCCTACGTGTTCATTTCAAGGGTGACTTCCGTCACCCATGTTGCTTTCCCATTAGCGTTTCAGCATCACTGTGGTTTCCAAAGTCAAGTTTCAATTCTTTCTTCTTTTTTTAGGGCCGTATCCAGTGCATATGGAGGGTCCCAGGCTAGGGGCTGAGTCAGAGCTACAGCGGCAGGTCTACACCACAGCCCCAGCCATGCCAGATCTGAGCCTCGTCTGAGACCTACACCACAGCTCATGGCAACGCCAGATCCTTAACCCACTGAGTGAGGCCAGGAATCGAACCCACATCCTCATGGATACGAGTTGGGTTTGTTGCCACTGAGTCACAGTAGGAACTCCATGATCTTGCTTTCTGATGCCACAATAAGTTGGCATTTGGTCCTGAGGTGGCAGGTGTGAGCATCTGTTGGAGGAGAGGGGCTCAAGGCAGAGAAGAGGGGGGTGGACACGGCAGTCGTGGAAGAGTTTATCAAAAAGGGTGGTATACCGAGGTGTCTCGGGAGTTGGGGGGAGCTCCCAGGGGTTGGGAACCAGGTGAGCCTGCCCCACCTCGGGCAGTGGTGGCCGAGGGAAGGGACAGCCCCTGGATGCAGCAAAGGACAGCTAAGTGGATGTGGCCCGTGGCCAGCAGCCGTGGCTGTGGGTAGGAGGAGGGAGTCCGTGTGTCATGGGGCTGCATGGGGAAGGCAGGAGGATGACGCCCCCTCCAACCTTGCCTGGGGACCCCAAACAGTGGCCAGAGGGCCAGGAACCCTGTGAGGGGGTCCAGAGGGGCCAGTCCCCCCCACCCCTCCATGGGTGGAGAAGCCTAGAGATGGGGCTGGACGAACAGTGGGAAGGGATTGAGCAC
This sequence comes from Sus scrofa, assembly GCF_054392235.1. Lineage (NCBI taxonomy): Eukaryota > Metazoa > Chordata > Mammalia > Artiodactyla > Suidae > Sus > Sus scrofa. The sequence goes on from NC_139402.1 coordinate 3,576,736, forward strand.
AAGTGTTAGAGCAAAGGGACCGTGTATGTTTGGGGAGATTTGTCAAGTTCTTGGATCATTTAACCAGTTTAAGGTGGGAAGGAAGAAAGGAAGGAAGGAAAGAAAAGGAGAGAGGGAGGGAAGGATATAATAAAAGCTGGAAAAGGTATAGATTCAGCCAGGCCACAGCATCTCTTTCCAATGAAACTCGACCAAAGCCTTCAGATGGTTCATCTCCATTTATTATGAAGGATCAGCTTAAAACCACTGCCCATGTGTCTGCGTCTCCTCCACCGGGACCCTCCGCTCGGATGTTTCGTGCGTGGGGGTTCCCCAAGGCACACACCTCGGTTCGGACAGTGCCATGTCTGAGTTCCCTGTGGGCACCCCCACCTGGCTGGACGTCCCCTCCAGCATCCTAGAAAAGCCGTGACTCACCCTCCAGCCCATGACGAAACCACGTGGTACCCGGCTGGATTGGCTTTCTTTATTTCATACCAGTGTAGGAAGGCTTAACTGATATTCCGGTAAGTGGATGTTGCATTTTTAAAAATATTCTAAGCTGTGTTCTTTCTTAAAAAAAAAAAAAAAAGTCTAAGGATGGTTACGTCCTTGAGAAAATGTGTTCGTGGCCCACAGAGTCTCTATTTGCCAAAATATCCTGCGATGCACAGGACTGGGGCAGATGGGTGTATCTGGGTGACACGCTCCAGAGGTTCCCTAGAGAGTGTTAATGGATTGATCTTTCATCTGGGAGAGGGCAGGTAACAGTCACAGCTATTAAAAAAAATAATACTAAAATGCCTCGTGCAGATTATAAAAGGCATTTTCAGGAGACTGCGGCTTGCAATCCCAGGCAGGATCCGTGACCTTGATGGATTACGGTCCTTTTAAATGTTCATGCGTGGGGGAGGGGGGATGGACTGGGACTCCGGCATTCGAGGATGCAAACTAGTATGTAGAGGAGGCATGAACAACGGGGTCCCACGGTCCAACACAGGGACCTCTCTTCAATATCCCATCATAAACCATCATGAACAAGGACGTGAAAAAGAATGTATCTGTGTGTATAACCGAGTCACTTTGTTGCCTAGCAGAAAGGAATGCGACATTGTAAATCAGCTCTCACAAAAAGGAAGGCTTAAAACACTTTGACATAAATGTTCGATCACTCATTCATTCTCTGAAGATGTCTTCCGACAAATGGCCCCCAGGACTTTCGTCAGACCGCAGGACGAGCGTGAGCAGAGCAACACCTGTTGACTCCCGCATGGCACAGACTTCAGTGGACTCAACCAATTTCACCATTTTTAGAAAGATGAATTGGCATCCGTTCTCCAAGCCTTGGTCCAAACGCATTTTTAGAAAGCCAGCCTTTTTCTCCTCTAGGATTGGTACATTAGAAATACGAGGAATACGAGGAAACAGGAGTTCCCACAAAGCCTAGTGGTTAGGGATCCAGCGTTGTTGCTGCAGTGACGTGGGTTCAGTCCCTGAAGGGGAACTTGTGCATGCCGTGGGTGCAGCGAGGAAACAAACAAACCAACAAACACAACGGAAGACAGGCATGATGGCGCCACGATAACGGGGTAGTTAATGTCACCTGAACTGCACACTTCAAAATGACTAGGATGGCAAATTTCATCATGCTTATTGATTATATATTTTGAAATGCATTCATAATATTTATTGTATTCTCACAATAAAATTTTTTGTTGCTTTTGCTCAATAGGTATTATTATTTATTGTTTACAAATGGTTTTTTGACGGAGTCGATTTGCAGTATGATATTTGTTTCAGGTGTACTCATAACGAGTTTTAAAAAATGTCGCATTTGACCATTGCGTAACTCACCTCCAAAGGGCCAAAGAACACAGCACAGTAAATGCATGCATGCACACACACACACACACACACGCACACACCTACACACATACACACGAATGCAATAGTTCTGTACATTTTGAGGGATAGGAATTTGCTTTTCCCCAGAGCAGGGTATTCATTTTTATGCAAATTAAATCTGCTCTCCCCTTTTCTGGAAGCATCACCCTGTCAAAGAGTCACACTCTCCACGCGGGCACGAAAAGAAAACCCTGCACCAACCTGCCCAACATGACCACAGATCTCAAGCTGGAAGCTGAGGTGTTTTTCCTGAGGCAGCGACGCCACGGAAGGGTTTTCATTTGTTGACGTGTTTATATATAACTTGTGTCCTACTTTCTTCTGAAATGGCCGAGGCATTGGTAGCCGAAAATAACATCTGGACACTTTTTTTTTAAGTGTCCTTTCTGAGTTTTCCATGCTTTTGTAGCCTGGGGATGTGAGGGTTCTGCGGGCAGGTTTGGTGAACCTGCCCTAGATGGTTAATCCCTTCTGTCTCATCTCACGCCCACGCCTGGTCCAGTTTCCAGGGGGTTATTTCCAGGATAGTGGCTTTCCTTTTTGAATAGTTTTTTCTAGACAGCACCATGTACAACAGCCAGGACATGGAAGCAGCCTCAGTGTTCATCAGCAGAAGACTGGATAAAGAGAATGTGGTCCAGGAGTTCCCCGCGTGCCTCAGCGGAAACAAATCGGACTCGCATCCATGAGGATGCAGCTGCCATCCCTGGCCTCGCTCAGCGGGTGAAGGATCCGGCATGGCTGTGGCTGTGGTGTAGGCTGGCAGCTACAGCTCCGATTGGACCCCTAGCCTGGGAACCTCCATATGCCGGGGGTGCAGCCCTAGAAAGACAATAAATACATACATAAATAAAACAAACTGAGGTCTCATGGTAAATTTAAAAAAATAATAAAAGACACGGTCCATGTACACCATGGGATGTTAGCCACAAAAAAAGAATGAAATCATGCCATATGCAGCAACATAAACAGACTCAGAAATTAATAGGAAGTGACGTTAAGTCAGAAAGAGAGAGCCGCATACCGTAGGATACCACTTATACGTGGAATCCGAAAAACGGAACAAGCTGGTGTGTATAACAAAGCAGAAGCCGGCTCACAGCGACAGACAGCAAACTGGGGGTGACCTTCGGGGAAACGCAAGGGGGAGGGGCAGGCTCGGAGGCATCAGAGGTACAAATTTGAGGGATAAAGTAAGTTACAAGGATATATGGCTCCACATGCACACTATCAGCCATAAGTTTGCAATAACTCTAAATGGATCATAATCTTTTAAGATGGTATAAAAATGAAACATTTAAACATTTAAATCGATAAGAGTAGCCACCTTGGGGGGGGGGAACACATGTTCATCCCATATCATGCCCCTTCTAAAGGAAAATTTCTTTATGTAAAAATGGCCAATGTGGTCTTTAGCAGGTGCAGGTGAGACACCTGGAAGATACTGCAGGTTTGGGTCCAGATCATTGCAATAACGTGAATGGATCTGAATAAAGGGCGTCACACAAAATCTTTAGTTTCCTAGTGAATGTAAAAATTGACTTCATACTTTGGAGTTCCCTGGTGGATCAGTGGATTAAGAACCTGGCATTGTCACAGCTGTGACATAGATGCGATCTGAGGCCCCAGAATGTCTATTTCTGTACGCCACAGGCATGGCCAAAAAATAAAAATTATCTTCACGCTAGACCACAGCAGTCTTTTAAGTGGGCCATACCAGTTACGTCTAAAAAAAAATAACATACCTATGCTAGTTAAAAATATTTTCCTGCTTAAAAAAATGAATTAAAAGCAAAATCGAGGCATCGTTGGACCTGATATTGTCATTCAGACTTAAAGATTGTATCGTCCAAAAAATAGAGGAAAATATATCACGGCTGTGTATCCACTAATTAATATAGATAGTACATGATAGAGAGAGTCCACTATTTTTATGGACTTTGTAACGTTTGCAGTGTTTGAACATTTTTAAAAAATACGTCATTGTCTTTTTCTCAAGCTCAATATTTACTTTTAAACCTAAAAAAAAGAAAGAAAAAAGAAAATAATGGTCACCTAAAATTTACCATACAGTTGACTTCTGGTGTGTTTGTTGTTTTATATTTGTTTTCACTCCACTAAGCGCTTTCATAGGACTTATAATGACTACTTGGAAGGCTGTAAATCCCTAACTAGTTACGTATTAAATGGGTGTTTATTTATAGTTGGTTTCCTCTAAGTATCTTTGTACAAGAATTTTTCCAAAATCTCTTGTTTTGACGTTAATTTTTAAAATCCTCTCCCTTCCTTCCTTCCTTTCTTTCTTCCTTGGCCAACCCCGCAGCATAGGGAGTTCCACATCCAGCTGAGGCAATGTGGGGTCCTTAACCCACCGTGCATGGCCAGGCATCGAACCTGTGACTTCATGGTGCAGAGACACCCCATTCCCATTGCAACACGGTGGAAGTGCCTTTATGTTAAATTTTACGTTCTATATTTTATTTTATTTTATTTTATTTATTTATTTTTTTGTCTTTTTGCTATTTCTTGGGCCGCTCCCGTGGCATATGGAGGTTCCCAGGCTAGGGGTGGAATCGGAGCTGTAGCTACCAGCCTATGCCGGAGCCACAGCAACGCGGGATCCAAGCCGCGTCTGCAGCCTACACCACAGCTCACGGCAACGCCGGATCGTTAACCCACTGAGCAAGGGCAGGGACCGAACCCGCAACCTCATGGTTCCTAGTCGGATTCGTTAACCACTGCACCACGACGGGAACTCCCGTTCTATATTTAAAAAAAAAATGAATCTTGGGATTCCCTTTGTGGCTCAGCAGTTATGAACCCCACGAGGATCCATGAGGATGCAGGTTCGATCCCTGGCCTCACTCAGTGGGTTAAGGGTCCAGTGTTGCCGTGAGCTGTGGCGTGGGTCACAGACGTGGCTCGGATCCTGCGTTGCTGTGGCTGTGGCTGTGCTGTAGACCGGCCATAGCCTGGGAACTTCCATGGGCCTCGGGTGCAGCCCTAAAAAGACTAAATAAATTCAACTCGATTCAATAATCTTGAAGATTGGAAGAGAGAGTTGTCATCCAGTCTTGGACCAAATATCACCCTGAAGAACCAGGAGGCTTACCCCGCACGGGAGAATGTTAATTCCATCCATTAGCGTCTGTATGGCTGTAATACTCTCTTTTTTCTTTTTCTCCCTTTATGTCTGACTTCTTATCACCGTGTTAATTATTTGAGCTCGGTCTCCAGGGCCTGTGAGTGAAGGGGCCAATTTTTTTCTAATTGCGCAAATAAATTATTCATCTGCGCTGATTTCCTGTTTTTACAGAGGCGGATGATATCTGATTCACATCACGGACCTGACGGCCAGCTCGGTCGTCTTTACATGCCCCTGTCTTCTGCTGAAAACTGCAGGTCCAAACTCGAGAGGTTTACCCTTGGTTGTCTTTTTTTCTTTAATTCTGAATTTGATGGACGTCGAGTTCATTTACACTATTCTGTCCATTTCCGCTGCACAGCACAGTGACCCAGTCCTACTTACACAGACCTTCTTGGATTATCTTCCATCCTGGTCTAGCCCAGGAAACTGGATAGAGCTCCCTGAGCTGTAAGCGATGGACTCGTGGCTTATTCATTCTCCGGGTCATAGTTTGCATCTACCGAGCCCAAATTCCCCATCCAGCCCACTCCCACCCCCTTGGCAGCCCCAAGTCTGGTCTCTGTGTCTCGGAGTCTGTTTCTGTTCTGTAGACAGGTTTATTGGTGCCATATTTTAGATGCCACATAGAAGTGATTGCCTGCGGTATTTGTTTTTCTCTGACTTACTTCACTTAGTATAATAATTTGTAGCTGCATCCATGTGGCTGCGAATGGCATGATTTCATTCATTCTCTTTTAATGCTCTGGGTTTTCTGCATCGAAGCCTTCTGTTTTGAAAGGATATATGTTTTAAAAAAATAAAGGAAGACAACTTACAATGCCCCTCTCTCTAACTGGGTACTTTTGCTGGCGGCCAGCGTGAGTCCTGCCTCTCAACGTCCCCAAGGAGCCGTCGGCAGCGGCAGATGAAAGAGACCAGCCGTCTTTGTACAAGAAGCCCTGGAACTTTACCACCCAGCCTGGCAGGGCAACCCAATAACAATTTTTAAAAGGTGCTCTTGCTCATCGGGAAGCGAGAAAAATATTTTGACATCCTGAGAGCTGCTTCCTGTTGCTGTATCTCCTCCTGAGAAAGGAAAGCAGTGGGGGGAGGCGAGTCTTGTCTTCAAACCCACCCTTGTTTTAGCAACAGAGCATCTTCTAGGGCTGTTAGTCATCTGCCGACTCTCAGAGGATGTTGCTGATTCATCGTCTCCTCATTTGCATTCAAGGGCATTGTGGAAGCGGCACCATTGGGGGACAATGCCCCGAGGGCTAGGTGCTTCAAGGGCATTGTGGAAGCTGCCTCTTTCGGGGTTGTGTCGTGGGTTGTCAGGGGATGTTCTGCTTGCAGGTGAACCAAAGCCTCTGGGCGTGAGGTTGTTGGAGAAACAAGAGCCAGGGCGCCTCCGAAATCAGGACTCACCTCCACGCTGGCCGCAGGGAAACCCACTCCCGGGTTTGGAAAGAGCTGGGCAGGGAAGCCGAAACCCTGCCTCTGTGCATGACACCAAAGTGAAGCTCAGAGACAGAGTTTAGGGTGAAGGAGAAAAGACGAAATTTGCTGCTTTGCCCGGCAGAGGGACCACCACGGACGTGTGTCCCCCAAAGTATGTGTCCCAGCTGGGAGGTGGGGATGCAGGTGGTGAGGAGTTTTTATAGCAAAGGTTCAAGGGAAGGGTTGCGGAAAAGGACCAGGGTCTGGGTGTGGAGAAGGGGGTGTCTCTCTTGCTCTAGTCTAGGCTCAGGGGGTCTCCTGCTGCTTCTGTGGTTCTCAGGTTGTCAAACTGTGACCTTCTCTCTGGAATAAGAAAACTTCATCAAGTAGTTAACGCCTTCCATTGGTGGGGGGGGGGGGTTAGTTCAGCAGAAGAGCTCAAAGACATTGTTCTCTGTATCCCCTGAGGGGGGACCAGAACCTGCCCGCAGGCGGCACTGTGGTCTCCGGATGGCCCCTCGGGGTCTCTGCTTCCCCTCCCTTCCCTGATCAGCCAGCACCTGTGGGCACCTGCCCTTTGGGGCTCAGGGAAGGGTCTGGAGGCTGAAGCGTAGTCCCTAAAAACAAGCTATGGGGGACACAGAGAGGCTTGTGCCCAGGAACCCACAAGGTCCTGCTGGGTTTCAGCAGGAGGGAAAGAAGAGGGGGCAGCTCATTGACTGCAGGAAGCGGTCTTCCCTGGAGGAGGAATATAGGCAGTTGAGGTCCCAGGGGCGGGCGATGTCCTGGGTTCTAGGTGATTCAAGGACATTGTATAACCTGCAGTTTGGGGGGGTCGATGTCTCAGGGTCGCCTCCCCACTCCCCTGACTTTTCGTCTCACCTTTCTGGAGGTCGGTGTCTATTCCCACACCTGTGCCTGCACCGGCACCTGCACCTGCATAGCCCCACCTGCACCCCACACCCATACCAGACCCACGTCTAAATACCTACACCCGTAGGACTTCCCATTGTGCCTCAGAGGGTTAAGAATCAGATGAGTATACATGTAAGGATAACCTGACCCCCTTGCTGTACAATGGGAAAATAAAATAAAAAATAAAAAAAGGAAAAAAAAAAAAAAAGAATCAGATGAGACCCCGTGAGGAGGCAGCTTCCATCCCTGGCGTCACTCAGTGGGTTCAGGATCCAGTATTGCCATGAGCTGTAGTGCCGGTTGAAGACACAGCGGGATTCTGAGTTGCCAGCAGCTGCAGCTCCAATTTGACCCCTAGCCTGGGAACCTCCGTAGGTGGCGGGTGCGGCCTTAAAAAGACTGAAAAGAAAAAGAAAAGAAATCTATACCTGTAGATGCATATGTCTATAGCTCGCTGTGTGTGTCTACAACCCTGTCTGTACGGTTTAGCCCCAGCTATATCCTGATGTCTGGATCTTTGCTCAAACCCATGCACCTGTGCTTCCATGTTTACACTTCTACATACATCTATTTTCTTCTGTATCTGTCTCTTCCTCTCACTCTCTCTCTGTCTCTATGTATGTGTTTATAACTATATCTATATAGCTGTACCTGTATCTTTTTTTGCTCTTTTTACGGCTGCACCTGCGGTATGTGGAAGTTCCCAAACAAGGGGTTGAATTGCAGCTGCAGCTGCCAGTCTACACCACAGCCATAGCAATGTCAGATCCTTAACCCACTGAGCAAGGCCAGGGATCAAACCTGTGTCCTCATAGATGCTAGTCAGATTCATTTCCACTGAGCCACGACGGGAACTCCACTAGTCAGGTTCTTAACCCACCAAGCCACAATGGGAACGCCAATATACTTGTATTTTTATAGCTTCACCTATAACTCTATTCAATTTGGGTTTTTTGGGGGGGTTTTTTTGTTTGTTTGTTTTTGTTTTTTGTTTTTTTTTTTTTTTGGCCACACCTGGGCACATGGATTTTCCCGGTCAGGGATTGAACCCATGCCACAGCAGTGACAATGCTGAGTCCTTAATCCCCCGATTCACCAGGGAACTCCTATATTCTAAGTTTTACCTCCTTGGCAGATGTTTGCAACAGCCTTACCCATGGCACCAGCCCAAGGAATCCTGTGTTGTTCACACGGAATTTCATGCGTCCTGGGTGGAAGAAGGAATTGGGACCCCTCACTTCACATGGTCAGAATCCGAAATTGATGTGACGTCTTGTGCTGAACAAACAACATAGCTCTGAAAAACTTAGTTTCTCAAACCTCATTGAAATTCTGCTGCCACAGCTTAATTTTATTATTGGTTTCAATGCTATTCCTGTCACATCCAGAGTGTATTCTATTTTACCATCTCCCAAAACTCCGGACATAGAAAAAAAAGAGAGAGAGTCTTGCTGGGATTTACAAGAAGTAGGAGATTTAAAATGATCTAACTCTGGGAGTTCCTATGGTGGCGCAGTGGAAACGAATCCGACTAGGAACCATGAGGTTGTGGGTTCGATCCCAGGCCTCGCGCAGTGAGTTAAGGATCCGGCATTGCCGTGAGCTGTGGTCTAGGTCGCAGACATGGCTCGGATCCTGGGATCCTGCGTTGCTGTGGCTGTGGTGTAGGCCAGTGACTACAGCTCTGATTGGACCCCTAAACTGGAAACCTCCATTCGCCGAGAGTGAGGCCCTAAAAAGGAAAAGAAAAAAAAAAAAGATCTGACTCTGTAAATTCTTTATGAAATCAATCAAATGTGCTTCATTAGAGTGAGATCATATTTGAAAAGCTAATTATAACCCATTTTATCCTATTAACGAAATCAGGTCCCAGTTGGTCGGCAGCCTATTGGTAATTTAATAGGGAATTGCCTCGAGTTTTTCAAGTTTTTTTTTCCCGTTTATGCAAGCATAATTTTTAAATAAGTTAAAAAATAAGAGTCCTCACTGCAGACAGACACACACCACAACAGAAAAGACCCTCACAAACTCTCGCTCTATTAGGTGAAAGCAGCGGGTCTCAAATGGTACACAGTGCATTACCTTTTTTTATTTTATTTTTTTTCTATTTTAGTGTATTAACCATTGAATGCAATCAAAATTCAACTTTTAAAACCTTTGTGATAGAAAGCCGGGCATAGGAGTTCCTGTCGTGGCGCAGTGGTTAACGAATCCGACTAGGAACCATGAGGTTGCAGGTTCGGTCCCTGCCCTTGCTCAGTGGGTTAACGATCCGGCGTTGCTGTGAGCTGTGGTGTAGGTTGCAGACGCGGCTCAGATCCAGCGTTGCTGTGGCTCTGGCGTAGGCCAGTGGCTGCACCTCCGATTCAACCCCTAGCCTGGGAACCTCCATATGCCGAGGGAGCAGCCCAAGAAATAACAAAAAAAAAAAAAAAAAAAAAAAGACAAAAAATAAAAATAAAAAATAAAGAAAGCCGGGAATAGCATTTACTGAAAAAATTTGAGAGACGTGAAATTCTCTGCTACGGTCTGTTCGTGTTTTTCCTTCACGCGGGAGCAATCTGTGTATTTGCCTTCTGCACTTAAACAAAAAATAGAAAATGTGATTTTTGCCGAGGACGGGTCTGATTTCAAAGCGCTTCAGTGCCTCCTGTAGAGGCATTTTGTTCACCCTGGGCGTTGTTTTGGCTTTTCATTCCTCTCGTCCAATTTTCTCCCAACAGGCTGTGTTTTTCTCCTATTTAAACTGCCACATGGTGTAGGAATTTCTATTGCAGGAGGACTTATCCCTTTGCAGCCCCGCTCCCCTCCCCCCATCCCGTTCTTTCGTCCTGGTCGACGTCCAGCTGGGTTGGCCACAGGGATGGCATTGTTTCGAGCAGCTTCTTGGGAAGGGTCCCGCCTTTGTGTCTGGCACACCTCTGACTGTGCCTCAGATCTGAGCTTCTCCCGTGGCCGTTTTCCACAACGCCTCTTTGTGTTTTGTTTGGGGCTGTGACATCTTCCTCTTCAAGCCGGCCTTTGTTATTTGGAAATAGAAAAGACAGCAGGGCATGGAGAGTTGGGAACGCAGCTCCCTTCTGTACAAATATTTGACCTGAATCCACACAAAATACAGGTGTGGGGTTTTTCTAGATTATTTTTACACTCAGGCAGCTCTTTTTTTTTTTTTTTTTTTTTTTCTTTCCTCCATACGCCCTTGTGAGAAGAAAGAGCCAGAAATGGTACCCAACTTGGCCCATATGCTGCCATCTTGGTTGGTTCCTGCTCAGCTGCCTGCCCCCTGGGGGTGGACCCGCCTGCCTTCCAGGTTGACGGCTACGGACGGAACCAACGTCCAGGAAGATGAGTCAGGTCTTCAGACGCAGCTTTTCGAAGCGTGGCTGGAAGATAAAGTAAGGATGTGGATTTCTCTCTTGCCGTTTGCCGTCAACAGCTAAAATGCAGGGTGGTCTCCAGGCGTTCATTATGGAACCCTAGAGAGTCCCCTGAAGACAGATTTCTAGAAAGGACCAGAGCGTGAGGGTTTTCTGATGGTGGACCGTCTCCAGGATGGTCCCTCCCCATCCCCATCTTCTGAGACGCATGCCTGCCTCTCATCCGGATCCCGAGAAGATGGGTAGAACCTGAAGATGGGTCATAGATGTGGCACCCATGACTGTGATGCATAAGGTGACAACCGGTTCTGGTGGAAGCCAGGTTCCCCATCCTGAGATGCCAACTCAGCAAAGGATGGACCATGACGTCCAGCTGACAGCCAGAGGGGAGCCGAGACCCTCGGTGGGCAAAGCCGCCAGGCATTGATCTCAGGCCTTGGCCCCTCCCACCATCTCACCAGAGGCCCCCGCCTCCAGCCCTGCCTGACTCACCTTTGCAGCCTGAAGCAGAGGAGTCAGCTAAGCTGTGCCTGGATCCCGGACCCTGGGAGCTGAGAGAGCTTATGTGTGCCCGTGAAGCCTCTAAGATCCCACTGGGGTGAAGCTCTTTGCAGCCAGAGATAAACACAATGGTGAAAGCATTTGGCACAGAGACTGTTTTGAAAAGAGCCTCAGTCTGGGGTTTGCAGATGCAAACTATGACACTGAGAATAGATAAGCAATGAGGTCCTGCTGTCCAGCACAGGGAACTCTATCCAGTCTCCTGGGCTAGACCATGATGGAGGATAATATAAGAAAGGGAATATGTATATATGTATGACTGGGTCACTTTGTTGCGCAGCAGAAATTGACACAACATTGTAAAGGAAGTATGCTTTAATAAAAAAAGTTAAGAGTTCCTGTTATGGCTCAGCAGGTTAAGAACCCGACTTGTATCCATGAGGATGCAAATTGTATCCCCTAGACTTGCTCAGCGGGTTAGGGATCTGGCGTTGCTGTGGCTGTGGTGTAGATTGCAGATGTGGCTGGGATCTGGCGTGGCTGTGGCTGTGCTGTAGGCAGGCAGCTGCAGCTCTGATTCACCCCTTAGCCTGGGACCTTCCATATGCCACAAGTGAGGACCTAAAAAAAGAAAAAAAAATTTAAAAATGAGTTTTGTAAAACAGGTCCTCTTTCTGGATTTCCGCCATGTGTTTGCCAGGAGACATTCCCCAAGATGTGGGAATCCGAGTCCCTGGTGGCACAGAGGGTTAAGGATCTGGCATTATTACTGACGTGGTGCAGGTTCAATCCCTGGCCCAGGAACTTCCGCATGCCGCTGACGGGGCCAAAAAAAAAAATGTGGGAGTCAGAGGATGTCGTGACCCAGCCCTGATGATGGAGCATCATGCCTGCGGTGGTGCGTCTGTGCCAGTCCCTCTCAAGTCCATGCGCAGGAAGACACAGATTTCTCTGGAGCAGGAAAATTGAATCTGGCGTGTCATTATCACTGACGACTAGGGTTCTTATTTTTTTCTCCTCTCATTAGTTTAAAAATGCCATGCAGAAGAGATGCTCTGTTTTGCAGGTGGAAATATACTATGTGTGAGCATGTGCACGTGCACACACACACACACACACACACACAGCGCGGTGCTTTCACTGCAGGTGTTCAGGGATTCAGGAAAGTGTCAGCTCAACCCACCTGAGTTCAGAGAAAAGACTTATCCTCCAGGTCAGGAGCCAGTAAAGCGCCATCTCTGCAAGCTGCACCTGCAGGCTGGGGACTGGGCCACTATTACAGTACCTACAGCCCCACCCTGGGGATGCAGACCACGCTCCCTTCGTGGTGGCTGCTTCATGGCCCCCGAGTTCTGGGGTGGGAGGCAGTTCCAGGCAAAACCAGGGAGATCAGAGAGGGAGAGAGGAGTTCCCAGGCGGCACAGTCGGTTAAGGATCTGGTGTGGTCACTGCTGTGGCGGGCGTTTGATCCCTGGCCTGGGAAGGTCTGCATGCCATGGATGTGCCAAAAAAAAAAAAATCAGGGAAAGAGCAAGGCAGGAGGGACAGCCCGGCGCGTGATCGTGCAGCCGATCCCTGGGAAGGTCTGGAGCCTGCAATTCTCCCGGGGCTGGTCTTTGGAGCAAAGGGTCTTGACCTGCTGGCTGCCCCAGGGGGAGGTTGTGGGGGTGACCTCCCAGGCCAGGCAGCTCCCAGGAACGGAGCCCAGCTCTGGGACACTAGCCCCGGAGGCTCCCAGCATCTGGGAAGTGGGTCTTTCTAACCATCTACCCCTCTCTCTATCTATCTATCTATCTATCTATCTATCTATCTATCATCTATCTATCTATCATCTATCTATCTATCATCTATCTATCTATCTATCATCTATCTATCTATCATCTATCTATCTATCATCTATCTATCTATCTATCTATCTATCATCTATCTATCATCTATCTATCTATCATCTATCTATCATCTATCTATCTATCTATCCAGCCATGCCCACCCTGGCCCTGGTGGAAACTTTTCCCACTTGGACTGTGACAGCATCAGGCATCCCTTTGCTCTCTGAAGGCTTTTTCTGCTCATCCACACTGGCCCCCGACACCCCACCCCACCCCTGCTTCCTCAGCCCCATCAGCATCCTTGTGGGAGCCGGTCAGACCTTCTCCTCTCTCCTGCCTTCCTGCAAGGCACAGAGATCTTCTCACAGAACGGACTGAGCCCTACCTCCACCCCAGACTCACCAAACAGAAACCCTTGCTCCCTACATGCATAGAATTCTCCTTCTCCTTCCGTGAGGAAGTTGAATGGTATGCATCCGCTTGGCTGGGCCATGGGGGCGGGGGGCGGTGGGGGGATTGGGAGTTGGGGGGCAGATATTTAGATGAATAGGATTCTGGGTGTGTCCACGAGGGTGGCTCTGGATGAGATGAGCATTTTCTTTTCTTGCCTTCTGGGGCTGCACCTGCGGCAGGTGCAAGTTCCTAGGTCAGGGGTAGGATAGGAGCTGTAGCGGCCGACCCACACCACAGCCACGGCAATGCCACAACTGAGCTGTGTGTGTGACCTCTACCACAGCTCACAGCAGTGCTGGATCCTTAACCCACTGTTCAAGCCCAGGGATTGAACCCACATCCTCACATAGTGTGGGTTGATCTGCTGAGCCACCACAGGACATCAACAAGTCTTTACTCTATTTATCTATTTATCTATCCTCCTATCCATCCATCCATCCATCCATCATCCATCCATCCATCCATCCATCTATTCATCCATCCATCATCCATCCATCCGTCTATCCATCCATGCATCCATCCATCCATCCATCATCCATCCATCCATCCATCCATCCACCCACCCACCCACCCATCCATCCATCCATCCCTCCATCCATCTATGCATCCATCCATCTATCATCCATCCATCCATCCATCCATCCCTCCATCCATCTATGCATCCATCCATCTATCATCCATCCATCCATCTATCCATCCATCCATCCATCTATCCATCCATCCATCCATCCATCTATGCATCCATCCATCTATCATCCATCCATCCATCTATCCATCCATCCATCCATCCATCCATCTATCCATCTACTGGTAGATGGATCGGTAATATAGATAGAGAACAGCTATGTAGATAATAAATGGATAGATTTACTCTTTTTTTTTTTTTGGCCTCACCCACAGTATATGAAAGTTCCCAGGCTGGGAGTTCCTGTCATGGTTCAGTGGTTAACAAAGCCAACTTGTATCCATGAGGGCACAGGTTCGATCCCTGGCCTTGTTGTGTGGATTAAGGATCCAGTGTTTCCCGTGAGCTGTGAACTGTAAGTTGCAGACATGGCTCAGATCTTGTGTTGCTGTGGCTGTGGCGTAGGCTGGCAGCTACAGCTCTGATTTGACCCCTAGCCTGGGTGCAGCCTAAAAAGACAGAAGCCAAAAAAAAAGAAAAAAGAAAGAAAGTTCCCAGGCCAGGGATCAAATCCGAGCTGGTGCAGCAACGCCAGGTCCTTAACCCATTGCACCACAGGGGGGACTCTTCATCAGCGCTTAATTTGGTCAGTTCTGAGGATACAGTTTTCTTACACTGATTTTTTCTCCCCCGTGGTGAGCAATTGTGGATCAAAGGAACCACGGGTCCCCCAAGACCCCCTGCGTGAGGCACAGGAGAACGTTCACAAAGTTGGGTTTGGGGACCCTGTTCCCTGTGAAGATGGAACCCCGAGGAGGCGGTGAGGAGGGTTACAAACAGCCAAAGGTGGACACAGCTCGTCACCCCCGTCCTCCGCAGAACGCTGATGACAGTTCCCACGGCTTCTCCCGGTGCCCCGGCAGGTGTCCCCCTGCGGCCGATGCGACGCGGAACGGGCACGCCGGTGACAGCCTTGCGATGTGGTCGGGCCGGCAGATGGCAGGTAGAGGCTCTTAGGCGTCCTTCCTCCGAGCCCCAGGCACGTGCTTATGAGTCACGGTCTTGAGGGATGTACCCGGCCTTTAATTAGAAATGAGGAGTGAGGCTTCAGATCGAGTCAGAGGGCTGCGCCTTCACGTCAATCAAAACAGGAGCTGGGGGGAAAGTGGCCCACTCTTTCTTCCTGTCTTTCTTCCTGTCTTTCTTTGTCTGTCTGTCTTTCTTTCTTTCCTTCCTTCCTTCCTTCCTTCCTTCCTTCCTTCCTTCCTTCCTTCTTTTCTTCTTTCTTTCCTTCTTTCCTTCTTTCCTTCTTTCCTTCTTTCTTTCTTTCTTTCTTTCTTTCTTTCTTTCTTTCTTTCCTTCTTTCCTTCTTTCCTTCTTTCCTTCTTTCTTTCCTTCTTTCCTTCTTTCCTTCTTTCCTTCTTTCTTTCTCTCTTTCTTTCGTGCTTTTTACGGCCACACCCGCGGCATATGGAGGTTCCCAGGCTAAGGGACGAATTGGAGCTGCATGGGCAGGTCTACACCACAGCCACAGCAATACCAGATCCAAGGCACATCTGTGACCTACATCAAAGCTCACAGCAACACCGGATCCTTAACCCACTGAGCGAGGCCAGGGATCAAACCTGTGTCCTTGTGGATGCAAGTCGGGTTCTGAACCCACTGAGCCACAATGGGAACTCCAGGTGAGAAAGACTGGCTCACCTTCCCCCTTTCGTATGCGATGTCCAGCCGTGTTCCCCACCTTTGTTATACCCCGTACAGCACATCCCTGGGGCTTGTTTCTCTTAACGCTGGGAGTCTGAACCTTTGGATCAGCTTCTACCAGTTGCCCCTCCCCCCACCCCATCCCCCACCTCCGGGGACCACAAATCCCATCTCCTCTTCTAGGCGTGTTTTGCAATGTCATGGACCGCAACACCCCCATTAGCTGATGCAATAATTATGTTCACAGGTCCAGTTCCTAACCTACCCAGTGCAACATCTTTCATGAGTTTCTGGGTGTATTTATTTCACATGCCCCCTTTGCCACCATTTTATTTTATTTTACTTTGCTTTTTAATTTAATTGTGTTTTATTTTATTTATTTTTATTTTACTTTACTATTTCATGTATTTTACTATTTTATGTTATTTTATTTTATTTTTCCTCCAAGGCACGGGGAGTGCCTGAGGGCTCAGATCCAAGCTGCCACTGTAACCACTGCTGTGGCAATGCCAGCTCCCTAACCTACTGTGCTTGGCTGGGGATGGAACCTACGTCCTGGTGCTGCAGAGACACCACCGATCCCATTGTGCCGCAGCGGGAACTCCCCACTGACCCATTTCATCACCACACCAATTAATTACACAACCTCTTCGGGATGCTCCAGACTGAGGATCCACAAAAATCAACCCCTGGGAATACTTCCGTGTAGGACCATTTACAGGCAGCATAACTTGCCTATTTGCAGCACTTAAAAACACTCGCCATGCCAGGTTGCTAATTTCTGGTTTTACTTCCTCCCGAACCCATGTGTTGAAATCCTGGGTACCACGTGTGATCAAGCTTAAATACATTATCTATGAAATGGCTTTGCCTCCGTCCACTTCAAACTATTTTGGAGCAAAAATGGTACCTTTACTCCCAATGTTTATACTCACAGCACATTTATTTTTAGCAGAAAGATTTTTTGGTGGCTAAAAATAATGGGTTTTGGGGGGGGGGAAATAGAGCAATCCACCCACTGCAAAAACTCTGCTTTGGCTTGATAAGACATTCAGGGATTTGCAAAACACTTTTATCCTTTCAGCCATGGGAAACTTGACAGCTGGACCAGCGTGACATTTTTGCACATGGAAGTGTTCTCAGTTAAAAGGCACCTGGATGGGGCCTCCAGCCTGGGCTTTAGTTTCATGCATCACCTGACAGCACTGGGCTGGCTTCATAACCCACCTGCCAGGATGCTGGGGATTCCACGGAACGCCTTCCAGCATATTCCCTGTGGTTCCGTAAGCTGCTTACCGTTAAGGGTTTTCTATGTCTAGTCCCCTTTGAATAGTGCGCCATCATTTTTTTTCTAGACTTTCTTTTTCCAATTGTTGTTAAAATCATTATTTTACAAAGGGTCAGAGGCCAGAGGCTGTCTTCTCGCCGGGTCCAGCTTCATCCGCAACTCACAGACAAGCTTCATCCGCAAGCACCACAGGACCCTGGCTGCCTGGATGCCACACCATCTCCCAGCTCTCTCGGAACCCTGGGAACTGGAACACAGGTCATTCGTTTCTCTTTTGGGACTGCACCTGCTGCATATGGAGGTTCCCAGGCTAAGTGTCGAGTCAGAGCTACAGCTGCCTGCCTACACCACAGCCACAGCCACAGCCACGTGGAACCCAAGCCATGTCTGCAGCCTACACCACAGTTTGTGGCAACGCTGGATCCTTAACCCACTGAGCGAGGTCAGGGATTGTACCTGAATCCTCATGGATACCAGTCTGTTTCATTGCTACAACGGGAACTCCATGAAAACAGGTCATTTTTTTTTTTGGTTTTGTTTCCAACATGTGCATCTAGTCCACCAAACAAATAGGCTCATTATGTGAGAAAATACTGTCAAATCAGAAATTGCTTTTCTTCGTAGAAACATAGGAAAAGTGTGTGCAAGATATTTTTTTAAAATCGCACTTATTTTGTGTGTGTGTGCTGTGACATTTAAAAAAGATTTTTTTTTCTTTTTTGGCTGCCTTGTGGCACATGGAGTTCCTGGGCCAGGGGTCCGACGTAAGCCACAGCAGCTGCAGCAATGCCAGATCCTTTGACCCATGGTGCGGGGCCAGGAGTGGAACCTGTACCCTGGTGCTGCACAGATGCCATTGATCCGGTTGTGCCACAGAGGGAACTCCAAAGAAAATTTTTTTAGGGTTACCCGCTATGGTGCAGTGGGTTAAGGATCCGTTGTTGCTGGTCATAGCTGTGGCTCAGATTTGATCCCTGGGCACATGCCACAGGGGTGGCCAAAAAACAAAAAAAAATTATTGAAGTCGAGTTGGTTTACGTGTCATGTTAATGTCTGCTGTACAGCGAGGGGACTCAGTTATACAGACACACGCCTCCGTGCCCGTCTAGGTTACCACGGAGCACCGAGGGGCACTCCCTGCGCTAGAGAGCAGGTCTCTGTTGCCCATCCCTTCCACGTACAGAAGTGAAAATGGCACTTCCTCTGATTTGGGGATTCAGAGACTCTACCAGATGGCAGAGATAGAAATGCAGAAAACAAATCGCCTTTTCCCAGTCCTGGGCTTGGGAGGGAGTCCTGAGTACACACGGGCTGAGGGTGATGCTTAAAAAGAGAGGGGTCGTGGCTCAGGGGTTAACGAACCTGACTAGGATCCATGAGGTTGTGGGTTCGATCCCTGGCCTCATTCCGTGGGTTAAGGATCCGGCGTGGCCGTGAGCAGGTGGTGTCAGTCATGGAGGCAGCTGAGATCCCATGTGGCTGCGGCTGTAGGGCAGGCCAGCAGCTGTAGCTTCGATTCGACCCCTAGCCTGGGAACTTCCATATGCTGGGAGTGTGGCCCCAAAAAGACAGAAAAAGAAAAAGAGAAAAAAAAGAGAGAGAGAGAGAAATGGGGTCCTATTGTACAGCACAGGGAACTCTACCCAATCTCTGGAATAGATCATGGTGGGAAGTGGGAAAAAGAATGTGTACATATGTGTGTGTGTACAGAGTTGTATATACACATAGAGAGAGTCACTTTGCTGTACCGTAGAAATTGGCACAACATCGCACATCAACGACACTTCGATTTAAAAATACATTTTAAAAAATCAGCATGCTGAAAAAAGCACCTCCGACCTTGGAGCTCCAAGCACGGTTCCTGGAGCTGCAGCAGCAGCAAAGCCCAGCATTAAAAACCTAGCGTCTTGACCTCCTCCCGACCGTGAACCTGCCTCTGCTGCACGAGCCCCCTGGGGCACTCACGCTAGAAGATATTTGCCATGACTTGTCATCTTTTAAGAGGTGGCTCCGTCTCTTGGGGCTGTGGTAATGAAATTACGGCCAATTCTGTGGCGTAGAACCAAGCCAGCATTTTCTTTTCTGGTTCTGCAGAAATGTCTTTTTCATTTTTCTGCCCATTTTTGGACAGGGTTTTTGGGTTGTTATAGAGTTCTATCAGCTGTTTCTGTCTTTTGGAAATTAAGCCCTTGTCGGTTGCATCATTTGCAAATATTTCCTTCAGTCCATAGGTTTTTGTTTGTTTGTTTGTTTGTTTGGCTACACCCAAAGCATACAGAAGTGCCCCGGCCAGGGATCAAACCTGCACTGTAGCAGTGACCCAGGACCCGAGCTGCCGCAGGGTCAACCCCGGATCCTTAACTGCAAGGCCACTGGGGAACTCCTGTAGGTTGTCTTTCTGTTTGTTTGGTGGTTTCCTTTGCTGTGCAAAAGCATATGCATTTGATTTTAGGTCTCATTTGTTTATTTTTGTTGTTATTTCTGTTGCTTTGGGAGGCTGGCCTAAGAGGACATTTGTAGGATTTATGTCAGAGAATGTTTTGCCTGTGTTCTCTTCTAGGAGTTTGATGGTGTCCTGTCTTATATTTAAGTCTTTATGCCATTTTGAGTTTATTTTTGTGCATGGTGCGAGGGTGTGTTCCAACTTCACTGATTTGCACGCAGCTGCCAGTTTTTCCAACATCACTTTCAGAAGAGATGCTTTCTTCTCCATTGTCTATTCGTGCCTCCTTTTTAAAAAAAAATGTATATTTTTAAAATTTATTTATTTTTGTTTTTTAAAATTATTGATTGATTGATTGATTGATTGATTGATGATTTTTAACCCTGAACCCTTTAGCTCGACTCAGAGCTAAAGCTGCTAGTCTACACCACAGCCACACTGGATCCGAGCTGTGTCTGCAACCTACACCACAGCTCATGCCAGTGCTGGATCCTTAACCCACTGAGCAAGGCAAGGGATCGAACCTTTGTCCTCATGGATGCAAGCCGAGTTCGTTATCACTGAGCCACAACGGGAACTCCTCTTCGCGCCTCCTTTGCTGAAGATTAATTGACCGGAGGTGCGTGGGTTTCTTTCTGGCTCTCTGTCCTGCTCCCTTGGCCCACGCGTCTGTTTTTGTGCCAGTACCACACTGTTGTGAGGACTGTAGCTTTGTAGTCTTGTCTGAAGTCTGGAAGGTTCTGCTTCCTGCTTGGTTCTTTTCCCTCCCGATCCCTTTGGCAATCCTGGGTCTTCTGTGGTTCCCTCTACGATCCAAGGATTTTGGAAATGACACTCCAGATAAATATTCCCAAATCACAGAGGTCTGGGAGTGTGACGCTGTGATTTGGAATAAGAACCATATCGTTGCTCCTCATCTCAGTTCCCAGGAGATGCGGCAGCCACTGGTCCAGGGATCAGAGGTGAACTAGCTCCCAGGAGATTCTGTGGCCTCTGGTCCAGGGATCAGAGTTGAACTAGCTCCCAGGAGATGCCGGGGCCTCTGGTCCAGGGATGAGGGTTGAACTAGCTCCCAGGAGATGCTGGGGCCTCTGGTCCAGGGATCAGAGTTGAACTAGCTCCCAGGAGATGCCGGGGCCTCTGGTCCAGGGATGAGGGTTGAACTAGCTCCCAGGAGATGCTGTGGCCTCTGGTCCAGGGATCAGAAGTGAACTAGCTCCCAAGAGATGTTGTGGCCACTGGTCCAGGGATCAGGGATTAACTAGCTCCCAGGAGACGCTGTGGCCTCTGGCCCTGGACCACTCCAGGTGGGCTTCTCTGTGTAAACACACTGCAGAGACCAGCCCAGGATGGAAATGGTAGCAAAGTGATTTCTGGAGCTTGCCAGCTTTGCTTCCCTGAGGACGTGGAGTAGACCTTGAGAACTCTTGTCTGACCTTCACTGGGAACTGAACCTGGGCAGACAATTCATCACAGAACAGGTGAGAGGACCATCTCAGAAAGATCAGCTCGATGGCATCCGCAAGACCTGAAACAGCCAAGAGCACGGCCTCCCAGCCAGATGCACAAACACGTGCCTTGCCTTCCTCTGTGTGGTTTGCCCCACGTGAGAGAAGCAGATTAGATCAAGCCAGGGAAAGACACGGTGGGGGAAGGGGGGAGAAAGTAACAAGGGAAAAAGAAAAAAAAAAAAAAAAAGGAACTTTCATGAAGTCCGAAAACCAATCTGTTTCAAGAGTCCTTTGCTGTGCACACAGCAAATGAAAATGCAAAGGGATGGAATTTCCCTTTGCTATTAAATTTTAAGAGTTGGTCTTGCTATGTTGATGCTTTCAGACCTCGCTGTTGAAAGAGGCAGAGCCGGTGCAGGGAGATCCCTGTGGACTCCCGGGGAAAAAAATGCAAACCTGCATTTGCACCCAGCCAAGTGCATTGGCCCAGGGGGCTCAGGGCTTCACCTTAGAAAGAGCCTCTGGAGGTTTTTGCTCGCTCATGATGGTACGAGACGCTGGAAGTCTCTAGGGTCGGGACGCTCAAAGGCCAGCTTCCACTGTGTTTCTGCCTTGGTGGCGCGGAATGATTACTTTAATCTGGAGTAATTGTCTCTTTTAACTTACCTAACTAGCTCTGGTCAAAAATATATTAAGGTGAGGAGTTCCCAGTGTGGCTCAGTGGGTTAAGAACTTGATTC
The DNA here is from genome assembly GCF_054392235.1 of Sus scrofa. Classification (NCBI taxonomy): domain Eukaryota; kingdom Metazoa; phylum Chordata; class Mammalia; order Artiodactyla; family Suidae; genus Sus; species Sus scrofa. The sequence goes on from NC_139402.1 coordinate 3,598,513, forward strand.
GTATCTATGAGGATGCAGGTTCGATCCCTGGCCTCGCTCAGTGGCTTAAGGATGCGAGTTGCCACAAGCTGTGGTATAGGTCGCAGACGCAGCTTGGATCTGGTGCTGCCGTGGCTGTGGCGTAGGCTGGCAGCTGCAGCTCCGATTGGACCCCTGGCCTGGCAGAAACTTCCGTACTCTGCAAGTGTGGCCTGAAAAAACAAAAACATCAAGGAGGAGATTCTAAAAACAGATATATTAAACTGTAAAGGTGGCTTTTATTTATTTATATTTATTTATTATTTATTTATTTATTTTTGCTTTTTAGGGCCACACCCACGGCACATGGAGGTTCCCAAGCTAGGGGTGTCATCGGAGCTATAGCTGCCAGCCTACGCCCCTGCCGCAGCCACACCAGACCCTACGCTGAGACCTACGCTGCAGCTCATGGCTGCACTGGCTCCTTAACCCACTGAGCGAGGTGAGGTTGGAACACACAGCTTCACAGTTCCTAGTCGGATTCATTTCTGCTGAGCCACGACGGGGACTCCTATTTTTATTTTTTTAGTAAAAAAAAAAAATTTTTTTTGGCCATGCGCACAGCATGCAGAAATTCCTGGGTCGGGGACTGAACCCGAGCCACAGCATGACATAAGCCACTGTGATGACAACGCCAGATCCGTAACCAGCTAGGCCACCAGGGAGCTTCCAGGTGTCTTTATTAAAAAAAGAGAGAGAGAAAAAAAAGAAAAGGTGTGAATCTTCCAGGCATTATGAAATGGGCAATGCTTAGAATATCAAGCATTCCATCCCCGTTCCAAATGTTTGTTCCCCTGGGAGTATCAACACGATTCCGCTGTTTTCCGGTTTCTCGAGTGGGGTAGGCTGCGGCTGGGGGGAGGGGCGCTTGACGGCGCTGAAACAGTGAGTAACAGTCAGTATCAGAACCCGCAGTCTCCGCGTTCCTGCACCGTCGGAGAATGTAATCCCACTTTTGGGTGATATTTATAAACCGTAATGTCTGAATTTTTATTACAATTACACGTGACCAGCATTTGTGCTTTTCCATCTAAAGTCATGGACACTCTTTGGAGTTGAAGTGTTTTTCTCTGGAACAAACAGACAAGCAGGGAGAACCAGAAAGAGATTTGCATGTAATTCCACGGCCTGTGTTCTGTGATTTCTTTGCATCATGAACTCAGCTCTCTCTCTTTTTCTCTCTCTCTCTCTCCCCACCTCCTCCACGTGAATGATTCTCCCGTGTACCTGGCGTCCCAGTTCTAGGGCCACACCTGCGGCATATGGAGGTTCCTGGGCTAGGAGTCTAATCAGAGCTGTAGCTGCCAGCCTATACCACAGCCACAGCCACCGCAACGTGGGATCCGAGCCACGTCTGCGACCTACACCACAGCTTACAGCAACACCGGATCCTTAACCCACTGAGCAAGGCCAGGGATCGAACCCGCAACCTCATGGTTCCTAGTCGAATTCATTGACCCTTGAGCCACAACAGGAAGTCCTGGTGTCATATCTTTAAAGAGACATAGCCCTTGTGCCCACCTCTTGGGTTAAGTCACAACCTCAGAGTGACAGCCCTTGTGTTAAATCTCGACTCCAGGGAGGAGCAGGGAGTGGGATGGACGGGGAGTTTGGGGTTAGGATCCGAACACACACTATGACACTGAGAATAGATAAGCAATGGAGTCCTTCTGTGCAGCACAGGGAACTCTAGCCAGTCTCTTGGGATAGACCAGGATGGAAGAGAATGTGAGAAAGGGAATGGATATTTACATATGAGGGGGTCCCTTTGCTGGACAGCAGACATTGAAGGAACACTGTAAATCAACTCTACTCGAAGAAAAAAAAATTTAAAGCCTCTATGCACAAAAATTGGTATATATTTTAAGGGGTTCCAAGACGGCCTAACCCCTTGGGTTAAGAATACTCACCTTATTTCAACGCCCTCAGCATAAGGATGGAAAAGTTAAGGAATATATGTGAAATGGTCTTGAGAATTAAAAATTGTTTTGAAAACTCTTTCCCCCCCCAAAAAAAAAATATCAGAATGTCACCATGAGGGGCTCTAGTGTTAAATCATGATGGCAGAAGAACAGCCCGTGTGTTCAGCCGTCCCCTGGTTTTGCCACTGCTTTTTTGTGGCTGTTTTAACAGAAAGGACACCCTTTGACTGCTTCAGGAAGCATCTGACAGGCGTCTCCTTCCGCAGAACGCGCCTGGCCTCGGCTATGCCGAGCTCATATGATAAACGCCTTCCTGCCCTTGACCCAGGGTCTGCAGGGTCCCTGACGTCTCTGCACACCTTCCCAGGGCTACCTGGCTGGGAGCCCATGTGTCCGGCTTCTGTTCTCCCCATGAGACAAAGAATGGCACCCGTGCTGTGCGGTTTCAAAAATATTTTATTTTCTGGAAGAGCCATAATGTCTCAGCGCTGTGTCTTTACGGCTTCTCCCCACGCGGAGGGTGGGCCGAAGCGATGTGGGGACGAGGAAGACGGAGGCGCCGTGCATGACACCTGCGGGACAGGACGATGGTGGCGTGGACGTGCGTGTAGAAAAGGCTCACCGGATGCGCACGGACAGGTAGGGCTGGGGGCGGGGGCGGCGGGCGTGGCCGGGTCCCCACTGCCGAGGCCATTCATCCAGATCGACGCACACCCCACGCCGCGGAGGCCCACCTGGGTCTTCCCTCGGGTGACCCTCGACGGTTAAACCAAGCAGAAGGGCGACAACCCCAACAAACAGCCCCAAGTCCTCTGCGGCTGGCGCCCGGGGCGGGGCGGGTCCCCCGCGTGACCCCGCGTGGACCGTGCCCGCTGCCTGGCTGAGCGTTCACGCAGAGCTAACACTAGCTTGGTTTCTCGAGTGTTCCAGATCTCGCTGATGCCGTGTGCAGGGTCTCCAATCTGTATTTCCTAGGAGTCTTCTTTGCTCCCGTCCCCGCCACAGACGGATAAAAGGACTGGGGGGTAAGCTGCCAACAAGGACGGTGGGGAGTCCCCTGGGCGTGTTCCGAGGAGCCTCAGCTCTGCTCGCGGGAGGAAGCCGGAAAGCACTGGGCGTGGCTGTGTCAGTTTGATGGGCACTGGGGTTTGCATCGGAGAGTTCAGAGGGTCAGGCCGCAGGTGCACCTGCCTTAAGGATGCTGTCATCTGAAGGTGGCGTCCTCTAGCCGGGAACCACTGGGGAGCCCTGCTGGGTCCTCGACCCCCTGGGAGTCACAGTATGCACTTGGGGAAGTCGGACGGTGACCTCGGGAGAGACCGAGCCAGGCGGGCGGGCAGAAATGGCTGGGATGGGACCCCAGGGAGGTATGGAGGTGACAGATGCCAGCATGGCCCCGGAGGTGACACTGCCCAGGAGTCCTTACCGCCTGGTGATGGCTTGGCAAGATGAGGGATGGGGAATGGCCTTAATCCTCATAGGTGGTCAACCCCCTGGGCCCCCACAGTGCAGCTGGGATGACATGCCTGTCGGCCGGTCTCCGGGGTCTGGCTGGACGCTGACCTCTGGGGACCGGACCCTCCGCATGGGAGTCTCATCAGGCCACTGGCCCACGCAGGAGACGCTCTCCCGACGCCTTGGCTTGTACCTGGAGGACACGTGAACGGATGTCTGCACAGCAACCGGAGCTTCTTGGGCCCTGAAGGGTTGTAAAGAGAAGGAGAGAAACAGCAGCGTAAGCGGTTAGTGGCCGAGAGCCCAGCCTCTCCCCAGCGCCCAGATCTGCGTTGATCACGTCATGGTCAGGCGACTCGGACCCACCAGGACCTTCACGGTGCCTGCTTTTCCTTCCCCCTCATGAGTCTTGAGGCACAAGGCAGACACGCGAGATCTGAGAGGCCCCCAACACGGGCTCTGGACCTTGGGCAGGTGCCAGGGGGCATCCCTGAGCCAGGTGCCCACCTGGGGGCTGGAGGATGGTGTACGTGCTGCCTTAAGGCGGGCTTCCTAGAGAGGGACGTGAGGCTGAGATTCTGGAGCACAGCTCTGAGGGAGGGAAGGGGCCCCATCAGGAGGGCCAGGTGACATGAGGGAGGCTCCGGTCACCCCCGCACCTGCTCCACGGGGGGCTCTGGCGTACAAATGGAGAAATGCCCCTGGGGCACAGAAGTGTGCGGGCAGGTGCGCATGTGTGCATGTGTGCAGTCACTGTCTCCCCAGCATGTGTGTGTGAGTGTGTGTGAGTGTGTGTGTGTGTGTGTGTGTGTGTGTGTGTGTGTGTGTGTGGGCCATCTCTCTGCCCGGCGTCACTCTCTCCCTGGCCTCCCCCAGAGATCCCATCTTTGTCCCTCGGAGCCCAGACAAGGGTTAGGACCCCCGCGGAGCTTCCCCACTGGACTGTCCCTCCCCCACCCCCAGTCGTCTGTGCTGCCCCCTCCGTGTGTCCGCAGTCCAGAGGAGGAGCAGCCTGTCCACCAGGTGTCCCTGGCCCTGTGCCCAGACGTCGGCTCAGGCCCAGATCACAAGGTGCCATCACGACCCAATCACGTGGCTTTCTCCCCAGATGCGAGTTTACACGCGGTGCCTCTGAGCCACATCTGGCAAAATACCGCACCTCCCAGGACGCGGAAGGAGCTGGGGAGAGATTGCTTCGTGGAGCGCCGTGGGCTCCACGGTGTCCCCCCTCCCCCCAAATTCCTACCCCCAGGACCTCAGAGTGGGGCTGTCTTAGGAGACGGGTCTTTCAAGTGGAGATGAGATACATGAAGTCACGTGGGGGGGGTCCTGATCCCCCAGGACGGGGGTCTTTAGAAGAAGAGGAGGTCAGGACACAGACACACTCAGAGGGACAGCCCTGTGAGGACACGGGGAGGAGACGGCCATCGACACGCCCAGGAGAGAGGCCTCGGTGGGGACCCGCCCTGCCCGCCCCTGGGGCTCAGGCGCCAGGCTCCAGGACCGGGAAGAATCACGCCTGGTGTGGAAGCCGCCCCGTCTGTTACTTTGTGGCCCCAGAAGAGTCACCCACTGAATGAATCAAATAGTACATAAATTGAAATTCTTTTTCTCTTTTTTTTGACCGCACCTGCAGCATGTGGCAGTTCCCGGGCCAGGGATGGAACCTGAGCCACAGCAGTAACGACACCAGATCCCTAACCTACTGCACCACCAGGGAACTCCGAAATCCTAGCAATGCTGTCCAATAGAGGCGCCACTAGCAGTGTGGCTGCTGAAGCTGAAATCAATCAGGATTTGATGTGATTCCCAACCCAAGCCCTCCATGAGTCCACGAAACATCCGAGCATGTCGCAGCCCCACGTGGCTGGCAGCTCCCAGGGGCAGGTCTGGAGCTGTCTGGCTGCCCATCCGTCTTGTTCTCCGTGGAATTCCTCTGTCTGACCCTGAAGGACACACTATTTCTCTTGTCTGCACTTTTTTTTTTCTTTTAAATCCAAAATGTGTCTACCGGGATGGTTTCCCATTCATCTTGGTCCAGGGTGCTGTTAGTGCTGCTTCTGTCTCAAGGAGCATCTTCGAAGCCTTGCTTCTCCTCCTGTGGGTGGGCCAAGGATGGCAGAGCAGCCAATACGCCAATCTCCTGTTAGTGCACGGCTCAAGGCAGTGCGGGTTTTATAGCATCCTGGGCATTGCACATCCCTGACAGAGGAAATAGGGGCGTTCCCGTGGTGGCTCAGTGGAAACGAATCCAACGAGTGTCCATGAGGATGCAGGTTCGATCCCTGGCCTCGCTCCGTGGGTTAAGGATCCAGCATTGCTGTGAGCTGTGGTGTAGGTCACAGGTGTGGCTCAGACCTGGTGTTGCTGGGGCTGTGGTGCAGACCTGCAGCTGCAGCTCCAATTCCACCCCTAGCCTGGGAATTCCATGGGCTGCAGGTGCAGGCATAACTAGAAACACACACAAACCAAATATCCTAAGAAACAGACATTAGTTTCTCAAGGTTCTGGAGGATGAAAGTCTGAGATGACAGGATGGGCAGGTTCCGGTCCGGTAAGGCTCTGCCCCTGGCTTACAGAACCTTGCAGGTATGGCCAGTAAAAAAAGAAAGAAAGAAAAAGGAAAAGGCAACTGAGCCTCTGCAGCAGGAGCTTCTTCTTGCTTCCTCTTTTCTGGAGATGGGTGAAGGAGCCTCGTGTGAGAGGTATGTTCTTATGGGGAGGTTGTCACCCCCAGAAGGTCCTGTCTGCCCTTTTTTTTTTGTTGTTGTTCTTTTTACAGCTACACCCACGGCATATGGAGTTTCCCAGGCAAGGGGTCAGATCAGAGCTGCAGCTGCCTGCCTACACCACAGTCACAGCAACATGGGATCCGAGCCGCATCTGCCCACTACCCCGAAGCTGGATCCTTCACCCACTGCACGAGGCCAGGGACTGAACCCACATTCTCATGGATACTAGTCGGGTTCTTAACCCGCTGAGCTGCAGTGGGAACTCCCAGAAAGGATTCTTTGCCAGTACTTTCACCAGCACCTTGGCCCGAGTCCCCAAAGACTCACTTGGGACCCTCTGGCATCCAGGACAGTAAGGGGACAAGTTTCTGAGGCTTTCGGCCCCCATGGCTGGGGTGACACATCATGGCAGCCACAGAAAATGGAAGCAGAGGAGGTAAGAGCAGGACCCAGCCCTGGGCCTGGCATCGCTGGAACCCTCTGGAACCTGGCGTCCGGGTGGGCAAGGGAGTCGGGAAATTTCGTCTGGTGTCTCTCCATTACAGTTGGGGGATGGGTGTGCAGCAGAACAATCTCTGTGACCGCCTGGCCTCAATCGTGCTGGCTCGGAACTGGAGCACTGCAAACTGGGGCAGCGACGTGCACAGGAACGGAGTCCTCCTGTGGCCCTGCTGACCCAGCCGAACCCCTTGACCACAGGATGCCGTGACCTGGCGTCCCACTGCCTCAAACACCGGACCGCAAGGCTCCCCCTCCGAATACCTGGGCCTGTGGTTTCCTCCAACGTGTTTGTCTTTGGGATTCAATGACTCGGTGCATTTTGCTACAAGGTTTTTTTAAATTTTTTTTTTTTTTTTTGGTCTTTTTAGGGCTGCACCTGCAGCATATAGAGGTTCCCAGGCTAGGGGTCCAATTGGAGCTACAGCTGCAGGTCTACACCCCAGCCATGGCAATGCCAGATCCGAGCCTCCTCTGTGACCTACACCACAGCTCATGGCAACGCCAGGCCCTTAACCCACCGAGCGCGGCCAGGGATCGAACCCGTGTCCTCATGGATGCTAGTCAGATTCGTTTCCACTGAACCAGGACCGGAACTCCCACCATGTTGGCGTAGTTATTTTTTGACTAACCTACAGCCCCTGAGGGGGATGTGGTGACTCACGAACTGGCCTTACACGTGATTTCTGTTTTGCTTTGTTTTCCATTTTAAAAGTTTTTCCCCTTTTTCTTTTTATGACCTGCGGCATATGGACGTTCCCAGGCTAGGGGGCGAGGCGGAGCTGTTGCCGCCACAGCCTACACCACAGCCACAGCAACGCGGGATCCGAACCCCATCTGCCATCTACACCACGGCCACAGCCACACCGGATCCTGAACCCACTGAGCGAGGCCGGGGATCAAACCTGCATCCTCATGGATACTAGTCGGATTCGTTTCCACGGAGCCACAACGGGAACTCTTAAATCACAGTCAATTGTGCAGTGAGGGAGGCGAGATGTATGGTTTTCAGAATCTCTGTGCCAGACGGATCCATAATCAAAGTCAAGAGGTGGGATTCGGGTCCCAACCCTTGAGAACTTTGTCACAGATGCACCAAGACCAACGAGGGGGGCGGGGAGGGGAGGGAGAGGAGCCGGGCGTGGAGGAAACGGTTAGCAGAGTGTTAAGGGGCTGGGGCAAAGCTCAGCCGGGCACCGACTATGTCTTATTCACTGTCTGTCTGCTCCAGGCTTGTCTGTGGAATGAGATGCTCGAAGGGTTTCCGTGGGTGATTCATGGCAAAGGGGAAAGTCACTCAAAGGTTCTCATAACCCACGTGGGTACGTGTGGCTCAGACACCACCCGTGTGGCCGAGGGGGCTGGCGGAGGCCTCAGGTGCGTGTGCGTGTGTGCCCGTGGTGTGTGCGTAGGGGTCCCCAGCTCGGTTCAGCTGGGTGTTATTTGGTGGGCTCCCGCAGTGTTTCTTACAGACAAAACCACACCGAGCGAAGACAGACAGCAAAGGAAGCGCGCACCAGCCCACCGATCGCGTTGGAAGAAACGGGTGCTTTCCAAAGAAGCGAGACAGCAGAACGGACCGTCCAGGGCCCCCTAGTTCAACACTGACCCTTCTTTCAAGGTTGCTCATCACAAGCTGCCATGTTCGTTTGTTTACATTTTTCCAAGAAGTCGACACTCTGTACACTGGAGGTTGTTTGCTTGTTTGTTTGTGTGCGGCCATAGCCATGGTGCACAGACGTTCCCGGGCCAGGGCCAGAATCCACATCATAGCAGTAAGCAGAGCCACAGCAGGGACACCACCAGGTCCCTAAAGAACAGAGCCACCAGGAAACTCCCTTTACACACCGTTTTAAGCACCTGTTTGGGGAAACACTCACTCCTATGTCCTTTCTCTTCCTCTTTACTAGCTTATTCCAGCCCCTTTCTGTCTTTTGTTGTCTTGGAATTTTGTGCAGACAGTCAATAACATCCAATGTTCATGCTACTGTCACCTCCAAGAAGCTTGCTCCGCTGGTATGAAGATAGGAAAAGATGAGATATTGAAGGAAAACAATTTTGTCTTCATCCTAATTGTATCCATGCTTCACAAACGTGTTGATCCTGTGGCCTCCAAGAGAAAGGTACCGATGAAGAAACGAAAAATGACAGAGAGTCACGGAGTCCTGATGACATCAGTTGAGGTCCTGGATCAAGCCATACCTGAACACTGCCCAGGACATTTGTGTTACATTAAAAAAAAAGAAGAAGAAGAAGAGGAGAGAGAGTCACGTGACCCTGCAGGAAGGTTGGACTGTCATGAATTGGGAGACTCAAGCAAGCATTTGATCTTTCACGAATGTTCGAATGTGGTCAGCTCATTTCCCCTTGGAATTGGCTCAGGATCACACTGGGGCTTCAACCGGCAAATTCAGACAAACACCCGCACTGCCCAGGGGTGCTCAGCCATCTAAGGAACCATGGGTGGGGGGTCCTAATTTGGTCGGAACAGAAGGTTTCATACAGTCCATCCAGATTGGGAGGGGTGCTGGTGACAGCACCACAACGTGCACACAGCCGCTGCTGACCCCAGTGGCCTGGATCTGAGATCCCTTTTGATTCACGCAGAGGAAAACCTAACAGCACATCCTGGGGTCTTGACACAATCTTAAACCCCCAGAAGATGCTAAATCAACACGTGGTCCCTGCTCCCGGGCCCTAAAAATCTGACTTGTAGAGATAAGCGTGCATGCAAGGTTCACGAGACCAGTGGTGCCCAGATGTACCCCCACCCACAGGCATCTGACCTTTCAGCCCACCGACTGGAAGGCTCTGGTCTGCTTCCCCATATTTCTGGAACCCTCCTGGACCAGCCTCCCAGCAGCCGGCCCGCCGTCACCTTAGGCTCACACTATTTCCAGCTAAAAGCTGCCTTTGCAAAATTGGCTTCTAGGGCCACGCGGCCAACTTGGCTCCAGGAGGGCGATGAGGCTTTTCCAAAAGTCCTGGCCCGCATGTTGGAAGCACACGGGGTGGGGACTCACGGGGCAGGCCGGGTGTTACTTGAAAGATGCTAGCACGTCTGGCACATCTCAGCGGGGACCTGGGTGCTGGCCCTGTGGGGAACTGGAGCCTCGCTCTGGAAGATCCCCCGGAAGAGATCAGGAGCTCGACTTTGTATTTCATGCACATTCCTTCTGTGGAATTCACGTGTGGCGCGTCCCCAGACCCGATCTGTGCTGGGGGTCGGGGTGGGGGCCGCTTATACGAATATCCTCTTACAGAGATGGAACCACACAGGAGGCACAAAAGGGGTTCAGCGTGTTCCAGGGACGGCTTTCCTCTTTGGATGAGCTGTGTGAGCTGTGTGATTCCTGTTGGCACAGCCGGGTGCCCCAGCCTGGCGAGCGGGCTTCAGATGCAGCCCCGCCAGCCACAGGCCCAGCTGCCCCGGCTCCAAGTCAGGAGTCCATCCATGCCACCCCTCCTAAGTCCAAATCCACTATTCTCTGCCAGCCCCTTCTATCTCTGTGATGCCTCTGGACCCACGTTTTTTGTTTTTGTTTGTTTGTTTGTCTTTTGAGGGCCGCACCTGCAGCATATGGAGGTTCCCAGGCTAGGGGTCCAATCGGAGCTGCAGCTGCTGGCCTCCACCACAGCCATGCAGGATCTGAGCTGCGTCTGCGACCTACACCACAGCTCACGGCAACACTGGATCCTTCACCCACTGAGCGAGGCCAGGGATCAAACCCGCAACCTCATGGTTCCTAGTCGGATTCATTTCCACTGCGCCGCGACGGGAACTCCTGGGCCCATATTTTTCAGCAGCATCTGCAAAGCATCCCAGCTTCAGCATGAACATCTGGGACGTGGGGCTTGAAAAAAAGCAGCCACAAGAGCCATGGTACGAGGCGTCGTGATGGCTTGACAGACATTTTCTGCCTCCCCCCCTTTTTTTTTAAGCTGAAAATAGCTTTCGAAGGAAGAATCCGATTCCGAGCCCGATTCTTATCCCTGAATGTCACTTAGGTTGAATTGTACCGGGTTAACTTCTGCCAAAGAATCCTGGGTCTCAGGGACGGGGGCTGGGGAAGGTATAGACCGGGGGGGAGACCCCGGGACTGTATTCCTTCTCCCAACCCAGCCCGCGTGGATCTCACTGGGGGCAAAACAGACTTGCCCAGCAAGCCAGCAGCCCCGGCTCCCGGCCCCCTCGACGGCAGCCTGTTCCTGTCCTGCTTCAGTTTACATTTTAGGAAGTTCTTTCTTATCGGCCGGGCCCCCAGCCTCCTTTATAACTCTGGGCTGTGGATGCGCAGCTTCCGTTTCTCTGACGCTGTCGCCTGGAGCCAGCGGGCTCACTTCCGGCCACCAACTGTCCTTTGAAAGAAGCCAAGGGTTCCGGCACCTGTCTGTACCTCTTTGGGGAATCTTCCAGCTTGGGACGGATGGGGGAGCCACCCCAGGGACATGTGGGGACATCTGAACACAATACAGGATGCCAGCACACTCTGCAGAGAACACCAAAATGTCCTCAAAACAGAGTCTAGTAGGATGCTGTTTTTTATATATATATATATATATATTTTTTAATTTTTAAAAGTTTTAAAAACATTTTTTTTAATTTTTACTGTAATGATTTTTTTTCCATTATAGCTGGTTTACAGTGTTCTGTCAATTTTCTCCTGCACAGTAAGGAGACGCAGTTACACCTGCATGTATATGTTGTTTTTTCTCACACTATCTTGCTCCATCATAAGTGACGAGACATAGTTCCCAGTGCTACAAAGCAGGATCTCATTTGTTCTATATATACATATATATATATTTTAAAGGTTTTCTTTGCCCTGGGCCCATTCACTGATTATTTGCAAAATTTAGTCACACCCTTTTTTTTTTTAGGGCCAAACCCGCAGCATCTGGAGGTGCCCAGGCTAGGGGTCCAATCAGAGTTGCAGCTGCCGGCCAACCCCAGAGCCACAGCAACGCAGGATCCAAGCCACGTCTGTGACCGACACCACAGCTCACAGCAACGCCAGGTCCTTAACCCACAGAGCGAGGCCAGGGATCGAACCTACATCCTCACGGATACAAGTCGGGTTCATGAACCACTGAGCACTGAGTCCTAGCCACACTCTTTAATTCACTTTTTTAATCTGTTAAGAAAAAAAAAAGCTGAATATCAATACTTACAAAGAAACAAGTCAGAAGGGTTTTTTTTTTTTCCCTGACTGCAAAAGTTTGCTTTTTTTCCCCCTAACTGAAGCCTATGTGGGCAGTGCCTATAAATATATATTAAGCAGTTATTTGGCAATCTACCTAAAAAAAAAAAATTTAAAAGAAGAATATTATTCCTAAGCCCTAAGGGAGCGGCAAAGATAGCAACACAATTTTTTTAAAATTTGAATGGCAAATAATGGAGGTGAGGTTTTATTTACAGACACACCTGGGTGTGCATCGGCACGTGGGGACTCTTTATGATTGATTTTCTCGCCTTGCGATCTCAGGGAAGTTACATAACCCTTCTCCTTAAGCCTCTTCTCTTCCCCTCTGTCCTGTACAGGTGGGATCCTGGGGCTAGTCCCCTGGTGCTGTCAGAAGAAGGCTGCAACGTGATGTAAATACCATCATTTGAACTCTCTGTCTGGTCCTCGGTAACCCCCTGGGCGACTATGAGACGTAATCGTGATTTATAGGAAACCGCATTTCGGGGGCTGGGGGGCAGTCCCCCAGTGCCCTCTGGATGTGTTGCCTGGCCTTGGCAGAGCGGGAAGGCAACAAGGCACGTATCCCCATTTGTCCCCCTCTTTGCAGCCTTTTGAGATCAGCCCTCCAGCCAGATTCAGCAGCACCCCACCAGACCCCAGAGAGTGCCTCTTGCTGGAGCATGCTGTCTGGAGGTGTTCTGTGCCTCGTCTCCATTCAGGAAGCACCCGAGGGGCCCCCAGGAGGCAGGGGGCCTCCCTGGAGAGGTGATGGGTGGACCTGTGCCCTGAGGGATGCAGAGGAGGAAAGAGCAGCCTCGTCCCAGACACCGAGGAAGGCCTCACGCGTGACGCCCCCCTTCCCCTGTGACACCCGGGCACTTCCCAGCTCCGTGACCTTGGCTGAGAAACCACCTAGGTTTCCGTACCTGAGATGCGGAGGCTGGCATCCATCCAGGACAGCATTTGGGAAGGTGTTCTATAGACCATAGAGGCCTCGGGGAAGGGGAGGGAGGGAGTTCTCATTCTGTCTAAAGGACGGTGGTTCTGTTCTGGTCTATTGGGGGGGGGGGTGTCTATGTACCATGAGGCTTCCTGTTTCACAGCAAGAAACATGTACGCGTCAGGACCGGCAGACTCCCTCCACGCCTGGCCATGAGAACGCCAGGACCCTGTGTTTCCATCCTGATTGGCCATAACCCTCCCTGCAGCCCTGCTAATACCGGCCTTGAAGGACAGACCCTTTCGTGGGTCGCAGGACCAATTGGCAGACGGCCGGTTTCTAACTGACGGGAGGGCATTCTCTGGGCAACGGAATCCACGCCGATCTGTGGGGGTTGCAATGGCACGTGAGGAAAAGGAGCAAAGGGGAGGCTGACGATGTCCAGATGGAAGGCATCACCAGATGCGAAGGGGGGCCCCTGGCTCCCGGGCTGGGGGGCTGATCCTGCGGCCAGAGGCACAGACCCTGCAGAGTCTCCGTTATGTAATTCTGGACTCTTCCTTGGAACCCTGTCTGCTGAGCCCTCCTAAGCAGGCGGGTCCCAGGACTGACCCACCGGAACCTCAGTCCTCACCCAGGCTCACCCCAGATTCAGCCCCCTTCCACCGCTGCCCTCCCACCCACTGGCTGAACCCACCCTCCTCAGGGGCTGTGCTTGGTATCATTTTGGATCTGGATCCATGTGCCATTCATAGGACGCAGACACGGACCCCTTTCCTCTGAGCAGGGGGTGTGTGTGGGGGGGGGAGGGCACCAGCTGGGGGGTAGTTTTTAAGGCATCACATTTGGGATTGTGATTCTGAAGCTTTCATGCTGCTTCTTCTAAGCTAATTGCATCTCATACCTGCAGCAGCACCTGGCCCTTCAGCAACTGATCAGAAGGACCTGCCTGGTCTGTTTAGAGCTGAGCAGAGCGAATCTGAGGCTCTGATTCTTGAGTTGGGGGTGGGAAGATGAGGGGGGGTGGACAGGGGAGATGGGGGCTGGGGCAGGCCCTCTGCACACGCACTTGACAGCTTAGGAGAGCGTTTAGCAGCCAGCTTAGAGAACGCCTTCAGAATGCATTTTCATGGGGGGGGGGTGTCAGCTCTTTTTTCATCCCCTCCTACAGTGCTTGTTTGCTTAAAAATGGGTGTCCCCTCCACTCCCTCCTGGTCCTGGGTCTGGGGACCAGCGTTGGTGGCAGGAGCCCTCGCTGTCTCAGCACCCATTTCCAGCACAGGAGAAAACCAACCCCCAGACGCACACAAACCCTCACCGCCCCAAATCAGACAGTCTGGCTCCCCTTGGGTTTTCCGAAGATTCCCGGGGACGAGGAGCGTCTGTGTTTCTAGTTTACTTAACCCTCAAGCATCTGGAAAGGGTTGGGAGGTGAGAGATAAACAGAAAGGACCGGTCCAGAGCCGGGCTGGCGAGCGCGGAGGCCACCTCCCCAGGACGGCTGGGCCCCAAACAGCCCGGGTTTTGCCCTCATTACCCCAAGCAGGCGTCCCAGCGACCTGCGGCTGCATAAATTGGCAGCCTACTTAAGCCGGGTGTTTTTCCTCACACGTTCTTGCTGCACAGGAGCGTCAGGAGGGAGGCATTTTTCTCGCTAACGAGATGTTTATTTAAGTCACAAACTTGCTGGGCACACCTCGCGGAGGGCAAAGCGTCCCCTTTCCCCCCTCCCCTGGGGTAGGGGCTAGGGAACCAGGTACCAAGCCCTCTCCCGAGTGTGTCTGCGCGCCTTGGAGGGGGTGCCTGGAGCGTGAGGAGGGCGCACCGGGCTTTCGACCTCTTTTCCGTTACTGGCCAGAAGTGTCCCTTTGCGGTGGATGGCGCTCGGCCCCCCGCGCTGCCCTCTTCACGCACAGACATGCGGGGCTGCCCCCGGGACCTCAGCGCAGGGTCCCCGCGCCCCCGGGCAAAGGCTGGAGACCCGGCAGCGCGCGGCACACAGCAGGTCCCCGGGAGCTCGGTCCCCCTCGGCCCCGGGCCGCTGCGCAGGTGGCGACCGAAGGCGGGAGCGCCTCGCGTCCTCGGACCCGAGGCGCCCGGTCGGACTAGCCGGGAGGGGCCCGGCAGGCCGGCGCCCGGACCCCTGCACGCCCACCCGCCGCCGCCCGCGCCGCGGCGGCGAGTCCGGGGCGCAGCGCCCACCCGGGGACGGTCCCGCGCCCGGATCCCGCGCCCGCCGCGAAGTTGTGGCTGCCCCCGCCGGCCCCGCAGGGCGGCCGCCCGAGCGCACTCACCCGCTCTCCCCGGTCCGTCCCTGAAGGTCAAGGCCAGGTGGTGGCGGCGGGCGCGCGGCGGGGCCCGGGGCGGGGGGCGCCGCCGGGCCGCCCAGCCCCCATGCCCGGCGCCGGGGCGCCCTCAGCGCGGCGGGCCCCGGGGGCCCCGGCGCTCAGATGCCGTGGTCACAGTCCACATCGCGGCAGATGTACCAGAGGATCACGTAGAGGATGAGCAGGATGGCGAAAATGAACAGGGCCACCAGGATCGCCTTGGTCACCGGCGAGATGAGCGACTGCATGGCCCCGGCGGGGCGCGCGGGCGGGCGGGGGGCGCGCGGGGGCGCGGGGCGCGGCGCTCACGACCCCCGAGCGCGCCCGGAGCCCCGCGCCGGCCCCGCGCCGCATCCGCAGTGCTCCGTGCCGGGGACGGGCGCCCGCCGCTCCGCCGCTCGGCCGCCGATGCTCCCGGCGGCTGCGCGCGGGATCCGACCGCCCGGCGCCGCTCCGGGCCCCCGCTCCTGCGCTCACCGGGCCCGGCGGCCGCGGGGCTGGGCGGGCGGCGCGGGGGGCGCGGGCGGCGGGCGGGCGGGGGCGGCGGCCATGGGCGAGGACGCGGACGCGGACGGAGGCGAGGAGGCGGCGCGCCCGGCAAGTCCCCGCAAACTTGGGCGGCGGCGAGACGGCGGGCGCGCGGTGACAGGTGGAAGCCCGGCCCCGCGGGGCGCAGCGCGCGGCCGTCTGCGGGCGGCGGGGGGCGCGGGAAGGAGGCGCGGGGGCGCGCGCGGGGAGGGGCTGCGGCGCGGGTGGGGGGGGGACGCCCGCCGCAGACCCGGGGAGGGGGAGCCGCGCGCCCCTCCCGCCTCTGCGCGCGGTCCTCTGGCTCGGTCTCAGCCTGGGCAGTCTCCGTCTTCCCTCTCCGCGTGCCCCCCCTTTGATCCCCTCTGTCCGGAGCCCCCCCCCTCACCCCGCTGCTGGTGCTGTCATTCCGGAGGCATGAGGGGTTGGGGGCGGGGTGGGGCCCCTTCCTCCTCTTTCCGGGAGTGAGATTGCCCTGGGAAGGGGAGTTGCGGGCTGCGGGCTGCGTCCACCTCACTGCTGACCTGGTGGGGAGGAGTGCGGGGGGGGGGGGGGGGGTAGGGCGGAGACAGGGGCAGGTCCAGTCCCCAGGGGCCAGAGGCAGGGCTTACGTAAGGGGGCACAGCTCTGGGGTAAACAGGGCCCGGAGAGGGTGGGCCTCCCGAGTAGGATCCAGACTTCTGCCCTGCAGGACCGGAAGCCCCCCCCTCAAGTGCAAGGCTCCCACCCTCCTGGGCTGAGAGCCCTGTGGATGAGGAACCAGACCTTCCCCTCCCACACGCAAACACACACACACACACACACACACACACACACACCCCAAGTGCAGAGAAAAGAGGTGGGGTCCCTCTGGCCAAGCCCAGTCAGGGATGGAGTGAGTTGGGGATTACAGGTCAGGTGTCCCAGGGCCTAGACCAGTCATGCAGAAAGCAGAACCCGCCCTCTCCCAGAGGACAGGGCGTTTGGGCCCTGGCAAGCTCTGGTTCCTGTCTCCACCACGTGTGGCCCCCAGGACCGGTGACCCGGGGCGGTCCAGCATGCCTGACAGAGGCCCTCGTGTGTGCAGGGTAAGGGGCAGCCCAGGGCAGGTGGCATCTATGCAAGACAACATCTATGCGTCCCCCTGACGCCCAGGACACGGGACCTGACCCAACCGGAAACAGCTTCCCCTCAGGCGCCAAGGGCAGCTGAGTGAGGATGCAGGCAGAATTTGTGGCAGTGGTCCTGGGGGGATGCTCCCAGGAGAAGGGGATCAGCCGTGGCCTCCTTCTCCCCTTCCTGAAGCCCATTCCAGCGTCTGCTCTCCCCCTTCTCAGGATGGCATAAGCAGGACGGAGGATACCCCCCCCCCCAACTGCTGGGGCCCCAGAGGGAGCCTGCGTCTCTCGGCTCCGGCAGCCGGAATGAAGGCTGCGCTAGCTGTTACTCAGATCTGCAGTCTGTGCCAGGAGCTGGGCCTGAAGGAAGGAAGGTCCTTGCAGGTGAGGTGACCCAGCCCAGCAGGCTTTGCATTCGGGCTTTCTTAAGGCCACCTGCGTGTGTGTGTGTGTGTGGGGGGGGGGGGTATCAGGTCCTTGCACGCACAGCAAACTGGTCTCTCCCAGGAAGCATCTGACAGGCAGTAAGACTGTCCATTTTATTCCTCGGTGGCAGGAAATTCAGAAAGGGACCTGCATTCACAGCCTCCAGCTGTTTGCTGGACCAAAAAAAAAAAAAAAGGTCTCTGCGTATGTCCATGTCCCTCCCATCACTCACACACACAGACACACAGAGTTCCTCTTTCTCGGGGGGCCCTGCTGGGGAGGAGACCCCATCTCTGAGGTTCTTTCTTCAGCTGCCCTTTGTGAAACCAATCCGCTGCCCACCACGTGTGAAGGCACAGGCGGTGTGGGAGGAGAAAGCTCACAACTCTTTGCTCACCGGGTGGACCTGGCTTTTCAAAGGTTTGAGGATGCGCTCAGTAGGGGGAGTGTTTTGTCCGTCGGTCCCTTGAGCCTCGGTGCGTTCGGGTGGGGGATTGTCTGCACACCCAGCTTCACTGCCGGAAGAGTGTTGGGGTGCAGGATGGTGCCCACGCTGGAGACAGAGTTGAGACTACGTTAAACAGTAGCCACGTCCTGCCTCCGGAAAAATCCTGAGATGCCCTGGCTCTGTGCACCCTCGGACCCCGCCTGCCCTGGCACCCTCATCTGGTTTTGTGCTCAGCCCGTGTGCCCGTGCCTGTGGCTTCATCCAGAACCTTCTCTTACGTGGAGGCTCCTATCCGCTCCGTGATAAGAGCTCCTCACTCATAGAATCGTTGTTATGTATTTTATTTCCATTTTTACTCCCGCCTGGGGTCACACACACCTGCTTTGTCCTCCTCGTCATGTCTCAGTTACGTTTAAAATCACCTCCTGTCGGAAGGCCACCTGCAGGGCCTCCGATGTGTCCTTGGAGGAATTTATTTTGGCATCAGATACACACGGGACTCTGAAATCAAAACTTACAGGCTCCTAAAACCTCTTTTGGGTTCCCAAATCAAAACTCGGGAGCTGCTAAAACCTCTTTCTAGGTCTGATGCCTTTCTGACCTTCGGGCCCTGGACCTCTGGCCTGCAGACAGCTGCGGGAATCGGTCCATCTGCTCTAAGCAACCAGAGCTGCCTGTTTTCCCGCCTGTGTCTGTTCGTTTGTCTAAACCCTTTCCTGGCTGCTGCGTGGATCAAGCCACCTGAAAATCCAAGCCAGACCCTTGCTCCAGGGGAACTTGAACTTGGAAAGTCAGCGTGGGTAAACGGACGCGCCTTCATCTGGGCGCGGGCAGTGTTTTTCGAAGGGCGGTTTGCGATTGCGGAGAGGGTGGTGAGGTGGATTGACTGCGAGCAAAGGGAATGTTAAGAAGCCCCGTGCGTTGTAACACAGCAGAAGGTGCCGCCTGCAGGAAGTGTCAGTGCCGTATGAGGAAGCTGTGGTTGTGTGCATGTGTGCATACGTGCGTGTGTATGTGTGTATGCGCACACGTGTTAGCTGGTGATGGAGCCTGGAGGTCAGAGGGGCTGGAAGACGTCCACGCCAACAGAGGCTGTGAAAGGTTCAGAAGTCACCAGGGCAGAGGCTGGGGAGTTTGGGCGGAAGGGTAAGTATACATATTCATCATAAGCAAAGCAAAGCGAAGGACACCTGTAAGGGACAGGTGCGTCCCTGGGCTGGTTTTTACGCAGCCGGTGGTAGCATTTGGGAGTTCGCAGGCGAGGACATCCGTGGCCTTGGGGCAGGCAGGCCAGAGCAGGGAAGGTCCCCAGAGGAGCCAGGGCTGCCCCATGACCAGAAGTTCCAGGGATCCCGCCCCCTGCTTTTTGATTGTTGGGCTGATGTCCCTTTGAGCGAGCGCTGGCCCCGGTCCAGCCGGAGATGGGTGTAGACCCCGGTGGAGCGGCTCTCTCCAGGCCGGCTTGTGGAGGAGACGCGTGTGTTTTGCTGATCGGACTAAAAGCCTCAGGGGTAAATCCTAGAGCCCGCTGGGAGCGGTCCAGCGCTTTATGTAGAAGATTGAGCATCTTTTTTGAGAGTTTTTGGACGGTGTCTTTCTCTGGCTTGACTCAACTGTCTGAATTAATCCAATAATAGTGGCATCGCTCCGGGCATCACGTTGGTCGCGCCAACGTGTTTTTCTGTCGTGGGAAGCGTGCCCGAGTGGTTCCCCACGTCCGTCTCCTGTGGGTGCCTCCTGGATTAACGGCCATGTCTCCCAAAGTTCAGCAGCATTGAAACTGGGTCAGGCGCCCCGTTCCCGGATCCCCCCAATTCAGGCTTATAAAACTCCATCTGTAAACCGTCAGTTTCTCTCCAGGTCCGTGGCTGGCGCGTGTGTATTTAAGTGCATTTGCGTCGTGGGGTTATGGTGGCAGACTTGAATTGAGCATGATGTTCCTCCTTGAAAGCTTTTGTAATTATTGGTTAGGTTGAGCCTACACATTGGCTTTGGCGAAAACAGACTTGCTCATTTGGGCAAAAGAAAGAAAAAATAAAATAAAAATCAAGCAAATGATCAAAAGCCACAAGAGCTGATGCAGCAACGCGGAATGTGTCCTTAGCAGCAGGATTTCACCTTAAGGCTGGGATGGCGTTAACATCTCTTTAGGGCTGGGTTTCTGCTTTTCTTTAAGGTCTCAGATTTCTTATCTTTAGGAGACATCTTTTTATGATTTGTCCAGACCCTTTCAAAGTTCGGGCGGGGCATCCCGGTGGAAAATAGCTACAATGTTATGCCGATGCTCTCAGTTGATTGAAACGAACGCTTTAGACATAGCTCATGTCAGACACAACGGAAGAACAGAAGTGCTGATATGGGACAGACGTCCATGTATTGCAAAATGCCTGCATCCCGGAGACGGATCTCACTGGCGCACGGTGCATGATCCTTTTCGTGCGTTGTTACATTCTGTTTGCTCGTGTTTTGTTGAGGACGTTTGCATCTGTATAGTCATCCATGATCTTGATCTGTGCGCTTCTTTTTCGTGGTGTCTTTGGTTTGGGCATCCGGGTGATGGCGGCCTCATAGCATGCGCTTGGGAGTGTTCCTTCCTCTGCAAGTTTTTGCGGTAGAGTTTCGGAACAACAGGTGTTAACTCATCTCGAAATGTTTGATGGAATTCACCTGGAAAGACCATGTCACGAGAAGCAGCTGTAACTCTTCTACCTAGTAGAATGGGGTCGCCTTACAAGGAGACAAAAAATAGGCATCGAGTAATAAAAAGGCAAGGCTCCAGGCAAGCTCAGACTTTACCCCAGCTTAAAAAAAAAAACAAAACACGTTATGGCAGCGACTCTGGGTCAGTGACCCAAATATAGAAGCCGTAAGAAAGAGAACATTTTACTTTTCAATGTTAAAACCACTTTGGTCTGTGTTTTATACTGCTGCCCCTTAGGTAGAGGGGTCCTTTCTTCCCACAGAGTAGGTGCTTGATAAAAATTGATGGTTTGGGGAGTTCCCATCGTGGCTCAGCGGTAAAGAACCTCACTAGTATCCAGGAGGATGCGGGTTCGATCCTTGGCCTCGCTCTGTGGGTTAAGGACCCGGAGTTGCCCTGAGCGGCAGCGTAGGTTGCAGATGCGGCTCACATCCAGCGTTGCTGTGGCTGTGGTGTAGGCTGGTGGCTACAGCTCCAATTCAACCCCTAGCCTGGGAACCTCCATACGCTGCAGGTGCTGCCCTAAAAAGATAGAAAAAAAACCTGATGGTTTGTTTCCGAAGTGAGGGGGCGGGGGGGGGGTTGAAATCCATTACTTTCTACGATGGCTGTATGGGGTGATTCTGCAGCAGACTGAAAATCAAATCAGGGAAATCCTGCCAAAATAGAACACTGAGGGCTTGAAGGAACATGCCCACATTTGTGAAACGCATCGCCTTTACCTCCCTGCCCTGGCCCTTCCAAAGAGGAAACCTAGGGGAACCCAGGTGGGCAAAGGACCTCCTGGTTGTGCCAGCTGGAAACTTAACAAGCAATTTTGTATTCTTTGAAAAAAAGTCTACCCTTCAGGCAAGAACTCCCACAGGCTCCTAAAGCATCAGGTTGAATGAGAAAGGAGTGAAGGTCCCAGTAGGAGAGAAACGTGGGGCTGGGGGGGCCTGGGGGGCACAGACAGACGATAAGAGTTCATGGGCTCCCCTTTCATGGCATCGTATGTGTGGAAATATTGCACACGAAGCCTGCTTGTTTGAAATACAAAGTGTCGAGCCCCCTTTGCAAAGAGGCTGGTGGGAAAAACCCAGCGGTAGGATTTGAACCCCACCTTTCCCCGGGGGGACAAGGGATCGGGGGTCGTTCAGCATCGGTATATTATGTTTTGCTTCTAAAAAGATGGAACACAGGGCTGCAGCCGAAGCGCCACGTCTGGCATCTTCCCCGCCTCTTCCACCCAGACCTGAAATGTCCAAGAATAAAGCCTGATTTGGGTGCCCGTTTGGGGCATCGGGAAACTCAGCATTTCCTGTTCTCGATGCAGTCGGATATTTATCCTCTTTTTTTTTTAAATCTTACATTTTTTTTTTAAGTTTTATGGCCACGCCTGTGGCGTATGCAAGCCCCCAGGCCAGGGACTGAATCCGAGCTGCAGATGCAGCACCTCAGATCCTTTAACCCACTGCGCTGGACTGGGGGTTGAAACTGTGCCTCTGCAGGGACCAGAGCCGCTGCCGTCGGAGTCTTAAGCCACCTCCCCACAGCGGGAATTGCTATTCTCTTCTTTCGAATTGAAGCATAGTTATTTATTTTATTTTGTTTTTTTAAGGAAACGTGATGGTTGCTTTTTATTCATTTATTCATTTATTTTGCTTTTTAGGGCTGAACCTGCAACGTTTGGAGGTCCCCAGGCTAGGGGTTTAATTGAAGCTGCAGCTGCCAGCCTCCACCACAGCCACAGCAACGTCAGATCCGAGCCGCATCTGCGACCTATGCCACAGTTCTCGGCAATGCCGGATCCTTAACCCACTGAGGGAGGCCAGGGATTGAACCCGCAACCTCATGGTTCCTAGTCGGATGCGTTTCCACTGCACCACGACGGGACTCCGAAGCATAGTTAAGTTGTAGTGCTTTTTTAGTTTCAGATGTGCCGGAAAGTGATTCAGGTATATGTATATTTTATATATTCTTTCCAGGTTATTATTAGATATATAGTCCATTCAGGTTATTATTATTAAGTTATATATGTTCTTTTCAGGTTATTGTATAATTATATACCTTCTTTTCAGATTATTTTATTATATAATATATAGTCTTCAGATTATTACCCATATATTTTCAGTATATAAAGTATATTTTTTCATATGATCATCTCTATTATATATGCTTTTCAGCTTATTTTATATATTATTTTATATTATATACTTCAGATTCTTACAGATTATACATATTCTTCTCAGCTTATTATTTATGATATATTCTTTTCAGATTATTTTACACACGATAGTTCTTTTCACGATATTATAATATATATTATATATTTCCTTTTCAGGGTATTAAATATTATGCATTTCCTTTTCAGCTTATTCTATGTTCTCTTCAGATGATTATTGTATACGATAATTCCTTTTAGGTCATTATAATATGCAGTAGTTCTATTTTCAGCTTATTGTTATATGTTAGATATATATTTCAGATCATTTTCCATTAAAGGTTATTGCCAGCTCTTGTGCGTGTAGTTCCCTGGGCTGCACGGTGGGACCTTGTCCTTTACCTGTTTTCTGTTCTGTAGTGTATCTGTGAACCCCAAATTCCTGATTTATCCCTCCCCCCTTGCGCCTTTGGTAATCACCGTTAAGCCCGCTTTTCCGTCTATTGGTGTATTTCAGACGCTTGTTCTCGAATTGCTCTCTGACCTTTGCACAGCGTTTGGGTCCGGCTGGTTTGTGACTCCAGGGCTGGGCTTCCCTTGGGGATGGGGACCATTCTGGGAGGACGGTCACACGTGTGCGGAGACCCGACACAGCCAGCAGGTTAAGGCTGCCCCCAGAATCAGCCCCGAGGGGGGTGTCCCGGACGCGGGCACCCGCCGAGCCGCGAGTCCTTTACGCTTATCTGATGGCGCCACCTAGCGGCCCTCGAGCTCCCGCTGCCCGCCTGGTCTGTCTCCACCTGCGGATGATGCGGGTGAAGATGCAGCAGTGGATCCACCTGCGCATCTGCCCCGGGGGATGCTGTACGCTGTGTCGCCTGCCCTCCTTCTGCTCGGGCAAACCGCAGAACAGGACGCGTACGTCCTGTGGGGGTTTTAGAGGCTGCTCACCGGGAGCGTTTCATGTTTAACTTTCTGTAAAGAAAGAAACTTTGGGTTGATGTGCTGGGTTCTGAAAGGGCCGGGAAGGAGATGGACAGGTCGGGGAGAGGGAGAGAGAAAACGGATGCAGAGTGATGTTTTAAATTAATGCGGACTTACGGTACCATATTAGACTTGTTTCAGGTGTATAGCAAAGCCATTCATTATTTTTTAGAGATTACACTCCATTTATTTATTAGAAGATAAGGCTATAATTCCGTGTGCTGCACAATATATCCTTGTCGTTTATTTATTTTATTCCTGCTGTTTTGTACCTATGAATCCCATACCCCTAATTTGTCCCTCCCTCCCCCTTCCCTCTGCAGCCTGGTCACCGCTAGTTTGTGCTCTATGTCCGTCAGCCTGCTTCTGTTTTGTATCTATGTTTGTTTGTTTGTTTGTATTTTTCAGATTCCCCATGTCAGTGGTATTACATGGTCATTGTTCTTCTCTGTCTGACTTCACTCTGTATGATCATCTCCAGGTCCAACCATGTTGCTGCAAATGGCACGATTTCATTCTTTTTTATGGCTGAGTAGTATTCCATTGTGCAGATGGACCACATCTTCTTTATCCATTGCTTTGTTGATGGACACTCAGGTTGTTTGCACGTCTTGGCTACTGTAACAGTGCTGCTATTGTAACATACCAGGACCTTGTGGTGACTTCCCAGGGCAGCCTTTCCCCCACATGCTGGGCTTTTGCTCCTCTCTGAAGTGTAACATGTATCTTGTTGGAGCTTCACGGGAACAGCGTGACCTGTCCTCTGTGGGCAGCTGCACCAACACAGGATTTCTGCACGAGAAGTTTGCAACGACCAACCATTTCCCTCCCTGACCTGCCTTTAACAAGGCTTTGCAATTGTGGTCCGGGAGTTCAGGAGATGTGGGGGGCATGAGGCACCTGTCTCCTTGCCTGCCTCTGGTTTCAGTTTGTTTGACCTCCCTGTGCGTGGGGCCCATGGACTTGCGGGACTGCTATGCACATGGGGTGAATATTGTGTTGCCATTTCTTCCCGGATGTATGGCCAGGAGTGGCGTTGCGAGATCAGATGCAATGCTGTCTTTTCCCCTAAACGAGAAGAGCAGCCACACCGAATTGCTTTAAGCCGTCTATTGTGGAGCTCAGTGAAGTCGCTGTGGGAACATAGAAGCCATGGGCTTAACATAGAAGCCACTGGCTTAACATGCTGTTTATTCCTCACTTCCCTCAATCATCCAGGGCAGGCGGCAGGTGGACAGCAAAACTGCTTTGCTGACTGCATGAGCGTCCCTGACCAGGTGGCCAGCCCCTGGGGCCAACGGCTGGGCGCTGGGGAAAGGCTGTGGGAATCTGGGGCCTCAGGAGCAGCTTAGCTGGCCCCTGGGTGCCCGGGTTCCCTGTCCTGGCAGAGATTCCTGGACCCCCCAGCATATGGAGGGATGCTGATTATGGCTGGAGGGCGTGGGGGGAAAGTAGAGCTGAGGGCATCTCTGATGGCTCACTTTCCTTTCTTTTTTTTTTTTTTTTTTTGGCTGCATGGAGGCGTGCAGAAATTCCCAGGTCAGGGATCAAACCGCCACCATAGCAGCGACGAAGCCAGATCCTTAACCCACTGAGCCACCAGGGAACTCATGGACCACTTTTCAAGTCCCCTGAAAATGGAGCATGACCCAAATTCTTATGAGACTCTCGGGAGGGGAGGGACCACAGAAATAGGCAAGATTGTGTTTCCTGGTGGGTGGAGTCTAGGAGTCAGATTTAAGTTCATTTACATGGAAATTAAAAGGATGCAGCTGATGCAGAGTCCAGCCGTAACTCCAAAAGTCCACCGTATACATACCAGGGGACCCAGCCATGGGTCTCCTAGGTGGAAGCACACAAGAGACAGGAAAATACATGTCCACAAAACGTGTGTGCACATGTGTATGTCATGTTCGCAGCAGCGCTGGTCACCACAGCCCCCAAACGGAAACCACCCAAATGTCCCCAGATGGATACACAGAACGGGGTCCATGCCCACAGTGGACTCTGACTCCGCCATGAAGAGGAGTGATGCTCGGACGCAGGCCTCCTCGTGGATGGACTTGAACCCACGATGCTCAGGGAGAGAAGCCAGACCCAGAAGGACACACATGGTGTGAGATTCCATGGCCAGGACACGTCCAGAACAGGGACAGAAGCTGCATGGTGGCAGAGGCTGGGAGGAGAAGAGGGATTGGGGGCCAGCGGCATATCCCATTTGTAAGAAGGCTCAGTTCCGGAGTTCCCGTCGTGGCTCAGTGGTTAACGAATCCGGCTAGGAATCATGAGGTTGCGGGTTTGACCCCTGGCCTTGCTCGCCGGGTTAAGGATCCGGCGTTGCTGTGAGCCGTGGTGTAGGTTGCAGACACGACTCAGATCCTGCGTGGCTGTGGCTCTGGTGTAGGCTGGTGGCTACGGCTCTGGTTGGACCCCTAGCCTGGGAACCTCCATGTGCCGCAGGAGCGGCCCTAGAAAAGGCACAAAGACAAAAAAAAAAAACAAGGGCTCAGTTCCTACTTTGTCAAAGTGAAGGAAGCTAATTTGTTCTGGATGGTTGACCAAAAAGAATGATATGTATTTAAGGTGCACAGCGAGAGGTTTTGATATACGGAGAAATTGACCACAGGCTAATTGGCATATCCATCACCTCACGGAGTTACTGTGGTCTTTTGTTCCTCCTTCCCTCCTGTCTTTCTTTCCGTTTTTTTCTTTCTTTGTCCTTTTTTGTCTTTTTAGGGCCGCGCCAGGCCAGGGGTGTAATCAGAGCTGCAGCTGCCAGCCTCCACCACGGCCACAGCAACGCAGGATCCAAACCACGTCTCCAACCTACACCACAACTCAGGGCAACACCAGATCCTTAACCCACTGAGCGAGGCCAGGGATTGAACCCGCAACCTCATGGTTCCTAGTCGGATGTGTTTCTGCTGCACCACAACAGGAACTCCCTTTCTTTCTTTTCTTTATTTAAATTTTTTTTTAATTTTGTCTTTTTAGGGCCACACCCATGACATATGAAAGTTCCCAGGCTAGGGGTCGAATCAGAGCTTCAGCTGCCGGCCTGCACCACAGCCACAGCAACACCTGATCCGAGCCGCATCGGCGACCACACCGTAGCTCATGGCAATGCAGGACCCTTAACCCACGGAGCAGGGCCAGGGTTCAAACCCGCGTCCTCATGAATACTAGTCGGGTTCGTTACCACTGAGCCACAACGGGAACTCTTCTTTCTTTCTAGAATACAGACTATCTCACAAATCCCCAGTATTACCGTAAATGCAGTGGTGTTGGCGGCAGGTCGAGGCTGTGGAGTGGATCTCGGAAGGCATTCATCTGCCACACCCGAACCTTTGTGCCTTTGGCCAACGCTTGCCCCTCCGCCTCCCCCATTCTGCTCTCTGCCTCGATGCCTGTGGCCATCTCAGAGTCCACCCACAAGGGACAGCTTGCAGAATTTGTTTTTAACTTACTGCACTTAGCATAACGCCCTGCCGCCCTGCCCCCACCCCAGGACCGTCCACTTCGTCCCAGCTGGAGATTTCCTTCGGGTTTAAGGCTGAGCCATATTCCATTGTATGCAGACACCACTTTTATGGGTCCATTCCTCTGTGGATGGACCCTTAGGTGGTTTCCATGGAGACCTGGTGGGTTGGTTTGCTGGGTTTCTCTTTTTTTGGCTGCCCCACGGCATAAGGGCTCCCTGGCGAGGGCGCAATGGCCACTTAAGCCACAGCTACGGCCACACTGGATCCTTTTGCTCACTGTGTGGGGCTGGGGATCGAACCTGCGTCCCAGTGCTCCAGGGACGCCGCTGATCCAGTTGTGCCACAGTAGGAACTCCTAGCCCTGGTTCTCACTCATAGGACTGCACTTAAACATTCAGGTCAGCGTGTCTTCCTTCCTGATGGCCACGCACCGCCCCCTGCAGCCCTCTGAATGGGTGCCGTGTTCCAGAGGAGACGGTGGGCCTCGTTTCTGGCTGTGTCCCCTTCTCCTTGTGGGTGACAGGTGGACAGTCAATGAGGCAGCCCCCGAGGACACCTCAGAAGCACAGCTGGAGGAGGAGGAACCAGCAAAAAAAAAAAAACCCCAGAGTTCAGGAGCCCATCTTTTCCTTGAAGGAGCTCAGACCTTGTCCCGTTTGTCCTTTTGACATGAGGTAGTGACGGTGGAACCCCATAAGGGGGAGGTGTGTCCTCATGAAAGAGACCCCCATAGAGTCCCCTTGCCCCCACCGCCTCGTGAGGTCGCCGCGAGAAGACACCATCTAGGAGTTCCCGTCGTGGCTCAGTGGTTAACGAATCTGACTAGGAACCACGGGGTTGTGGGTTCGATCCCTGGCCTCGCTCAGTGGGTTAAGGATCCAGGGTTGCTGTGAGCTGTGGTGTAGGTCACAGACACGGCTCGGATCCTGCGTTGCTGTGGCTCTGGCGTAGGCTGGAGGCTACAGCTCCGATTGGACCCTTAGCCTGGGAACCCCCATATGCTGCAGTGCGGCCCTAGAAATGGCAAAAAGACAAAAAGACAAAAAAAAAAAAAAAAAAAGACTCCATCTAGGACCCAGGAAGCAGCCTCGCCAGACACTAAATGTGCCCCCTCTAGGCCTGTGAGATACACATTTCTACTGTTTATAAACCACCCAGTCTGGGTTATTTTTGTTGTAACAGCTCAGGTGGACAAAGGCATCCCGTTTTAGAGGCTGGGACCTGCCCAGGGTCCTTCAGCCTGAGGGTGGAGTTTGGCTTCCGGCTGCAAGAGCACATGAATTCACCCATTGAGAGCAGGAACAGCAACTGGCTTCTCCAAGATCCCCCCCCACCCCCGGCCTGGAGAGGCCACAGCACCCGGGCTTTTGTCGTTTTGTTTTGGTTTTGGTTTTGTGCACTTGTGGCATGTGGATGTTCCCCGGCCGGGGATCGAACTCTCACCACAGCAGTGACAACACCAGATCCTTAACCCGCTGGGCCCCCAGGGAGCTCCACCTCTGTGGTTTTGTGACCACCAATGCCAGCGTCGGGCAAAGACCAGATTTTTCACGCAGCACGTTCTTTGCCCATTTCCAGTGGCACATTTCCCTTCCGTTCTTAGCGCTCCAGGAAGGAACACGTTGCCCCTGTGAAAACACCAAAGGCATCCCCAACCTGGCTGTGGCTCGTTTGCTTCTGGGGTTGCCGAGGGTCTACCATTGTTTTCCAGAAGAACAATCCCCTTCGCCCCTGCCCCAGCCCCCTGCGTTGTCCACACTGTGTGTGCCACGCAGCAAGGAAAAGCAGGCTCCAGCATGGATGACAGCCTGATGGGCTCACATCTGGATTGAGCTCAGGTGGCGGGGGGAGCGGGGGAATGTCCATTTCCAAAGTGTGGTGGCTCTCCTGATGGGTGTCACAGAGCCCCTCACTTATTTTCCAAGAGATCTTTCCACAGAGGGAACATCAGCGAATGGGTGACCTTGGGGAGGTCACCCGTTGCAGGAGGCTGACAGTTACGGCTGCAAAGTGGCGTTTCGATGTGGTCGTGGTAACAGGGGAAGCTAAGTGGTCAGGGTTGTTGTGCCTGTACGGGCGGTGTCTTTGTGGGCATTCATGAAGACGGCTCCAAGGATGGGTGATGTGGGTGTTCCAGGAGCACCGTCAGTCGACAGCAGTGTCCTCAGAGGAGGGTGGATGAGTCCCAGGAGCCTTTCGCTCACGTGCTTTGCGGGCGGTAGCCACACTCCATCCTCAGGCTGGCTCCCCCGCGGCCAAGACCAGATCCCTGTGCCAGACAGCAGGACCTCATTGCTCAGCCATTCTCCGTGTCATCGTTTGCATCTGCTGATCCCAAACTCCACATCCATCCCACTCCTTCCCCTTGGGAGTTTGAGTCTTTTGCCCGCGAGCTGCCCATACACCTTTCTTAGCATCTGCAATAAATGCTGCCCGTTTTCTCCACCACAATGCAGTGTCAGTAGATGGGCTTTCTTTGCCTGGGTGAGTGGCCCCAAGTTTGGTGCAGCCCCATTCTCTCTTGCCTCTTCTTTGAGACACTCCTTGGGGATGTCCCTCCCCCAGGCACAGCAGAGAGCTGGTGGTCATCTGCCATAACCGTGACCCACTAAGGCCAGCTCTCCGAGGGGCGATGCACACACACCCCCTGAAGCTGGTGGAAAATATAAACCTTCAGAGTTGGAAATTTCTCACTCATGTTACCTGTTCAGGTGTGGTCAGCCAGATCACAGGTGCTTCTGATACTGAGATCAGACGTCCTTATTCTGTGGCTACGTGGATAGGAGCAGCTATTCTCAGTTTTTTTTTTTTTTTTCCCCAGGAAGGTAAGTCTCCCGATGACCCTGGCTTTAAATATTTAACTAGTCAGTGCTCTGAACCAACGGGAGTGTCAGAAGGAAAAATGAAAAGGAAAAGTGGTTCTCCGTTGGGTTGTTTCTCATTAATAAGTTCCCAGGGGCAGAAGATGTTCCGTCTTATATTAAAAATATAAAGAACCTCTTGACTTCTCATTAGCACCTGAAAAACATCACGGTGATTTCTGTGATATTAAAAATGCAAACGTTCAAGAGGCATCGATTGAAGGGGAGCAGAAGGAGAACAGCGCCTTAGGTTGCCTCTGGCCACGATGGCTGCCTATGGATTGAATTTTGTTTTTTAAATTATTTAAATCGTTTATTCCCTAAATGGTAAAATTCACATTCAGCATTCACTAAGGGCACTTTAGAGTTTCAGATGGTTTTCTCTGCCAGCGACGAATGCAATTAAACAGGGCACCCGCCCCCCATCTCTCCCCGGGGTAGCTGGAAAACAGAAGATCTCACAGGAGCTCCTTGTTCTATTAGTTGAGAATTCAGTTTGGACTCTGACCCTTTGAGAATTAAAAGGTGTGGTGAACACCAGGCGAAAGACCACACCCTCAATGAACTGATTTAAAAGTCTTTTTCGGAGTTCCCACCGTGGCGCAGTGGTTAACGAATCCGACTAGGAACCACGAGGTTGCAGGTTCGATCCCTGCCCTTGCTCAGTGGGTTAAGGATCTGGCGTTGCTGTGAGCTGTGGTGTAGGTTGCAGACACGGCTCAGATCCCGCGTTGCTGTGGCTCTGGCGTAGGCCGGTGGCTACAGCTCCGATTAGACCCCTAGCCTGGGAACCTCCATATGCTGCAGGAGCAGCCCAAAGAAATAGCAAAAAGACAAAAAAAAAAAAAGAGTCTTTTTCTAAGCAGCTCCCTTGGCGGTGGACCCTTCGCCCTTCAAGGCAGCCCTCTTGGTCTTTCACCAAGAGACGCTCTTCCTCCTCTGGGTTTTAGGTCCGCTTTCTTTTTCCAATCGCCACCTGCTGGGGACAGCTTGGGGAGGTTTGCTCCCAGAAAATTTGCCAGTTAATGTCTTCCATGCTCTTTGTGGTGAGTGAATGAATAAATACGGTAGAGAGAGGTCGATGCATGGGTGGATGAAGGGCTGGCGAGGTGGATGATGGATGGATGGGGGGACAGAGGGATAGAAGGATAAACGATCGAAGGATGGACGGAGGGATACATAGAGCGTAGACGGATGGATAAAGGGAGTGATGGAGGAATAGATGATGGGTGGATGGATGGGTGGGTGGAGGGGTGGAGAGATGGTGGCTGAATGGAGAAATGATGAAAGGACTGAGGGGGAAGGGATAGAGGGTTGACCAATGAATGGATGGATGGAGGGATAGAGAGAGAGATAAGATGATGAGTGGATGGAGAGATGAAGGGATGGAGAGATGATGAACGGATCGAGGGAGGAAGGGGTAAATAGATGATGATGGATGGATGGGGGGACAGAGGGATGGAAGGATAAATGATGGGGGGGAGGGATGGAGAGAGAGGTGATGGATGGACGGATGGAGGGAGGGGTAAGAGAGGCATAAACAGATGATGAGTGGATGGAGGAATGGAGAGATAGATGGTGGGTGGATGGATGAAGGGATAGATAGATAGATGACGGACGGGACAGATAGATGAGAGATGGATTGATAGATAGACAGACAGACAGACACATGGCGGGCGAAGCAGCAGTCACCTGCAAAATACTCCTGACCGGAAGGCCAGCTGCCCAAGAGCCAAGAGCCAGGCCAGCCCCTCTAGGGGTGAAGGCTCCCAGCGCCCCCCACCACTAACGGGGGCTGGCGCCTCGCCCTCGGAGGAGGGGACGGAGATGCGTGAACTTCCTCATGAGCCCACAGAGTCCCAGGCTCCTTCCATTGACTCTGTGGCATCCTCTCCGCACCCGGGGAGGCAACCACAACCACACCCGTTGCCAGATGCATCAGAAGTCCAGGAGGTCAGGCAGAGCCGATCAGAATCCTCGCATCCGTGAGCACAGCCCGCCGGGAGGGGCAGCGTTGGGCAAAGAGTCCCCGTTTCTGAGGACCCTGGCGCCCAAGGCTCTGAGCGCACCCAGAGCCCTCGGGGAGGCGAGAGGAAGGCTCTCCCCGTGGATTCGGCCACGTTGGGACTCACTTCTCTGTGCTTCTTCCTCCGCGTCTGTGCTCCTTCCATGGTCTTCATCGTTCCAGGTCTCGGCGGACTGTTCTCGAAAGGCAGCCTGTGTTACTAAGCGGGGCAGGCAGAAAACCGAATTTACGGCAGTTTTAATGGCAAGAAAATGGACCCCCTCCCCCATGACATTAAACTTGTGCTAAGTGTTAAAAATGCTTGGAATAGCTTATACGTGATTCAGCTTTTTCTTCTTTGGCCAACGCCTAAAAGATGAGTCAGATTATTTCTTGGGTGAATTCAGGCTTTCGGTGCCTGCACAGTTTCTGGTTTTGTTTCTGAAACATGCATAAAATTGTTTAACCCTTCATACCATCCCCCTTCCCACCTTTACACAAGGAAAACAAAACAAACAAAAGACGTGTGTCAATTGTCCTTGTTTCCCCGCCCCGACCCCGCAAGTCCTGGGCAGACCAGACGGAAAAACACCCAAGTACAAAAACCCATGTTTAGTCTCAAAATTCCATGGTGAGATGTTTTCAATCCTTGCCCTAGGGTTTCTCTCTCTCTCTCTCTCTCTCACACACACACAGAGTCTATATGGTTTAAAACCATCAAGACATTTTAAATCCTTGCCATAGGGCTTAACACACACACACACACACACACACACACACACACACACACACACAACTTGAGAGTAGTAGAAATTTGCTCATCTAGGTTTGGATCTGAATACACGATGTGTACTTTTGGACACAAAATATTTGTCTTTGGTTTGTTCACCTGCAGACGCATATTTTTGGACTTTTTAAAGAACCCCCACTTTTTTTTGGAATAAGCAATGCTTGAAATGTACATGGACCCCTGTCCTTGTGACATGAAACCACACCAAAAACTCTGTTTTTTTTGGGTTTGTTTTTTTCTTCCAGGAAGCACGCACCCTCCCCGCTGCTTTTGCAGATGTTTGGAGGCTCCTTGAAGTCAGAGGGACAATCCCCAGAGGGGACACTTGGTTGCTAATGAAACCAGAACGCCCTGGGTGGCTCCCACCCTCACCCCAGGTGCCACACCCCGAGAGGCTTCTGGTTTCTCAAGGAGCAAAGGACACGGAGGGGGTGGGGTTCCAGGGCACGGCCGGGCTCTAACGCTTCCGTGAATCCTGCACACCTGGCGGGGATCCTGCCCACTTCCTTCACCTTGGCCAAGGTCGCGTCCCAGCCCTGCTTGGTGTTTGAATCCCCCGTGGAGCTTAAAACACCAAAGCTGGGGGTCGCCCCCTCCCCTACCCCCCGGGCCCTGAGATTCTGGTGTTTTCTGGGCAGTCTCTTCATCGAATGCCCCCAAAGGGCTGGGCCGTAGGAAACCTGGGAGTGACAAGTCTGTGCTACACCCAAGGGCGTAAGACACCCGGCCTTTGGGCTGAATGGCCACGCAGGGCGCTAGAGATCAGAGTGGCCAGTTACAGGGTCCCAACTCCTCTGGTTTCATGATTCAGCCCCCACCTCCAGGTGGCCAGGAGGCAGGGCTCAGGGATGCAGACAAGCCCCTGGGGGGATGAAGGATGCTTTAGCCCGAGGGGGGCAGAGGCAGAAGGGGGGAGGGGGAGGGAGGGGACAGGGGCACGGCTTCATTTCCTGCCGCTGCTGTGACCGTCCCCAAGCTTGAAATGCCAAGGTCTTCTCTGACGTTTCTGGAGGCCAGAAGTCTGAGATGGGTATTGCTGGGTTAAAATGACGGCATTGGCGGGGTCGCCGAGTCATTCCGGGGAATCCCATCCTTGTTTTGTCCACATTTCAGAGGCCACCTGCATCCCCAACCTCCATCCTCAGAGCCCGTCCCTCAGACCTCACTTTCCATCAGCACGCTTTTTTCTTTAGGGCCACACCCGCCGCGTAGGGAAGTTCCCGGGCTAGGGGTTGAACGGAGCTGCAGCGGCAGGTCTACACCACAGCCACAGCCGCACCACATCCAAGCTGCCTCTGTGACCCATGCTGCCGCTTGTGGCAACGCCGGTTTCTTAACCTACTGAGCCAGGCCAGCGATGGAACCTGCACCCACACGGACACTACGTCTGGTTCTTAACCGGCTGAGCCACACCGGGAACTCCTCCGTCAGCCCATTTTTTCCTGGGGTCCAATCTGCCCCTTACAAGGACCTGTGCGATTCCGTGGGGATCACATCGCAAGCCTACCACTGTCTCTGCATCTGAGGATGCTGCCCCTGATGCCATCAGCCACGTCTTCCTTGTCAGGGACGCTGACACCTCCGCAGGCTTCAGGGACTAGGCTCCACGCATCCTTGGGGACCGTTCTCCAGCCCACCCCGCGGGGTCCGAACAACCGATGGTCTCCGGGAGTCTGGAGGGGAGGGTCTTCCGGGCCCACATGGACCACGCTGCTGGGGCAGGGGGTCCAGGGAGGGGTCTCAGGGTGACCCCTGAAGGTAGCGGGTTAGCAGAAGGGAGGGGTCTGGCAGGGGGACCATGGGGAGATCCGGGAACAGTCACGGGCCCTTCCGATAAAGAGAGGGTGCCCTCTGCAGGGAAAGGGGCCTTTGGGTTTTTTTTGTTTTGTTTTGTTTTTTTATTATTTTTTTGCCTTTTTGTCTTTTGTTGTTGTTGTTGTTGTTGCTATTTCTTGGGCCGCTCCCGCGGCATATGGAGATTCCCAGGCTAGGGGTCGAATCGGAGCTGTAGCCACCAGCCTACGCCAGATCCGAGCCGTGTCTGTGACCTACACCACAGCTCACGGCAACGCCGGATCCGAGCCGTGTCTGTGACCTACACCACAGCTCACGGCAACGCCGGATCCTTAACCCACTGAGCAAGGGCAGGGACCGAACCCGCAACCCCATGGTTCCTAGTCGGATTCGTTAACCACTGCGCCATGAACGGGAACTCCATTTTGGGTTTTTTTGTTTTTGTTTTTTTTGTTTTGTTTTTTGTCTTTTTAGGGCCGCATCCAGGGCATATGGAGGTTCCCGGGCTAGGGGTCCAATTGGAGCTACAGCCAGCAGCCTACACCACAGCCACAGCCACAGCAACACGGGATCCAAGCCACGTCTTTGACCTACACCACAGCTCACGATGGTGTCAGATCCTTAACCCACTGAGTGAGGCCAGGGATCAAACCCGCATCCTCGTGGATACGAATCATATTCGTTAACCCCTGAGCCATGACGGGAATTCCTGAGGATGTTTTATATTCAGATCCTTTTACTGACAATAGAAAAAGCTGTTTTGTTTTTTTTGTTTGTTTGTTTGTTTTTAGGGTCATACTGATGGCATATGGAAGTTCTCAGGCTGGGGGTCGAATCTCAGCTGCAGGTCTACACCACAGCCACAGCAATGCCGGATCCTTAACCCACTGAGTGAGACCAGGGATCAAACCCACATCCTCATGGATACTAGTCGGGTTCGTAAGCCACTGAGCCACAGCGGGCACGCCAGTAGGATCCAATCTCAGCAGCTTACAAGTATGGAGAATCAGGACCTCAACCAGATGGCTGCCAGCAATACCCCTGCTTTCCTTCAAGGGCAAATGTGAATGGGGTGGGTTTTTTTTTTTTTTTTTTTTCTTTTTTCCCTCCTTTGACTGTATCCTGCTTTACTGGTTGTCTGTCGGGTACAGATGGCCTTCAGGATGGGAAAACGATTCCAGCAAAGGATGTTATAGCCGTGAGACCACAGGGAGAGGAGCAGCTGAAAAGCCCACGCTGAGAGCAGAGAGACAGGGCTGTGGGCAGGCGGGGGGTCCAGGGGATCAGGCTGGAGGGGGACCCTGGGAGCCTGGAAAGCAAGGATGACCCCTGGGGACATTTTCAGGATTGGGGACTGCTGTGGCCTCCGTCTACTCACTTCACCCCCAGCCCCCACCCCCCAGACACACTTCTTTCTCTCCTCAGGCAGCCCCCACCCCATTGCCTGCTCCCCCACCCGCTCCTGCCACAGCCCTGGCTCTCTGCTCTCTGCTGTCTTTCGATTCCTCTGTGAGCCACTGACACCCGCTTCTCCCTCCGCTGTCAGCTCCCTTCTCCCTTCCCCTCTCAGGGTCCCTGCTAAGCCCCTGCCAGACCCCCAGGCTGGACCCAGACCCCCGGTCCCCCCTCAATGCTGGTCACACACACCTGCTTTATACACCGTGGAAGGTCGGGCTCCCAGCCTCTCGGGCATTGCTTTTGAAGCAGCACAAACATGCGTGTCTGGTGGATCTGGGCAGACCCTGGGCATTTGATGCTTTTCATTTTTCTTTTTCCTTTTGTGGGGGGTCCCGAAGGGAGAATGACACCCCCAGCCTGTGTCATGTCTCCTGGTGTCCAGAGAAATCCCAGTACAGATGTCGCAAACCCCACGCACGGAGCCGGCTGCCTCTTGGGCCAGGCGGCCTTCACCAGATGCTTGAGCTTGTCCTGGGTTTCTGTGCCCTCCATCCACCACTGGCTTTCCAGCTTCTCCTTCTCTGTGCCACGTGGCTCTTCGGGGCCCGGCAGGGCAGGCTGGGCCCCTCGGGAGCTCCCGCCGGCCCACAGCCCCAGTGTGTATGGGCCACACGGGGAACTCCAGAAGGGGCTCAGGTTCCTCTGACAGGACTGTTGTGGGAGCGCCCCACCCACGAGTGCCTGCCTGCGCCCCCTCCATCCTCGCCTTCCTGCCCGCGGTGGCCACGTCCTGACACAGGCACCCTTGTTCAGAGCTTGCTGACTGGGCACCATCGGCTGAGTGGGAGCCCCGCCGGCAGGACCTTTCTGCCAAACGCGTTCAGATTCCTGGTCTTTGACATCCTGTCTGCAAAGACGTTTGTACATTCCTTCCCCCCACCCCCAGGCACACGCCTTCTTGTCCTTTCATTGTCACTGCTGGGGGAGGGGGGTGTCTGTGCTGCCCACGGGGTGGGCGGAGACATGCCCCCCACAAAAGAGGAATCAGAGCGTTTGGTGTCTCCTAGAAGCCAGGCGCTGGGCATTCAGCTGAACACCAGCCGAGGTTCCGAGGGGCTGGTGGGAAAGTGGAGCTGGCAACCAATACGATAAGACCTCGGGAGAGTGGGGGCGGGGATGGGGTGCCTTTTCCATTGTCCCCATAAATTGCATTTTCACATTTTCGTTCTGGAGGGTTCGAGCTCTTTTCCTGTCCCGAGTAGGCCGTGGGGTGTCTTGGCCTCCAACGGGTCCCCAGGATTATCACCCCACCGAGCAGTAGGAAAGATAGAACGGGGACCCAGCTTTTCAGGGCAATGAGTGTATTTTCTCCCCCAGTGGTGCCCGCAGTGGAAACTGGCATAATGATGGGGTCCTGCAGAGCTGGTTGCAGACTCGTCCGTTGTCGTGCTTTGTTGCTTCAGCTGTCATGGACCCAACTTCTGTTGACTTGATTGCAAAGGTGTAATAAAACATACATTGCTTACGGAAGTCTTTCTTGTTCCATGAGAAAGAGCCTTTCTCTGGGCCAGCTGTGCAACCCTGGGGTATGAGGCTCTTGAATGCCTATCAGATAGTTTGGGTTTCCCATTAGTAAGATCTATACAACTGGCAAGGAAAAGAATTGGCACTGTCTGTCCACAGTCCAATGTTGTGAGTTTGCATCAGATGATGAAAAATACAAATAGAAACCGGACTTTTGTTTTTTCCACACGCGGAGGCAAAGGACAGAGGTATGAGCAACTTTCCAGACCCAAGCGTGTCCCTAGAGGGTTACAATTTTCTTTTTCTTTTTCTTTTTGTCTTTTAAGGGCTGCACCCATGGCACGTGGAGGTTCCCAGGCTAGGGGTCCAATCGG
The DNA here is from genome assembly GCF_054392235.1 of Sus scrofa. Classification (NCBI taxonomy): domain Eukaryota; kingdom Metazoa; phylum Chordata; class Mammalia; order Artiodactyla; family Suidae; genus Sus; species Sus scrofa. Next base: position 3,636,143 of record NC_139402.1, read on the forward strand.
AGCTGTAGCCTCCAGTCTACACCACAGCCACAGCAACGCAGGATCTGAGCCTCATCTTTGACCTACATCACAACTCACAGCAACGCCAGATCCTTAACCCACTGAGTGAGGCCAAAGGGGTTATAATTTTTAAGAACGGGGGGGGGAGGGGGGGAGAGGAAGGATTGTTGGTGCAGATGTGGAGAAATTCGAACACTCCTACCTGGCTGGTGGATAGTGAAACGGTGCAGCCTTGGTGGAAGACAGTTTGGTGATTCCTCAAAGAGTTTAATGTAGGAGTGTCACTTATGGGTGGCCACCCCTACTTTGGTTTTTTCTTTTTTCTCTTTTTTCTTTCTTTTTTTAGGTTACCTCGGCTTTTTGGTCCATCAGGTTCTAAGAGGTACTGATAGGCTATTTTGCCCATCAGGACCCAATACCCTTCCCTGCCTCCCAACTTGGAGCCGACCTCGGGCCCTCCCAGCTGAGCCCAAAAGGGGACTAGGCGTGCAGGCTGCATTAAAGGGCTGATTGGAGACACTAAGAACTGATTGCCTTTCTGAAGAGCCACTTTACCCTGGAACAAATAGGGAGATGAGATTCTTCAAACTGTGCTCTCAAGTGAACCACTTCTCGGAAATCAGACGCTGATCAAAGATCTCAAGTTCTGCTTTACATAAAAGACCCAGACGTGTTAATACACGCTGTCAGTTCCCTGAGATTTGGAAATGCAGGGGTTTTACGGATTTTTTTTTTTTATTTTGGCTGTGCCTGCCAGCATGTAGAAATTCCCAGGCCAGGGATGGAACTCACGCCACCGCAGAGACCCACGCCACGGCAGTGACGACTCTGGATCCTTCATCCACTGAGCCACCGGGGGACGCCAGGAAATACAGCTGTAACCAAAACAAGAAGTGCATAAACCCTGCCTCCAAACACTCTCTTCCTTTATTAATCTTGTAAGTATGGTGGATTCACAGGGGTGTGCCGAAGTCTATGGTACCGCAGGGTGACGTGGTTACACATATAGGTATATTTCTTTCTCATATCATCTTCCATCCTGGTCTATCCCAAGAGGCTGGATGGAGTTCCCCGTGCTGGACAGCGGGACCTCACTGCTTATCCATTCTCAAGGGCAAAGTTTGCATCTACGAACCCCAAACTCCCCGTCCAGTCCACTCCTTCTCCCTTGGCAACCCCACATCTGTTCTGTCTTTCGCTGAGTCTAACATCTGTTCTGCAGACAGCTTCACCTGCGGCATATTTTAGATTCCACGTAAAAGGAATATCCTATGGGATTTATCTTTCTCTGACTGGCTTCCTTTAGTGCGGCACAACCCTACAAAGCAACACTCACTAAAAAACTTGTTCAGCAAAACTCTCCATTGTCATGGCAAGCAGCTTTCAATTGGCAACCTGCTACCGGGTCAAAGAGTTTTCAGTTTCATCCCGTCTCTTAAAAAACCTTCTGCAAGGAAGGAAATTGTAAAGATCAAAGAAGAAATCAATAAAATAGAGACTCAAAAAACAATAGAGAAAATTAATAAAACCAAGAGCTGGTTCTTTGAAAAGGTGAACAAAATTGATAAACCCCTGGCCAGACTCACTAAAAAGAGGAGAGAAAGAACCCAAATCACCAAAATTATAAATGAAAAAGGAGAAATCACAACGGATACAGCAGAAATACAAAAAACCATAAGAGAATACTATGAACAACTATATGGCAATAAGTTTGACAATCTGGAAGAAATGGACAATTTTCTAGAATCTTACAGCCTGCCAAAACTGAATCAAGCAGAAACAGACCAACTGAACAGACCAATCACTAGAAATGAAATTGAAGAGGTCATAAAATCACTCCCTACAAATAAAAGCCCAGGACCAGATGGCTTCACAGGTGAATTCTATCAAACATATAAAGAGGAATTGGTGCCCATCCTCCTTAAACTCTTTCAAAAGGTTGAAGAAGAAGGAATACTCCCAAAGACATTCTATGAGGCCACCATCACCCTCATTCCAAAACCAGGCAGAGATACCACCAAAAAAGAAAACTATCGCCCAATATCATTGATGAATATAGATGCAAAACTTCTCAACAAAATCTTAGCCAACCGAATCCAACAACATATCAAAAAAATTATACACCATGACCAGGTTGGGTTCATCCCAGGTTCACAAGGATGGTTCAACATACGCAAATCAATCAACATCATACACCACATTAACAAAAAAAAAGTCAAAAATCATATGATCATCTCAATAGATGCAGAAAAAGCATTTGACAAAGTTCAACATCCATTCATGATCAAGACCCTCGCCAAAGTGGGTATAGAGGGAACATTCCTGAATATAATCAAAGCCATTTATGATAAACCCACAGCAAATATAATCCTCAATGGGGAAAAACTGAAAGCCTTCTCACTCAAATCTGGAACAAGACAGGGATGCCCACTCTCACCACTGCTCTTCAACATAGTTTTGGAAGTCTTAGCCACAGCAATTAGACAAACAAAAGAAATCAAAGGCATCCATATAGGAAGAGAAGAGATCAAACTGTCACTGTATGCAGATGACATGATTCTATACCTAGAAAACCCTAAGGACTCAACCCCAAAACTCCTTGAACTGATTAATAAATTCAGCAAAGTGGCAGGATATAAGATTAACATTCAGAAGTCAGTTGCATTTCTGTATACCAGCAATGAAGCATTAGAAAAGGAATACAAAAATACGATACCTTTTAAAATTGTACCTCACAAAATCAAATACCTCGGAATACACCTAACCAAAGAGGTAAAGGACCTATATGCCGAGAACTATAAAACCTTAATCAAAGAAATCAAAGAAGATGTAAAAAAATGGAAAGATATTCCATGTTCCTGGATTGGAAAAATCAATATTGTGAAAATGGCCATCCTACCCAAAGCAATCTACAGATTCAATGCAATCCCTATCAAATTACCCATGACATTTTTCACAGAACTAGAACAAACAATCCAAACATTTATATGGAACAACAAAAGACCCAGAATCGCCAAAGCAATCCTGAGAAACAAAAACCAAGCAGGAGGCATAACTCTCCCAGACTTCAAGAAATACTACAAAGCCACAGTCATCAAAACAGTGTGGTACTGGTATCAAAACAGACAGACAGACCAATGGAACAGAATAGAGAATCTGGAAATTAACCCTGACACCTATGGTCAATTAATCTTTGACAAGGGAGGCAAGAACATCAAATGGGAAAAGGAAAGTCTATTCAGCAAGCATTGCTGGGAAACCTGGACAGCTGTATGCAAAGCAATGAAACTAGAACACACCCTCACACCATGCACAAAAATAAACTCCAAATGGCTGAAAGACTTAAATATACGACAGGACACCATCAAACTCCTAGAAGAAAACATAGGCAAAACACTCTCTGACATCAACATCATGAATATTTTCTCAGGTCAGTCTCCCAAAGCAATAGAAACTAGAGCAAAAATAAACCCATGGGACCTCATCAAACTGAAAAGCTTTTGCACAGCAAAGGAAACCCAAAAGAAAACAAAAAGACAACTTACAGAATGGGAGAAAATAGTTTCAAATGATGCAACTGACAAGGGCTTAATCTCTAGAATATACAAGCAACTTATACAACTCAACAGCAAAAAAACCAATCAATCAATGGAAAAATGGGCAAAAGACCTGAATAGACATTTCTCCAAAGAAGATATACAGATGGCCAACAAACACATGAAAAAATGCTCAACATCGCTGATTATAAGAGAAATGCAAATCAAAACTACCATGAGATACCACCTCACACCAGTCAGAATGGCCATCATTAATAAATCCACAAATAACAAGTGCTGGAGGGGCTGTGGAGAAAAGGGAACCCTCCTGCACTGTTGGTGGGAATGTAAACTGGTACAGCCACTATGGAGAACAGTTTGGAGATACCTTAGAAATCTATACATAGAACTTCCATATGACCCTGCAATCCCACTCTTGGGCATCTATCCGGACAAAGCTCTACTTAAAAGAGACACATGCACCCGCATGTTCATTGCAGCACTATTCACAATAGCCAGGACATGGAAACAATCCAAATGTCCATCGACAGAGGATTGGATTCGGAAGATGTGGTATATATACACGATGGAATACTACTCAGCCATTAAAAAGGATGACATCATGCCATTTGCAGCAACATGGATGGAACTAGAGAATCTCATACTGAGTGAAATGAGCCAGAAAGACAAAGACAAATACCATATGACATCACTTATAACTGGAATCTAATATCCAGCACAAATGAACATCTCCTCAGAAAAGAAAATCAATCATGGACTTGGAGAAGAGACTTGTGGTTGCCTGATGGGAGGGGGAGGGAGTGGGAGGGATCGGGAGCTTGGGCTTATCAGTCACAACGTAGAATAGATTTACAAGGAGATCCCGCTGAATAGCATTGAGAACTATGTCTAGATACTCATGTTGCAACAGAAGAAATGGTGGGGGGAAAAACTGTAATTGTAATGTATACATGTAAGGATAACCTGACCCCCTTGTTGTACAGTGGGAAAATAAAATAAAATTTAATAAAAAAAAACCTTCTGCAGAACAGAAACTCTTTACTCATCTTGTACATCTCATTCTTTGTGGTTAAGGAAGCCAGATTTAGAACTGAAAAAGGTCTCCATGGAGAAGGGAAAACAAACAGCGAGAAGCCAGAGTCACAGGCACCGCTGAACACGTGTGGTCAGAAAGGGGCTGTGAGGAGGCATCGGGGCACAGTTTCTTTGCCGCTTTTGTGAGTCCGTCGCCCCATGTGGGTGTGCGTGTGTGTGTGTGTGTGTGTGTGTGTGTGTGTGTGTGTGTGAGAGAGAGAGAGAGAGAGAGAGAGAGTCAGCTTTCTGCAGGGCAAGCACAGAGCACTGCAGATTTGCTTTCTTTCGTCCAGACCTAAGAGAAGGGCACTCCTGCTAGACCCTAACAGACGTTGTTTTAAGCCCAGGCTTGGAGGGGAAAATAAAAGCAACTAGGGTTTTCCCTGAGAAATTCTCACTGCATTTACGATGAAAAGAAAATGGATTTTACTGAGGTGGAATAGATGGACAGGAGAAGATGCCTTTTTGGTGTACAACCTAGGGACTCATCGTTTTTATAGATTGTAGCTCATGTATAGTTATCCTAAAATATCCTCTCTAGTCCCAGGGCTGCGCAATCTATGCGTTTGCAGCTTATTTCTTTTATCCACAGTTGTGTGTAGCTCTTCTCCCCTCCCCCCTCTCTCCCCTCCCCCTCCCCTCTTGCCACTGGGAAGCGCCACTTTATTCTCTAGATCTGAGTCTGCTTCTGTTTTTTAATATCCCCCAGTGTGTTGTATTTCTTATTTGAGTTTGGTTGATTGATTTATTTTTATAGCCTCCCCCACGGCATATGGACATTCCCAGGTTAGGGGTCAAATGGGAGCTGCAGCTGCTGGCCACAGCCACAGCCACAGGACCAGGGATGGAACCCACATTCTCATGGACACTGTGTCGGGTTCTTCACCCACTGAGCCACGATGGGGACGCTTGTTGTATTTTTTAGATTTTACATTTACATGATATCCTACAGTATTTGCCTTTGTCTGACATTTCATTCAGCGTAATACCCTCCAAGTCTGTCTACGTTGTTGCAAATGGCACCATTTCACTCTTTTTCATGACTGAGTAGTATTCCACCACAGACATGGACCACATCGTCTTTATCCATCCCTCTGTCAGTGGACCCTTATGTCGATTCTATGTCTTGGCCGTTGTGAATAAGGGCTGCTATGAACTTTGGGATGCATGGATCTTTCCTAATTAGGGTCTTCATTTTCTTGGGATAGATGCCCAGGAATGGGATTGCTGGATCCTAGGGTAGTTCTATTTTTCGTTTTTTGAGGACCCTCCGTCCTGTTTTCCACAGTGGCTGCGCCGATGTACAGTCCCACCAACAGGGTCCAGGGGTTCCTTTTCTTCACATCCTCACCACCATGCATTACTTGCGGTCCTTTTGATAATAACCAGAATGGCCTCTCCTTGGCCTATAACCCTAGTCATGAGCTTGTGGTCATTGGATCATCTTTGCGGCCATGGAAGCCTATGAACACCCCTGTGTCCCGCTCACCGGCTCCCATGGAGCGGTGGGCTGGGGTTCGACGTGCCGGCTCTAGCGTGGGCCCACCCTGGATGCGATGAAGACAGTCATGGTTAAAGCTGTACGTGGCCGCGATGCGTTCCTTCGTCCCCCAGCGGGCGATGTTGCTTTGGGTGCCCGCTTGGTGACGGTCAGAGACCTGAGCCCATGAGATTCTGGAGGACGGCAACCTCCGTAAAGTGAGCCATCCACGCAGAGTGGAGCATCGAGGAACGACTCTCTTCTTCTGTTCATGCTCGTTTCTCCAGCCAGAGTCCTGGAAAGGAGTGGCCGAGACAGAGGGACCAGGGTTCAGGGCACAGCGATGGACATCACACAGGGGTTTCCGCTGAGCCCCACAGCCCGAGACGGAGACTTAACTACAGCTCTGGCCGCTCCCAGACGAGGAATCCTAAACCAGTTACTCACGTCTCACCCAGTCACTCCAGGCAGGGAATCTGCCTGAGGGACCCCGCCCTCCCCCGAGGCAAGTGACCTGCCCACAGCCAGTCCCCTGTGGGGGGAACTGCCTCCTTTCTGGTCCCTTCTGCCTGGAAACATCTTTCGTTTGCCCAGGGCATCTTTCTGCTCGATTCACCAATCATCACATGGAAGCTGCTAACACCTTTACAACTGAATTTTTTTGCTTGATTAGCACAGGTTTATTTTCCTGGATCAGGGACCGTGCAACGCTTCATCCATTTTTTTTTTTTTTTTTTTGGTCTTTTTGCCATTTCTAGGGCCGCTTCTGCAGCATATGGAGGTTCCCAGGCGAGGGGTCCAATCGAAGCTGCAGCCACCAGCCTACACCAGAGCCACAGTAACCACAGCAATGTGGGATCTGAGCAGCGTCTGCGACCTACACCACAGCTCACGGCAACGCCCGATCCTTAACCCACGGAGCGAGGCCAGGGATCGAACCTGTGTCCTCATGGATACTTGTCAGGTTTGTTACTGCTGAGCCACGCCTGGAATTTTCTTAGGCAATAACTTTACATTCCTGAGTTGCCTCAGATGTAAAACTAACCCAAAAGAACGTGCTCGCGGCCTTTTTTTGTGCGTGCCCCCCCGCCCCCGCAAATGATGTATGTCTTACTCATCATTTCCACTTGGTGGCATTTAGCCAGGAAAAAAAAAATTATAGTTCTGACGGCAAAATATCTCCTGTGAGTTTGGGCTGTGATCGTTTTCTCCTTGGGCTTTGTTCCCCCATTTTTCCTTTCCCTCCAAACCCTCTCCTGGCCTCAAGAAAAACCAATATTTCAGATGCAATGAAAGGAACTCCTTCTTGCACGAGGTCACGCAAGGTCCCCTAGTTTCTAGTCTTACGATTGTAAAACATGTTTACCTCCTATTCAAAAATAATAAAGCGAAGAAAATTTAGAAAAGGCAAACAACAAAACGTCCCTGGCGATATAAGAAATTACCCTTACTAAAGATTTAGCGTGGGTGTGCCCTGGTGGCACAGCACTGTCACTGCTATGGCTCTGGTTACAGCTGTGGCACGGGTTCGATCCCTGCCCCGGGAACTTCCTCATGCCACAGATGCAGCCAAAGGGGAAAAAAAGATTTCGAGTGTATCCTGCTATTTTCTTTCTTTCTTCTGCTTCTGCTTCTCCTTCTCCTTCTCCTTCTTTTTCTTCTTCTTCTTTTTTTTTTTTTTTTTTTTTTTGCCTTTTTAGGGCCACACTCAGGCATATGGAGGTTCCCAGGCTAGGCGTCGAGTTGGAGCTGCAGCTGCTGGCCACAGCCACAGCCACAGCCACGCCAGATCCAAATCGAGTCTCCAGCCGACACCACATCTCACAGCAATGCCGGATCCTCCTCCATCCACCAGTTGAGCCAAGGGGTTGAACGTGGGTCCTTGCGGAGACTAAGCAGATTCGTTTCTGCTGAGACACAGTGGTAACTTCGATCCTGCTGTTTTCTTTCAGCCCTCTGGAGAGAGTTTCTCTAGAACAGGCCCTGGCTTAGGCTGTGCCTGTTGGATTTATGAGCATTCACACACCATTAAATGTTCTTTGACAGAGGGATGGATAAAGAAGAAGGGGTCCATATACACAATGGAATACGACTCAGCCATCAAAAAGCATGACATCCTGCCACAGGCAGCAACATGGATGGACCTAGAAATTATCGTACTAAGTGACGTAAGTCAGACCGAGAAAGCCGAATAGTGTATGAGATCCCTTGTACGTGGAATCTAAAAAAGGGACCCCAATGAATTTATTTGCAGAGCAGAAATGGACCCACAGGCTTTGAAAACCTTATGGTTCCCAAAGGGGACAGGTAGGGGGACAGGCAGGGGGCTGGGGGGTGGACATGGGTTTGGGATGGAAACGGACTACATTCAGAGTGTGCTGATGAGTGTACAAAAAGCCATAAAAATCAATATACATAAATTATATAAATATAATAAACTTCATTGAATAGGATTAGCAAACATCCTCCATAAAAATACCTGATTTTAAAAGACATTACAGATAATCATATAACAATACGTATATATCAATATACGAAAACCCTGTGGGGCTAAAGCTGACACCATAGATTGCAACATCATAAATATATTTGGAGGTATTTTAACACGTGTTCTTCTGGGAGGCTCACGGGGCTGCAGTTTCCTGGAACACATCTATTTCCTATCGTCCCTACAGTGGTTGTGGTGGTGTTTGATTTTACTATTTTGCCGTTAGAAAGAAGACTCTTGATGCACGGAGGCTGTTCTGGACACAATGTCTCTGTTCCCAGACACGCATCGTGGACGACCTGCCCCACCCCCACCCCCGCGCAAGGGGATGGTCTTAGGAGGGGGGGTCTTTGGGAAGGGATGAGGGTTGGATGAGCGGTCCAAGGATGCGGTCCCCAGAATGTCACGAGAGTCATCACCAGAAGCCGATGAGACACCAGGGCTCTCTCCCCACCTTGTGAGGTCACGGCGAGAAGGGGGCCCTCTGGAAGCCAGGAAGGCAGCCTCGCCAGGAACCGAATCTGCCCCGCTGTGAACTCGGACTTCCAGCCTCCAGGACTGTGTGAGACCCGTGTTTGTTGGTGAAGCCGCCCTGTCTGGGGGATTGGATTCTAGCACCTTGAGCCAAGGCAGTGTCCCCTGCTGATGTCGCCGCGCCAGACCATGGGTTGGCCACGGAGCTTCACAGTAAATACTCAACCCCAAGCTCGAGTTTCCTCCGCTCTGCAGATGGACAACTGAGGCCCATGTGGTGGTGACAGATTGGCCAGGGCGGTGGTTCCAAAGCCAACCAACCCATGGGGCCTGGCTGGGCTCCTCTGCTTCCAGAAGGAATGCTGCCCTAACTCAGTCTGTAGGAGTGTGTGTGTGTGTGTGTGTGTGTGTGTGTGTGTGTGTGTATACGCACGTGTGTTCAGAAGAACTATGTAAATAGACCCCGTTCTCTGGCTTGGAGAGCTGGTTATGAATGGATCAATGTCAGGTGGGTTAGTCATTACACTGAAGAGGTAGGAGTTCCCGTTGTGGCTCAGCAAATTAAAGACCTGACTAGTATCCATGAGGAGGTGGGTTCGATCCCTGGCCTTGCTCAGCGGGTTAAGGATCCTGAGTTGCTGGAAGCTGCAGCATAGCTCACAGATGCAGCTCAGGTCCCGCATTGCCATGGCTGTGAGGCAGACCTGCACTTACAGCTCAGATTAGAGCCCCAGCCTGCAAACCTCCATATGCCACGGGTGCAGCCCAAAAAAACCAACCAGCCAACCAAAGCGAAGCATTAGACACAAGGTTCCAGGATAAGACTGGGAGCCACCAAGGGTGACACTGAAACGCAGAAGTCCTTTCTGGGTCCCTAAAAAATGCTCCAGCCTTGGTCATGTTCTGTGGTTCCACTGGCAGGACGCCCAGGGTTACCGACCGAACGAGCTTTGTGTCCACAAGCCAAACGCGGAGACGCTGGGGTTTGTGGCAGAGAAGGGCTGCCTCCTGAGGCAGCCAGATGTGGAGAGAACACATCTCAAACCGCCTCTGCGAAGGCCAAGGGCTCGGGGCACTTGCAGGGCAAGGCTGAGTCACGGAGAGAGGTGGTTGCAGACCAAAAAAAAAAAAAAAAAAAAAAAGGAACGCTCTGCAGGTGCTACGAAGGTCCTATGTCTCCACGGAAGCGTTGTCCGCAGAAGCTTGGCACCAGCCTGAGCTCAGGGAAGGGTTTTTTGGCCCTCAGATATCAGAAGGTCACCAAGCAGACACCTGCCAATACCCAGTTGGAGGGGCCCTGGTCTTTTTTCTTTTTTCTTTTTTGGCTTTTTAGGGTCCCAGCCGAGGCATATGGACGTGCCCAGGCTAGGAGTCAAATTGGAGCTGCAGCTGCAAGTCTATACCACAGCCACAGCAACGCAGGATCCAAGCTGTGTCTGCCACCTATGCCTTAGCTTGCGGCAGTGCTGGATCCTTAACTCGCTGAGCAAGGCCAGGGATAGAACCTGTGTCCTCAAGGAAATTACACTGGGTTCTTAACCTGCTGAGCCACAATGGGAGCTTTAGGGTCTGTGGTCTCAACTGGCTTGAGCTCCAGCTGGACACTGCTGACCCCAAGTTCCTGAAAAACAACTCAGGCAAATATCTTTTTTTTAATTATTATTATTTTTTTTTAAGGGCTGCACCTGAGGCATTGGAAGTTCCCAGGCCAGCCTACACCACAGCAACAACCTCATCTACCACCTACACCACAGCTCACAGCAACGTCAGATCCTTAACCCACTGAGCAAGGCCAGGGATCAAACCCTTGCCTCAGGGAAACTAGTTGGGTTCATTACCACTGAGCCACACCCGGAACGCCTAATTTTATTTTATTTTTTTTAAACTGCAACCAGGGTGTGTGGAAGTTCCTGGGCCAGGGATGGAAGCCACACCACAGCAGTGACCTGAGCCCCTGTAATGACAACCCCAGCTCCTGAACCACTAGGCCACCAGGGAACTCCAGCAAACATGATGCTACATGATGCTTCCATGTATACAAGGCTACATGACGCTTGGAGAACATGCAAGTTTAGGCATTGATGAATTTTTCTGTTTGGGCTGCCCTGCTGCATGTGGAGTTCCTGGGCCAGGGGTCGGATCCAGACTGCAGTCGGGATCTATGCTGCAGCTGGGCCAACACCATATCCTGCCGGAGGCCTGCTCCGGCGGCCAGGGAGCATGCACTTCCCGATTGGAGAGGGATGTGGCATTGGCGAATGTACAATTACGCAGACAGCCTCTTTGTCCTTCTTTCAGGGCGCTGGACTGTTCCAACTTTATTGGCAACAGTGGTTGATTCTATAGACGTTTTTCACTACAGATTACATTACAGTGTTACAAGTACATTGGTTAACTAGTACATAGTACAGCAGCCGTGCATCCTGTTTTAAGATGTCTATCTTAACTAAGCTGAGTGAGTACTTTGAAGAGGCCATAAAACACAAGAATTTAGCATTTACAAACTTTGTTTGTAGACTGGTGCTTATCTTCAAAGTGGTATGGCAGGGAGACAGTGTAAGTAAATATAAACCAACTTAATTAAACTAGCTATCACTAAAAAGCTTTTAAAATCAAAGACAAAACTCACAGCTAGGTTTTTTGGATAAGATATGGCTAACTTCTATGGACCTCATTAAAATCCTAACTCTAAAGTTTACTATATAACTAGTTAATAGATAAACACTATGTTTTAACTAAGTTGGATTTAAACAGGGGAAAAATCCTTCAGGATGAAATTTTTATTACACTATTGTGGCAATTTTGTTAAGTCACAAATCACCACAGGACAATAAGAAGGGACATAAGAATAATAAGTAAATAATCAGGAAAGACTGAGGAAAACGGAATAGCAAGTGAATAACGGAAAAGACTAAGTCATCCATGGAACAACCCCCCACTCAGCAACACTAAATGGAAATTATTTCCTGGGAAATTTAGTTTTCCACCTATGTCAGCAGGCGAGCCTCATTGTCCTCTGGGGCCTGTCCTCGGAACTGTGCCCTGCAGGCAGGCAACCCCTTGTTTAGGAACCTGCCCTCGGAATGGTACCGTTCAGACAGGCCCCTTTTCCTGATTAGGAGCTTGTCCTCGGAACTGCACCGTTCACGCAAGCTCCCTTCCTCGGCTTCTTGTATTTTCTTGGCTCCCGGCAATATCCTAACTCAGGGTTGCCAGGCAGGGGCTGGAACCTTCCACCCAGTGCTCCTGTGACACCACTGATTCTGTTATACCATAGCGAGAATGCCATGTTTTTTTGTTTTGTTTTGTTTTTTTGTAGCAACAATTAAAGTGATGAGTGAAGATGCATTAGGGATTCATCTATGACACTTTCAAGTGTCTCACCCAGGACCACCCCTGGGTCTCCCACGTGGAGCAAGAGGCCTGTCCCTGCAGACGTCCTGTCTTGCTCCTGGTCTGGCTTAGGGACTTGTCGCAGGTCCCATGGCGTCTGGATAGAACGCAGGAAGCTTTTTCAATTAACTTTATGTCGATGCTGGACATGATAGCTTCTCGACGCCAAAGCATCCGCATGATGTTATAGAAATTTTTTATTTTCCGCCAAGGATGGCAGCGTGTTCTTGCAAAAGCCAAGTCCTCTTACTGAATTAGAGAAGTCTTCAAAATGCCTCCATGTGGACATACATAAATAAAACCTCCAGGCCTGGCATTCAGAGAGCAAGGGTGCCCCGGGACAGGGAACAGCACCCGCATTGCTGCTGTGGCTGGAGACGGTCGCCAGGGACACCGCCCGCCCCCACCCCCACCCCGGGCACCGGCCGCCTTGACGCGGGAGGGGACTCGGGTCTGAATCGCGGCCTGTGCTCGGCTCCCGGCAGCTGCAGACTGACTGACTCCAGAGCGCGCGGGCTGCTGCATCCGCGGCGCCCCGGGGCACCCTTGACAAGAAGCGAGGGGGGGCTTCCCTCGGCCACCCAGAGAGGCCGCCCTGGGGGTCCCGGGTAGAGACAGCTGGCAGGGGGCGAGCGGCCGCTGCCGATCCCCGCGCGGCGCAGGAGTCGCAGTCCCCGCCCCTCCCCGGCGCCCGGGCTGGGAGGTCCACGGGCGGGGAGAGCTCGGGGCCGGGGCGGGGCGACCACGCCGCACCCTCTCCCGGTTCCGCCGCCGGCCCCGCCCGTGGGGGTGTCCCTCCCGCCGCCGCCGTCCGCGCGCCACTCCAGGGACGCTCCCCGTGCGGTTCCCGGCGCACCATGGCCCGCTGGGCCGCCCTCGTGCTGCTGCTGCTCGCCCTGCTGGGCACCGTGCCGCCCACCCCGGGTGAGTGAGCGGTGGCAGTGGGGCCCGCGGGGGCGCGGGCCGGCCTTGGGGACCCGCGCGGGGACCCTGGGGAAGGGCCGCAGGGGTGCGTGCGGCGCTCTGAGGCGACCTCCGTGTGTGGGGGACGGACTTTGGGGGTCGCACTACGGGGGGTGGACTTGGGGGGGCGCGCTGTGTGGGGGACGTAACTTGGGGGCAGGCTACTTTGGGGGTCGCCCTGTGTGTGGGTCGGGGTTTGCGCACAAGGGGGGCGCGCCGGGGACCCCCGGGCCCTGCTCCCGGGCAAGAAGGACGCGCGGTGCCAACGGGTGGCCGACGCCCCCAAGGCCGCACTCTCCCCCCCTCCGCCCCCCACTTTCTTCCTGGGCGCCTTTGGACTCGCTCGGGAGGCGGAACGTCAGGGTTTGTTTTCAAGTTCACCGACCTAAAGTTGGAGGCACGGGGCGGCTCGCCGGGCAGGGGGGGGAATCGGCGGCCCTCGAGGCCTCCTCCCCGCCCAGGGGTTCCCTGCGGCTTCTGGGCGCGCTTCTGCGCCCCCGCGCCCGCCCCGGGTGTCCCCTGCGCGTTGGCGGGGCCCCGGGGCCGCGCCTTTGTCCCGGCGCGCGGAGGCCGCCCGGGTCGCCGCGGAGAGCCACGCCCTGCGGCCGGGGCCTAAATTTGGCCTCGGCCCGTGAGCCCGAAGGCCGGGGGAGGGGAGAGGGAGGCTGCCCTGGAAACCCCCGACACCCCTTGGCGCGTCCGGGGCGCGCGCGTTTCCGTGAGCGCGGGCGCGCGGCTCGCGTGCAGAGCGCCGCGGTCCGGAAAAGCGTTGTCTTGGCTGGTTGTCATCTGGGTCCCCGTAGATAAGTCAGAGAACGGAGGTCGCCTGGGTGCCCACACCCAGCCTGGCTGCCTTCTGATTATTGCCTGCAGTTGTCCGTCTCGCTCCTTGTACGAGGGCAATTGCAATCCCGTTTTCTAGACTCTCCTCTTAAAAGAAAAGTTGGACCTCTGCTGGGCGTGGCTTAAAAAAAAACAAAAACAGGAGTTCCCGTCGTGGCGCAGTGGTTAACGAATCCGACTAGGAACCATGAGGTTGCGGGTTCGGTCCCTGCCCTTGCTCAGTGGGTTAACGATCCGGCGTTGCCGTGAGCTGTGGTGTGGGTTGTAGACGCGGATCGGATCCTGCGTTGCTGTGGCTCCGGCGTGGGCCGGGGGCTGCAGCTCCGATTCGACCCCTAGCCTGGGAACCTCCATATGCCGCGGGAGCGGCCCAAAGAAATAGCAAAAAGACAAAAAAAAAAAAAAAAAAAAAAAAAAAAGCAGGATTCTCCGGATAAGGTCGTTTTCCCTCGGGTATGTGGTTACTTTTAAGTGGACAGCCTCACAGGCCCTGACTTTTCAGGGCTTTTTCTTACAGGTGGTGGACACATTTTAGCCACCAGGCATGGGACCGAGAAGGCTTGGTGTGTCCCTGGAGATGTGTTTTTTTAGATTAAAGTAGAGTTGATTTATGGAGTTCCCGTCGTGGCGCAGCGGAAATGACTCTGACTAGGAACCATGAGGTGGCGGGGTCGATCCCTGGCCTCGCTCAGTGGGTTGAGGATCCAGCATTGCCGTGAGCTGTGGTGTAGGTCGAAGACCCGGCTTGGATCTGGCGTGGCTGTGGCTGTGGTGTAGGCCGGCAGTTATAGCTCTGGTGAGACCCCTAGCCTGGGAACCTCCATATGTCACAGGTGCAGCCCTAAAAAATACCAAAAAAAAAAAAAAAAAAAGAAAGAAAGAAAGAAAAGACAAAAAAAAAAAAAAGATTATAGTTGATTTACAATGTTGTGCCAATTTCTGCTGTACAGCAAAGTGACCCAGTCAAACATATATAGACTTTATTTTTTTAGTCCTGTTTTCCATCCTGGTCTATCCCAAGAGACTGGATAGAGTTCCCTGTGCTGGACAGCAGGACCTCACGGCTCATCCATCTTAAATGTCATAGTTTTGCCTCTACTAACCCCCAAACTCCTCATTGCTCCCGCCCCGGGAAATTTCCAGCTCTGAGCTAGAATTTGAATTTTGACTCCTTCCCTCCATTCCGCCCCGCCCCTATTTTTCTGTTGCTACTTCGTGTCAGCGCTTTTAGCATCCCACGTATTCTAGAAGTTGTGCCTTCTCTTAGAGGCTTAATTTAAGCTGGATTCATGGGGACCTCTTGGGAGTTTACAGCTTGCTGGGGTGGGGCCCCGGGGGCTGGAATGAGTTTCCTGTTTCTCTCTTTGCTCCGTTAAACTGGCTTGGCTGCCCCACCACAAAGTTTTTCACAGATTTTTTTTTTTTTTGGTTGGTTGGTTGGTTGGGTTTTTTTGTTTGTTTGTTTTGCTTTTCTGCTGTGTGTGTCTGAGTCACAGCTGCTCACAAGACTTTTTCATGCATCCCTCCAGCCACGCCTGCAGTCACGCTTTGTGACTTAATTCCCCACCGAGCCCCTCCCGTGTTGGGGGGGGTGGGGGTGGGGAAGATGGGATGGGTTTCGGGTCACCCAACAATGGAGCATCTCTGGGTGGAAGAGAGACAGCTCAGCAGGCCAGTAAGACCCAGGGCCAAAGAGCGGTGACGGTCACATCAGAATTCCGTGGTTTCTTTTTTTTTTTTTTTTTCTCTGTATACTCACTTTATCCTCATTTTTTTTTTATTACTCAAATGAACCTATCACATCTGTAGTTGTATAACAATCTTCACAATCTCATTTGCCTGGTTTCTAGGCAGGTCGTTCACCAGCCGCTCCGGCGTGGTTGGTGGTTTCAGCCAGTGGCCCCTGCGGATTGAGGGGCACTGGGGTGGCAGGGGGCGGGGAACCAGCCTGGCCCCAGCCCTCCCCGCCCGCCTGATCCTTCTGGCGGCCCCGGCAGGGAACGGGCTGTTCCCAAGACACAAATGGGGTTTTACAGGAAATTTTGTTTGGAGCTGTTTTTGAGAGCGCACGTCCCTCTAGAAATATGGGTTTGGCGTGGTTTCTCGTCTGGCTACAAAAGCCCGTTGAGTCAGGGACCAGTTTCCCCTGGGGTGCGGGATAGCTCTGGGCTGGTTTCAGACGCCTGGGGACCCAGGGTGCTGAGTTCCCAAGCCTGAAATGGAGCACGACTTCCCCTGCCACTGGGGGTGGGGCAGATGGCCAGGGATGCTGCCCCCCCCCAAATCCTCCTTCCCCAAAAAGGCTAGCAGTGCTGCAGGTGAGGCTGCCCCGCATTTGTAAGCATTAGGCAGTCTAGGTTGTCGGTCACTGGCTGTTTTGATTGAGTATTCGTCCTCCTGTTAGAAAAATTAGGAGTTCCCCTTGCGGCTCAGAGGGTTAAGGACCTGACATTGTCTCCCTGAGAATGCGGGTTCCATCCCTGGCCCCGTTCAGTACGTTAAGGATCTGGCGTAGTTGTGGCTGTGGTGTAGGCCGGCACCTGCAGCTCCGATTGGACCCCTAGATGGAGAACTTCCATGTGCTGCTGCTGCAGCCCTAAAAAGAAAAAAAAAAGACAAGAAGCAGAAAAATCACATCCCAGGATCTAAGCCAGCAGACGCCGGGGCGACCTCAGAGAGGGACGGCTGAGACGTGGTCCAGGACGGTGCTGAATGCATGGAGCCCACGCTGAAGGGCCACGCGTGGTTCTGGGTGGGGGAGCCCTGCGCCGTTTCGTATCCTGACTCACCAAACCCAGAAAGACCTCCAGGAACTGATGCCTGGGAGGGGGACGCCTACGGTCTGGGGGACTCCTCGCTCCCACCCCAGGCCTCTGCTGCCTACTGTCTCTCTCCCCCCCTGATGGAGGGAAGGGATGCCTGTTCCTGCCCGGCCAGTGCAGGAAGTGGGTTGCATTGTCCTGCCTGCGTGTTTGGCTCTGATAAAAGTGAACTGTGTCTCGTTTCCCGCAGTGCTTTGGCTCTGTCTCCATTCTCAGTTTATGCTGTTGCCACACTTCTGTTCATTTATTTATTTTTGCATCTGGAGCCATTAATATACTTGATGGGGGGGAGGGGGGACCTCTTCTTCATGTGGATGACATGTGAGTTGTTGAAAAAAGAACACAGCGGTTCGGATTGAGAGGTTCAGCCCGTCTGCCCTCCAGCCGGCCTGGTGGGACTTCGCTGATGACACCCGGAATTTTTTCCAGCTGATGTTTTTCCTTCCAGAGGAGACTGACGGCCACACAGGCGGAGCACGAGGATTTGTCCTGACGGGCATTTTCCCATCACGGTGGGTTCTTTTAGGGCTAGAGAGTCAGGGGTGGCGTATGACTTACACACGATATTCCAACGGTACTTTTAATTTAAAAAATAAAGACGCTGTGCCATGTTTAGTGGTGTAGACCAACACTTTAATAAGTAGAGTTGATTTACCACGTTGTGCCACGTTCTGGCACAGTTCTTTTTCTTTCTTTCTTTCTTTTTTTGTCTTTTTAGGGCCACTCCTGACGCATGTGGAAGTTCCCAGGCCAGGGGCTGAATTAGAGCTGCACCTGCCAGCCCACACCACAGCTGCGGCAACACCAGATCCAAGCCACATCTGTCACCTCCACCACACACACCTCACTGCAACGCCAGATCCTCCACCCACTGAGCGGGGCCTGGGATTGAACCCACGTCCTCATGGACGCTAGTTGGGTTTGTCACCCACTGAGCCCCGATGGGAACGCCCCACAATTTTTCTTTGAATTAAAACAAAAAGGATGGAGATCCAGAAAGAAAAAAAAAAAATCAAACCCAGAAACCTCTCCACCAGGGAAGAACAGAAAGAAACCCATTTTATTATTGCGTAAGCGTGACGCCAGGATGTGACAAGCATCACAGGTGACCCTCGACACCTGCAAAGACACTGTGAGGTGAATGTCACCCATTATGTCCAGGTTGTCAAAACAGGCCCATTGAGCCGTTGAAAATATTGACACGCCTTTGAAAAGGACAGAGAAAGAGCTTCTCGATGCAAAGGGCAGCCTTTGGTTTCCTCGGGGCTTTTATTTTGTGTGTATAGTCACCTTTGCAGCCTTGCAGGACAAAGACCCACGTGACACGCACACATATCCATCCGCCATAGCAACCGCGAGGAACTCGGGGCATTTGCATCCTGGGAGCATCTCCAGGTTGTGCAGGATACAGAACTGGCTGGTCCGAAGGGATGCTGCCCTATTGCTTCTGGTTTTGGCTTTGCCCTTGCAGGGAGCATCCGTCCCTAGGTGTTCTTTTTTTTGCTTTACCCTCATCTCCTGGCTAAAAGAGGGTCTCGGAGCAGGAGTCCTGTGTGTCCTTACCTGATTCATCGCACAGGCGCCCCTCGGAGATGCGGCTGGTTGGGTTGCAGACTCCTCTAATGACGCGAGGCACGCGGATTTTTTGAGTTTCCGGGGCATGTAAAAGTGAGCTCGACTCAGAGCGCCCGTCGTGGCGCAGTGGAGACGAATCCGACTCGGACCCATGAGGAGGCAGGTTCGAGCCCTGGCCTCGATCAGTTAAGGGTTAAGGGTCTGGCGCTGCCGTGAGCTGTGGTGTGGGTCAGAAATGTGGTTCGGATCCTGCATCGCTGTGGCTGTGGTGTAGGCGGGCAGCTGGAGGTCCGATTTGACCTCTAGCCTGGGAACTTCCATATGCTGCAGATGCAGCACCCCCCCCCCCAAATGACATTGACTCTAGGTGGTAGTCTACAAACTGTGCCAAAGTGTTAGATCTGCAAAAACAAAACAAAAAAAAAAAAACAGTGCACATGCCTTTATTAAAAAAAATACCCTCTTGCTAACACGTGCTTGCCCTCCTCCCAGCCTCTGAGCTGTCGTGACATCCACGAGCCTGCATCCAGGGGCACCATCCCACATCATCACCTTCCAGGAAAAGGCTGAACCGTAGCAAACTGAAATGTGACATGCACACCGGCCGTGACGGAATGATGCTGTTTGGAAAAACGTCACCCATAAATCTGGTCAAAGCAGGGTTGCCCCGAACCCTTGATGTGTGAAAAAGGCGGTGAAGCCAAACACTTCCAGCTGCTTTTTTGGCTGACGCTCATCTCTGGGTGAGAGAGGGGAACTAAACGAGTTAAAACCCAAGGTCTGCCCGTGCCTTTCACGTCTGTACCTGTGCCCCTGTCCCCCGATGGGACCTTAGAGCTCCTGGTTTGGTTTTTCTTTTTTTGAATTTCTGAGTTCGGCCAGCCGTTTGGGGAGAGAGCCCACGGCTGTGTTTCTTGCAGCTTTGTCTCAGGATGACTCAGTGTGGCCGCCGTCCTGGGTCTCATATTCTTTTTTAAAAAAATCCCCTCCCCTCCACAGGAAGCCAGACAGGTGGTTTATTCCCCCTCACACCCCCACCCCCAGAGGCAGATGCCAACCCTACGAGCTGAGCTGCTGCGCTGCCAGCGGCCGTTAGGGCTGTGAATTTAGTGTGTGTCAAGCTGCCTTGAAAAGAAGAAAAGAAACCAGACCGGGGTAGAAAACACCCACGTCATCCATCCGCGTTTTGCAAAGCAAGCATCGCAGGCTTCCGGGCAGGTCCTGCGGTTCTGGGTGGCTGGCGGGGACCAGGATGGGAAATGCCTTTGTTTCCTCGGCTGGGCAGGCGAGAGAGGTTGCAATCCGTCGCCAATCGAGGCCCCTTTTCACGGTTCTGCATCCTGTCCCCACACGTGATCTTGGTGATAGGGTCCCTTTTTTTTTTTTTTTATCTCGACACGTTCATTGCCTTCAAGCCAAAGACCAGCAGCTTCACACAGAGCGAGAATTAACTTTATTTCCTGCTGTTCACCGCCCTTCCTGAGCAGGCAGGGGAGGAGCCTGAGCTGCTGCCCTCCCAGGCTTGGAAAACATGAGTCGGCCTGAGACAGTGTAACCAGAGGATTCCTGCTACGTCGGTGGGTTTCCGCAGCATCAGAGCCTCCCCCTGGCCCCGGGCTGGTGGCGCTCAGCGGACCCGAAAGATGCATCAGGGCCGAGGCAACGCCCTGGACCGGAGTTACTGATGGACAGGCCGCAAGCGGATGTTGTCTGAACATGCACAGATTTTAGAAACACGGCAGGGACCCAAGCGCTGCCGGTCAGCGGCTGCGGCACTGAGCTGTCTCCTCTGCTCAAAGGGCGTGGGTCCCTGCTGGCTGGAGGTCCAGTGCCTCTCTTTCCTGCGTGGTCAGCACAAAAGGCACCTCTCTGGGTGAAAGGATGCAGGAAGGAGGGTTCTGGGTGTTGGGCACTGAGCAGCTCCGGGGCGCAGGAAGGGGGAAGGGTATGGATGGGTCCCAGGGGAGTGGGCGATGGGTGTGACCGGGGTGTCCCCGGGGTTCTGGAGGAGTGTGGCTTGGAAGGTCAAGGGCCCCTGGGTGCTGAGGCCTTCACTTACGGACTGGTGTCCAGGCTGGAGGGAGGGAGCACGTGTTAGATGCTCTAGATGCTGGATGGGTGGGTGGGTAAGAGATAGATAGGGAGTCGATAATAGGCAGGTAGGTAGGTAGAGAGATAGACAGATACAGAGATATATATGAGAGAGAAATAGATTCAGAGATACGCATAATAGATATACGTAATTGATCATTGATGGGCAGATATACATAATAGATAGTTTGCTACAGAGATGGATGATGGATAGATATACACAAGAGATAGGTCGGTAGGGACATAGGCGGGTGGATGGATGGATTGATAGATGGATAGATGGATGGATGGGTAAGAGGTGGACAGGGAGTTGATGGATAGGCAGGTAGGTGCATAGATAGATGACAGATACAGAGATATACAGAATAGACAGACAGATAGACATACCCGATAGGTAGTTGATAGATAGGTAATAGATTGGTAGGGGGATAGACGGATGACGGATGGATGGATGGATGGATAGATAGATAGATAGCAAGCTAGACATAATAGATAGTCACGTTGGTAGGACAGATGGACAGATGGACTGGATGGATGGATGGATGATAAGTAGATAGATACACATAATAGGTAGATGGATAGATAATAGATAGTAGACAGAGATACGTAACGGACACGTAGGTAGACAGATGGATACACAGGTAGATGAGAGATAATAGATATGAAGTTATGTCAGAGACGTGATTTGCAGAAGATAATAGGTAAACAGGTTGATTGATAAATAGATATAGAGGTGATTGGTAGATAGGTACCTAAGATAGACAGAAAAATAGACAATGGAAGATTAGGCGGATAGAAGATGACAGAGGACAGATAATTTTTTTTTTCTTTTTTTGGCCACCCCTCAGCATATGGAGCTCCCCGGGCAGGGATCAGATCCGAGCCACAGTTGGCACTTGGGCCGCACTTGCAGTGCTGCTGGATCCTTAACCCACTGGGCCGGGCTGGGGATCGAACCTGCGTCCCACTGCTCCCAAGACACTGCCAATCCTGTTGTGCTGTGACAGGAACTCCAGGTGATAGATGATCAAAGATCTGTGGGTGGAGAGCTGGATGGCTGCAGTAAACTGTCTCCAGGGGTTTCCAACAGGAGGGGGGTCGTTATTATCTCATTGCTCTGAAGCCACCAGCACCCAGATGCATCATCGACATTTCACCAGGCAATGGGTTAGATTCCAGCAAGACAAGGCGCTGACTCAGAGCTGGGAGGGAATCTGGGAGGGGAAAGGATGTGGGGATGGGGAATGAGCTTGGTAGCTGCTGATAGGTCTCAGGTCCTTCTGGCCGCATCCGTTGTGTCAGCAGTGATCCACATCCTGAGTTTCTCAGGATTTTCTCCAGACTTGGGTCTCCTCCTTCATTCCTACCTTTTGTGATATGACCGTTTGCCCAGATTCTCAACCAGAACAGTCACCCTTCATTCCTGCCATTTCTCCCGTATCTGAGGGTGGTGAATTCTCTTGATTCCATATTCTCTTTCTTCATCCACGCAATGCTCCTTTCTCCATCTCTGTGTTCTTTGTGAGACCTCTCCCTGCCACCCCCAACCGACTTCCTTCCTAAATGAATACAAGGAGCCCTTAACTTCTTTCCTCCCTGGATCCTGGGACACTTTGAGGAGGCCTGGGGACTCCCTCTCATAATAATATATTTTTTAATGCCTGAGATTAAATACGTAGATATACGTTGTTTTTCTCACATTATCTTCCATCCTCTTCCATCGCTAGTGATTAGATGACGTTATAACAGGGTCACTTTTCTGGACAGAAATTGACAGAACATTGTAAATCCACTGTAATAAAAACATTTTTTGAAGAAGAGGAAATACACAGGATTGCCGAGGACACCGATTTATATTAAACCAACTACGTAGTGTGCAGGTGAACCAGACCCTGGTCCCAGCTGAGGCCGGTGGTGGAGCCTGGGCCAAGGGACCAGGAATGAGAGAGAGAAGGGACCAGCCACGGCAGCTCAGGAAGGAAAGATCTGTGGCCGGGCCTGCAGACTGGGACACACATTGGCATCCTTTAGGTGGGCCTTAGTACCCCGGTACCTGGGTCTCGGCCCCCAGAGTTTCTGATTCGATTGGCTCAGAGGCCATGCTTCTCAGACTCACTGGTGGAAAAGCTTGAGTCCTGGCTGGGAGGGATGCCAAGGGCTTTCAGGAGGAGGCAGCATCATCTCAGGGCTTTGAGGGATGAATAGGAGTTTTCCTGGCCTGGACAGAAAAGATTGGCATGGATGGCCAGGGTGCCCAAACTGTCTGAGCACACCCCCCCCTTCCCAAGTCCTTCACAAGATGCTGGGGTGATGGTAAATTTTTCCTTAAGTACCCATGCCTCCTCGGGAGTCACAGACCCCCCATCTGTGCATCTGCCTTCTTGCTACCACTTACTTGTAACTCCCAAATCCAGTCTCTGAGTTCAGCGATTTGTGCAGGGCAGCAGCAGCAACAACAACAAAAGCCACTTTCAGGTCTTGGACTGTAAACAAGTGTCTTTTTTGCGGGCTGTGTAATGCCCCCTGTTTGCATTTTTGCCCTTTATGCCTGTGACTTTGCTGTTGTTTCACACAGCCCCCAAGTGCTGAAGTGCCAGGCGCTGCCTCTAAGCACAAGGAGGCTGCCCAATGCCTGGCAGAGAACGTAGGTGTGTGAGATGGGCTTTGTCCCGGCGGGAGCGATAGTGCCGTGGGCATCAACGAGACGGATTCGATGAGATTAAATTAGGCAGAAACAGTCGTAAAACTGGGTTAGGTGTGGATGAGCCGATCGAGTTCCGAGAGGGTAGGCATTAACTCTGGATTTCCCCAGGAGCCACGGTTACGTGAGTGTGTTCAGCGTTTGCAGCGACTCTGGAACAAAACCCCCGCGAGTGCTATGACTCGACTCTGATTAATAACCAGAGTTGTCAGGTCTAGTTTGGGCCAGTTTCTGGAGATGCAAGGGGCTCCGGGAACGGATCGAGGCTGGGGCCCTCTGATGTTCTGTGCATCCATTCCATAATTCACCATTTTATAATTTGTTCCTATAAACGATTATACCTTATTTCCATCCTTATTTCTATTTTATTTATATAATTCATAATTTCTGGGTCTACAGTATAAATGATGTAATTTGTAGCTCCTCCAACTACATTTATATTTTATTTCTCTTCTAATTTTGCTTCTATAGCTTATTTCTGCTTATTTGTGTATATTTACTTATAAAATTTGTGTTTTGTACAAAATTACAAATTGTAGTTTGTCATTTCTGTTGTTGGCACTATTTCCTTTCTTTTCTAATTTTATTTCTACAATTAATTCCTATTTTATTTACATAGTTATTTATGTGATTTATAACTTGTATATAAAAGACGGCATAATTTGTAATTTACCTAATTACAGATTTACAATTTCTATTCTATTTTTCTTATAATTCTCATTCTATACTTTCTACTTATTTCATATAGTTACTTCCATAATTTATATATTCTATTATATAAAGTATAAATCATAGTTTGTCATTTCTGTATTATTGTAACAATATTTTCTCTTCCAATTTTATTTCTAGAATTTATTTCTATGTTATTAATTTATAAATTCTGTCTGTCAAAGATACATGACATAATTTATAATTTCCATAATTACATTTATATCTTCTTTCTCTTCTAAATCTTCTATGGCTTATTTCTCCTTATTTTTATGTATCTATATAATTTATACATCCTATATATAAGTTATAAATTATACGGCTTGTCATTTCTGTAATTATTATTACAACTACATTTTCTTTCTCGTCTAATTTCTAGAACTTATTTCTATTTTATTTACTTATGTAACTTCTAAGTTCCTTGCATAAATTATGTACTTTTTAACTTCTGTTATTGGTAGTGTCTCTGTTCTAATTTTTGGGGGTTTTTTAGCATTTTTATTTTATTTATTAGCGTATAGCTGATTTTTCTAGAACTTATTTCTATTTTATTTACTTATGTAACTTCTAAGTTCCTTGCATAAATTATGTACTTTTTAACTTCTGTTATTGGTAGTGTCTCTGTTCTAATTTTGGGGTTTTTTTAGCATTTTTATTGTATTTATTAGCGTATAGCTGATTTACAACGTTGTGCCAACTTCTGTTGTACAGAAAAGTGACCGAGTCATATATATATATATATATATATATATATATATATATATATATATATACACATTCTTTTTCTTACATTATCTTCCAGCATGTTCTGTCCTAAGAGACTGGATAGAGTTCCCTGTGCTGGACAGCAGGGCCCCATTGCGTATCCATTCTCCATGTCCTAGTTTGCATCTACTGACCCCAGCCTCCCCGTCCATCCCACGCCCTCCCCCCCAACCCCACTGGTGTGTCCTAAATTTTATTTCTGCATCAGTGCGCCATCCTGATAGGATTTTCGAGAAACCGGATCCTGGGCCCCTGCTGTGCCGTTGTCACTTGCCCAGTGTGTGGCTGTCAAATCCCAATTCGAGGTTCAGTGGGTTCGCAAGGCAGGTGCACGCACGCCCTTCCCCAGGGAGGAGCCCGGGCCCAGGGGGGCCCTGTGGTCTCGGGGTGAAGGACAGAGAACAGACAGCTGCGCAGGGAGGGTGCTGTGCGGCTGAGTCAGGCTCTGCATCCGGTGGGGCTGCCACACCCGCGTGAGTCACCGTGGGTTCCCCGTCACAGCTGGAGGTTTGGGGGAGGGGGGCCGCTCGGAAACCCTGGAGACTGAGCTGAGCAGGCCTCTGCTGCTGGGCTGGGCTGGGCTGGGCTGCGCTGCTGGCCAGTTTAGGAGGAAGCTAAATGCTTTGCATGACGGCTCGGAGGCTGGGACCCTGCACCCGGCTCCGGCTCTGCCACAAGGGTCTGCTCCCCGCGCCCCCTGGGTCTGCGTCGGAGCCACGTGGGGTCAGCCGTGACCTCTAGGGGAGTGGGTGGAGCCTCTGGGAGAGTGGGTGGGGCGGGGGGTGGAGGAGTGGGGCTGGGCTGGGGAGGTGCCTGGCCCTGGACACAGGGTCATCACACACTGGCACATACACTCACAATGCCACGCAGGGTACAGGCACCCACACACCCACTCACACAGCAGTCCTGTGCATCTTTGCGCGCGCGCGTGCGCACACCCACCTGTGAGCACACACATGCATGTCCACCTGCACCAGTGCCTGTGGATCTGCACGCACACGTGTACCGAGGGCGCAGGTGCAGTTCACTCAGGCTCAGTGCGCGTGCACACGGACGCCCCTGCGCACACGAATATACCCGTACACACGGATGTGTGCACACGCCTTCCGTGGAGGAGTCTTACGTGGCGGACGGTCGCTGTTGGGTTTCACCCTCCAAAGAGACTGGTGCGTTTGTTCTTTCCACATTCCCGCTTGCCCTCCAGAACTCTGCGTGGTCCCCTCCTGGAAGCCCTCTGTGTGGGGCCCTTTGTCCCAGCTGCCTGGAAGAGCCCCTGAGATGTGGGGGCGGCCCCAATGATAGGGAGGGTGGGCACCCCAGAAAGGTCGCAGCGCCCTCCCTTCCGGCAGAGAGACTGTGGAGGGCGGTGGCCCGTGTGGGTTTCTGCGCAGCTGCACAGGACCTGGCATACGCTATATGGGCTCGGGTCTTCCCGGCTGATAAAAGCCCCGTCTGCTTTCCTGTGTGCATCACTGCTGCAGATAGAGCAGAATAACTTTTGTTGGTTGGTTGGGTCTGGCACCTTCCCTGCTCCACGATGGAAAACTATGCCCCAGCGTGGGGCTGGGCTGTTCCCAGAGCTGCTGCTTCTGCTGCCTGGTCTTTGTGGTTTAAGTTTGGGGCACATGTCATTCTTCATATATTGGGAGAACACCACAACACAATTCTTTACAATATTGTGTTCGCTTCAGGTGTATGGCACCGTGATTCCGTGATGTGTCTCCATGTATAGTTTCAGATTCTCTTCCATGATGGGCAATTACAGGAGTTGAGTCGTTTTTCCTTGCGCTGGACAGCAGGTCCTAGTTAGAGATCTTTCATCCCAGCCGAATGTACTCCTCTCCTGCCTTTCGCAACCGTAGCTTTGTTTTCTGTCTGCGAGTCTGCCTCTGTTCTGTAGATGGGCTCATTTGTGCCAGATGTCAGATTCCACAGAGAAGTGCTCTCCTATGATACGTCTTTCTCTGGCTGACTTACTTTCCTTCGTATGAGAATCTCTAGTTGCATCCATGTTGCTGCATGTGGCATTATTTCGTCCTTTTTGATGGCTGAGTCGTATTCCATTGTGTATATGGACCGCATCTTCTTGATCCATTCCTCTGTCGAGGGACACTTAGGTGGCTTCCCTGTCTTGGCTATTGTGACGAGTGCTGCTGCGAACATTGGGGTGCCTGTGTCTTTTTGAATTAGGAATATACTCCCCAGACGACACGCAGACACACCTCCAGATGCACACACACACAAAGCCTGCACGCCGCCTACACTAACACACACGTAGAAATCACCCACGTACCTACCCACAAAACCCCACACATACACCTCAAACCACATGGTAAACAGACACCCATGCACACACACGCAGAGGAGAGAGAGAGAATTACAGGTGACACCTGTCTGTGAAACAGTCCCTGGGACCGCACACCTGCCAGCCTTCTGCAGGTGCCTGAGAGATGGTGGCGGGTCATTCCACATCCAGCATTTCCTCAGCTGTCAGACGTGTCCCTTTTGCTTCCTAACTTGCACGACGATTGTCTGACCCGGCGTCACTGTCCTTTCGGCTGCTGACCGGAGGATCCAAGCCATCTTTTGCTTTTGCTCAATCCATCATTCATGGGATAGAACTAGCTATTCAAAGGGTTTCCGTCCCACCAGAGCAACGGGACAGAAGCGCAGTGGGGGAAAAGGCAGCGTCTCCTTCTCGGGGATCCCAGGAGCTTAAAAACAAAGTGTATGTTTTTCGGGGTTGCCTGGTGATTCTGCAAGAAGTATATTTCGGGTGTGGGCTTCCAGAGAAGTTGCTGATGCAGGGGTTTTTCTGCCCATGCTCCTCTGTCGTGTCCAGAAATTGATACTCAGTCATTTTAAAAGACCTGCTCGTGTAGAATCACGCACGTGTGGAATCCCCGTGGTTTCCGACTGTTTGAAATGCTGTAAACACTTATTATCTTCAGGTGGCTACAGCATCCATGGAGGTATTCTTACTTTCTGGTCCAAAAAGTCAGTATTTCAATGGAGAAGAGAAAACACAGCCCCTTCGGCATTTTGAAGGACGCTAAATACCACCACCATGGCAAAATCCCAAATCGTGTTTTTATTTATTTATTTATTTATTTTCTTAATTTCCCCATGGACTTTAACTTGATGTATTGCTCACTGAATTCTTTTTTTTTTCTTTCTTTTTTTTTCCTTTCAGGCCAAGACTTTGATTTATCGGATGCTATTGATGGTGAGTCCTCTGAAAAGCGTTTTATAAAATATCGTGACTGTTTTTCCTGGATCCTGGTTAATCTGGTGAAAGCCGTCTGAGGCCGATGACGAGACTCATGCACTTCCGAGGTGGCTGGAAGTGCCAGGCAGGGGTGCCAGACGCTGAGGGAGGTGGCTGGTCCCCCAGTGGGCTTGCTGACCCGGGGGCAGGGGAGGGAGGGTTCACCCTGTGGCTGGTGGCTGCCTTGCCCCAAACGCTGCCTCTGCCTTCCTGGGGCCCCTTCCTGCCGGGCCTGCTTCGGGGCTTCCAGGTTGCCCTCTGATAAGGGGCCCTCGTGCCAAGCCACCGTGACAGCATCTTAACCAACATTATCTGCTAAGACTCTGCTTCCAAATGAGATCATGTTTCTGAGGTTCCTGGTGGGTGGGAATCGGGCGAAGGGGGGGGGGGACCCAGCCTTCAACGCAGGAGATCATTTGAACTCCTGGGGTTCCGTGCAGCAGCTGGAACCCCACGTGTGGGTGCAGCCATCTCCCCAAAAGCTGGTGGCAGTGGAGGGAATTCTCTATTATTTTTCCCCTTTTGGGCCTCCCTGCAGCATGTGGCGTTCTGGGGCCAGGGATCAGATCCCAGCCACAGTTAAGACCTAAGTCACCGATGTGGCAGTGCCGGGACCCCAACCCGCCATGCCCGCCAGGTTTGAACCTGCGTTCCAGGGCTTCCAAGATGCCGCGGGTCCTGTTGTGCTATAGCGGAAACTCCAGTGTTTTTTTGTGTGTGTGTGCATTGGTTTTGGCTGTGCCAGGAGCCTGTGGACGTTCCTGGCCAAGGATCGAGCCCGAGCCACAGCTGTAATCAGGGACTGCCACACTGGATCCTTAACCCCCGGAGCCGCTAGGGAACTCCCAGAAAGGGAACTGTCTCCAGTGTTGATTCAGTTTCCCAGCCACACGTTTTCCTGACTGGAATGTCTTTTCTCTTCAGAGGATGTCAAGAAGCCCACGTCCACCCCCAGAAAACCCAACACAGGTAAGAAGCCGATGTAGCCGGCATAGGATCACGGCCGAGGGATGGAGGTCCTGGGGCCCCGTTTTCCCTGAGCCGAGGGAGAGGGAGACAGCTCTCAACACCCGCTTATTCAGCGGCTCCGGATGGGGGCTGGTTCGTACGTGAAGTGTCACCGTGAGGTTGACGCTGCCACACGCAGCCGCGGCCGTCAGAGAACAGAATGGATGATGCGACTTCAGCCGTGGGCTTCTGGGGGTGTGCGTGGGGTTAGCCTGAGCGTCTCCTCCTGCTTTGGGATATTCGTTTCTTGGGAGAGACAGTTTTCGGGGCTGGACCCTCGTATAACCCATGAGCAAAGTCCAACCTCAGCTGCTGGGATGTGCATACCAGTTAGTACCAGGGATCCTTCCAGCCAATGACAGTCGGGAAGCAGAGGAGTTCCCGCTGTGGCTCAGCAGGTTAAGGACCCAACTAGTATCCGTGAGGATGCGGATTCGATCCCTGGCCTCGCTCAGTGGGTTAAGGATCTGGTGCTGCCATGAGCTGGGGTGTGGACTGGCAGCTGCAGCTCCGATGTGACCCCTCGCCTGGGAACCTCCATGTGCTGCAGGTGCAGCCCTGAAAAGCAAAAGAGCAAAGTCAGGAGGCAGAGACTGATCATGGGGTTGTCCAAAGGTCAGGTCCGTTGGTGGGTGGGCCCCCGGACTCAAATCGATGCCCAAAGTCACATAGCTGTTATTGCAGATTTGCAAAAAAAAAGGTGCCAGCTCTGGTCCAGGACGGCACCTTAGGAGGAGTAGAGGCACAGCCTTGTTCAGACCCGGGTGTGAGCCAGGTTGACATGTGCAGGTGCCGTTCAGGAGGCTGGGTCCGTCTTTATGGAGCCCCTGAATTCCTGCCGTCCTGGCGCCCTGGGTACGTCCCACTCGTGTTTTCTGAGGGCTTGTACCTTGTACTAAGTGGGTAGACAGGCCTCCGAGGTGGAGCTGGAACTTGAAAATTCGAGTTCTTTTTCATTTGTCTGTCTTTTTTCTTTCTTTCTCTTTCTTTTTCTTTCTTTTCTTTCTTTTTCTTTCTTTCTTTCTTTCTTTCTTTCTTTCTTTCTTTCTTTCTTTCTTTCTTTCTTTCCTTCCTTCCTTCCTTCCTTCCTTCCTTCCTTCCTTCCTTCCTTCCTTCCTTCCTTCCTTCTTTCTTTCTTTCTTTCTTTCTCTTCTTTCCTTCCTTCCTTCCTTCTTTCTTAGGGCCACACCCTTGGCATATGGAGGTTCCCAGGCTAGGGGTCCCATTGGAGCTACAGCTGCCAGCCTACACCAGATCCGAGCTGCATCTGTGACCTGCACCGCAGCTCACCGCAATGCCAGATCCTTAACCCGCGCAGCGAGGCCAGGGGTGGAACCCACGTCCTTGCGGATACGCGTTGGGTTCTTAACCCACGGGGCCACGTGGGGAACTCCAGTATGAGAATTTCCGGGTCCATCCAGGTGGCTGCGATTTCTAAATTCCTTGTAGCTGGGGCGTTTCGTCCTGACTTTCATCCTTTTCGGCGGAGAGCAGAGTGAGGTCAGCATGGTCGGGAATTTAGGTTTGGGGGCGAGACCGCCGTCAGGCTGATCATCGGGAAAGGCCTTGAGGGGACAGGCCCTGGAGTCTTTCCTCCGTGGTTGGGGCTGTCTTTTCTTTTGTTCCTTTCGTTCCCGACTTTTCTGTTAACCATCTGCTTTCCTTTAGATGATGGCTTCAATTTGGAAGACGCTCTCGGTGGCGGAGGAAAACGTTAAGTAGCCCCTCTTTTACCTTTTGCTGTTTTATGGTTTTCTGTTTCGGATCCTCGTCGGATTCCTGATCTTTGAGCCACCGTGGGAGCGCCACGCCTCCGTGTGTTTTCAAACTCGCCCAGTCTTTGGGGGGACAGAAGAGTCAGTGGATACCCTAGCTGGGGCTGCCCTCATGGGCACGGGGCCTCTGGGGGGCTCCCTCGAGGCCCCACCCTCGGAAGGGCTTCCCTCCTGGGTTGAAGGGTCTGTGGCTGCCCTGTGGAAACTTCTCAGACAGCTCAAGCCGTGAAATGCCACACGCAGTTCCCGCCTGCTCTGTCGCAGGTCGGTCTGCTTCGTTTTCCCCTGGAAGCACACAAAGTTCGGTAGTGCAGCTGGATGGTGATGGAGAAAGACCCACAGGGGGCTGTGTGTCCAGGAATTCCCTGCCGTGACAAGGGAGATGCCTTGGTTTTTCAGGACTAAACCATCTGTAAATCCGTGCATGCTTTGTTTTCTTTGGGGGTTTTCTTTTTGGCTTGGTTTGTTTGTTTTAATGTTTTGGGTTTTTTTTTTTTTTGGCTTGGTTTTTGTTTTTTATTTATTTTTAAGCCAAAGGTGATACATCTTTGTTTTTTTTTTTATTGTTTTTTCCCCAATACATTATTTTTTTTTCCTACTGTGCAGCACGGTGACCCAGCTACACATACCTGTGCACAGTCTTTTTTCTCCCGTGATGAGTCTCCGTCATAAGTGACTAGACAGAGTTCCCAGTGTGACCCAGCAGGATCTCATGGCTCATCCACTCCAGAGGCAATCGTGTGCATCTCTGAACCCCAAGCTCCCCAGCCACCCCCCGGTCCCTCCCCCTCCCCCTTGGCAACCCCCGTTAATGGATTTTGAGTAGCGTTGATTGCCAGTGTTGTGCCAGTTTCTGCGGCACAGCCCGGGAACCCCGTCCTGCATAGAAAGCCATTCTTTTTCCCATGCTGTCTTCCGTCGTGGTCTCTCCCAGGAGACGGGATAGAGGTCCCCGGGCTGTAGAGCAGGAAAGTTTTGTTTTCTTGACAGCCAAGGGCTCATCATGGCCTTTCTTCTCTTTGACAGATGACCCAGTACCACCCAATCCACCCAAACCCAAACCTAAGCCGAACCAGCCTGGCTCTTCAGGTAAGTGCTGCAGCCTCTGTGGGTCCTTGGGTGTTTTTCAGAGGTTTTTCAAAACCCTGGGCCTAACGCTAACCCTAACTTCTAGCCCTCGCCCTCACCCTAAGCTGCAGTGGTTTCCGTGTCAGCTGAGGGGAGACCCTTCCAGACTGGGCACGATTTGCCTCCGAACTTTCTGTGATGCCACGTTTCCAGCCGTGGGAAACCGTGTCCCCCAGAGACGTGTCTGGTTTCGATTTGATTTTGAGGTTGGGGATCTTGCTTCCTGAGTTTTCATAAAAACCTACACAAGTACCAGTGAAAACATATAGAATCAGTATGGAGAAAAAAAA
Organism: Sus scrofa; assembly: GCF_054392235.1. Classification (NCBI taxonomy): domain Eukaryota; kingdom Metazoa; phylum Chordata; class Mammalia; order Artiodactyla; family Suidae; genus Sus; species Sus scrofa. Next base: position 3,668,546 of record NC_139402.1, read on the forward strand.
TACCAGCTTTTTGTGCTTTTCCGCTAGAGAAGCTGTTGTTAAACTTTTTGTATGTTTCATTTTAAAACATTTTTTCAGGTTTTGATTTTTTCTGCTAGAGGGGATATACGTTGTTCTGTTCAGCTTTCTTTAAATTGGCGTTGATTTCCAAGGTTCTGTTAAGTTCTGCTGTGCAGCAGAGTGATTCCGTTTTATGCGTCTTCAGTGTTCTGTGGAAATAGCGTTTTTGATTATGGTTTATCACAGGGCCTTGAATATAGGTCTCTGTGCCTGACGGGACAAGCCGTTTTGTAAAAGGCTTCGTGCCTTCTTTCCTGGAACATGTCAGGCTCGTCTCATAGTTTCACGAGCACGGTTTCTGCATCGCATGGCTGCGGCACGTTCAGATGTCGAGTGGGCTTTTTTGTGTGTTTATGGATTTGTTTCAGTTGTCACCCAGGAAAAGGAGAAGGATGCTCCTCTCCTGCCACGGGGATCGTTTGCGTGGTTTTTCTCTGTGGCCTTTTACATCGATTTATTCCTTTATTTTTGGTCTTTTCAGGGCTGCCCCTGTGGCACAGGGAAGCTCCAAGGCTAGGGGTCGCATCCGAGCTGCACCTGCTGGCCTACACCAGAGCCACAGCCACGCCAGATGCTTAATGCACCGCGTAGGGTGTGGGATCAGAGCCTCATCCTCGTGGAGCCTAGTCCGGTTCATTACTGCTGAGCCACACGGGGAACTGCTCCAGCAGTGGTTTTAACAGCGTTCCTTTTCCCGACAGTATTTTTGGACAAGCATGACGTTCCCTCTGTTCTCCAGGACACCGTTTGTGCTTTTGTGGGTTCCCTGCTTTTTCGTGGCCACGTGCTTTGTTCCTTTTAACTGCAAATCTCTTTCCTGTGTCTCCCCGCTTGGGGACCATCCAACCCTCTCTGTGTTGCCATTTGAATGGGCTCCGAGTGTAAATCGATTTCTTTGCACACGGGAGCTTTTTCCTCCCTTCCGCTCTCCGCGTGCCCCTTTCTCCTTATTATTTCTCGAAATGTGTTTCTAAATGACTTTCTCCCTCGTTTGTGTTTGTGCTGGGACGACGCTGCGCGTGCATCACTTTTCTGGTGATTTCGGGGATACAGAAACGCGTTTCATGCAGTTTTCCTCATGAGCCTTGAGTGAGAAAGGCATTCACGTTCACCGTTTTTTTTGTTCCTTAGCTTTTCTGAGAAAACAGTGGATTTCATTTCCGGGCGACTTAAGGTTTCTTCTGCTTCCTCTTGTTGGCCCTTTGCTTGTATTTGTGTCACGTTGCCTTGGCAAGAAAACCTGGCATGGCATCTAGTTGGACAGAACAGACCAGGCACTTGGCGTTCCTGCTAAAGAGAGTCACCTTTTCCCAAAAGAAATCACATTTAAAAAATTTTTAAACCTAATTATGTTGGAGTTCCCTTCGTGGCTCAGCAGTAACCAGCCCGATTAGGATCCATGGGGATGCAGGTTCGATTCCTGGCCTCGATCCGTGGGTTAAGGATCTGGCGTTGCCGCGAGCTGTGTGGTGTGGGTTGCAGACGCGGCTCAGATCCTGCATGGTGGTGGCTGTGGTGTAGACCCGCAGCCACAGCTCCGATGTGACCCCTCGCCTGGGAACCTCCATATGCCGCAGGTGTGGCCCTTACACGAAAAAGAAGCAGCATAAATCAAAGGAAATATCCATTCGTCTCACACTTTCTGACTCCCCGCTGCCCAGCGTCGGTCATCAGGCGGACACATCAGGTCCTGAATCCTGCAAACATGTCACAGCCACGGTGGGGAGCGTGACGCGATAGCCGTGAGTGCAGTGATTTGATGCCAGATGCGTCCTAATCCAAGGCCGTTTCATCTAGTTGCCTCTAAAGGATGCCCACGTCCTTTCCATGTCCCGTGTGTCGTCTTTTCCAGGTGTAGTCGCAGCGTTTGCAGTAAGGCGAACTTTAGGAGGAGTTTGAAGGGAGAGGGGACAGTCGTCCTGCGAGAGTATTTGAACAGCTAGTACCATGGCGGGGGTCCCCCAGGTCTGTGTTGTTTTGTTTTGTTTTGTTTTGTTTTTCCTTAAGCCCTTCCGTGGCTTGTCGAAATGCCCTGGCCAGGGCTCAAACCCGCAACACAGCAGTGATCCGAGCCCCCGTAGCGACCATCCCAGATCCTTAACCTTCTGATCCACCAGGGAACTCCCCCAAGGCTGCTTTTCATTCTGATCTGTTTTCATTCACCCAGAGATACCAAGACCCTCCTGACAGTGTTTTTTTTAATTTTTAATTAAAGTGGAGTTGGTTTATAATGTTGTGGCCATTTCTGCTGTATAGCAAAGTGACCCAGTCTCAAACATATATCCATTCCCGTTCTCATATTCTCTTCCATCCTGGTCTGTCCCAAGAGACTGGACAGAGTTCCCTGTGCTGCACAGCAGGACCTCATGGCTTCTCCATTCTCCGTGTCCTAGTTGGCATCTACGGACCCCAACCTCCCCGTCCAGCCCACTCCCTCCCCCTTCCCCCTTGGCAACCACACGTCTGTTCTCTACGTCCATGAGTCTGTTTATTTTTCTAAATTTAATTTTAAAATTAAAGCATAGTCGATATACAATGCTGTGCCAATTTTTGCAGCACAGCAAAGTGACCCAGTTACACACATACATACATTCTTTTTCTCATACTCTCTTCCATCCTGGTCCATCCCAAGAGACCGGATCGAGTTCCCTGTGCTGGACAGCAGGACCTCATGGCTCATCCATTCTCAGTGTCCTAGTTTGCATCTACCAGCCCCAAATTCCCCGTCCAGCCCACGCCCTCCCCCTTGGCAACCACAGTCTGTTCTCTGCGTCTGTGAGTCTGTTTTCTGTTCTGTAGATGGTTCATTTGGGCCGTATTTTAGATGCCGCATAGAAGTGAGCTCCTGTGGTGTTTGTCCTTCTCTGTCTGACTTCGCTCAGTACGAGAATCTCGAGTTGCATCCATGTTGCTGCGAATTACATGGTGTCCTTCTTTTTGACGGCTGAGTAATATTCTGTCGTGTATGCACCACACCTTCTTTTTTTATTATTATTAAAGTATGGTTGGTTTACAGTGTGTGCCAATTTCTGTGCTATGGCAAAGTCCTGCACCCATGTACGTTCTTTTTCTCATGTTCTCTTCCGTCCTGGTCCATCCCAAGAGACTGGAGAGAGGTCCCTGTGCTGCACAGCAGGACCTTGCTGTTCCTCCTTCATGACTGCTCTTCTTTTTTTTTCTTTTGTCTTTTTAGGGTCACACCCTGCAGTATACGGAGGTTCCCAGGCTAGGGGTTGACTCAGAGCCATAGCTGCCGGCAAACACCACTGCCACAGCAATGCCAGATCCGAGCCGCGTCTGTGACCTACACCACTGCTCCCGGCAACGCCAGATCCTTAACCCAGGGAACGAGGCCAGGGATCGAACCTGCGTCCTCACGGAGACTCGTCGGGTTCGTTACAGCTGAGCCACGACCGGAGCTCCCTTGATGACAGCTCCGATGTGACTGATGACTGTGTTTTTCCTTCCAGGAGGCTTTTCGGATTCTGATCTTGTTGACAGCAATTCAGGTGGAGGTGAGCTTTCCTTCCATGTGTCTCCTTCCTTCCCGTGTCCCCAGGCTTCCGTCCCCTGGTTCTGCAGAGTTCCTGGCAGCCTGGGAAGTCTTCTCCCTCAGGCAGTCACCCTCAGCTGTTCGGAGCTCTCTTTTGAAGGTCTAGCCTTGGGCCGTATGTCCAGGGTGTGGACTGTCAGACCTGCTCCTCCAGAGGTTGGGGTGCTGGGAGTGAGCCCCGCCTTGTGCAGGTGATGGAGGCCTGGGGCGGGTCCATGACGCCCACATCCCTAAGACTGCCTCTCCTGCGTCTCCAGGGGCCACCTGCTGTGGCTGTTTCATGGTATTTAATGAACTGAGCAGTCAACAGAGGGCGGGGACTTGTCCCAATGATGCTCGTGGGTTAGTGACAAGTGGAAAGTCAGATTTTTCCTTCTCTCTTTGTTCCTTTTTAAGGCCGCACCTGAGGTATAGGGAAGTTCCCAGGCTACGGGTCGCCTCGGAGCTGCAGCCACCAATCTACACCACAGCCTCGTGGACACCAGATCCGAGCCACATCTGCGACCTACACCACAGCGCATGGCAGCACCAGATCCTTAACCCACTGAGCGAGACCAGGGATCGAACCCGCAACCTTGTGGTTCCTCGTCGGGTTCTTAACTCACTGAGCCACAACGGGAATGCCCCATGGATGTTCACTTAAACCCATATCTCTAGGGGCAGGTCCAGACCCCGCCTCCCCCCACCTTGGAGCGTAACAGGCAGGATTCTAGTCTCATGTAGTGTCACGTGGGCTTACGCCCTGGATGTACCGGGCTGTCCCCTGGCGCTATGGCCGTGTCACATGCAGCCCTCGCTGTGAGCAGAGCAGGTGGTGTGGCTCCATAGCTGGTAACACGTAGGGCCCGTGGGAGTATCGAGAAAAGACGCGCCAGGATGGGCGTTCCGGCCGTCGTCCTGCCGTGGAAACGAATCTGACTGGGATCCATGAGGACTCAGGTTCGATCCCTGGCCTCGCTCCGTGGGGTAAGGCTCTGGCATCACCGTGAACTGGGGTAGTTTGCAGATGTGGCTCAGAGCTGGCATTGCTGAGGCTGTGGTGTAGACCTGCAGCTGCAGCTCCAATGAGACCCTTAGCCTGGGAACCTCCATAGGCTGCAGGTGTGGCCCTAAAAAAAAAATGAGACACCCGGAGTGACTGGCTGACATTCAGCAAGGCCAGAGGCCCCCCGGACAAGTTCACAGTCCCCGGGGTGAATTCCTGGGCTGTGCAATCATAAATGTGCAGATTTACACTTCACGTCCGGCGTCCTTTCCCCTTACATGCGGGGAAACCAGAGGCCGTGGGAGTTCCCGCTGTGGCCCAGTGGGTTAAGAACCCAACTGCAGTGGCTTGGGTCGCTGTGGAGGTGCAGGTTCAATCCCCGGTCCAGTGCAGTGGGTTAAAGGATCGGGGGCTGGCCGCCGCTGTAGGCCTGCAGCTGCAGCTGAGATTCAGTCGTTGGTCCCGGGAACCTCCATAGGCTGCAGGTGTGGCCATAAAAAAAACAGACGGGGTGGTGGGATGGCACCTTCGCTGTGGGGGAAGCATGCGTGAAGACGATACCCAGGGTCGGGCTCGTGTTTGCACCTCCCGATGCGAACATGATAAGACCAGGGGTCCACAGGGTTGTGCCTTGGATGACCTGTAGCTGTGGCATGGGGGCAGGGGGGCAGGGGGGGGCTCCAGCTCTCAGGTGGGCGCCAAGGCCCTCGCTGGACTTCTCCGCGAGCCCAGTGCTGGGGACAGGCTCCCCAGGCCAGCAGGGGTCTCCCTGGGTCTGCCGGAGCCCACCTGGGGGCAGGGATGCGTCCGGTGCTGGGTCTGGTTTTCAGTTCATGGGCGCGAACCAGGTGGCACCGTCCACCTCGCCAGGACACCCCCATTGGGCCGTGGACAGGGCCACCCTCATGGGAAATGACCCCCAATCCGTGCTCAGTCCCACGACGTTTCTGTTCATGACCTTCGTACCCCAAGGTCGGAGGCGCTGGTCCTGGGTGTCACGTGCGCTTCCCATTCCCAACACAATGCATCACTGAGCCTTGTTCTCTGTTGCAGGAGGTGGCGGTGGCGGCGGCGGTGGCGGCGGGGGCGGAAGCCAGAGGCATGACGACAATGAGCAAGGTATGTGCGCCTGGTTCGTCACGTCCTGGGTGGCTCCTCTGGGCTGTTGCGGAAAGACGGACGCCGTGGCCATGACCTGCCATGTAGCGCTTGCAGCGTCACCCGAACGGTGCCAGCGCCAAGCAGGGTTCTCCGTCTCTGGGCGGCGAGGCCCCAGAGGAAACCCAGGCAGACCTCGGCGAAGCTGTGCGTTGGGGCCCAGACCACAGCCGTCACGCGAGTCACACACCCTTTCAGGGGCCTCTAAAAGTGATGCCGACCCTAGGCTGTCGTCTATTCTATACTTTCATTATAAAACCCTTTAGGGAGCTCCCATTGTGGCTGAGTGGGTTAGGAACCTGACGAGGATCCATGAGGACGCAGGCTCGATCCCTGGCCTCACTCAGTGGGTTAAGGATCTGCGAGCTGTGGTGCAGGTTGCAGATGCGACTTGGATCTGGCATTGCTGTGGCTGTGGTGTAGACCGGCAGCTGCAGCTCTGATTCGACCCCTAGTCTGGGAACTTCCATATACCTAAAGAGCCAAAAAAAACAAAAAACAAAACCCAGCACTTCATTGCAGTTCCCCTGTGGCTCAGTGGATTAAGGATCCTGCATGGTCACTGCAATGGCTTGGATTGCTGCTACAGCGCAGGTTCAATCCCAGGCTCCGGAACTTTCACAGGCCATGGTTGTGGCCAAATCAAACACCAGAACTCTTTACTGCCCCAAAAGGCTCCCCGTCCCCTGAGCCTTCCTGTGTCATAGTAGCACATCGAAGCTCCCGGGTCACAGAAACCTTCGCAAACAGAATCATGATGCAGAACCTTGGAGGGTGGTGAGAATGACCAAAATGCAGCAGAGACAAGCAGGGAGCAGGGGCAGCTGGAAAAACAGCGCCCATGGACTTGCCCGAGGCCGGGAACCACGAACCGATGATGTGCAAACCACGCAGCATCCGTGCCGTGTCATAAGATGCGGTGCGCCTGCAGCAAGGTGACCGCCTGCCTCTAAAACGCTCAGAGCTGGGCGCCGATGCAGCAGCCTGCCTTTGAAGATCGGTCACTGTCCCCAAGGGCCCTAAGAAGGAGCGTGCCGGTGCCTCCGAGTGCTCCAGGGAAAGGACCACTCAGCTGTAGGGACGTACAGAGAAAGTCATTTACGAGAAGGAGTTGGCTCCCGTGCTCATGGAAGTTGAGACGTGCCACGCCCTGCTGCATGCCCACCAGGGATTCGGCACAGTGGCTGCTGTGGGTCCCTCTCGGTGCTAAACACTGAGAAGCAGCAGAAGCAACGGTGTTAGATCCAGCCTGAGCCCAGAGTCCCCAGGACCGGGCGCATCCGTGTCCGAGGGCAGGAAGGGGGTGTCCCCCCTCTGCACGGAGAGCAAAGTGTGCCTTAGAATCGCATCAGGTCGTCACAGGTTAGACGATGTGTGTCCATCCTGGGTACGGAAGCCTGCGTCACTCAACCTATGGCTTCAGAGGTTAAGCTTTTTCTGAAGACCCCCACCTGGACACACCCAGAATAATGGGGGTGGGCAGTTCTCTTTTTTTTTTTGGCCATGCCCATGGCAGGCGGAAGTTCCCAGGTCAGGGATCAGACACCATCCACGGCGGCGACAATGCCGAGTCCTTAACCCCTGGGCTGCCAGGGAACTCCATGCCTAGGGATTTCGTAGCCAGTCAAGCTGACACGTATGATGAACCCTCCCATCGTCCTTGGGTTTTCTGCCTGGGGCAGAATGTCTGGTGCACCTGCCCTGCCATGAAAACGGCTGTCACCGTGGGACAGGTGCAGGAATTGGGGGATTGGGGACAGCGGATGGAAATCCCATCACAGTACGTCCAGGGGAAGGCATCGTGATGGACAGACTTACCGAAGACGTCGGTGGCTTTGATTTTCTTAGAAGAGCTGGGAATCTGACTGCCTGAGGTCTCACGGCCTCCCAGTGGTTCCAGCTGGGCACCTCCCACTCTGCCCGGGAGTGCCTGCTTTGAGCTGGGAGGAGCCCTGAGCTGGTCTCAGGGCGGGCGAGGAGGTGGGGAGCCGGTTATTGGCACGGAAATGACGCCTGGAGCAAAATGAACATCCTTCTCGGTGTGACTCTAGGGGGCTCAGGAGGGGACCCCTTTGGCATCTCCGCAGTCAGCCCCATCCACTGCCCCCGGGCAGGGCTGCCGGCCCCCTGCCTCGTGGACTCTCTGGGCATGCCACCTGTCCCCCCATCACGGCGCCCTGTGCTTGCTCCCACAGGCGACTCCCCCGGGGTGGTGCCTGGCATCGTGGGCGCCGTAGTCGTCGCCGTGGCTGGTGCCATCTCCAGCTTCATCGCCTACCAGAAGAAGAAGCTCTGCTTCAAAGAGAACGGTGAGTCCTTCCATCCCCGCTTCCTGGCTGTGGCACCCGGCCCCCCAGAAGCTGTGCTTTCTTCGGAACCAGCGCTGGAAGGAGCCGGTTGGCAGGGAGCACGTAGAGGGGGCTGAGGCTGCCTGACACCGCCGGACCCCTGGGGTCTGACCTGGGGGCTTCCGTCCCAGGGCTTGCTGCGTTTCGTTGTGTGAGCTTGTGTGGTCGTAACAACGCCCCTTTGGGGCGGTTACATAAAGCGGGGAGACGGTGGGCTATGCTTTCCAATTTTGGTGAAGCTCAGACTGTGCGTGCAAGTCTCTCCAGGTTGCCTGGCAGAGCGCGAGGGCTGAACAAACCTTATAGCTTGTTCATCTTTTTTTTTTTTTTTTGCTTTTTAGGGCCGTACCTGCGGCATATGGAGGTTCCCAGGCTAGGGGTTGAATCACAGCAGCAGCTGCCAGTCTACACCACAGCCACAGCAACGCCAGATCCAAGTTGCATCTGCGACCTACCCCGCAGCTCACAGCAACGCCCGATCCTTAACCCGTGGAGTGAGGGCAGGGATCGAACCTGCGTCCTCATGGATGCTAGTCAGATTCATTAACCGATGAGCCAGGATGGGAACTCCTAGCTTGTCCGTCTTGATTCATGTTCCCTGCCGCCCTCATCCTCTTCGTGGAAGAACCGTGGCTGTGGGGCCGCCGTATTGTCTTCCGCACCCCAGAGAATTAAAATACAAACCCTGTGTAAATTAGTCCCTTTCTGCCAGAACCCAGTACCAACAGCTTCCCTGGGAAGGTGGGATGGGGTCATTTATAGGGGACTGTGGAGAATGCCCCAGTTACTAGCCCTGTGATGAGAACCCCAGTCCTGGCCGTTGTGGGGACCTTCTCCTCAAATGCAAAGTTACCTAGGATTTGTCCTGACGTCAGGGAATTCTACGATTTTGTGTGTGTGTGTGTGTCTTTTTAGGGCTGTGCTGTGGCATATGGAGGTTCCCAGGCTAGGGGTCCAATCAGAGCTGTAACCACTGGCCTGCAGCACAGCCACAGCAACGTGGGATCTGAGCTGCATCTGCGACCTACACCACAGCTCACGGCAACGTCGGATCCTTAACGCAAGGAGCGAGGCCAGGGATCGAACCTGCGTCCTCACAGATACGAGGTCCGATTCGTTTCTGTTGCGCCGCAAAGGGAACTCGTACGATTTGGAGCACAGCTAGTGCCCGTGCACCTCAGGAAGGCTCTATCTAGGTCTTACCTTGACGGTTACAGACCCAGGGAGGGCTGGGGTGTGATGTGGTTTGTAGGGTTTGAACGTCTCATTCTTGATGTCATTTGCCTCAGGGACCCCTCCCTGGGGCTCCTGGGAAACTCCCAGAAGAAGCCTTGAATAGGTGGAGATGGAGGCGGGGTCTCAGCCTAGGGATGGAGTTGCCCCTTCATCTCCCATCCTTCCAGAGTTTTAGGAGCACACATGCTATTTAGAGCCTGAAAGTGGAAAGTCCTGGAGTTCCCTGGTGGCCGAGGGGTTAAGGATGCAGTGTTGTCATTCCTGTGGCTCGGGTTCGAGCCCTGGGCTGGGAGCTCTCACGTGCTGCAGGCATGCAAAAAAATTTAAAAAAAAAGCAAAAGTCCTACACCGTGTTTGCCTTCAGAGCCCGAAAATAAGCTTCTATTTTTTAATCAGTCTTCTCGAAGTGGAGGGTCCCAGTGACTGCATCTTATTTCTCGCTCGTAAGTAGGCAGCTGCCCTCTGGCCACGCGCAGCAAAGCGCCATCGGCTGGCTGCGTGCCAGGCACCCAGCAGCGCCCGAACGGACAGATGAGCCCGTTCCAGGAAATGCGTGTAAAAGGTCTGCGGTTAGAACCGGGACAGGAGACAGAAGCCAGGAAAATGCTTTTCTCTTGCGTCTCTAAGAAGGAGCAAAGAGCTTCCATGGAGACGCGTTTGTGTTTCCTTTCCAAGCACATTGTCCTCCTTCGCTGAAGATGCTCCCGCCCGGAGCTTGGTGCTCCGCTAAGCGAGGAGTAAGGCTTGCTGGCCGAGGAGGCTCGGGGCGTCCTGACCCGGAGGTTTTTGCAAACACTTTGGGTGGATTCTGGAAATGCAAAGCGTCTCGGTGAGCTGGTGAGCGGGGTGTAGGAACATGCTTGTGTCAAGACGGGGCATCTGAGGAAGGGCCCAGGGGCCTTCACAGCCGGGACATGGTGCAGAATTTGCAAATGAGGTTCAGAAATTGGAGAAAGCAAGCGTTGTGCATGGGACCCCACGGCACCTCTGGGTCTTGGTCGTGGGTTCAAGTGTTCCATCCCTCACAGGGGGCAGGAGTGGGCGTGAACACAAAAAGTTCCCCAGTAGAGCTGGGGGCACGTACATGTTTCGAAACCAAAAGCCTGCTTTCTGGTGAACTGACTCGGGGCCGTGAGTGGGATTCAGTTTATGCTCCTGGAGAGTCTGGCTGGATGCGGTGCCCTGGCATACTGCCTGCTGTCTCTCTTCTGGACTGACGTGGCATCAGGTGCAACTTTACATCCGATTTCTTTGTGGTTTTCTCTCTCTCTCTCTCTCTCTTTTTTTTTTTTGTCTTTTTAGGGCCGCTCCCGCAGCATCTGGAGGTTCCCAGGCTAGGGGTCGAATCGGAGCTGCAGCTGCAGGTCTACACCACAGCCACAGCAACACTGGATCCGAGGTGTGTCTGCAACCTGTGCTGCAGCTTCCAACAAAGCTGGATTCTTAACCCACTAAGCGAGGCCAGGGCTCGAATCTGCATCCGCATGGATACTAGTCAAGTTCCTAACCTGTGGAGCCACACTGGGAACTCCCAAATAGTTACTCTCGCTATAAACTTATTTAGGAGGGCCTCCGTGTTCCGTTTTGTCGAGAAAGTATGAAAAAACACCTACGGTCCATGAAGTTGGGCAGCTCTGTCTCTTTATCCTAAAAGCTGGATGTTGTGGTTCTTGGCATTTTATGTGGTTTTCTTCTAAGCCGTGGAGGCTGGCTTCTTCCCAGCCATTTGGGGCATGAGCACTGGATGTGTGTCTTTGTGGTTTTTTGTGGGTTGGCTTCCAGCTTGGATGGCAGCGTCGGCGTCCTGCTGCTGCTCCTGGCATGGCCAGCTGCTTCCCTCAGCCTTGGTTGCGGCGGATTCTGGAGGCAGGGGTGGCACGTCCTGTCCTGTTCCCTCTCTCTTCCTCCTCCCTTTCCCTGGACCTCCTTCCCCCTCTTAAATCCAGTGTCCACTCTGAGCCCGCCTTCCCGTCTGATCTGCCAGCCTCTCTCCCGACCGGCTTTCTAACAGCTCACTGCTGCTGCCACCGCCACCACCACCGCCGCCGCCCGGAGCCTGGGCAGGTGCCTGGCGCAGGAGCGTTTTCATTCTCCCTTTCCGACCTTCCGTTTCAGATGAGTCCAAGATCTAGGGAGGAGCCGAGCATCCCGGGCAGGCCGCCGGAGCGTCCTTGTGATCCGTGTGTGTCCACAGAGACGCAGAGTCGAAGGCAAAACCCTTGCCGTGTGTCCTTTTCTGTAGGAAAGCTGCCAGGCCGATGAGTTTCCCCCGGATCAGATTCCAACCCTCGCCTCCCCTGTGCTTTTGTCCTCACATCCCGTGTGGCTTTCCCCCTTCCCAAGGCACAGGCGCTTAGAACGTTCTGTTTCCACGCACGAGTAGCTTGCGAAAAACGAAGGGAAATGCAGAGGTCTCTAGAAGCAGAAGCTAACAGAAACAAGGGGGACGTCCCTGCATGAACCAGGTCCATCCTCCGTCCTTGTGGGGTGGGGGTCCAGAGGGGGAGGGAGGGGCAGGGGTGGGCAGCCACCGTCCTCCCTGCAGTGTCCTGGGAGGAGCGCCCGCCAGGGTCAGAGGCTGGGATCCTCCCCGGGCCACGAGGACCCGTTTAACCCTCCGATGGCACAGCCTTCATCTGCATGAAGTGTCTCCTCTCTTCTTGCTCTGGTCCCTTTTTGCTCCAATCTGTGAATGTCCCAGTTCTCCGTGGGCCAAAAAAAAAAGTAGTCGGCGTTTTTAGGAATCACCTAAAAATCTCGGGATGCTAGGCTTCCAGGGTGGGTGGCAGGTCGTGACGGGAGGGGTCTTGCAAAGTCTGGCATCCCCGGCATCCCCAGAAGCCCAGACAACGCCGAGGGGCTCTTGCAGGTCAGCCCGCCTCCTCCTGGGAGGAGTTTCCCTCTTCCGACCTTGTGCGGAGGGTCCAGGGGAATGAATGCCCCTTCCTGAGACGCGATGGCGGGTGGGGACCTTGGGGGGGGGTGAGTCTCGGGAGGCGACTGTGACAGCCGTGCCCGTGGCTGTGAGCTGTGATCAGCCTCCATGGGTCACTTCGGCGGCCGTCGGGTATGAAAAGAAGGGTCCCCGATTTCACGGTTCTTCTGCTCAAATGTCCCTGTGAGCACGGGGGTGGCTGTCAGGCGAATCTCTCGGTCCCAGGGAAGACGTGCCCAGTGTAAGGGACAGATCGGATGCTGCCGGTCAGTCGTCCACCTCCCGCCCCCACCCCCGGGGCCAGGCGCGGTCCCCAGGGCTTGCCACGTATATACATCGAGTCCCCAAGTCTAGAGACCTCCGCAACGTACCGTTGCTATGGTTCATTTCACGGGCCTCGTGCTTCCTCACCTGCAAGAGAAGCTCCCGGGTGGCGGCGCCCTTGGCCTTGTAAGGGTTGGGGGGGCGGAGGTGGGGCGAGGTACCCAGTGCAGCCCAGGCTCCCCTTAAGGGCACTTGGGGTTGGGACGGGCGCTGGGGCACTGGGACCCTGGCTCTGTCGCCCTCAGCACAAGCCTCCAGCTCAGCTCAGTGGGGCCCGCAGCCCCGGCTGAGCATCTTTTACTGAGTGACTTCATTTTTCTCTCCTTCCTCCCTCCCTTCCAGCCTCCGTTCTTTCTTTTTTCTCTTTTTCTCTTTCTTTTCTTCCGTCTCTTTTTTTTTTTCAGTTTCTTTCTTTCAATCTCTTCCTTCCTTCCTTTTTCTTTCTATTTCTTTCTCTCTCTCTCTTTCTTCCTTTCTTTCTTTCTTTCTTTCTTTCTTTCTTTCTTTCTTTCTTTCTTTCTTCCTTCCTTCCTTCCTTTCTCTTTTTTCTTTTTCTTTTTTTCTTGTCATCTCCTTCTGACACGAACGCCTCCTTGGGGTTTCTTGCCACAGCAGCTGGAGGATGCCCCTCAGTCAATCACCCAGCGACTTCCCTGCCAGCAGAACAGGTGCCACGCGTGGTGACGCACCTCTTTTTCCTCTTTTTTTGTGTCTCAGAGCTTTGGTCTCTGACTGCGGTCTCCGTTGGTGCTTGGGGGAGGGGGACAGCTGGCAGGACCCGCTGCCTGTGGGCGGCGCTGTGTGTTTCTGGGACCTGGGTTCAGAGCAGTGTTGGGGTCCCCGTGTGGTCCTAACCTCAGACGATGCCTCTGAAAGCTTCGAAAACGGGGAGACGGTTGTCCTAGATCCTATGAGCTAACTGAGTCCACTTCGTGTCATATGTGCTTATGTCTCGTCCCCAGCCCTGCAGTAAAGAAATAAACATGTTTTGACTGGGACTCTCTCCTGCGTTTTGAATTCTGTTGCTTCGGGCGGGGTGCTCGGAGAATGTTTCTGGGCAGGCTCCACTTTGCGATGATGGGTGTTGGAAAACTTCAAACAGCAATTTGGAAATAGGAGTTCCCGTTGTGGCTCAGCAGGTGAATTAAGGACCCGATGTTGTCTCCGTGAGGACGCGGGTTCGATCCCTGGCCTCGCGCAGTGGGTTAGGGATCCAGTGTTGCCGTGAACTGTGGTGTGAGCCACAGAGGCGGCTCGGATCCTGTGTTGCTGTGGTTGTGGTGTAGGCCGGCACCTGCAGCTCTGATTGGACCCCTAGCCTGAGAACTTCCATATGCCTCAGGTGTAGCACACACACACACAAAAAAAAAAGTAATTTCATTTTGTCACCTAAAGTCTAGCTTAACCATATAAAGAATAAATGTTTATTTTATTTTGTCATCTTTTTAGGGCTGCACCTGCGGCATGTGGAGGTTCCCAGGCTAGGGGTCGCGTCGGAGCTGTAACCCCTGGTCTACACCACAGCCACGGCCACAGCCACACCAGATCCGAACCTCGTCGGCAACCTACACCCCAGGTCATGGCCACACTCCCTTGCGTAACCGTGAATCTGGTTTCCAAACTCTGCACATCTGTTTCGGTTTTGTAAGTTCTTTTGCTTCCGTTTTTGTTAAATTCCACGAACACATGATCTCATGTGATGAGGCTGCTTCTCTGCCTGACGCTTCAGGGGGTACGAGATGCTCGTTCCAGGTCCATCCGTGGTGCTGCACGGAATGTGAAAATAAAAATAGACTGAAAAAACCCAGGGGCAAACGGACTGGACGCCTTGAAGGGTCGTTCATGCCTTGATGACCAGGGTGGTCCTTGGCTTTGGGGGAGGGCTTGGGGGGGGGGAGGGGCCGCTTTGGCCTGAGAGGGACCCTGAGGGGGGCTTCTGTTTGTACTCACCTGGGGTGGGGGTTCTGTGCTTGCTTTCAGCTGACCAAGGCGAAGTCAACATGGAGAACCGCCAGGGCGCCAACGCCGAGCCACCAGGTGAGAAGGGACGGGGGTGTCACCGCCCCCAGCCTGTCTGTCTGACCTCCGCCCCCTGCTGTCCTCCGATCCCGCTTCGTGGCCTGGGATGGTATCCTTTGTAGCTCAAAGCTTCCCCCGAGGGGATTTGTTCAGGAAACGAGATACATACAGAAACATTCTGGGGCTTGAGGCTTCTGATGAGACCTAAGTTGGCTTCACTTCTCTTTGCTTTTTAGGGCTGCACCTGCGGCATATGCAGGTTCCCAGGCGAGGGGTCGAATCCGAGCTACAGCTGCCGGTCTAGACCACAGCCACAGCCACAGCAACACTGGATCCAAGCCACGTCTGCAACCTACACCCCAGCTCATGGCAACGCTGGATCCTTAACCCACAGAGCGAGACCAGGGCTCGAACCTGCATCCTCATGGATGCTGTGTCAGGTTCTTAACCCGCAGAGCCGCAGCAGGAATGCCTCACGTTCTCTTTAAATGTCTGTGATGGTCGTTTTCTAAGTGGCGCCTGGTGGCTGGGTGGCTGGATCCGCAGCTGGCCGTCACGTGTCTTCTGAGATGCTGCTTTGGGTCACGTTCTGCCGTCGCGTTTACAAAATCCTGCCAAGCAGGTGCAGAATTGGATCAGGAGGGATAGTTTACAATTCTGGATGCTTCTCGGGGCCAGGAGCACAAGGTCTGTAATGAGGACCACTTTTGAAAATGGCAGGAAAACACAAAGTCTCTGTCTCTACACCTGTGTGTGTCTTTCTTCATTGGTGAGTCTACGTGGACACCCACTCCCTTGGCCGAGAAAGGCCACGTCTGATGAACAGGACGCCCGTGGAAATGAGCTGCGTTTTGAATAAAATGCTAAAATAGTTCGAATGCCAACATTGGAGCCTTTTAAAAAGGTCCTGCCTGGCTCTCTGCCCTTGCAAACAAGGCGAAGATGTATACATTGAGTTTGTCAGGACCCCAAAACGCCACATAGACCTCGAAAACCTAAATGCACTGCTCGGAACATCAGCCTCCACCCCCCCTCCTCCCCGGCCATGGTTGTAAATTAACAAAGCCGGCGTACCCCCATTTGGAAAATTATTCCTTCTGGAATTGGGTACCTTTCTGACCATGTCCGAGACGTCCCTGGTACAGCGTAACTTCTCTGCACGTTTCTTTCACTTTTCCCAAAGAATTTATTCTTTTTTTCTAGGTACCGTTGCATGGGCGCAGGCCATGTATTGAATTTTTTGCCCCCTAGCCCTTTGATGTCGTTTTTGCTTTTTTTCCATGAGATTCTGAGCCCATTGATCTTTTTTTAAAAAAAATAACTTTTTATTTGTTATTTATTTATTTAGTCTTTTGAGGGCCGCACCCGTGGCATGTGGAGGTTCCCAGGATCTAATCAGAGCTGTAGCTGCTGGCCTGCGCCAGAGCCACAGCAACGCGGGATCCGAGCTGCGTTTGTGACCTACACCACAGCTCATGGCAACACCAGATCCTTAACCCAGTGAGAGAGGCCAGGGATCGAACCTGCAACCTCATGGTTCCTAGTTGGACTCGTTAACCACTGCGCCACAATGGGAACTCCCCATTGATCTTTTACAGGGATAGAGTCACCTGCCTCTGGGGCGTTGCAGGTGCAGGTTTGCGCGCGCGTGGAGGGGGCGCCGGGGACCTCGCGTGCATGTACATTGTGCTGTTGTCTCGCCCTGGCAGTGCAACAGACGCTTCTGGAGAAATAGAAGACGGGCAGCTAAGCAGCCGCGTTGGCAGCAGGATCGCCAGCTTGCCTGCTGGGCGCCTCCCGACGGCCTGCCTGCGGGGGGCTGAGCAGCCCCGCCAGGAACAAGCCCCGGCGAGTTCGTGCCTTTGCCCAAGGGGATGCCACGTTTTAACCCTGAGACGCGTCCGCCACCACCGTGCCCGGGGGGATGAGTTCCGCCGAGGTCCGCATCCAGAGAGCACAGGACGCTCACCTTCGCCACGGCGCTGCAGGATTCCCTGGGGAATGTGAAGGGCTCAGCCCCTGTCACCAGGTCGCCGTCGTTCGAATAGCCGCCCCGCTCAAGTCCCCGCAGACCGGAACGCTGCGCTGTTCACCCATCGCTGTATTAAATGCGCCTGAACCTCCCCGCATCCGGGCCTTTTGTAGAACGAGGGAAGCCTTTGGTTAGTTTCCTCAAGAAAAAAAAAATAAATTCTTTTATTGATGAGGACTCCCCCTCCCCCGCCCCAGACGAATAAAAAGAAATGAGAAACCCACGTCCTTTTTACGTGAATGTTCAGCCATGGAGGCCCTTGTAGAAAAGGCATGGAAATGAATGGGGTGGAGACCTGGGTTCTGTTTTCTGGGGCCGTCAGACAGATGATCCCCCTAAGTGCTGGCTCCTCTGTGGGCTTTTCTGAATCTGTTTCCTCCGGTGGTCACGTGGGGAAAGGTATTTCTTATCATTCAGATACGCTAGTCAATGAGATACTCCCCTGGGCGAGATGCTCCCCTCAGCCAGATGCTTCCCTGAATCAGATACTCCCCTCCGCGAGATGCTCCCTTCAGCCTCATTCCGCGTTTTGATGACGTGGCTCGTTGCGTCATGATGTGTGAAAAAGAGGGCTTTTGAAAATCATTTGGAACTTCTCCATAAAGACGTCATGGGTTTCGAGTCCAAGGGAGTTTGCATCACCATAAAAGAATGTATTTAAGGGCTGTCAGGAGACGGTAGGGACAGCAGGGGGGTTGTTGAAAGCCTGTGTCATAACGTGTGTTTGACCAACCCCCTGGAGCTGTGGCCAAGTCTTTGCTCTCCAAATGCTGCAAGGGGTATCTTTATTTTTTTTTTTAATTTTTAGTATATATTATTTCAAAATGCTTTGCACCGGACTGGCACAACAATACCCATTTAATAAATGTGAACTCTCATTTTTAAAGGGGACTCAAGCATCCATATGTTATCGGGCTAGAAGTTTTAAGACCTTCTCCAATCCAATGGGTTATATATTCCTCATTTCTTAAATTATTTCTCTCTACCTAAGAGTCTGTATCCAAGTTCTTTTCTTTTTTCTTCTCTTCCAGTCCTTTTTTATTTTTAAATTTGATTATTATAATTGATGTACAGTGTTCTGTCAATTTCTGCTGTACAACAGAGGGACCCAGTTATACATATATATATACACACATTCTTTTTAGCACATAATCTTCCATCCTGTTCCATCACAAGTGATTAGATAGAGGTCCCTGTGCTGGACAGCAGGACCTCATTGCTTATCCACTCCCAATGCAATAGTTTGGGACCTCCCCGTCCATCCCACTCCCTCCCCCGCCTCCCCCTTGGCAACCCCAAGTCTGTTCTCCACGTCTGTGAGTCTGTTTCTATTCTATAGACAGGTTCATTTGTGCCATATTTTGAATTCCAGATTTAAGTGACATCCTGTGCTATTTATGTGTCTTTCTCTGTCTGACTTACTTCATTTAGTATGAGAATCTCTAGTTCCACCCACATTCCTGCAAATGTCATTCTTTCATTCTTTTTTACGCCTGAGTAATATTCCATTGTGTCTATGGACCACATCTTCTTGATCCATTCCTCTGTCGATGGACATTTAGGTTGTTTCCATGGCTTGGCTGTTACAAATAGTGCTGCATGGATCTTTTGCAGTGAAAAATTTGGTCTGGATAGATGCCCAGGAGTGGGATTACTAGATCCTATGGTAGTTGTATATTTAGTTTTCTGAGGTTGCAAGAAATATCCTATCCACATGATTGTGGGTCTGTGCGTTGCATTAATGCCCCCTGAAGTGGGTTTTGTGAGACAAAAAAGCATGTGGATGTTTCATTTTTATGCCCAATCACCCCCCAGAGAAGTTGTGCAAATTTGGAGTCTTGCCAGTCGTGGCTCAGATCTGTTTCCTTGCGGCCCTGCCAGTTTTCGGACCAATCTCTGAGTTGAAAAACCATATTGAATCCACTGCGTTTGCATTGCATTTCTCTGAACACAAGTCAGTTTGAGAATCTGTGCATGTGTAAGACCTATTTGGTTTCCATTTTTGGGAGAAGTGGATACATACCTTTTGTCCATTTTTTAGTGTTTTATTGGTCCTTTTCTTGTTGATTTGTAGGAACTCTTTACATGTCAAAGATTTGATGGTGAAGTAGGTAGCAAATAAACTTTTTCACTTTATGCTTCACTTTTTGATTCTGAAGTGGTATTTTTCCCCATTCACTTTAAAAAAATTTTTTATTATAGCTGATGTGCAATAGTCTGTCAATTTCTGCTGTACAGCAAAGTGACCCAGTCATATATATACATTCTTTTTCTCATATTATCTTCCATCCTGTTCTGTTTTTATTCTTTTTATGCACTGAAGCTAGTGAGTGGTATTTTTTTTTTTACAAATACAATCTTTTTATTTAAAAACTAGAACTATTTCTATTTATACTTTTTTTAATTTTTAAAAATAAATTTTATTGGAGTCTGGTTGATGGTGTGGGGGCTTGCTGTCATGCCTAGAAAGGCATCAACCGCACTGATTTTTTTTTTTTAAATCTTTTGTCTTCTAACACGTTAAACGTTTTCTTAATTAAAATATTTGATCCCCTAGGAATGCATGCTGGTGTCGGGAATGAGGAAGATATTCCTTGATACATAGCTTTTTAAAAACCAAAACAAAAACCTGCCATGGAAGAATGTGAAATAATTATTAAATGGTTAATGCACTTTTTCCACAGTGATTTGCAGTGCACTTGACATCACCCACGAAATTCCTGGACGTCCCAGGAGAGGAAATATTTCCTTATTCTTTTCCTTCCTATTGGGTCCTTTTCAGAAGAAGCTTGGTAACACCTGCCTGAACACCCAAAATACTTCTGCCCGCGTCTCCGTCTCGCAGGGTCAGGCATGGAGGGCTCAGAGAGGGCTGTTTTGCACCTGTTTTCCATGCACAAGGGTTTCCAAGGACCGCTCTCCCAACACCCATGCCTGACAGCAAACCCCTGCATCCGTCATTCATCTGCTGACAGGTGCCCGGGTTCAGCCGGACGTGCTCATCCACAGGTGGTCGGGCTCAGCTCCGGCCTCAGATGGGTCCCCTGGGTCGAGGGCCACCTGCTGATGGGTCTCCTGCTCCTTTTTTTTTTTTTAAAGGCCAAAGTCAGTTTTATTTAAAAAACAAAAGCAATGGACCTCATGAAGATACTCATACGTCCTCTACTAGCTCAGCCACAAAGTCCCCGCTTACTGATGGAGCCACGGGGATGGTTCCCAGGAGTGAGATCGTGATTCCCCCTAAATTCCCAACAAAGTAGCCATCGTTACGTTTTCTGAAATAGCTTTTTTCCCCTCGTATAAGCAATGCACGTTCATTATAAAAATACTTTGAAAACTTAGGAAAGTATAAAGAACACAATGAAAGTGCCCCGTGTCACCACCCAGAGCTCAACCTGTGTGGCAGTTACGCGATTTCTCCTTCCTGCCTATCTTTCTTTCTGCCTTCCTTCCTCCTTTTTTTCCAACCGAAGTTCTCCTGCTTTTTTTTTTCTTTTTGCTTTTGAGGGCCATACCCGCGGCACATGGAAGTTCCCAGGCTAGGGGTTCCACTGGAGCTGCAGCGGCAGGTCTACACCACAGCCACAGCAACGCCAGAGTGGAGCCGCGTCTGCCACCTGTGCCACAGCTCACAGCAACCCTGGGCCCTTCACCCACTGAGCGAGACCAGGGATCATTGTGGACACTGTGTCAGGCTCTTAACCCGCAGAGCCACCACGGGAACTCCAAGGGAGCCCAGCTCTGCGGTTCATGGATTGCCGTCTGTGTCTGAGCCTCATTTTGAATAGCCGGCAAGTTGAAAGGAAGCTCGTTTCCAACAACATCCCCTGTTACATGCAGTTTTCGTTAAAGGGTTTCCCTACAAACACACACACACACACACACACACACACACACACACACACACATGCAGGCACGCACCTTGTGCCTGGAAACGAGCCGTCTAAGCTACTTGTACCTTCATCAGCATCTTACAGGGAAAACAAAACCAAAACACCACAAATCATCAAGAGAAACGCACACTTTTTTTTCTTTTCTTTTTTTTTGTCTCTTTGCCCTTTTCTAGGGCTGCTCCTGTGGCCCATGGAGGTTCCCAGGCTAGGGGTCGAATCAGAGCTGTAGCCGCCGGCCTACACCAGAGCCACAGCAACGCGGGATCCGAGCCGCATCTGGGACCTACGCCACAGCTCACGGCAACGCCGGATCCTCAACCCACTGAGCAAGGCCAGGGATCAAACCCGCAACCCCATGGTTCCCAGTCGGATTCGCTCACCACTGAGCCACAACGGGAACTCCAGGGCACACACGTTTTTGAGGCTTCCCCCAAAGGTGGGAGATGTTGGGTTTCGCTTCTCCTTTTAGGTCTGTTTGGCATCAAACCAGCCTGTGTGGGCAAGTCCACCCTGCGTTCCCAGCCAGGATTCCTGCATTTTTGTCTCTCCTGCACGTATTCTGTGTGTCAGAAAGAGTCGGACCTTTTGCCAGTGAATTCTTTGTTCTTCTTCACTGCTTGGAGGGGGTGGCTTGGAAGGGTTCATCCAGGGGTATTTGGATAAATGAGGCCCCCAGCCTCCAGGCACCATAATAACCACAGCAATCATAATAACAGACTTTGTGACATTCGGAAAAAGCAGCGGCCTCCATCAGCAGACTGCTTTTTTTTTTTTTTTTTTTGGTGGAACAAAGTCTGAATGAGACAATGCAGGGGGACGTTTCCTGAAATGGGCTGGAGCTTGAACGTGACTCCTGGGGATTTGCGGTATTGCCTCCAGGTTCTTGGGGCGTGGTGGGGGGTGTGCAGAGCTGGCAATGGCGTCACGTGCCATCTTGCAGGCAACGGAGTCGTCCCGGAGCCCTGGCCAAGCACCAGGACGGTAGCGGGCATTTGGTGGGACGGCCCTGCTTTGACTTCCGCTCCTCATCATTCTCTGCCTCTCGGTGGCCGTGGGACCGCCTGGGACTGTGTTCCCGGGATGGCTCTGAATAAGAAGGCGTTTTTCCTGCGGCTCAGGAGATCCGCGAGCCCGGGCGGCCCCTTGGGAAAGGGCTTGCCTTCAGCTCCAACGCCATCTCAGAAACATGCAATCGTGTCTGATCCGAATCCGGATCAGAGGCAGGGGGAGAAAACCTGCTCGGAAGAGGCCCGTGGGTAGTTCTGGAGAAGCGTGCTGATGCACAGAGATGGGTCACTGGTGCTCTGGCAACGAGAGCCTAGTGGGAGCGTTTCGGGGGCCGGCGAGGGGGCTATTTCTGTGCTAGAAGAAAAATGCGTTCACTTTATCAGTGGCCTTTTTCTTTCTTTCCAAGAAGGGGAGCCACGTGCGTGTCCTGTGGCTGTAACAGGTGACCACAAACTGTGGACTTGAACCCACAGCCCTCCATCCTCCCCCACCCTGGGGACCAGACGTCTGAGGTCAAGGGGTGCCAGGGCCACGCTCGCTCCAGAGGCTCCAGGGGAGGGTGCCTCCTGCCTCTTCCAGCTTCTGGGGGCTCCAGGCAGCCCTGGGCTGGTGGCTGCCTCCCTCCCGTCTCTGCCTCCGTTTTCCCGTGGCTTCTCCTCTGTGTCTGTGTCTCCTCTTCTGTCTCTCAGGAGGACACTGTCCTTGGATGGAGGGTCACTCTGATCATCAAAAACTCTACAAATGGGAGCTTCCTGGTGGCTCAGTGAGTAGAGGATCCAGCGTTGTCACTGCTAGGGCTCAGGTCGGGGCTGCAGCTCGGGGTTGACCTCTGGCACAGGGAACTTATGCATGCCCTGGGCTCAGCCAAAAACAATAAAAGGTTGCCCCCATCTGTAACCATGTCCGAGGCCCCTGGGGGTTTGTCTTCCCATAGAGTTGCTGTCCTCTGATTAACAGGAGAATCTCGCCCTCCTCCCTGCTCCCTGTAGAGCAGAACTAGCAAACTCAAGCCCCCACCGGTTGGCATTTCCTCCCCAGGGGACCCAGCCCCAACCCAGGAGCACACATGTCCACTCCTACCTCAAGAATATTCTCCCTTTTCCTCCAGTGACGCTCACTCTTCAGGCCTCAGCTCTACATATATATTTTTTGGCCACCCCTGGAAGTTCCTGGGCCAGGGTTTGAATCCATGCTACAGCAGTGACCATGCCAGATCTTTAACCGCTAGGCCAGCAGGGAACTCCTCCCCTCAAAGATCTGAGATTTCCTGGTTTGGGATTTCCCAAAACACCGCGGCGGACATGAAGGGCAGATAAGGGGTTTTCTGTTTGCTTCTTTTTATTTTTTTGAACTCAGTGCATTTGATGACATTTATAGTTGTACACTGATCATCACAGCCCAATGTCATAGCAGTTCCATCCCAAATGCCCAGCCCAGCCCCCTGCCCCCAAGCTGTCACCTTTGAAAACCATCAGTTTCTCAACATCTCTGCGTCAGCATCTGTTCTGCAGAGAAGTTCATTGTGTCCTTTCGTTAGAGGCCACATGGAAGGGATAGCATGTGATGTGGGTGTCTCACTGTCTGACGAGCTTCACGCAGCATGATAATTTTTGGGTCCATCCATGTGGCTGCAAATGCCATGGTTTCATTTTTTTATGGCTGCGTAGTATTCCATTATGCATATATACCATGTCTTTTTTACCCACCCCTCTGTCCAGGGATATTTAGGTTGTTTCCATGTCTTGGCTATTGTATTTAGTGCTGCCATGAACAGTGGGGTGCATGTATCTTTTTGAGTCATACTTCTCTCTGGATATGTTTCTTTCTTTCTTTTTTTTTTTTTGTCTTTTTTGTCTTTTTGGCATTTCTTGGGTCACTTCTGCGGCATATGGAGGTTCCCAGGCTAGGGGTCGAATCAGAGCTGTAGCCGCCGGCCTACGCCAGAGCCACAGCGACGCAGGATCCGAGCTGCATCTGAAACCTACACCACAGCTCACGGCAACGCCGGATCCTTCACCCACTGAGCAAGGGTAGGGATCGAACCTGCAACCTCATGGTTCTTAGTCGGATTCGTTAACCACTGAGCCAAGATGGGAACTCCTGGATATGTTTCTTTTTAATCGTGTGTCACGGCAACCTTGAGTCCTCATGGCTGGAGCTGAGGACTTCCAGCCTCGTAAGCCTCCCTGTAGCCTCCAAATCACAGAACGCGGCCATCAAGGAGACCGAGGCAGCAGGTGCAAAGTGGTTTATACGTGGTCCTCTCTGGGCATCTGGTGGGGGCTGCATGAGTCAGCTTAGCTGCCATAATACATACCCTCCCCCCGCCCCGGTTCCTGGAGGCTGGAGCCTGAGCCCCAGGGGCGGGCAGGGCGGGTCCCTCCCAAGGCCTCTCTCCTGGGCATGTCAACGGCTGTCTCTTCCCCGTGTCCTCACAGAGTCATCCCTCTGTGCGTGTCTGTGTCCTGACCTCCTCTTCGTCTAAGGACCCCCGTCCTGGGGGATCAGGACCCCCCTCGTGACCTCAGCTACCTCCGTTCATCCCCTCTTGAAAGACCGGTCTCCAAACACAGCCCCATCCAGAGGTCCTGGGGGGTCAGGGCTTCCATGTATGGATTTTAGCAGGACAGGATTCAGCCCAGGACGGGGAACCGTCTCCGGGGTGGTTCCTTCCTTCCTGGGGCTGAGGGAGAAGGGACACTTTAAGGTAACTTCCAACAGCCCCTCCCCGTCCACTGTGAATCGTGCTCTCTTTATGGAGCCAAACGAGACCTGGTGGAAGGACGCGTCGCCTGGAGTCTCTCAAATTGGGCTGGGGGCTGTGGGAGGGCGGGTTTGGCATACGGAATACCCACAAAAATAGGGCAGATGACCGTGCGTTCGTACCGAGGCCCGCCCATCATCCACCAGATGGCACACAAAGCTCTGGTCTGGGTCTCCCTGTCAGTTGTGCAAATGCTAACCCGACACCGCCCCACTCCAGGGACAAAAAACAGCTGGGTGGAGAACACATAGTTTCCAGGATGCAGGAAATATCGTGACTTCTCTCTTGGGGGCTGTTGGATGGACATGTGCTTATTCATACTTGACTCAGAAACAAGGCGAGGAGTTCCCACTGTGGCTCAGCAGGCTAAGAACCTGACTAGTATCCATGAGGACACAGGTTCGATCCCCGGCCTTGCTGAGTGGGTTAAGGATCTGGCATTGCTTAAGCTGCTTGGATGAGGCTTGGATCCCGCCTGGCTGTGGCTGTGGTGTAGACCTGCAGCTGCAGCTCTGATTCGACCCCTAGCCTGGGAACTTCATTGTGCCGTGGGTTCTGCCCTAAAAAGCAAGAAGATTAAAAAAAAAAAAAAAAAAAAAAGGTAATATTGACTTCTCTTCAAAGTCCAGAGGATGAGTTATAGGGGGCACCTTCGTGCTTTGGGGTGGTCCCCACTGGATACCCCAGATGGGGGCTTGCTCAGCAGACAGTGCATCCCCCGGTTCTGGAGGCTGGAGTCTGAGACCCAGGTGTGGGCAGGCTGGTCCCTCCCCTGTGTCCTCAGATCCGTGCAGAGACCTTTATATCTTTTCTTACAAGGACCCTAAACCCATCACGGGGCCCCACCCTCATGACCTCACGTAGCCCTCATCACCTCCCAAAGACCCCACATCCCAACATCATCCCCTGGGGGTTCCGGCTTCACCACACAAATTGGGGGCGGGGAGTGACACACACATTCAGCCCCCTAGCTCTTGGCAACGTTCCCAGCATCCCCTGGAGTTGACCCCACAGCAGTCCTGGGCCTCTGCCTGCCCCCCACCCAGCCCCGCTCTTCGTTCCTCTCCTCCTGTTCCCTCCCTCCCCAGCCTTTAAAATTAGCAGGGGGCCGTGACCCTCACTGCAAGCCTGTCTGATCAAGGTGAGGGCAGAAGCTCCCAAGAGCCCCAGGGACCCCTGCGTCTCCCTCAACACCACGCAACCCTGAACTGCAATGGTCTCCTCCTCTGCGACCAGCGATTCGGTCCTTATAGCCCGCCCCTGGCTCAGAACAGGTGCACACCAAATGTTTGTTGAATGAATGCATGAGCTCCTCTGATATCCCATCCTCAGAGCAAGGCGGAAGCTCAAGACTTTATCATCCTGCTGTGTCCATGCCCTTGTTACCCGGCTCAGGTAGAAGGCAGGTGAAACGTGCGTCCCTGACACCAACCTCCCTGCCCACAAACCCAAGTGAGGTCCCAGGACCTGGCGTGGCTCTTTAAAGGGACAGGGTGTGCTCCTTGCAGAAGTGGAGATTACGCCTGGGTCTATGCCCTGATCTTTGCATGGACCCAACCTCCCTGCCCAGACTGATGGCCCCGCCACCCACACACCTAAGTGACGTCCCGGGACACCACATGACTCTAAGGGTACAGGATCTGAACTTGCAGAAGCAGAGATTAAAGTGGGGCCCTGCGCTGCCCTTGGCCATGGCCCAACCCTGGGGCCGGTGCTGCCCTGCAGGAGGGTTGCTGGGGAGGACCCGGGTGGGGGTGGCGGGGAGTGTCCGCCTGCGCGCAGGGTTGGCGCCTGTCATCTTGCTGCGCCTCCCTCGCCCGCGGGGAGCGGAGCTGCCAAGCAGGTGTGCCGGCTTCCCCAAGCCCCGGATGCTCATTGGCGCTGGGCGGCCGCCTGTTGCCCCATCATCCTGGGAGCCGGCTCCCCGGGACGGCCTTGGACGTGCAGGCACTCGCGCCACGGGGCTCTCGGCTCTGGGGGTTGGAACTGGGCGCGGAGCCCGTTGGACTCCGGAAAGAGCGCGCAGTTTGGTGCACACTTTCCGCCTGGAGACGTTGCGGGGCGGGACGGCAGAAGTCAGAGCATCGGCGGGATCCTCCGAGGCCGGAGGACGCAGCACGGAGGATGGCGAGCTGGCGGGGCCTCTTCGGGCTCACGTTCCTGTGTCTCCTGATGCGCGGCCGAGGTGAGGAGGGCTCGGCGGGGGGACAACTGGGTGCGTGGATGTGCGCTTCTCTCTGGTCGCTTTCAAGCGCCGCTTCCCAAAGGACTTCTGCTGGGGAAAGGGCGGGACCCTCCAGGCTGGGAGAAAAAAAGAGACAAGGCTGAGGGCCGTGATGGGAGAAGGGACGGGGCCCATTTGGAATCTGGGCACTGGACCCAGACGTGTAGGATGGGGGCTCACAGCCCTTCGGGGGGGGCGGGGGAGCACTTCCTGCTTTTGATCGCTGGGTGTGTCACCCTTGGAAAAAGGGAACCTCGTGGCTGGGGCGTGCTGGGATTTCAGTTCCTGTTTTAGAGCTAAAATGTTAGTTCTGGATTTCCCCCCGGGGAGCTCGGCGAATTAAGGATCGGGCAGTTGTCGCTGCTGTGGCTCGGGTTCGACCCTCGCCCCGGGAACTTCCGCCTGCCGTGGGCGCGGCTGGAAAATAAAATAAAATAAAATATTGGTTCAGTGTTTTCGGATGGCGAGAGCAGAGCTGAGTCAGGACTTGGTTTGGGGAACGGCTCACCCGAGGGGCTTTGCCCAAGGGCCACCTCCCTTCAGATGTTTTCATGTTTTTCCCTCTTTCTCCGGGTAGCAAAGAAAAAGCGTCGGAATTGTTTACGCTGCAAAGTTTAATCCAGGCTGCTGTCAGGATGCCAGGGTTGTGGTTTGTTGAACGGGGACAGGGCGGGACCTCGTTGAGAAGCTGTCATTAACCCGTGAAGTGTAGGTTGGAAGAGCCATCAATCGGAAAAGCTCCTTTGGTCCTTTTCATATTAAAATTCTCGGGGATGAAAGACTGTGAGGTATTGAAGAGTGAGGAGCAAGGTAGGTTAGGAATGAAGATTGGATGCCAAGGTCACTGTCATGGCATTTCCTGTTGGGCCTGTTTGAGGATGGCTGTTTAGGGCCAGGTGAGGTTTGGTGACAGATCCTGGCACCTCCCCCAGGGCCTTCCTGCATCTTCCTGGCGTGGGGGTCACGCAGTCTCTTTGCAGGGAGATGTTGTCCCTGAACTGACCACAGGGCTTCATGAAGCGAGGGGACCGCACTTTGGTTTTCTGGTTTTTCAGCTCTGGTTTTCCCAGCGGCCAAGCCAGCAAAACACGACCGTCTGTCCAAGCGTTTGTTTCTCTGCAGGGAGAACTATGGGTTAACCCATGGCCTGGGACCACTCACCCCTACAATGCACAGTCTAGAGGTCCTTGGGGAAGCCTTGGGGATCGGATTCCCTCCAACGTCGTGATGTGGGTTAACAGATGTGCTGCAGGAGGGAGAAAAATCAGCCCGGCCGATGTTGGCCACGTTGTTTTTAGGAGCGCACCCGCGGCATATGGAGATTCGCAGGCTAGGAGTCAAATCAGAGCTGCAGCGGCCAGCCGGCACCACAGCCACACCAACTCAGGATCCGAGCCGCATCTACAACCTACACCACAGCTAACAGCAACGCCAGATCTTTAACCCACTGAGCGAGGCCAGGGATCGAACCCGCATCCTCATGGATCCTAGTCGGATTCGTTTGCGCTGCGCTATGATGGGAACACCCCTAGTGCATTCTTTTGATGAGGGAGTCCCCGCCGCATTCTTTTGATGACCGACTCCCTCCAGGCTCTGCTGGGGGTGCCGTGCTGGATGCCATTTTATGGGTGGGTACATAGAGGCCCAGAGAGGTTCCATCATTTGTCTGAGGTCAGATTCCTGCAAAAATGCACAGGCGGGTGGGTGGGGTTGCAGAGGGACCAGGAAGAGAGGGAGCCTTGGCTCGAGATGATGCTGGGTAACCCAGATGAGCAGGCTCCAGGTACTTAGGTAAAAGGGTAGACAGTCCCCCCAGCCCCAGTCGCCACCCGCTGTCAGACTGAGTGAGTTCTCAAGGGCCCAGAAGAGTCTGCAAAGCCGTCGAGATGCGTGGACCAGAGGCTCCCGAAAACCACCCCATCCTAATGATTGAGCATCGAGCAGACCGTTGCCTCGGTGATTAAACTGTGCGTGTAAAATAAAATGACAACAATAGGGTGAGATTCCAGAGGCATAGGGGTTTATAATTTGGCGGCTTCAACTTTCCAGTGCATTTAATTAGCTTTCGCTGTCAGATCTGGAGGGGCTCGAAGGAACGTGAGACTGGACCACATCTGCTAAACGCTGATCGAAAGAGCAGTGGGAATTCCAAGGGGCTGCTTGTAGTGTTTGCTCTGTTGAGGAAAAAATGTTTATCCATCTATGTATCTATCTAGCTAACCCTCTGTCTATCAACTGTATATCCATCCATCTTATCTTTTTATCATCTATCATCCATCACATACATCCTATTATCTATCCATCTATCTGTTTCTATCATCTATCTATAACATAGGTATACATAACACAGAAATATATACATAGTTTATGTTGCGTATATGTATGTATATCCTAATGTTTCCTTTCCCAATATATGTACATTGTATCCTGTATATATATATATATATATTAACATTTTCCTGTATCTATATTTTACACTGGCTCTGAAATTCCTTTCCGCATCTGTTCCACCTTCTCTTATCACACAAGACTAAAAATCCGTGTGCTTTTAAATACAACCGCTTTTCCACCTGCAGACTGAAAAAAATACAGGCATCCCTCGGGATTCGAGCAGGATTCGGTCCAGACCTCCTTGGGTACCCAGATCCACAGCTGCTCGAGTCCCTTCCATAAAATGACACCGTGTTTGCGTGCAATGCACACAGACCTTCCTATAGACCTTAAATCACCTCGAGGGGGCTTTCTATACCACACACCGCTAAGTGCTCTTGAATAGTTGCCAGGATGTGGCAAATTCTAGTTTTGCAAAAACTCTCTGGATTAAAAAAAAAAAAATCAGTCTCTTTGGCGTTCCCACAACGGTGCAGCGGGTGAGGGATCCGGCATTGCCGAGGCTGCGATGTGGATCCAAGCAGCTGCTCGGATTCGATCCCTGGCCCCAGAAGTTCCAGATGCTGACGGCGTGGCCGTTAAGAAAATATTCACTCTTTTCGATCCGCTGTTGATTGCCTGTGCAGATGCCGAATGGCTCATCTGGAGGTCCGACTGTAATAAAAACTGAGGGTGATGTTTGCTATAGTTTTTAACTATATGAAAACGTATGTATGTCGTACGTATGTCGTGGTTCCCGGGGAGTGGAGGTCGGTCAGGTGCTGGGTGAGGTCTTTTACGCTGGTTGCTGCAGTTGTTTGTGTTTTGCTTCAGTGAATGCTCGTAGGAGAAGGGCATGGTGCTTGCCCGAGACAACAAGCCAGCCAGCTAGATGCCACGAGACTCCAGCCTAAGCTGGCCTCCCCCCACGTCCCTCAGCTGAGCCTTTCTTGATTGTGCATCCTTCCTCATGGCCCCCTAAACACGCTTTGATGTTACCAATCTATGCTTGGGGAAGTTACCCCACAAACGGGCATGAAAACTGCCCTTGTCCAGAATGGCCGTCGTTAGGACGTCTACAAATAACAGCTGCTGGAGAGGGTGTGGAGAAAAGGGAAGCCTCCTTCGCTGCTGATGGGAAAGTAAAATTGGCACACCCACTGTGGAGAACAGGATGGAGGTTCCTTAAAAAACTAAAAGCAGAGCTACCCTGTGATCCAGCAGTCCCACTCCTGGACCTATATCCAGGCAAAATTATGCTTCAAAAAGATACAGGGAGTTCCCGCTGCGGCTCACTGGAAAGAACCTGACTGGTACCCATGAGGACTCAGGTTGGACCCCTGGCCTCGCTCAGTGGGTTAAGGATCCAGCGTTGCCGTGAGCTGTGCTGTAGGTGGCAGACGAGGCTCGGATCTGGTGTTGCTGTGGCTGGGGTGTAAACCAGCAACTGTAGCCTGAGAACTTTCATATGCAGCAGGTGCAGCAAAAAAAAAAAAAAAAAAAAGCCGAAAAAGATACATGTACCCCTATATTCACTATTCATAATAGCCAAGACGTGGAAACAAACTTAAATATCCATTGACAGATAAATGGATAAAGAAGATGTGGTCCATATACACAATGGAATACTACTCAGCCACAAAAAAGAACAAAATAATGCCATTTATAACCATATGGATGAAACTAGAAATTCTGTAAGTGAAGTCAGTCAGAAAGAGAAAGACAAATACCATATGATATCAATTCTATGTGGCATCTAAAATATGGCACCAATGATCCTCTCTGCAGAACAGAAACAGATTCACAGACACGGAGAACAGACTTGGCATTGCCAAGGAGGAGGGGGAGGGAGTGGGCTGGATGGGGCGTTTGGGGTCCGTAGATGCAAACTGCGACACTGAGAATGGATCAGCCATGAGGTGCTGCTGTCCAGCACAGGGAACTCTGTCCAGTCTCTTGGGATGGACCAGGATTGGAAGAGAATACGAGAAAGGCAATGGATATACCCTATGACGGGGTCACTTTGCTGGACAGCAGAAATGGACACAGGAGACAGGCCTCGGAAGGGACCAGCCCTGCCCACACCTGGACCTCGGATTCCGGTCTGCAGGACAAGGCGAAATCCAGTCTGTCGTTTCGAGCTGCCCAGTTGGCGGAATCTTGTTATGGGAGCCCCAGAGCCGAGACAAGAGGTCTTTTCCTGCAAAGTGAGGTGCAGGGATCTGCAGCCACAAAGTCTCCCAGGAGCTGGTGAAACGTGCCCCGTCCTGGACCCACCTAAGCCTGACGCAGAAATGTCTCTGTGTCCCTCGTGTGCCAAGGGATCGCTCCAGGAAGGCTGGTTTAGGACACGCCATCCAATGAAGCCTCGCAAGACAGTCGGCAGAGTTTTTCTCAAGGGCTCGTTCCGCAGCAGACGTCTTGCCTTTTTTTTTCAGGTCACAATGTCGTCCTCCGTTGTGACCCGGTATTTCTCTTCCTGGGGACTCCGGGAGCTGGTGCAGAGGGCCTCCACCTGCGATGTGCCAGAAGGGCCCTTGGGGGTCCGGGACCCCTGGTGGACCTTCTGGGGCGAGGCTGGGCGGCTCTCAGGGGCTGAGGTCAAGGAGGAGTCGCGGGGCGTGTCCATCACCCACTGTCTGGACGTTCACCTTGAGCTGTGCAGGGTGAGAGCTGAGCTGTCTTTGAGAAGAGCCCCGCCGTCCTGCTGGAAACCGAAACATCAGGAGAAACTAGAAACTCTGGGTTTGCTCATCCAGCTGTTCCAGGAGGAGGAGTTTGAACCCCGCCAACCACACACCAGACCTGCTGAGAGCAATTCCCCCTTGAGCTCTCCCAAACCTGAGCTGCTTCCCCGGGCAAATGCTTTCCTTTCTCCGCTCCGAGACTCTCGCCATCCTGGGAAAGAGACGCCATCCTATGCTTTCTGGACACTTGCATGTATTTTTAAATTATAGGTTTGTTAAAGACAGTCGAACCAGAGGCAAAGGGGGAAGTTGGAATGTGCCTGGAAGGAAGTCAGGATTTATTTTCTGGGAGTTGCTGCTCCAGCTCGGTTGCAATCCCTCGGTGCAAGGCCTCAAAAGCAAGATGGTCCTGCAGATGGATGGCTCACGAAGTGGCTTAATCTGTGACAGCTGAGCCCGGGAGAATGAGTTTAAACTAACCCACACTTCAGGGAACCCGTAAAAGCCTACATCAAGAAATGAAAGAGGAGTTTCCATCATGGCACAGCGGAAACGAATCCCACTAGGAACCATGACGTCACGGGTTCTATCCCTGGCCTTGCTCACTTGGTGGGTTAAGGATCTTGTGTGGCCGTGAGCTGTGGTGTAGGTTGCAGACGCGGCTCAGATCCCACGTTGCTGTGGCTGTGGTGTAGGCCGGCCACTGTAGCTCCAATTGGACCCCAGCCTGGGAACCTCCATACGCCGTGGGTGCAGCCCTATAAAGACAGCGAAAAAAGAAAGAAAGAAGTGAAAAACAGTTGGCTTGATCTAGTCAATCAAGGGCAGCTGTTCCCAAACGGGTCAGCGATCCAAGGACACTGGTTGGAATAATGAAATCTCAGATCCTGTCTGCCTGCGAGGGGTGCCTTGTGTGTCTGATGGACCCACTCAAGGATAATTAAAATCAGCGATGATCTGGTCTCCTGGAAATGGCTGTAACTGGTGCCAGGGCTTTAGACGGGAATCACATCTTCCTCTCATCCTGCCCTCCACCCCCCACCCCACCCCCCGCCCCAGCCCGTCTCCGAGCTAGCCTGGGGCTGATTTTCTCCTTCAGATGCAAGTCAGCAAGCATTCAGGGGTTAGTCACTGGCAGCTTGGACATGTGTCTGTTCCGTGGTTCCCGTGGAGGCGTGGTGGGTGGGTGGGCTTTTTTTCTCTTGCAAAGTATCAGCCTCGGTGCTGTGTTAGCAAGAGTCCAAAATAGCTCTTCTGTTTGCTTTGGGGAAAAAAAAATAATAATTAAAAAAATAAAGCCCTTTGTCTGTTGGCTGGTGGGTCTGAAAGGCAGACTCCACTCAGGAGCATCTTCGAGTCTTGGCATCTTGTAGTTTTTGCCCTGTGAGGTGCATGGTGTCTAGAGAGGTAACAGCATTCCTCCAAACGCCACTAGGGTGGTTTTAAAAAATCCCTCCGGAGTTCCCGTCATTGTGGTACAGTGGAAACGAATCCGACTAGGAACCATGAGGTTGCAGGTTCGATCCCTGGCCTCGCTCCATGGGTTAAGGATCTAGCATTGCCGTGAGCTGTGGTGTAGGTCGCAGATGTGGCTCCGATCTGGCGTTGCTGTAGTTCTGATGTAGGCTGGCAGCTACAGCTCCGATTAGACCCGTAGCCTGGGAAACCCCATAGGCCATGAGTGGGGCCCTAAAAAGACCAAAAAAAAAAAAAAAATCCCTCCCACATAGCCTTCTGGGGGTGGTGGTGGTAAGGAGTCTTGCGTAGGAGCTGAGACGTAGCACCCAGCAGCTCGAGTTCTTTTAAACCCATGTCCCTGGGATGCCAGCAGTGGGGGCAGCATTCTGACTCCAGAAACACACACAGGGCTGCTTCCTGTCCTGGTGTTTACAGATCCCAGAACATGCGGGACTGATTAAAAACCACTGAGCTGGCTAAACAGAGCACATGAGAAACGGAGCGGAGGTTCCAAGTCTCATCTTGTGCTCTGGTTGCTGAAAGTTGGCCTCTGTCTCCGGGGGCCAAGGAGAAACGCAGAGACAGAGTTTTGGGCAAAAGAGAAAAAATAGCTTGATTGCTTTGCCAGGGAAAGGAAGGTCCCAGCAGGCTGATGCCTTTAAGACTGTGTGTCTCCCCGCCGCCCCCCCCCCCCCGCCCCTTGGGAGAGAATAGATGATGCTTTTACGGTTTGGGAGTGGAAATTAAGGTCACTGAGGAGGAACTGGGTACACGCGCGCGTACATTCTTCTCCAAAGCTGGTGTTTCGGGGCTCGCAGAATTGTTCTGATAATCTTTCTTTTGGAATGAAGAAGGCTTCATTAACATCTTGCATTTGGGAGTTCCCGTCGTGACGCGGCGGAAATGAATCCGACTAGGAACCATGAGGTTGCGGGTTCGATCCCTGGCCTCGCTCCATGGGTTAAGGATCCGGTGTTGCCATGACCTGTGGTTTAGGTCACAGACGCGGCTTGGGTCTGGCGTTGCTGTGGTTGTGGCTGTGGTGTAGACCTGCAGCTGTAGCTCTGATTCGACCCCTAGCTTGGGAACCTCCATATGCCACGGGTTTGGCCCTAAAAAGACAAAAGACAAAAAAAAAAATACTTGCATTTGATGGCGGCTTCAGTTCTTTGGAAAAAATCAGATTATTGTTCTGTGTATCCCTCAAGGAGGAACCAGGACCTGCCCCCAGGCTGCAAGGTTGTTTCTTTTTCTTTTTCCTTTTGTATAGTTTTTTTGAAAATTATCGTTGATTTTTTTTTTAAAAGAGGGGATTATTTATTTTTTGGATTTTTATTCTTTCCATTATGCTTGCTTGGCAGTGTTGTCAGTTTCGACTGCACCGCATAGCGACCCCGTCAGAGCGATATATATTCTCGTTCTCACCTTATCCTCCATCGTGTTCTATCCTCAGGGACTGGAAGCAGGTCCCTGTGCCGCGCAGCAGGATCTCATGGCGTATCCACGCCAAGTGCAAGCGTTTGCATAAAAGTATGGTTGATTTTTTAAAAAAGTAGAGTTGATTTGTGCAGGGTTGTGTCTTGACGGCCCCTCTCTGGTCTCGGCGTCCCCTCCCTTTCCCGATTAGCCGCTGTCTGCACTCCGGGAAACATCTGGGAGGCTGAATAAATGAGGCCCGTTTCCCGACAAGCAAGAGGGTACGTAGGCTTTTGCGTCCAGGAGCCCCACAGGGCCGTGCTCGGTTTCCCTCTGGGTGGAACATAAAGCTCATGGAAGCAACTTGTCCTGAGAGCTGCAAGGTCCCCTCCATGTCCCCTGAGACGGAACCCCGTCAACCAGCATCTTCAATCCGAGTGGTGTTCCCAGCCAGACTGTTCCCGGAGGGGCCAGGACGTGAAGCCCGAGGGGCTTCCGCTGTTTTAGCAGAAACGCCCCTGGCAAGCAGAGGGGGCCCAGGCCATGCCAGCCTCGCCCGCTGCACTGGATGGTGTCCGCGCCGGGGTGGAGGAGGGGCAGCCTTCTGCTCTGAGTCACGCTCGGGAGCCACCAGGAGTGCCCCACCGGTGACAGCCGGGGTCAGCTTCCTTTGTGACCTGTCCTCATGCATCAGAAGCCTCTCTGCACGGAAGGAGGCTTCCGGAAAGGGACGGGAGCTCTTAACGGGCTGGGGGCAGGCCTGGCAGGGCTCCCTCATCCCTGGGGATGGGGCCCAAGTGCCGCCCACCCCTGGGGCAAGGGATGTGGGAGAGGCCGAGAGGAGACAGATTACGGAGGCTTTGATCATCTCAGAGGGGGGAGCAGACGCGCTGGTTGGAGGAGATTGTTGGGTGTGGTCGGGACCCTGGACCTCCTGGGGCGGCCCCTGCGTCATCTATAAATCACCCCGGAGGCGATTGGAAGGCAAATTCTGCAGCTGCTATGAGGACAGGGTTGGGGCTGTACCCGTGTCCGTCCCTCTGAACGGGTCCGAGGGTCGGCCACACCCCTGGGAGGGTGTCCTCGGATTCTATGTGCCACTGCTGGTCCCGTCCCCTGGTCCTGGATGATGCCTCAGAGCACAGAGGGGCCAGCTTCTTCCCCAAAGAAGGATGGACCCGCTGGGGGCTGAGTGCCCTGATCAGCAGCCTCAGAGGCTGCCGTGTGGCTTCTCAGAGCCCAGGCAAGACGGGTCCAACCTACCTCCAGGCCCACTTGGGGTGGGGAGACCCCCAGGGTCTAGGGTCACAGAGTCCCCCATTCCTGCCCAGCATCCTTCTGGTACCCGGGCTGGGATGGGGGCTCCTGGGGGATCCAGGTGCAACACCTGATGTTGCCCTTAAGCTCCCGGAAACCCAGGTCCCTCGGCTGGGGCACGTGCAGGGTGGGGACGCCAGCCTCCCCATGTGGCCTGAAGATGCTTGCACTGGGACTCGACACACAGCAGGTGCCTGCCTGATTCCTCTTTCTAAAGGTCACCTGTTAACCTTTGAAAGCTAATGGTTTAGAGATTTTTTTTGCAGCATATTCACAAGGTGGTATAACCATCACCACCATAGATTCCCAAACATTCTCGTCACCCCCAAAGCCGTCACTCCCAACCCCCCCCAACTCCCTTTCCCTGGGTAGAACCAGTAAAAAACAGGAAAACAGACTCAACCCCCCTCCAGATCCCAGACTTCCTTATAGTATTTTCAGGGAGTTCCCGTGGTGGCCCAGCAGGTTAAGAACCCAGCTAGCATCTGTGAGGACGCAGGTTCGATCCCTGGCCTCGCTCAGTGCGTCAAGGACTCGGCGTTGCTGTGAGCTGTGGTGTATGTCACAGATGTGGCTCGGATCCGGCGTTGCTGTGGCTGTGGTGTAGGCCGGCGGCTGTAGCTCCCATTCGACCCCTAGCCTGGGAACCTCCATATGCCACGGGTGCGGCCCTAAAGAGCAGAAAAAAATAAATAAATAATAAAGGAAAAACGTGCCCGGGTTGGCAGAATTTCTGAGCACTGGGAGGGGGGGACCTGGTTTGAAATGTTTGGGAAAGGCTGGCAGGATGTCACAGAGAGGGAGCGGCCAGTTTGGGTCTGGTCCTCAACCCAATTTGCATTCACGCCTCCAGGTAAGGAAACCATCTTCAAATGGCTCCCATGGCACCTCCTCCAGGCAGACCTCCAGGTCTGCTCACACAAGAGATAGACCTGCCGCCCCTGCCCTGTGCTCCCCGCTGCACCCTGTCCCCACCTTTAAGGGTATTCACGTGTGTCTCGTCCCTAAAGAACCAGGAGGCGGCGTTCGGGTCCTTCAAGGTCATATCCTCAGCACCCAACAGTGTGCCCCGCAGAACCATCCCTCATAGACGTTTGCAGAATGCGTGGGCTCCCTGGCTTCTCAACACATCTACGCATGTTGCTGTGGCCGCAGAGACCGTAGGATCTTCTCCCTCCTCTTGAAGACGGGGATGCCGGAAAAAATACGGAAACGATGGCGCCCGCAGCCACATGGGTGGCCCTGGAGATGCTCACACTAAGTGAGGGGAATCAGACCGAGAAAGGCAAACGTGAGCTCACTCACAGGCGGAATCTAACATAGGGCACAAATGAGCCGGTCTGCAGAACAGAAACGACTCACAGCCGTAGAGATCAGACCTGTGCTTGCCGAGGGGGAGAGGGGATCAGTTAGGAGTCTGGAGTTAGCAGATATACACTCTTTTTTTTGGTCTTTTTTGCCATTTCTTGGGCTACTCCCGCGGCATATGGAGGTTCTCAGGCTAGGGGTCGAATCAGAGCTGTAGCCACCAGCCTACACCAGAGCCACAGCAACACGGGATCCGAGCCTCATCTGCAATCTACACCACAGTTCACGGCAATGTCGGATCCTTAACCAGCTGAGCGAGGCCGGGGATCGAACCCGCAACCTCATGGTTCCTAGTCGGATTCGCTAACCACTGAGCCACGAGGGGAACTTCCCAGATATACACTCTTATATATAAAATTATCAAGGACTTACTGCACAGGGAACTCTTTGTGATATCTTTTAATAACCTATGCAAGAAAAGGACCTGAAAAAAATGGGTACGTGTAACCGAATCCCTTTGCTGCACACCTGCGGCTCACACCATATGTAAATCAGCGATGCTTCCATAAAATAAAAAAATACAGAGATGCAGGCATTTTCCTTCCGAGATCTTTTTGGGCAGGGGCGTCGGCTTGCCGGGAATGCCAAGAGGTTGGTTTGCCGAAGCAACGGGGAGGGTGTGTCTGGGGGCGGGCTGTGGGCGTTGATTGGCCCCTGCTGAGTTCAAGTGGGTGGCCTTGACCTTTGCCCTGAGGCGGGGCAACGTCAGGGCAGCCGGGGCAAAGGGCAGGGGGTGGACGCAGGCGCCAGGGGCTCGGACCAAGCCACCTTGCTGCGACTGACACGCTGCGTGTTCCCACAGGTCAAGGCGACTTTGATTTGGCTGATGCTCTCGACGACCCCGGTAGGTGCTCGCGTGTCTGCGGGGGGCGGAGGGGGGCGCCGGGGGGAGGCGGGAACTGCTGTGCGTTGCTTGGGTGGGGTCAGGATTGCGAACTCCGGGCCCTGAGAGCTCCCGTTGCTGGAGATGGACCCTAACCCCCCATCCTACGGATGCTCAGGTGCGGGCTCAGTCTTGCGTCCCAGGTCTGTTGGCCCCCCGCCAGGGCTCTGAGCATAACCCAGGTGGCTTTTATGGCCACCACCTGTCCTGGCTGCTCTCTCCCAAGTCGATCACCTGGCCTGTGTCCCAAACCTCGCTCCACTGCCTCCTGCAAGGCTTTGCTGAAACTTATTTCCTAATGAGCTGAACGGACCACTCAGGAACTCTCTGCCCCTCACACCCTAATTCCCCGCATAGCTGCAGGGGACACCAGGGGGCATACCTGTTAAGGGAGTTTTGGTCCTTTTTTGCCCCTGAATACACAATGGAGATGTGCTCCTATCACGTATTTGTGCCTTGAAATTTTCTTTTCTTTTTGCCATGCCTGCAGCATGGTGCTGGGCCAGGGATCGAACCCGCGCCACAGCCACCACCTGAGCGGCTGCAGTGACAAACACCACATCCTTAACCTGTTGCGCCTCAAAGGAACGCCTTCATTTTTTAATTAGGGCATGAACGATGCTTTCTCGGCGCTGCACACCAATCCTGGCTGCTTATTGAATGTTCTGTTTTCTTTTTGTCCCCAGAGCCCACCAAGAAGCCGAGCTCAGGTGAGTGGCGATACCTGCCCGGGCAAAAGTGAGGCTGTAGCCGGGAGCTGGTGTATTTGAAGGGATGCCCGAGGGTGTTTAGAGGTTCCTGGAGCAGGCCAAGGATGGGCAGGTGGTAAAGGGAGCCTGGTCCTTGCGGAAATGCAAACAAGGTCACTGCGAGGCAGCATTCCTCCTGCGCCGGCTAGAAGCAAACAGTGGAAGATAACAAGTGTTGGCAGGGATACAGACACCTGTGGGACCCTTCGTGTGTCACTGGAGGGGATGGGAGGGATGGAGACACAGCGGAACGCAGTCTGGCGGTTCCTCTGAACGTTTACATACAGAATTTCCTGATAACCCAGCAAGTCTACTCCCTTAAGACCCGAGAGACCTGAACACATGCATTCCAGGAGAAACACACACACTCAAGTTTATTGTATGTAATTCCTGCCTTTGTTCAGGAGAGAACAATGAAGAATAAAGTAAACTTGATTAAATGAAGATGAAGGTACATTTTTTTATTTTTTATTTTTGTATAATGATTTTTATTTTTTCCATGAGAGCTGATTTACAGTGTTCTGTCCATTTTCTACTGTACAGCAAGGTGACCCAGTCACACATACACGTATACATTCTTTTTCTCACATTATCCTCCATCCTGCTTCATCATAAGTGACCAGATATAGTTCCCAGGGCCATGCAGCAGGATCGCATTGCTTCTCTGGTCCAAAGGCAATCATTTGCATCTATTAATCTCCAATTCCCAGTCCCTCCCCCTCCCTCTCCCTCTTGGCAACCACAAGTCTGTTCTCCAAGTCCATGATTTTCTTTTCTGTGGAAAGGTTCATTTGTGCCATATATTAGACTCCAGATACAACTGATATCATATGGTATCTGTCTTTCTCTTTCTGACTGACTTCACTTAGTATGAGAGTCTCTAGTTCCATCCCTGTTGCTGCAAATGGCATTATTTTGTTCTTTTTTATGGCTGAGTAGTATTCCATTGTGTATATGGACCGTATCTTCTTCATCCAATCATCTGTTAATGGACATTTGGGTTGTTTCCATGTCTTGGCTATTGTGAATAGGGCTGCAGTGAACATGCAGGTGCATGTGTGTTTTTCAAGGAACGTTTTGTTTGGGTATAT
Organism: Sus scrofa; assembly: GCF_054392235.1. Lineage (NCBI taxonomy): Eukaryota > Metazoa > Chordata > Mammalia > Artiodactyla > Suidae > Sus > Sus scrofa. Next base: position 3,708,424 of record NC_139402.1, read on the forward strand.
GCCCAAGAGTGGGGTTTCTGGGTCCTTTGGTAGTTCTATGCATAGTTTTCTAAGGTACCTCCATACTGTTGTCCATAGTGGCTGAGGTACATTTGTTTAAATGAACAATAAAGTTGATTAATTAAACAGAGAAAAATAAAGAATAAAATAAACCTGATTACATGAAGAATAAAGCTGATGAAATGAAGAGTAAAGTACACTTGATTGTGGAAATAGAAAAAAATGAAGAACAAACCTGATTAAAGGAAGAATAGAGTTGATAAAAAAATACACTTAGGTAAGCAGAGACAAATGAAGAATAAAAGAAACTTGATTAGACGCAGAATACAGTAATTTTGATTCGCTAAATAAGGGAAACCACTTTTTAAAAAAGAAAACAAGGGGAAAAAATACACTAGTTGGGATAACGTACCACTAATTACGGTCGAGGTAAAATGATTTAGTGACTGTTAAAAGACAAGGGTTAGAAAAAGCACTTTTAAATTAGTTATAGGCTACAAAACAAGGTGAAAATAATGTTTGGGGAAAGATGGAGAGAAATACTAACGAGAATCAAATGGCATTGCATAGCAGTGTCAACAAAAGAACCGTCAAGGAAAAAATGGTTGTGTGTGTGTATTTTTTTCTTTAAGTTCTAAATTTTGACTTTTTAGAAAAACTTTATTGGCGTAGGGCTGACTTGCAAAGTTGTGTTGATTTCAGGCGTACGGCAAAGTGAAACAGTGGTGCATACACACACGCACACACACACCCCTTCCTTTTCAGACTCTTTTCCCATATAGGTTTTACACTCTCTTGAATAGAGTGCCCTGTGCTTGCTATACAGGAGGTCCTTGCGACCGAGGCTTTATTTCTAGCTGCAAAGTGATTTTTAGCGGGTCGGTCGTCCCCTGTAACCCTGTGACCAGCATCTGTGAATAAAATGGGAAACCTACCATCGCAATGATGGTTTTGTTTTGGAGGCTGCTTCTCATGGAGGGACGTTTTTCTCTTCCAAACACAGACATCTACCCAAAGCCGAAGCCGCCCTATCCCCCCCAGCCGGGGCATCCTGGCAACAGCGGAGGTAAGAGTGCTCACTCATTTCAACATCTCCCTCTTCCTTTATTTATTTACTTACTTATTTAACTAAAAGAGTTTTCCTCTGGGAGCAGGTGCATCGATGCCAATTTTTGTATTTCCTCGTTGCTCAGAGACTCAGACAATACTCTGTATTTTGGACATGGTGCCTTATTGTGATAGAGGTTTTTTTGTTTTTGTTTTTTTTTTGGGGGGGAGGTTGTTTGTTTGTTTGTTTGTTGCATTTTAGGGCCACGCCTGCGGGCATATGGAGGCTCCCAAGCTAGGGGTCAAATCAGAACTACAGCTGCCAGCCTATGTCACAGCCACAGCAACTCGGGATCCAAACCCCATCTGTGACCTACACCGAAGCTCACGGCGATGCCGGATCCTTAACCCGCTGAGGGAGCCCATCCTCATGGATCCCAGTCAGGTTCATTATCAGTGAGCCACAATGGAAACGCCTAAGTTTTGAGTTTTTTAAAAAGAATTTATCAGAGTAGGGCTGACTTGCAAAGTTGTGTTGATTTCAGGCGTACGGCAAAGTGAAACAGTGGTGCATACACACACGCACACACACACCCCTTCCTTTTCAGACTCTTTTCCCATATAGGTTTTTACACTCTCTTGAGTAGAGTGCCCTCTGCTTGCTACACAGGAGGTCCTTGTGACTGAGGCTTTATTTCTAGCTGCAAAGTGATTTTTAGCGGGTCGGTCGTCCCCTGTAACCCTGTGACCAGCATCTGTGAATAAGATGGGAAACCTACCATCGCAGTGATGGTTTTGTTTTGGAGGCTGCTTCTCATGGAGGGACGTTTTTCTCTTCCAAACACAGACATCTACCCAAGGCCGAAGCCGCCCTATCCCCCCCGGCCTGGACATCCTGGCAACGGCGGAGGTAAGAATGCTCACTCCTTTCAAAATTGGTTCTGATGAAACCTCCCTCTTTATTTTTTTTTTCTTTCCAACTAAGAGTTTTCCTCTGGGAGCAGGTGCATCGATGCCAATTATTTTATTTCCTCGTTGCTCAGACACTCACACAATACTCTGTATTGTGTAGCTGGTACATTATTGCGATGGCATTTTAATCAGGCTAGAGGACAAACTATTTTTCTCACTGTTTCCAGCATTTCTGATAACGTCCCATGCCAGAAAGCCCACTTGCACTGTGCATGTGATATCCTTTATCCTGTTTCTTTGTGTTTTGTGTTTTTTGGGGGTTTTTGTTTGTTTGTGTTTTTAGGGCTGCACCGGCAGCACATGGAGGTTCCCAGGCTAGGGGTCGAATTGGAGCTATAGCTGCTGGCCTACACCACAGCCACAGCAATGCCGGATCTGAGCCACATCTGCGACCTACACCACAGCTCGCAGCAACGCCAGATCCTTAACCCACTGAGCAAGGACAGGGATGGAACCCACAACCTCATGGTTCCTTGCTGGATTCATTTCCACTGTGCCACGATAGGAAGTCCTATCCTGTTTCTTGTTGTTTAAAAAAACTTGGCACGCACTGCTCCCATAAATTTCTTTTTTTAAAAAAAAGGTGGGAGAATGAAGTTCCTGTTGTGGCGCAACAGGTTAAGAATCCGACTGAGCGTCTATGAGGGTGCAGGTTCGATCCCTGACCTCGCACAGTGGGTTCAGGATCCGGCGTTGCTGCAAGCTGTGGTGCAGGTCACAGATGCATCTCAGATCCGGTGTTGCTGTGGCAGCGGCAGCTTGGATTCATCCCACAGCCCGGAAACTTCCATATGCCGCAGGTGCAGCCCTAAAAAGAAAAAAATATATATATATCTATTGGCCAATAGTCCATAAAGTTCCAAGCAATCCAACAACTCTAAAGACCTAAAATCGGACCAGGCAGACGTGCCCGGTGATGCTGACCCAGGCAAGGGCTTTCGGAAGCTTTCTGGAAGCCTTGCGATGGGTGGAAGCTCATCTCCTTGGCGGGTGGGGGTGTCTTGATAGTCAGAAGTGAGGTTGTAAGAAGCTGTTGCCTTGAACAGCAACACAGGACACTAACAGCCATCCTTGGAGGATGATGAAGTCAATATGTTTCATTTTGTTTCCTTCAGTTGCAACATCCCAGCTTTCCTTTCTTGCAAATACTCCTCCCAGCCTTTCTAACAAGTTACTGTCCGATGGAGCCCTGTTCCTCTAGGAGGTGAGGGTGGAAATGCCCCGTGAGAAGTTTCCTCCCTGCAGACTGTTTGGGAGCACGTGCCTTAAACAGGTGCCCAAGGGCTTCTTTCCTCTGCGGCTCCAGGGCATTTCGATGCCAGGCCTCCTGCAAGATGAGTCACTGGACCAGAGCGACTCACCCATCCTGGGGAGTGGGGGGTGGGGCGGGGGGCAAGCCCCAGGCCTGGGAAGTAACCCCTTGTGACTCAGGGCTCCGGCAGCTGCCGTGTTCCCAAGCGGGTTGCTTTCCAGCCTTTGTTTTCAAGCTCAGACTCAGCTTTAATTTTTTTTTTTTTAATTTTTATGGTAACAGAGTTGATTTCCTAGGTCGTGATCATTTGTGCTGGACCACAAAGTGGCTCAGTGATCCCTCTCCACGCATCCACTGTTTTCAGAATTTTTTTTTTTTGTCTTTTTTGCCTTTTCTAGGGCCACTCCCGTGGCATATGGAGGTTCCCAGGCTAGGGGTCCAATCGGAGCTGTAGCCACTGGCCTACGCCAGAGCCACAGCATCGCGGGATCCAAGCCACGTCTGCGACCTACAGCACAGCTCACGGCAACGCCGGATCCTTAACCCACTGAGCAAGGGCAGGGACCGAACCCGCAACCTCATGGTTCCCAGTCGGATTCGTTCACCACTGCGCCACGACGGGAACTCCTAGAATTTTTTTTTAATTCAAGGAATTTCATTATATTTGTAGGTGTACAAGCATCATCACAGCGTAATCACATCCATTCTTTCTCAGATTCTTTTTCCCACATAGACGATCACAGACGATGGGGTAGAGTCTCCTGTGGGCCCGTCATTCCATAGACCTCAGCGTGCTTGTGCCAATCCCATACCCCCACCTGTCCTCCCCCTTGGTCACCATAAGTTTGTCTTCAAAGTCTGTGAGTCTGTTTCTGATCTGCAGAGAAGGTTATGTGTATCCTTTTTTCAGATTCCACATATTCCGATTCCGCGTATAGGTGCTCTCATATGGTATTTGTCTTTCTCTTTCTGACTTCCTTCAGTTAGTATAAGAATCTCTAGGTGCATCCACATTGTTGCAAATGGCATGACTTCATTCTTTTTCGTGGCAGAGTAATATTCCATTGTGTCTATGGACCATATCTTCTGTATCCATTCATCTGCTGATGGACACTTGGGTTGTTTCCTTGGCTTCTGGGACTTGTGCTGCTGTGAACATGGGGGTGCATGGATTGCCATCATTCTCTTTGATTGGCTCTGTCACTGGATCATTCCTATTTAAGCCTCTAATCCCTTTAGAAAACAGTGTTTTTCAGAGTCTTTTCCCATAGGGGTTGTTACAGAATAGTAGGGAGGGTTCCCTGTGCTGGACAGCAGGTCCCCCGTTGGCCCGTCATTCCACAGACCTCAGGGTGCACCTGCCAACCCCACACCCCCAGCCCATCCCCCACCTGTCCCCTTTGGGAACTATAAGCTTGTTCTTCTCTGTCTGTGAGTCTGTTCCAGGTGGCTTTGAACGCTTTATTTAGGCTTAGGGATTTTGAGCATTTGTGGATGCGGTAAAGAGCAAATACAAATAAGCCGGAATGTCATGTTGTATGTCGGCCTCTCATGGCGTGGTGACAGAAGAAGTCATTCTTTTCCTAAAAGCATCTTGCTGTTTTCCAACAGATGTCTACCCCTACCCAAGGCCAAAGCCCCCTGTTCACCCGCAGCCTGGCTCCTATGACAACAGCGGAGGTGAGTCCTGGGTATGGCGATGCTCTCGGGAATCGTGGGAGGGGCTCCACGGACCCGTGTCCTTGGGGGAGAGGGGAGGAAATACAGAGGGTCTTTGACCAGGAGTCTTTCTGCTCCTCAGCAGCCCCTGGGTGGGGTCGCTTCACAGAGGACACATTTTGTTTGGTTTTGTTTGAGGCTGAAGACAAGATGCAGTGGAGGCGTTGCCTTTGTGGCTCAGGGGGTTAGGAATCCGACTAGCGTCCACGAGGGTGCAGGTGCAATCCCTGGCCTCGCTCAGGGATCTGGCGTTGCCGTCAGCTGTGATGCAGGTCGCAGGTGTGGCTCTGTTCGACCCCTAGCCTGGGACCCTCCATAGGCCTCGGGTGTGGCCATAAGAAGAAAAAAAGAACGCAGTGGGCTCCGAAGACATTTGCCGCCGTTACCAAGGAAGGGGAGCCTCTGTCTCCTGGAGTGCTGTTTCCATCTGGGTCTTCTGTGGAGTGTTGGTTCCCTTTGTGAGAGCCGGTGGGGGCCACAGCGCCCGAGTTCCTGCTGTGACGGTTGAGTGAGGTGTTGGGAATTCACGCACCACGGAGAGGACCTCTGGGGAAGGGAAGCTGCCTTGCGACCAGGGGACAAACGCAGGAGGTCCAAGATGCCGGCAGACACATGGGCAGACAGGTGGGCGCTGGGGCATGCTGACCTCTGCTGGGCTCTCCAGATTCCCAGCTCCTGTGGCAACAGGGAGTTTCTGCTGCTGCTGCCGAGCCTCTTGAGATTTCGCTCCAACCTTGAAGTCCTGGGGTGCACAACACGCTGGGCTGTGTCCCAGCGGACAAGCTTCAGAAAAAGCCAAGCGCCGTTTCCCCCGTGCGGGTTCCAGCTCAGGGGCGGTGTCTCCGTCTCTGAGACCCGACCCCTGATCCCCGGCTCCTAAACCCTGGTCCTTTCCCTGTGTTCCTCGGCCCTGCAGCCCGAGATGACGGTACGCTTTGCAACACGCAATGCCGTGCGAAGGTGTTGGATTTCTTTCCTTGTTTAGAATGAAAGGTCCACACAGGTGGGCAGGAATTTCTGCACAGGGCCCAGGGGAGATGCTGTATAGATCAAATCCTTAGCCGATTTTGGCCACAGAAGGGTCGTGCCAAGTCCCTTCACTGGGGGGCACAAACCCTCCACTCTGGGCTTGGCTTGAAAGCTGCAACAGTCCCCCCCCAAAGGCTCTGGTCTTGTGTTTTCCAGTGTCCCTAAGATGTTCCTAAGTGGCCCTCGTAAAGCTGTCCTCTGTGCCAAGGTGTTTCAGGACATACGCCTTTATTTGTTTGTTTGTATCATTTTAGGGTCACACCTGCAGCATATGGAGGATCCCAGGCTAAGGGTTGAATCGGAGCTGCAGCCGCTGGTCTACACCACAGCCACAGCAACACAGAATCCAAGCCGAGTCTGTGACCTGCACCACAGCTCACAGCAACGTCGGATCCTTCACCCACTGAGCAAGGCCAGGAATCGAACCCACGTCCTCATGAAGACTAGTCAGGTTCGTTACCACGGAGCCATGACGGGAACTCCAAGAGGTGTCTTTCAACACAGCAAAAGGCATCTCTCAAGCTCTCCAAAGCCTTCATCTATCTTCCTGAAGATGCTGCCGTGTGTTCTGCCTCAAACGTGTGTTGGGGGGCAGGACACGCCATGACACCCCTTCCCTGGGGGTCCCCGCGGCTCTGGGAAGGCCTCGCCAAGGCGGTGATCCTGGCTGAGAGAAAGCAGAAGGACCCCTGCCTGCCTTCTGCATCTTACGTTTTTTATTATGGCCACACCCGAGACCTATGGAAGTTCCTGGGCTGGGGACTGAACCCGAGGTGCAGCTGCGGCAACGCTGGATCCTTTAAGCCATCGTGAGGGCTTGGGGATCAAACCTGCACCTCTGCAGCTACCCCAGCCACTGCAGTCAGATTCTTAACCCCCTGCCCCACAGAGGGAACTCCAGCACATGGGAGGAGCAAAGCGTGGTGTGGAAAATGGGGGCCCCACTCAGGCTGGAGAGCGTCTGGCAGTGGGGGGTGGAGCTGAGGCTGGAGCGCCTGGGGGTCCGAGAGCGGAAGGGCCGGGCTTCCTTCCTCCCCGGCCGGCAGTTCCTCTAAACGCTCAGGTGGCCTGGGGTCTGTCTCACCGATGGCCCTTCCCGGGCTGGTGGCTTCCCCGCAGACCCCTGGCGTCTGGCCCCCGGCACCTCTCCAGGACCCCACTGTCATAGGCTGTCCCCGTGCCCCTTCCCACAGGCTGGGGTGTAAAGGGGGCCCTCAGCTCAGCGTCTTGGGATGTCCTGTGCTCTGTCCGCAGGTTTCCTGAATGACAGGGACCTCAATGACGGCCGATACCCGCCCAGGCCCAGGCCGCCTGCAGGTACATGGGGGCGTCTGTGACCTGACGGGACAGGGTCTGGGAGAGGCTGTGGCCCTGCGTGGAAACTGGGGTGCAGGCTCGCCCCTCAGCCCTGCACGGGATGGGGGGGTCCCTGTGTCTGTCCACCCAGGGCTTGTCAGGTGGATGAAGGTGCCGTGGGACAGAGTCCAGTTCCATTTAGAAGCTAGTGTGGTCTCTATACACGTGTGTGTGCATGTGTGTGTGTGTGTGTGTGTGTGTGAGAATCTGTGTACACCAGTTCCTTTACACGTGGACATCTTTATGTGGCTTTACAGACCTGTGCCTCTTTTTTAGTCATCACGTTTGAAAGCCTTTATTTTTATTTTATGTCTTTTTATGGAGGGACCTGCGGCAGGGGGAAGTTCCCGGGCTAGGGGTAGTGAATTGGAGCTGCCGCTGAGACCGGCACCATGGCTCATGGCAACGCCGGATCCTTCACCCACGGGGCGAGGCCAGCGATTGAACCCGTGTCCTCATGGATACGCGTTAGGTTCGTTTCCGCTGAGCCTCCGAGACAACTCCTGTTTTTAGTTGTTTTACATTTTATAATATTTGTAGTTGCACAGCCATCATCACAACCCAATTTCAGCACACGCCTCACAGACTTTGAAAAACGTATGGTCACCAAAGAGGCAAGGCTGTACCTGTGCATCTTTACGTAGATACTGGGTCTGTACTGTCCTTTGCAGGTGCAGCTCTGTGGGGGAAGCATTTCTCAAATGCATTTTCACGGTGATACAGTGGCCGTATAAGATGAGGGGGGTGTCACAGGTCCAGACGCTTAGCCGAGGCGCTTCTCCCTGGCAGTGTGACTCCCACTGTGGCCTTTGCTACTGACTCTGTCTTGTCTCCTAATTACTGTTTCTTTTTTGGGAGCGACAACACTTACAAATCTAGTCTCCTCTCTGTATCTTTGTATTTGTGTATATATAGTTTATCCATATAGCCTCACACAAGTATGTACATATTATGTATTTATACAAACACACCCGCAGGTATCTTTCTCTCTATATATGTAGATAGCATGATGCATGGTACTTTCATAGTGTGTGTATATACCTATGCATACGTGTACCTTTATAAATGTATGGACACACATATACATCCTTTGTGTATACGTGTGTGTTTCTTTCTTTTTTTTTTTTTTTTTGTCTTTTCGCCTTTTTTAGGGCTGCACCCGCGGCATATGGAGGTTCCCAGGCTAGGGGTCGAATCGGAGCTGTAGCCACCGGCCTACACCACAGCCACCACAACTCAGGATCCAAGCCGCATCCACAACCTACACCACAGCTCCCGGCAACGCCGGATCCTTAACCCACTGAGCAAGGCCAGGGATCGAACCCGCAACCTCATGGTTCCTAGTCGGATTCATTAACCACTGTGCCACGACGGGAATGCCTGTGTGTGTTTCTATACATATCTTTTTACGTATGCTTGGGTACACACAGCTTTCTGTAGGTTTATGCATGTTAATCCATGTGTTTGTCCACGTGTATAAAATCTAAAACACATGAGAACATTTTTATAAAATTACATAAGGTGTATACCTTTTGATATGCATGTGTACGTGTGTCTTCTAGCTTCATAGAGGCACAGACGTGTATAACTCCATATGTGTGTGTACGTAGCTCTTTATATGTGTATTTATATCTTTATATAAGTAGATAGTTACATGAGTAAACACCTTTATATGTGCGCATATCTATATCTTTATGTATGTTATGTATCCTCATAGGTTTATGTACCTTCAAATATACCTTTATACACACACACACACACACCTCTTTCTGTGTATGTATCATTGTGTCTCTATCTAGATATGTGTGTGTATAAATACATTGATATGTGTTCATGTCTACATCTTTATATAGGTATTGTATATCTTAAATGTATACCTTTCTGTATTTACACATAAAATTGTTATATAAAAATATATGCCTGCATGTATTTACACATAAAATTATTATATAAAAATATATACCTTTCTGTATTTACACATAAAATTATTATATAAAAATATATACCTGCATGTATTTACACATAAAATTATTATATAAAAATATACGCCTGCATGTATTTACACATAAAATTATTATATAAAAATATACGCCTCCATGTATTTACACACATATACTTCTGTGTGTGGATATATCATTACATGTTTATCTATCTATACATGTGTGTATATAAATACCTTTATATGTGTTCCTATCTTGATGTATGTGTATAGATCTTTATATGTTTATATCCCTTTATACATATACACATAGAGGCTTCTCTGTGTGCGTGTGTATATATGTAATTGTATGTGCATCTCTCTATACATGTGTATGAATAATTAGCTTTACGTGTGTTCATATCCATAGCTTTCTAGATGTATATGCTTTATATGTTTATATCCCTTTATATATACACACAAACTTTTCTCTGTGTGTATATGTATCACTACACATCAGTCAATCTCTATATGTGCATATATATGTTTGCACACACACGTATAGCTATTCTGAAACTTGTGGGGTGTCCCCCATCTAATTGGCGTGTGACCAGCTGCAGACACGCTCTGCTCTGCACGGAGCCGTGCAGACCGGGGTGCGGGAGGTGCCCCCGTGCCTGGGCGCCGGAGGGGAGGGGAGACCGCGGGGCTTTGTTTTCCAGCAGTTGAGGTTTCTGGCGTCTTTCGTCCTGCGACTTTCGTTGGGGAAGAGCTCGGAGGCTTGGCCCCCACTCCTTCCCCGGGGAAAGAGTCATCACCCAGGCAAGCGTGTGGCGTCCACTCATCTTTTCTCTGATTTTCTTTCATTTTTTTCAAGGCTTATTGAGGTGGAGGTGTGATCCTTTCTGCTGGGCAACAAAGGGACTCAGGGACCCATGTCAGCTTCTTTTCCCACAGAGATGAGCAGAGAATCCTGGGGAGCGCTCCCTGTGCTGCTCATTGGCCCGCCACTCCATAGACCTCAGGGTGCACCTGCCAACCCCACCCCCCCTTCCCCGTCCTTCCCTGCCCCCACCTGTCCCCTTTGTTGACTCTAAGTTTATCAGTCTGTGAGTCTGTTTCTGTTCTATGAATCAGTTCCTGTGCATCCTTTGTTTCTTTTTAAGATTCCACGTAGAACTGATTTCATGGGATGTTTGTCTCTCCCCGTCTGACTCTTCTGTGAGGCTTAAAGACCTTGAAGACACAATTGGTCTTCAAGGGACGGCAATAACCATCAGGGAAAAGGAAAAGTGCCTGCCCTCTGTTTTTTTATTTGTTCGTTTTTTGGCAGCACCCATGGCATGCATAAGATCCCGATCTAGGGATTGAACCCGTGCCCCACCTGTCACGCGAGCCACAGCAGTGACGACGCCAAATCCTTCACCCTCTGAGCCACAGGGAACTCTTGCTGAATGTTTAATGAAGAACATCGACCAGGAGTTCCCCTCATGGTGCAGTGGAAATGAATCCAGCTAGGAACCATGAGCTCACGGTTCGATCCCTGGCCTCGCTCAGTGGGTGAAGGATCCGGCGTTGCCATGAGCTGTGGTGTAGGTTGCAGATGTGGTTCGGATTCCACGTTGCTCTGACTGTGGCGCAGGCCGGCAGCTACAGCTCCGGTTCGACCCCTGGCCTGGGAACCTCTATATGCCGCAGGTGCAGCCCTAAAAAGACACACACACTCAAAAGAACATTGATGATAACATTGAAAATCAGTTATCCTTTAATAAAAACAAATAAATGCATCACAAAATACACAAACAATGGAAAAAGAAAAGAAAAGAATGTTTACGGTGGGGATTGCGTGTCGTCATCCTTCTTGCTTAGGTGACCCTACCTGGGTGTCTGCAGCGGGGACGAGTCAGCATTTACTCGGAGCCCTCGGGGGCGTGCGTGTTTTCTGAAGGCACAGGACTTTCTTCGGGCTCCCGGTGGCTGAGCTTTCCCGCCCCGAAGCCGTGACTTTGGTGGGGAGCCTCCTCTGAGCATCCCCCAGGCCCCGATCTTTGCCCCACGGGGCTCTCTTTGGGGTGACTCTCAGGCCTGGCTTTGTGCCATGGCCCACGTCCCTGGGCGGACACCGGCTGGAACCCAAACTCCACGGCTCAGAGCCTCTCACACCCATCTTCTCTCCCGCAGGAGGCGGTGGCGGCGGCGGCGGCGGCGGCGGCTACCACCCCAGTCACAGCGGCTACGGAAACCCATCCGGTACACCCAGCACCGGGGCTCGTGGGGGTGGTGGAGCTGGGGGGGCATTTCTGGGGCTCCCAGGTTTTTTTCTTGTTAGGGCCGAACCCAAGGCATAGGGAAGTTCCCCGGTTAGGGGTGGAATCGGAGCTGCAGCTGCAGGTCTATGCCACAGCCACAGCCACAGCCACAGCCACACCGGACCTTAACCCACTGAGCGAGGCCAGGGATCGAACCTGCATCCCCACGGCCACTGTGTCGGGTTCTTCACACGCTGAGCCACCACGGGAACTCGTCCGGGTGCCAGATTTCTTCTCCCTCGTGTCGTCCTGCTGGGGTCTCGGGTGTTGGAGGTCTCTGTGCTGCTGCTTCTCTTCTGAGCCCTGGCTGCTGACCCTCTGCTGGGCCTCACTCTGTCCTCCAGGAGGGCAGGGACTTCCTACATACTTGTGTCCAGGTAACAAGAAACAGAGCAATGGGCTACGAGGCTCACCCCAGGAATTTGGGTTCTTTGTTAGGATAGTGGATTCTGCCAAGAAGGAAAAGAACCTTCCACAGCAGCGATAAACAGCTTGCTGTCTAGACCCAGCTTTTCTCAAAGCCATCCGTGGATCTTGGAATCTTTATTTTATTTTATTTTTTTTATGTCTGCACCTGCGGCATATGGAAGTTCCCAGGCTAGGGGTCGAATCGGAGCTGCAGCTGCCGGTCTACACCACAGCCAAAGCAGCACTGGATCCAAGCCGCATCTGCGACCTATGCTGTCCTTGCATCGACACCAAATCCTTAACCCACGGAGTGGGGCCAGGGGTCTGCATCCTCGTGGACACTATGACCGGTTCTTAACCTGCTGAGCTGCAAAGGGAACTCCATAATGCCAAGTGCTTAACCCCTGGGCCACCAGGGAACTCCGAGATGAGACCTTTTAAGATCGACTCTCTTAGCAACTTTCAAACATCCCAGTGTTATTAACATTGAGCCCCGTGCCAGACAGGCCGTGCCCAGGACATCATCATTTTGTAACTGGAAGTTTGGCGCTTTTGTCCCCCCCCCCCCGCCAATCCATCCACGCATATGCAGAGTGTTCTTCTTTTTCCGTTTGCCATTTGTCAAGTTTTGAACACCTTCCGTGGGGTGACCAACTATCCCTTGTTTTTTGGGGTTTTTTTTGCTTTTTGTTTTTGCTTTTTAGGGCCACACCTGTGGCATATGGACGTTCCCAGGCTAGAGGTCACATCGGAGCTGCACCTGCCAGCCTACACCACAGACACAGCCACAAGGGATCCAAGCCGCATCTGCGACCTACACCACAGCTCACGGCAACGCCAGATCCTTAACCCACTGAGCGAGGCCAGGGAGCGAACCCACAACCTCACGGTTCCTAGACAGATTCGTTTCCGCTGCGCCACAAAGGGCACTCCTGGCCAGCTGTCCTTTGGCTTGAGGTTCCTCTATTTCATGCAGGGGCCACGGCAGAGTGTGGGATTGTGCCGCGTCTATTTGCACGGCAGGCTTTGGAAAAGACACACCCATGTGTGGTCTGGGTCCACCTGGGTGAGGCTGTGAGTCGGCTCTGAGCTTAGCAGTGAGGTTTGGGGTCACGCAGAGGCTGGCGGAGGCAGCCAGCTTCTCCCTGCTGACGGCACGACGTGTTTGGCGTGATCCTTCCTTAGGAAGGAGGCACAGGGCTAATCTCTGCCTGCCCGGCGGCTGTGCCCGAGGGCTGTCTGCTCCTTGTAAAGTGGAGAAAATGTTTTACGACGCATCTTTCCAAGGGCTGGCTGTCAGCGGCTGGTTTCCCTAACACGCGCTGCATGAGTCAGCTCGGGACCACGCAGCGAATACCCCAGACGGGGTGGCTTCCACACCAGGCGTGATTCCTCCCGGTCCTGGAGGCTGGCGCCTGAGCCCCCGGGGCGGGCAGGGCGGGTCCCTCCCGAGGCCTCTCTCCTGGGCGGCTCGACGGCCGTCTCCTCCCTGTGTCCTCACAGGTCATCCCTCTGTGTGTGTCTGGGTCCTGACCTCCTCTTCGTCTAAGGACCCCCGTCCTGGGGGATCAGGATCCCCCTCGTGACCTCAGCTACCTGCATTCATCCCCTCTTGAAAGACCCGTCTCCTAACACAGTTACATTCTGAGACCTGGGGGCCAGCGCTTCAATATATAATTTCATGGCAACATAATTTGGTGCATAAAAACCTGTGTCCCCTCGAAAGAGGACTTTTACTTTTATTTTATTTTTTGTCTTTTTTTTAGGACCACACCCAAGGTACATGGAGGGTCCCAGGCTAGGGATCCAATCGGAGCTGTAGCCACTGGTCTACACCACAGCCACAGGTCTATACCACAGCCACAGCAACACAGGATCTGAGCCGCATCTGCAAGTTACACTACAGCTCACAGCAACTCTGGATCCTTAACCCACTGAGCGTAGGCCAGGGATCGAACCTGCATCCTCATGGACACTGGTCAGATTTGTTTCCTCTGAGCCACAATGGGACCTTGTGGCTCAGAGGAAACGAATGTAATAAAGTGAATTTATTAAAAAAGAGGCCTTTTTATTAAATGCCCCCTCGATATTTAAATAATACCACGTAAGCTATTTTGCTTCAAAATGAATCAACTTAGCACCATGTGTCTTGTTTTCATCCTAAAGCTGTGTTTAAAAATTGCTCTTTAGACGTAAGAAGGAAATCTTATTTCTTTTTAAAAAGTGTTATGTGGGGAGTCCCCACGGTGGCTCAGTAGGTTAAGAAGCCAGCTAGTATCCACGAGGACTCAGGTTCAATTCCTGGGCTCTCTCAGTGGGTTAAGGATCCCACGTTGCTGTGGCTATGGTGTAGACCAGCAGCTGCAGCTCCAAGTCACCCCCTACCTAGCCTGGGAACTTCCATATGCTGCAGGTGCAGCCCTACAAAGACAGAAAATACTTTTTTTTATGTGGCCTCACCTACAGCACGTGGAAGTTTCTGGGCTAGGAACTGAATCTGAGCCACAGCTGGGGCAACGCCGGATCCTTTAACCCCTGCACCAGGCCAGGGATCAAATCCCCCCTCCCGCCGTGACCCAAGCCTCTGCAGTCAGATTCTTAGCCCACTGCACCACGCGGGAACTCCTGCTTTATTTCTCATTAGCTGAGATGCCTGTTCATTATCTTCATTTCTGTGGGCTTCTCCTCAGGGGCTGGGCTTTCCCTGACTGAACGGGAAGCGGGTTTGGACCAGCTTCGGGCGAGCTCCCGCTTTGGTAATGCGGCTTCAGTGTCCTCTCCTGCCTGAGTTAGCAGACCGTGCTGGCTCTGCAGGCACTTGCCCCAGCTCTGCGTGGTCAGGGGACGCCCTGGGGTGCCCCTGCCCCTTCCCTCAGCTGGGGGACAGTGGATGCGGTCTTTGCAGGCTTCCACGGCCTCTGCGGGGTGGGGTGCCCACATTCCTGGTGGCGCTGCGTTTGGACATGTTGCTGAGATGTCCTGAGGCTGATCTTGCGTTTCCTGTGGCTTCTCTGTCCTGCAGGAGGAGGGCGGTACAGACCTGGCTCCCATGGGAGTAATTACGGTAACGCAGTTGTTTCTTAGAGGCTGCATGAGGACAAATTGTCCTTCTAGAGAACTTAACACCCGTGGAGGCACTGCTGGGAGGCGTGTCCTGTGGGTCCTGCGCCGCAGTTCCCCGGCCGCTTGGGTCCCTAATTTCTGTCCTCAGGTGTCACCGAGGCTCGGGGATGGGTTTTGCATGGGGGCAAATTGAAATCCTTTCAGGAATGAAAGCCTGCTTCCACACGTTACTGTGTGCATACGTGTGTATAGATGCACGTGCCTGCCTGTGCACACAGGCGCATGGCTGGGTGTACACTCGTGCACACGTTTGTAAACAAGCAGACATGAGCTCACAAGTGTATGCATGTGCCTTGCCTTGTGCATCCATGCATGTGTGCATGTGCCTTTGCTTGTGGTGTGCGTGTGGATGTGTGCACGTGTGTATCTGTGTGTGGCTCTTGCATGTTCATGTGTACACATGTGGTTGTGTATTGTGCATGTGTGTGTGGAGAAGTGTGTACGTGTCTGTGTCCATGTCCACGTGGATGCCTAGATGCATGTTTGTACGTGTGTGTGGTTGTGTGGACATGGGCATCTGCTTGTATGTTGCACTTGGATGCATATTGTGGGCTGTGCATAAATTGCACGGGTGTGCATGGATGTGTACGCTGGTGTGTGTGTTGCACGTGTGTGCATATGTGTGGGTATGGGCAGATGCTTGCATGTTGCGTGTGCACGCACATTGTGGGCGTGGGTGCATGTGTGTTGCATGTGTGTGGGTGTGAGCATGTGTTGCATGTGTGTGTGCGTGGACACGTGTCACACGTGTGCATATTGTGTGTGGACATGTGTGTGTGTGTTGCATGTGTGTGCACATGTGCATATCCCCTGAGCCCTGAGGTGAGAGCCACATCCCTTCTGCCCTCGTCACCTGTCCTACTGCCCCCTTAGACGTAGCACCCGCACCTGCCTCTCAGCACTGCCCATGCCCACCTCCCTGCCGGGAGGTCAGCTCGTGGGCACAGAGGTTTTCGTCTGCCCTGCTCGTGGCCGCGTCCCCGGCGTGCCATGTGTCTGGCTGCAGAAGGTAACGGACCAGCTCTTCCGAATAAACTCATGATGGTGTGCTTCTGCCCTTCCAGGTGGGGGCGACTACTCCACGTACGGGAACCCACAAGGTAACGCCCAGGGCAGCCCGCCCGACCCCTTCTAGGAGGAGCTCTCCATGTCACCGTGGCAGCGGCAGTGTAGACGTGTTATCATGTCAACCCAAGGACCTCCATGAAGGTCCACTCTTGCTAGGCTGCTTAGGAAGCTCCCGACAAATGCATCCATTCTGCAGGTTGGGGCTCCTTCCGTGGGGGTCAGTGGAGGAGAGTCCAGGACTATCCCAAGGCTGGAAGATGCCTGGGGGCTCTGAGAGCAGGGCTGGGGCTCTTGGACCTGCCACTGTCTCACCAGTGGTGTCTGTCACTGACCACTGCTGCCAGGCAGCCACGAAGCAGAGGAGAGGGGTTGTCGTGGCATCCAGCCCTGCAGAAGCCCCCAGAGGGCACTGCCGGCCCCATCGCAGGCCAAGGAGGGGAAGGTGGGCTTTCATCCTGTGTCGCTGGAAAGATGGGGTCCAGCCTCTTGGCGATGCAGCGTTTCTGCCTGCCTGACTGTGAGGCTTGCAGGAGCCACTGATGCTTCAGGAGAAGAAAGGGATGGGGGGGCCTTTCCCACCCTGAGGGTCCCCAGGCTGTGGGCCTTCCTGCGAATGGCACAGATGCTTTTCTTCTCAGAGGCAGCAGGTGGGGAAGGAGGGGTGCACCCAAGGCAAGAATCCAGGTCTGACACTCCGTTTGATGAGGTCCCACGGTGGGACAGAGGGACCCATCCTGGACCAGGCTAGAGGCAATAAGTCTGCTCTTGGAAGGACCGTCTTGAAGGCAGGGGCTAAAGGATGAGTGGGGGGTGCAGCCAGGACAGCAGAGAGAGATGCTGAGCTGGGTCAGGCTGGGTGTGTCCCCAGGAACACCAGTCGTTTGTGGCGTGTGATGGGGGGCGGGTGGAGGCTACACTGGAGACTGGCCAGATATGGTTCGTGAACCGTGGGTGTGTCTTCACTTTTTATAAGCTTAATTAGAAAGAGGCTGCCTCGATTTCCACTCTGTGATGCGTGGATCAGAGGACCAGCTGAGCATCATGAAGATCAGCCCTGAGGCCCTTTTTGTTCCCAGACTGGACAGGATGGGGAGCTAAATTAGGGTGTAGACCGTGGCGGTGGGGAGAAGAGGTGAGCTGAGAAGGTCACTGGGTCGTTACCACTGGGGTGATGTGATTCATTTGTGTGGGATGGCCGAGAGGAAAGAGGTGTATCCGTGAGCTGTGCCGCGTAACAAAAGAGCCCAAACCATCATGACGTATAACAACCAGCATGTCTTAGGATTCGGATTGTGGCAGGACGAGGAGGAGGAGGCGGGTTAAGTGAGTCAGCCTTCGATTCCCTCCTACTCTCAGAAGATTGTGAGAATAACAAAGCAAGTAACCATGCTAATAGACATTCAAAAGGCACTAAAAAACAGGCAGCCGTGTTCTGTTGGCCAAAGCCCCGATTCTGAGGATGCAGACCTGGGCCCCACTTCCCAGTGGGGACAGCCACCCTCTGCAGTGAGAGGGTCTGGACCAGGGGAGGGGAGCCCTGGAGATCAGGGTCCAGCAGGGGACAAGGTGAGACAGAGTCATCAGGGACCGACAGATCCCTGGGTTCCCTGGCAACGTTCTCCCGAACATCACGGGAGCCACATCCACAGCGTGGCTGTTTATCCATCAACCATGACACGTTGGGAATGTAGCCAGAGCAGACATAGGATGGGGACACACTGAATTTTGTCACACCAACCTTTCCCACCGTGATCTCTGTGCGGGAAAACCAACTCTTCCCTTAGGGCTTATGTCCCGAGTCCTAGTGTGCTTGGAGGGCATGCCTGTGGGGGCATTTTTGGTTCATTGGGGGTTTTTTTGGCATGAGTAACCATTTGACATCCAAAAGGATACAAATTCATCCAAATAAATGGGGACAAAAACCACATTAAGCCTGTCTCCCGTACGACACTGTAGGATGCTCTTGGCAGAGAAGATGTGGGTCCTGAGCCCACTTGGGTAAAAGCAGCATCCCTTCCTCAGGGCTCTTGTGTGAAATCTGCTCATTTTTCCGTGCCGCGGAGGGCGGGGAGAGTGAGGCATGTGACCGCAGCGTTATTTACAATACACGGGTGTTCCTGCTGCCATGTTTTTCTCAGACCACCTTGCTTTTCTTGCTCCTGCAGGCAACACGATAGCGAAAATCGTTTCTCCCATAGTGTCTGTGGTGGTGGTGACGCTGGTGGGGGCGGCAGCCAGCTATTTCCAGTATAACCGGAGGAGGAACTGTTTCCGGACAAATGGCAAGTTTGGCTCCCGATTTTATCTTCCTTAGGTGTCAAAAACAGAAGGCATGTAGCAAAACAGACAGGGACGGACAGATGAGGAAGACAACCTCCCCATAGCTGGTGGGGGTGGGGCAAGATGGGACGTGGGGGTAAGAGATACGAAGTACTGGGAGTTCCCTGGTGGCGCAGTGGGTTAAGGATGCTGCTTTACTGCAGCGGCTCAGGTTGCTGCTGTGGTGCAGGTTCGATTCCTGGCCCAGGAACTTCCACTTCCAGGTGCAGCCAAAAAAAAAAAAAAAAAAAAGAGAGAGAGAGACACAAATTACTATGTACAAGTAAATATGCTACAAGGATCTATTGTACAGAAGCGGGAATAGAGCAGACGTTTTATACTAACTATAAATGGATTATAATCTATAAAAGTATCGAATCACTGTGTTGTAAGCATGAAACTAATACTCTCCATCAACGATGCGTCAATAAAGATTTTCTTAATAAAATAGACAACGATGAAGACAACTTACCTCCGATAAGCATATCCTCACATGAATCGTACGAATCTAGGAAATTTGTTCTTAAAATGAAAAATCTAGTTCCCACTGTGGCTCAGCAGGTTACAAACCCAACATGGTATCTGCGAGGATACAGGTTCGATCCCTGGCCTCACTCAGTGGGTTAAGGATCTGGCTTGACCTTGGCCGTGGTGTACTTGGCAGTGCAGCTCTGATCCGACCCCTAGCCCAGGAATGTCCATATGCCCCAAGAGCAGCCGTTAAAAGACAAAAAGTGAATGATGAAAAAATGAAAAATGCCTCATTTTAGTTGCATTTTATTACTTTTCCAAAAGTTTTAAAAGTGGAAGCTTTTTAAAACATGGGACTTCAGGGTTGATTTGAAGGCAAATCTAAATGATGGCTTTTAGGATCTCTTTGTGTTATCAATTTTTTAAATGGAACTATAGTTGCTATACAATATTATATAAATTACAGGTTACAATATAGTGATTGACCATTTTTATTTTATTTTATTTATTTTATTTTATTTTATTTTATTTTATTTTGTTTTATTTTATTTTATTTTAATTTTATGTCTTTTTAGGACCACACCTGCAGCATATGGAGGTTCCCAGGCCAGGGGTCAAATAGGAGCTGTAGCCGCCAGCCTATGCCATAGCCACAGCAACGCCAGATCCGAGCCTCGTCTGTGACCTACACCACACCTCATGGCAACCTCGGATCCTTAACCCACTGAGCAAGGCCAGGGATCGAACCCATAACCTCATGGTTCCTAGTCAGATTCATTTCTGCTGCGCCACAACAGGAACCCCGATTGACTATTTTTAAAAGTTATACTCTAGGGAGTTCCCATGATGGCCCAGTGGGTTATGAACCCCACCAGTATCCATGAGGATGCAGGTTCCATCCCTGGCCTTGCTCAGTGGGTTAGGGATCTGGCATTGCTGTGAGCTGTGGTGTAGGTCGCAGAAAGACCTCTAGCCCAGGAACTTCCCTATGCCATGGGTGTGGCCCTAAAAAGAGAAAAAAAAAAAAAAAAATTCCATAAACCTGCCCATGGCCTCCCTCTGCTGGTGGCTGAACCAACCTCCCGGCCAGGACAAGCCTTGGTCTCCATAACACCCGACCCTGCAAGTTTAGGAGGAAATGGAGCTTATGAAACACAACCTTACTTTCTAGACCACATGCCCTTATCACTACAGAGACACTGGGTGTGGGTTTTGCTTGCATCTTTGGCCAAAGTTTGTAAGCCCCTTGCGAACCTTGTGAGCTCAGGGCAAAAAGTGGGTAAGGAGAGCGAGGCTTCATCTCAGGCACAAACATAAGGAGGTGGAGCGGTGGGGGGGAATCCCAGGAAGCAAAGTCATCAAGAGAAACACTATTTTAGTGCAGTATTTAAAAAAAAAAACCATAGGCGTTCCCTGATGTCTCAGTGGGTTAAGGACCTGGCATTGTCACTGCTGTGGCTCAGGTTGCCGCTCTGGCACAGGTTTGATCCCTGGCCCCCAAACTTCCATAGGCCAAGGGCACAGCCAAAGGAAAAAAAAAACAAAACTGGTGAACTACAGCCTGCAGGTCTGCTGCCTGTTTATGTCAATAAAGTTTTATTAGAACCAAGGGCCAGGTTCAGGGTGAGGCAAGTGAGGGAGTGATATACAAATGCAAGACTGACTCCCGCCTTTATTTCACCTTTTGATATTGTGTTCATTGTGGACCTTTGGGGGCACTCGTGTTGATTTTTCAAAAAGCACCACCTTCGAGTATTATGACATAGCCTGGCTTCTGAGTTTTCTGGCACCTGCTGGAATGTGGTGTCCACCAACCTCACTGTACTTGAGTTTCTAAAGCAGATATGGTTGTTCTTTAAAAAACAAAAACAAAACACATGGCTCATGCCCTTCCCATTTATCAGAGGTGGAAGCCCTTCTCTGTCCTGGCTTGGAGCCTTTGGGGAACTAGGTAAATATCCTGCTTACTTGTTCAACTATATTTTAGCGATAGGAGTTCCTGTCATGGTGCAGCGGAAACAAATCCGACTAGGAACCATGAGGTTGCAGGTTCGATCCCTGGCCTCGCTCAGTGGGTTAAGAATCTGGCATTGCTGTGGCTGTGATGTAGGTCACAGAAGTGGCTTGGATCCCGTGTTGCTGTGGCTGTAGTGTAGGCTGGCTGCTGTAGCTCCCATTGGACCCCTAGCCTGGGAACCTCCATATGCCACGGGTGCGAACCTAAAAAGACAAAAAGACAACAATAACAAAAAAATATTGTAGGGATAACTTCACCAGGTCTGATGAGGATGGGGTGTGGCTGCCCTTCCCTTAAAGGCAGTGAGCTCAGGACACAGACTGATCTTTAGAGCACAGATACATGGTAACATCCTTCAGGCACTCCTCTGACTGCGGGCAGGACTGGGTCTCCACCATGTTGCTGGTTGTAAAACCCATCAACCATCTAAGAAAGATGAGTTCCCTCTAAGGTTTGGTGCGGATGTTGATGGCCAGCCAGCATCCCTGAATGGGGCCTGGGATATCCCGTCTCCCCTGAAGGATGCAGCTCTGAGGGCTGAGGGGCAGTGCACGACCTGTGCAACTGTACGCCCGCCGCAGCCCCACCCTGGAGCTTGTGCATCTTGTAGGGGCAGAGTGATGGGGGTGGGGCCGCCCACACGGTGACAGATGTCCCTTCATTCAAGGGGACTGTGTATGCATCACACTTCGCCTTGGTTTCGTCCAATGGAAATAATAATAACTCCCCCATTAGAGGTTATGAAGACTAATCCTACTCCACCCTCACAAATATCGGTTGTAGGAGTTCCAGTGGTGGTGCAACGGGGCGGGTGACATCTTGGGAGCACTCGGTTGCAGGTTCGATCCCTAGCCCGGCACAGTGGATTCAGGATCGGGCATTGGCTACCGCTGTGCTTTAGGTCACAGCTGCAGCTCAGATCTGATCCCTGGTCTGGGAACTCCATATATCACAGGGCACCCCCCCAAAAACACAATTGTTGCAAAAAAAAAAAGAAAAAAGGCCAGTCGTAACTGCAAAGATACAGTTACTCATTGCATCTGAAGTGTTCAAAACCCTTAATAAATGGGAAAGAGCAAAGCAAGAGAACAGTGCTTTCAGATCAGTCCCTGTTTTTGTTTTTGCTTTTGTTTTAATTTCCCAGCGATGACATCTTGTTGCCAATCTTCCTCGCAGAGCCACAGAACGTCTGAGGTCTTCGCAACTCCCCGGATCACGCTGAGGAAAGCTCCAGACAGACAGGACCCCCGCTTATCACCCCCCCGCTCCAACCCCGTGGACAGTCCCTTTCATTCTTGGCTTAACCTGTGGCCCTGGAGGGGTTTCTCTTCAACGTGCTGCCTGTCAACCAATTCTTGACTCCTCGGACACGTCGCCTGGAGTAAGGTAGACAGCCGGACCTTGGCTTGTAAAAAGATTGCTTGATGCATTGGCCTCATCGTGAATCCTGGACAGAGAGAGTCTGACTCTGGTTGGAACTGCAAAGCTGCCCCCTGGGACAACCACAGGCCAGTGGCCGTGGCCATTGTCCCCAGGCACAGGGGCGGCAGAATGGCACCGGGGCTGCGGTGGGAAGGCCGTGGGGTTCGCAGGGATGGAGAATGCTGTTGGGGTTTCCGGCGAGCTGGGGTGTGATGCTTGGCCGGGGTTAAGTTCTATCCTTAAGTCAGAAATCTGGACCTGTCCATGCAACCTGTGCATGGGGAGTGAATGGTTTCTGACCCTGACGGCCGGGTTTGAGCCTCATGGCAGCTCCCACTCGTCTACACTCAAAACTACCGTTACCTGCGGAAGACGAGGTTTGGAATTTTAAGTGCAAAATCGCTGAGGGGGAAGCCGTCTTGGGGCAGCGATCTTGGGGTGCTCTTTTCCTATGAAATTGTACAGTTTTGATATTTGTGAACACAGGGTAGAAGCCGTGCTGTGCAGATGTCAGGGCTTTTCCTGTTTTGTGTTTCCGCTTTGACTTTCCGTGGGTACCAGTGCTCGCAGCCACGGCAGTGCTTTTCTTGGTGTTTACTTGTCTTTGTACAGGTGTAGACAGTCTTCCAGCCGCAAACATCTGAAAGACCTACGCGCTGTTTGCTCCTATTTTAGTAACACTTTAGGGCAGAGGAAACAGGATGGTTTGGGTTTAAAAAAAAAAAAAAAGGAGTTCCCGTTGCAGCTCAGCAGTTAATGAACCTGACTAGTATCCATGAGGATGCAGGTTCCATCCCTGGCCTTGCTTAGTGGGTTAAGGATCCAGTGTTACCGTGGCTGTGGTGTAGGCCGGCAGCTGCAGCTCTGATCTGACCCCTAGCCCGGGAACGTCCATGCACCGCAGGTGCGGCCCTAAAAAGAAAAAAAAAAAAAAAAAGGGTGTGTGTGTGTACATATGCAGACCAGATGTACAGACATATAGACATAAATGAACTTAAGTGTTTTTAAAGGTAATTATCCATTTCCTGCAATTCTCATAGACAGGGTTTCATCATTTAAAATGCACATAGGAGGGAAAAAAATTGGCCTTGGTGGCTGTGTTCTCTTTTCTATGTTTTGCACATCAAACAAAAGACAGCTGTGAAAGGACTTACACGGCGGGAAGCCACAGAGCCCCGCCTGCATCTGCAAAATCCCTCTCTGGCTCCGCGGGACGGGTATCCCTGGAGGCATTCTTGCCCAGACGGTCCCCACCCTGTTCCAGCTGGACCCCGCAGAACCAGAGGGACACCTGTCACCTTCCAAAGGAAGAAATGTTCCCACTGGGAACATGTGCAGCAAGATGGGTTATGAACGCATCAGGGACAGTATTGCGCTTAGAGAAATGACAGGTGAACGTCGGGGAAGTGCCAAGAGGAAAGACTTCCTAAGGTTCAGCTGCTTTAGAATAGAAATATGTGACTCGCCACCTCTGGGGAAGCCTCTCTTTAAGGCATCACCACGACCACCTGGAGGTCCGAGGCTGAAAACAGGAGAAAAGGCACAAGGAGCTGCCCTGTGTTCTTGGAAAAAGGACTTGAGAGCATGGTGTATAGTGTAAAAAGAAACACTCATCTCCTCTGACGAGGAGGAGCTATGATGCGTCTCATCGTCAGGGGATGGACAGCTTCGTGTTCATGTTTACACTTAAAAAACGACACCTTGAACCCTCTGACACTGTAGGGGGGAATGGAAATTGCTGCAACCACTGCAGAGAACAGAATGGAGGCTCCTTACAAAACTAAACATAGAACTACCGTAGGATCCAGCAATCCCACTCCTGGGCATCTATCCAGAGAAAACCATAGTTTGAAAGGATACATGCATCCCTGTGTTCATTGCAGCCCTATCCACAATAGCCAAGACATGGCAGCCACCTAAATGTCCATCGACAGAGGAGTGGATGAAGAAGATGTGGTCCATAGACACAATGGAATATTACTCAGCCATAAAAAACGACAAAAGCATGCCATTGGCAGCAACACGGATGGACCTAGAGATTCTCATACTAAGTGAAGTAAGTCAGCCAGAGAAAAACAAATACCATATGATATCACTTCTATGTGGAGCCTAAAATATGACACAAATGAACTTATTTACAAAACAGAAATGCACTCAGAGGCGTAGAGAACAGAGGTTTGGTACCAAAAGAAAAGCACATCAAGGAGGAATAAATTAGGAATTTGGGATTAACAGATACATCTAGTATATATAAAATAGTTAACCAGCGAGGACCTACTGTTTAGCATAGGGAACTACACTTAATATCGTGTAATAACCTGTAATGGAAAAGAATCTGAAAAAAAATGTATAACTGAATCATTGCTATACATCTGAAAGGACCACAACATTATAAATCAACTACGCTTCAGAAAGACCACAAAAAAAGAGCACCCTTTTGTCCAAGTATAAACCATTGTAGACAAGGCTGATCCTTACTCTTGTAAAACCAGATTATCTCTCCCTCTCTCTCTGTTTCTGTCCGTCTCTGTCTCTCTCACACACACACTGTATTAATATATTGTTACAGGTTGCATTGCGCCTTCCTCTCAAATGTCTGTGTTGGTTGCACAACTTCTGTGAGCCTCCATCACGTCATCTAAGAAAGTGGGTATCCTAATAATACGACCTGCCTCGCCAAATGGCAGTGGGGGTGCATGATTCGGTGTGTGAAAAAAGCCCCCCCCCCCACGTTGTGCCTGGCAGGCGGCAAGGGGTGTAGATGGGATAGGGAGAAAATAAAAACAAGCTTTTTCTCTTCATGTGAGCAGAGGTCAGGTCGTGGCAACACATCAGACATCTCATAGAATCCGGTCAAAAGTGGAGACCAGAAAATCCAAGCTGCCCACGCGGACTGAAAACAGTGATGTTGGAGAAGGCAGAGGGTCTGCCCCCCATCCCCCCCTTTTTTCTTCCGTGTTCGGAGTTAATAACCCCCAAATCTTTCCATTTCCGCGCTACCCAGTCCGAGCGCATCACAGCATCCGCATCCTTTGGTGGGAGGTGTGGTCCCGTGACGGCTCTGGCCAATGGCGTGCCGCCTCGTTTTGGGAGCGGTAGGACCCTCCCGTGGTCCAGATACTAGCCCCTTCCAGCTCGGGCACCACCGATGGGTTTGTCCAGCGTGATCTTGCTTTGGGGGAGTGGTTGCTGCGTCAGGACCCAGCTGTCCTGACGTTCTCCCGTGGTCCTGACCTGTGGGTCCTCGAGTCCTGCTTCCTCTGAGCCATCCCCGGACCTCAGCAAATATCCTTTGCGGACCCCTAGGGGTAGAAGGATGGTTTCTGAAATTTTCCAGTTGAAATTCTCCCTCAGTCGTTTTATTTGAACAGATGCATGCATCTTCTTAGGATACCAAGATGGTTTTTTCTCACCCCACTGCATTCTCTAAAATCTCACGCTTTTCCGCTCGTGGTCATGGCTAAAAACCAAGAGGTCCTTCTGACAAATGCTGTGTGACCTGACCTCTGTGTGGAAATCAAAAACAGCCGAACTCGGAGAAACAGAGAAGGGCTTTGTTTCCAGGGGATGCCGAGCGGGAGGGGGAACGGGGAGGTAACTGGTCAAAAGCTATAAACCTCCAGTTAATACGATGAATAAGTCCTGGGGGTCTAACGCTACAGTGTGGGGACTCTGTGGTTAAAGATACTGCAGCATCTGTAGAATCCGAGTGGAAGTTGCTAAGAGAGTCGGTTTTAAACAGTCTCACCAGGAAAAGAACTGGTAATTGTGTGACAGAGTGGTGGGGTTAGCTAAGGCTAGGATGCTATTGCTATTATGTATACAGGTATCAAATCATTGCAGACAGCACCTTACACTGATACAATGCTGCACGTCAATCATATCTCAATAAAGCTGGGCAACAGAAAGAGTGATTTTCTGATTTTTTTTTTCTGCAAGCATTCTTGCTCACATTCTGTAGGCATCCAGCTCTCCACACGCCTGGATGGTCTTTTCAGCGGTTTTGGCAAGATTTTCTTCTTTCTCTCGACGGCACATTCACTATGATTTATATCCTGTGATAGTTCATTTTGCACACATATTATACAGATGTGGGGGCGTGCAGTTCACTTAATGCCCATCTGTTTCAGCTGATGTCATAGCATCTGGCTTTCAAACTGCGTTTTCTTCCGACGGCCGTGAAGCTTCTTCGTTGCCCAGATGGTTGCATAGGATCCGCCCGTCACCGGTTCTTTCATCTTCTTTCAGAGAATGTAGTGAGGATTTGGGGCTTTTTCTGGCAGCGGTTTTTGGACTCCGTGATTGGAGCACATGCAGTGGTTTCTCTGAAACTCCTTGCAGTCCTGTTTAAGAAGATTCCCAACATCTCAGCCAGTTGAAAGGGAAAGAAGGACCCTCCATCTGGAGCAGAATAGTTGCTATCTTCAGCAAACATTTTCTAACATGTTTTCTTCTTTTTAGGGCCACACCTGCGGCATATGGAAGTTCCCAGGCTAGGGGTCTAGTCAGAGCTGCAGCTGCCAGCCTACACCCCAGTCACAGCCACACCAGATCTGAGCCACATCTGTGACCTACACTGCAGCTTGCAGCCACGCTGGATCCTTAATCCACTGAGCGAGGCCAGGGATCGAACCCATATCCTCATGGAGACTGTGTTGGGTTCTTCACCTGCTGAGCCGCACTGGAAACTCCTAACATTTTGTTGATTAAATTCACTCATGCTCTCTCTGCATCCTTTGACTTCTCAGAAAAGCCACTTCACACACCCTGAAAGGGGGACGTTTTCATCCAAACCCTCTTATTTTTATGGCTGGGTTATGCGAGATAGTCATCCTTAAATCTCTCAGGTCTCTCTTTTCACTTGTTTTTGTTTTGTTTTGTTGTCTTTTTTTTTTTTTTTTTTTTGCCATTTCTTGGGCCGCTTCCGCGGCATATGGAGGTTCCCAGGCTAGGGGTCGAATCGGAGCTGTAGACACGAGGCCCACACCACAGCCACAGCATCGCAGGATCCGAGTTGCATCTGCAACCTACACCACAGCTCACGGCAACACCAGATCCTTAACCCACTGAGCAAGGGCAGGGATCGAACCCGCAACCTCATGGTTCCTAGTCGGATTCGTTAACCACTGCGCCACGATGGGAAGTCCTCTCTTCGCCTGTTGACAAGTGTCACGTAGACGTGTGTTGCAAGGCAGGGGGCGGATGGGGGACCCTGTTGTGTAAAACCCCCAGCCTCCTCCATCGGTGTCAGAAGGACTCTGCTCAGCAGGCAGCTCTTCAAGATACAGATTCTCACAGTCGCACCAGCCAACCATGTAATTTTTCCTCTCGGTGGGAATTCTTGCTCTGAACCCATCAACCTTTTTAAGACATGTTATTTCATTTTTCTCTGGTCTGTGAATTTTTCTTCTTCTTCTTCTTCTTTTTTTTCTTTTTTAGGGCAGCACCTGCAGCATATGGAAGTTCCTGGGCTAGGGGTCCAATCAGAGCTGCATCTGCAGGTCTACACCACAGCCAGAGCAATTCCAGATCCAAATCCCATCTGTGACCTACACCACGATTTGCAGCAACACCAGATGCCCAACCCACTGAGCGAGGCCAGGGATCGAACCCCCATTCTCTTGGATACTAGTTGGGTTCTTAACCTGCTGAGCCACAATGGGAATTCCTTCGATTTTTTTTTTTTTTTCAATTAAGCTCGCTCAGAGACTCAGAAACATAGTTAGGTGAGTCCCCCGATGCTATTTACAAACACACACACAAAAATGCCTGAAAAGCTCAGGCATCGTTTCTGAGAAAATTAGTCAATTCTTTTCACTCGTAAAGGCACAAAGAAACGTGTGTTCTGGAAAGCTGTCCGTTTTGGCAGACTCGGAATGCTGATCCCGCTGCCTACGATGCAGCTGAAACCAGGAAGGAGCAAGTCATTTGTCTTTCCTGAAGTTCACCCGTCGATGCGGGACTCAGGTCCGGGGAACAAGGAAATGATGTTTCTTGGATGTGCAAGTTCAGGGGACGCAGCCTTGATGAAAATGACATCCTCTGAGTGGCCCCAAATGCAGGCGGTCCTTTCAGAGGGTCCTCATCTCCTCCAGTGTTTGGCTGGTTTTATTCCCACTGGAGGGTTTTTGCTGCTCCTGGGGGCTGTCTGAACACGTCTGGTTAGAAATTAATTCCGTGGAGGGGAGGGACTGTGCCTGAGTCCAGGGCCCGCTGTTGCAGGGGCAACGGCGCCCCAGAACTGTTCTCCACCTGTGGTCTCCGTGCCTCTCAAAATGCACCTCCAAAGGCATCTTCTGTGGGGTCTGGGCAGAAGGGATCCCTTGCCCGCCCCTCGGTCCACAACACGGGGTGACAGTTACCCTGCAGACTCGTCAAGTGAGAGATTCCACAGCTTTCTGAGGATTCGGGTCAGCGAGTTAATTGCTTTTGGAGCCCATCCAGTGCTGCCAACTCTGGGCTCATGATAGAGTTACATTGTTTCGTTTTGGCCTGGCAGCCTCCTCAAGGCCGCCTGGTCTTAGCTCTGTGCAGAAGGAGTGTCGCCTGGTGGCTGGGTTTTAGTCCAGGGGACGACTTTTGCATGCAAATGAGATGCTGTGCACTGAGGAGAAGGGCGTGATGGGGCGGAGAATTCCACCTGCTGTTTTTCGATTCTAACAACTCTTTTGTAACGAGGAAACTACGTATTAATCCTGTAACGGTAGACACATATTTTCCTACAGGGAGTTAAGCCTTAGAGCTTTGGCAATATCGTTTTTTGCAATATATGATTCTTCGATCCGGAGTCTTAAACATCGTCGAAAACAACCTGCACAAGAATTTCACAAATTTGGTCAACAGAGGAAGACGTAATGCCTATTAGTTTTCACTAAATTTGCTAGTGGAAATCCTGAAAAATTTGCAAGACGGAGACAGTGCTCCAGTTCATATATTCCCCAAGAATATCGATTGATTGACGGATGGGCCGCACCCATGGCATACAGACGTTCCTAGGCCAGGGACCAAACCTGAGCCACAGCAGTGACAACACTGGGTCCTCAACGGCTTGGCCGCCAGGGAACCCCACCCAAGGATCTTTTCCAGTTAGATTTTCTGATACTGCCAAGCCCCATAATAATTTTATATGAAAGCATTCAATTACATTGTGTTCCATTTTGTTTAGCTTTAGAAACAAGCACTTCCAACTTGGCAAAGAATGATTTCTTAGATTGTTAAGCCACGAAAAAAAATCTGTCTGAGGAGCGATTCTGAAAGTTCACAAAATAAATGATGACTTGATTCTGATGAGAAACACCAAATGCCATTATGAGTAGCAGCTGTGACAGTGTCACACACATATGTTCTATTTTAATAGGAAGATATATATATATATATGTATAACCTTTTCAATAAGTTAAATATTTTAGGAGTTCCCATCATGTCTCAGCAGAAACAAATCTGACTAGTTAGTATCCCTGAGAATGTGGGTTCGATCCCTGGCCTCGATCAGTGAGTTAAGGATCCGGTGTTGCCGTGAGCTGTGATGTAGGTTGCAGACTTGGCTCTGATCCCAGGTTGTTGTGGCTGTGACCTAGGCTTGTGGCTTCGGCTCCAATTGGACCCCTCGCCTGGGACTCTCCATGTGCCGTGGGTGCAGCCCTAGAGAGACAAAACAAAAAATATTTTACACGTGTATACATATATATGGGTGTCAACACAATAAATTGTAAAGATATAACTAGTTCCACAGGCAATGATAATGTATTGTAGTCCTTACCATGAACACTCCAAAGTCAAAACAGTAACTACGGGAGCTCCCGTTGTGGCTCAGTGAATTAAGAACCCACCTAGCATCCACGAGGATGCAGGTTCAATCCCTGGCCTCACTCAGTGGGTTAAGGATCCAGCGTTGCCGTGAGCTATGGTGTAGGTCACAGATGAGGCTCAGATCCCGTGTTGCCGTGGCTGTGGTGGAGGCCAGCAGCTGCAGCTCTGATGCAACCCCTCACCTGGGAACCTCTATATGCCCAAGTATGGCCCTAAAGAGACCAAAAAAAAAAAAGGACACCGGATGTCCCCTAACACCACTTTTCTCTGAGCTCCTGGTGAAAGGCGTGTGGGATTCGCTAGGAACGTGAGAGAAGAGTCAGGGAAAGGTGACAAAGAGGGCCCAGGGGTCCAGGGGCCAGCCGCGTCCCCGGAACCCCAGTGGGCAGGTCGCACTCCCGAGGGAGTAGAACCAGCCCGTGTGGCCTCACACCACGTGTTCTTCTGGTTCCTGATGTGGAAGCGCTTGGGTGACGTGGGTTGGCCGCGGCCCAAGTCACATCTTCCTGACGGAGGCACGTCCCCCTCGGATGCAAATATAAACGCACTGCCTTCCCCGCGGCACAGCCGCCTATGGGCACATCTGTGCTTCGCAGCCGTGTCCCTCTGTCCCCGCCCTGGCCACCCCCCCCGCAGACAGGTGTGCGTCCAGCAGACTTGCCTGTTGATGAACAGCCAAGGGTGTGTTCAGGGTCCACGGGAAGACAGATGATGTTCCCAGTTCCCTGGAGAAAAGAGAAGCATGTCTGCGACCTTCCCAACATGTGATCTTTTGCCCCCCCCCCCACCCCAAGGTGAGGGGCAACTAATTAAACCAGGGATGGGAGCAAAATCCTTCACTATCACCTCTGGCTGTTGAACCAAGCTTGTTTTTATTTCCTTTTGTGGCCACGCCTGTGGCATATGGAAGTTCCTGGGCTAAGGGTCAAATCAGAGCTGCAGCAGCAGGTCTACACCACAGCCAGAGCCACACGGGATCCGAGCCATGTCTGTGCCCCATGCCACCCCTTGTGGCAATCCCAGATCCTTCACCCACTGAGTGAGGCCAGAGATTGAACCTGCATCCTCGTGCTATGTCAGGGTCTTAACCTACCGAGCCACAATGGGAACTCCTGCAATTCTTTCTGGGTGTTTAAACCAGGTTTTTGGAGTTCCCTTGTGGCTCAGAGGGTTCAGGATCTGGTGTTGTCACTGCTGTGATGCAGGTTCAATCCTCGGCCCAGAAACTTTCACCTGCTGCGGCCAAGGCCAAAAGAAAAAAGAAAAACTTGACCTTCAGAAAACACAGGGAGGCCGCAACTCCAATGGGAAACCAGCCTTCGCGATGAAGGCACCCTTGAAATGAATGAATGTGCAAGAGAGAAGAAGGAATGAATGGAGATGTTTTAATCCCCTTGGGCAGCTCTCACCGAACAGCACCGCCTGGGGGGTTCAGCATCAGGCCTTTGCTCCCCCCCCCGCCCCCGTTCTGGAGGCTGGGAGCCTGAGTTCACAGCGGGGGGCAGATGAGTTCCGGGCGCGGCTCCCTTCCTGGGTGGCAAACAGCTGCCTCTTTGCTGAGTCTTCACCTGTTGGAGAGAATTCCCGTGCCTCTTCCTTTCCTTATAAGGACTTGAACCCCATCATGGGGCCCCCCCCATAGGACCTCATCTTACCCTAGTCACGTCCCAAAGCCCCCACCTCCTAACACTATCCCGCCGGGGATCAGGGCTTCCCCAGCACAGAGTTTTGAGGGCACACCACATATTCAGTGCATAGCAGAACTTCTTGCTCAGGCTACAGCCTTTATATTACACAGGAGCTGCTGCCTCTGGTTATTCTGGCTAAAGACTTGTAGATGACAAAATGGACGAGAGAGATCCACAAACGGGAGGTTTTAAAAAATATATATTATGGGAGTTCCCGTTGTGGCTCAGCAGATTAAGGACCTGAAGCTGTCTCTCTTGAGGATGCGGCTTTGATCCTGACCTTGCTCAGTGAGGTAAGGATTCAGCATTGCTGCAAACTGCAGTGTACGGGGCAGATGTGACTTGGATCTGGTGTTGCTGTGGCTGTGGCTACAGCTCTGATTTGACCCCCTAGCCTGGGAACTTCCATATGGTCCAGGTTCCGCTGTAAAAAGGAAAATTAAAAAAAAAAAATATATATATATATACATTGAAATAAAATGTGGCAGCATTTGGAGCATCTCCACAGGACTCATACAGGATGTTGCAAAATCCTAAATTGGTAAAAGATTTGTCTGAAGATCAACTTGTGGATTTTAACTGTACAGAGAACACAATTTGCTGATAGGTTTCCAGATTCTGTGCTGAAATCATAGCAGCATCAAGAAACTAGCCATTATCAAGTTTTGGTGCAGCATCCGAGAAGAATGTCCCCAGTCTGTGTGAAAAGTTGATTAAAATACTCCTCTCTTTCCTAACTACCCATGTGGTTGAGGCCAGATTTTCTTCATCTGTTTCAACCTCAACTATTATTGCAACAGAACAAATGGAGAAGCAAACGTGAGACATTGGTTCTGTTCTATTAAACCAGAAATGAGGACTTGCAAACATATAAAATAGTGCCACTCTTCTCCTCCCCCTAAATTTTTGGGAAAATATATTTATTTTTTCAAAAAAATACATTATTTATTTTAAATGGAATGGGTTTACTGTTGTTGTTACCTTTAAACGTAGTAAGTAAACAAATACCCACAATTTTCAGTTTCAATGTCTAAATATGGATTTAGAGAAAATATGGATATTTATAAATATCTAAATATTTCAGTTTTAATTTCTTTCTTTTTCCTTTTTTTTAAAAAAAAACTTTTATGGCTGCACCCACAGCATATGGAAGTTCCTGCACCCACAGCACATGGAAGTTGCATCTGAGTTGCAGCTGTGACCTACAGTGAAGCTGTGGCAACACTGGATCCCTTAACCCACTGCACCAGGCTGGGGATGGAACCCAAGCCTCCACAGTGACCCAAACCACTGCAGTCGGATTCTTAACTCATTGCACCACAGCAAGAATTCTGAGTTTTAATCTCTAATACAGAAAATATGGATATTCATAAATACCTAAAAATTTCCATTTTAATTTCTAACAGCATATATGGATATTGATAAGCTACCTAAACAAAAGTTCTTTGGGTTTGTCATTAGTTTTCCCAAGGGTCAAGGACTCTAGTGACCAAGCTGTTTGAGGACTTCTGCCACATGGTATAAATGAGGTTGCCTTTATGCTACAGTAAGAGCAACCCCATTTCCAAATGGCTAAAATATAAAGATAGTAGCTTGTAAGGGGAATTCCTGAGGTTCAGGGCATGTGGATTGAGGGTAATTTGAGGGTTGAATGTGGGTCTATTTGTGGCCAGGTTCTCTGTGTCTTGCGACCCTGCCCTTCGCAGGGCATTCACCAGCTTCACTCATAGCAGAAGATGGCTGCAGTAGCTCCGGCCATCACAGCTTCACCCACTAATATCTGGAGGCCCTATTAAGACCATTTCCTCCCTGTTTTACTCTTTTAAGTGAAGATCTCCAAGTTCCGGTTGTGGCTCAATGGATGAAGAAGCCATCATAGTCTCCATGACGACGAAAGCTTGATCCCTGGCCTCTCTCAGTGGGTTAAGGATCCGGTGTTGCCGTGAGCTGTGGTGTAGGTCACAGATGTGGCTTAGATCTGGTGTTGCTGTGGCTGTGATGTAGTCTGGCCGCTGCAGGTTTGATTCAACCTATAGCCCGGGAACTTCCATATGCCATTGGTGTGGCCATAAAAAGAAGAAAAGAGAGAAAGAAAAGGAAAGAAAGAAAGAAAGAAAGAAAGAAAGAAAGAAAGAAAGAAAGAAAGAAAGAAAGAAAGAAAGAAAGAAAGAAAGAAAGAAGAAAGAAAGGAAGGAAGGAAGGAAGGAAGGAAGGAAGGAAGGAAGGAAGGAAGATAGATGGTATTTTAGGAGTCCCCTGGTGGCTTGGCAGGTTAAGGATCCAGCATCATCACTGCAATGGTATGGGTTTGATCCCTGGCCCAGGAACTTTTATATGCTGTGGGCGCAGACAAAAAGAAAGGAAGAAAGAAAGCAAGAAAGAAAGAAAAAAAAGGAAGAGTGAAGCGCTCCTTCCAGAAGCCACCAGCTGACCCCTCATTTCACCAACACACAATGGGCCACAGAGCCCCTCGCTAAAACCGGGGTGCATGAATCCTGGAGGAATGTGGCAGCTCTGTTGACAATAAGGACAAGACAAATGGTGGTGGAACGGCAACCAAGAGCAGGTGCTGTAAATGCTTTGCTTATTTTCACACCACGTGGCTCGCCCTGATCATTTTTTCGTATCTCCCTGGGCTCACCTGATACAATGTGGAAACATAACTGCCACTGTGATGCGAGCAGACAGATACATACCCGCACTGCAGGCTTTCTCTTCTCCTTCTCACACTGGCCTTTCCAGTTTCATAGGCCTTCCAGCGATCCGATTGGTTGGCATCTTTTTCTGGCTTCTGGCCTTGAAACATGTCCCCCAAAGGGTCCTGTTCACTTTCCAACATTTCTGTGTCTGGGGTACCAATGACAGACCCATTTTCTCTGAATGGTGTCTTGCGAGAAGGCAGCTGCCTTTTGCAGTTGGCAAACACCTTTGGTCAGGCACGCGGGGGTGAGATGCGCCCTCTGATGTCGCTGATGGCGCCCACAGCTCACCAGGTGTCCCCTCTCCCAGCTTCCTGGAGACCAGCACACACAGGAACCTGCAACGCCCCCAGGAGGATGCCTGCTCTGGGTTTAAAAATGGACCTACCCTTTGCCCGGGGCTCTGGGAAGATTGCCTGTGACTTAGTGCCTTATGCCCTGCTTTGAGGGCACACAGGATGGAGCTGGTGGGAGGGCTGGGGTGAGCGTGGTGCAGAGACAGAGGCAGCCTGCTTGGGGGGGGGCGGTCCTCAATCTCTGCTTTCAGCATCTCTCTGGTTACCCTCATCCCTCTCTCCAGCTGCCACCGGCTTCCCACCCTCCCCAGTCACCCTGCTCCAGCTGTCACCTTCCCATCAAGTCCAAATGTCAGCCATCACAACCACGCTTCTCTGGCTTGAGGGTGCCTGGGTGGCGGTGCTTGTTAAGACAGGGGACCAGCTCTCTGACTCAGTTTTCTGACAGCAGGGGCACATCAAAGGGGAATTGGACAGGGTGCATTTCTCAGAATTTCCCAGGGGAACCTGATGCAGCCCCTGGTCCGGGGCTGAGCCAGGGTTCACTCTGGAGGATAAAGATGCAGGGAGAGCTGGGAGCCAAACACAGCCCAGCGTGCTGGGCTTGGGGAGGTGAGAGTTAGGTGATCCTCTTACAAATTTATCAACAGCTGGTATTATTACCCACCCTCCTGAGCGCTGGGTAGAACATGGAATTCCTAGGATTTTTTTTTTTTTTTCCCTTTTAAGGGTCGCACCCGAGGCATATGGAAGTTCCCAGGCTAGGGGTCAAATCAGAGCCACAGCCACAGCAGCACCCAACTCGAGACACATCTGCCACCTACACCGCAGCTTGTGGCAACGCGGGATCCTTAACCCACTGAGTGAGGCCAGGGATGGAACCTGCATCCTCACAGAGACTACGTCAGGTTCTTGATCCACTGAGCCACGACGGGGACGCCTTAGGATTCTTTATCAGCAGGACACGGTTTTGGGATGAGGTTGGAAGACTCTGCTTTCTCAATGTCAGGGTTTCGACTTGGCGATTAAGGCGCCGCCCACTTTGTCCCCAACCCATCAAGGCCATGCCAGGAACCACTGCCACCCGCACCCCCCGCCAGCCCGGAATGTCATTCTTGCACTTCCCTATGCCCTTTGAGTTGAAGAAACCCTCTTCTTCCCCCAGCCGATGGCTCCGTTTTAGCGACGTTGTCAAGATATCCAGAGGCTCAGTCTGGCCTGCAGACATTGTACCGCTGCTCCGCAAGGACCAGGCTGTGCACACAGCCCACGGGGGGCGGGGGGACGGGCAGAGAGGCCCGAGTCCTTTGCCTGCTGCCTTAGACCAGCCATATATTCATCGCCGAACAGATGTGCGTTTTGGAGACGGAGTGCCATGAGCTGGGGCCCTGCCCTTGTGTTTTCCAGCAGACCTCGCCCAGGTCTGTCACCTGGATGCGATTTCTTTTCTTTTTAAAGTCTTATTGGACTAGAGTTGACTTACAATGTTGTGTTAGTTTCGGGTATACAGCAAAGCACACCAGTCACCTCCATACCTATATCCATTTCTTTTCCCATCGAGGTTATCACAGCATGTTGACAGCACTTCTCTGGGCTGGACAGTAGGTCCTGGTTACTTATCCATTTTATATACAGCAGCACGCCTCTGTGAATTCCATCCTCCCAATTTTTCCCTCTTCCCCTCTGGTAACCGTGTAACCCTAACTTTGATTGTGTGAAATCTGTGAGTCTGTTTCTGTTTTATAAATAAGTTCTTTTGTATCATTTTCTATGAGAGTCCACATGAAAGGGATGGCAAAGGAGATGTCTTTCTGTGTCTGACTTCATTTGGTATGGATGGCTCTTGGTCCATCCTTGTTGCTGCAAATGTCATTTTTCATCCTTTTTCATGGCCCAGTAATATTCCGCTATGCATATGACCCACCTCTTCTTTATCCATTCCTCTGTCGATGGATTTGTAGGTTGTTTCCATGCCTTGGCGATTGTGAATAGTGCTGCTATGAACTTTGGGGTGCATGGGAGCTTTTTGAATTACGGTTTTCAGATAGATGTCCAGACTGTGGAAAGGAAGCCCACAAAAACAACTCCTGGATGAGATTTCTGCAACATCTCTGTGTCCATCAGTAACGGGCTGCTAAAAACACCTCCGGCATCTGTTCCCTGAGGCTGGCGGCTCTCCGTGGAGGATGCCATCCCCGTGAACAGATGTCCTGAGAATCTGGGGCCCCTTCTCCATGGCCTCTCCCCCTGTCACAGGAAATCCCTTTCTCCAACACACTCGGGAGTCCCTAGGGCTTTGAAGCCTGCCCAATCCCTGCTCCCCGTGGGGAGAATTCCAACAAAGAATCCCAGTCTGATGGGTGACGGGGGACGTCCACACTCTACGCCCTGATTGCTAATGAGGTTTTGCATTGGCCACGACCTCTCTCTCTTGGGCATTTAAAAGTTTTCCCCTGTCACTTCTTGAATCTAAATTGTATTGGTTCTCAAAGTGGGAGGTGTGGAAACCTGAGGTGGGGGGTTCCCCACGTTCAAGAGGTGCATGTAGGGCCAAAAGGGTTTTCTTTTTTAAAAAATTTATTATAGCTGACTTACAACATTCTGTCAGTTTCTGCTGTACAGCAGTGACCTGTTTGCACATGTATCATATATTCTTTTTCTCACATTATCTTCCATCCTGCTCCATCACAAATGACTGGATATAGCTCCCTGTGCTGCACAGCAGAACCTCATTGCTTATCCACTCCAAATGCTGGATCTACCAACTCATATGGAAGTTTCTAGGCTAGGGGTTGAATCCGAGCTGCAGCTGCAGCCTGCACCACAGCCACAGCAATGCAGGATCCAAGCTGCATCGGTGACCTACACCACAGCTCACAACAACGCCGGATCCTTAACCCCCTGAGCAAGGCCAGGGATTGACCTTCATCCTCATGGATACTAGTGGGGTTCATTACTGCCGAACCACATTGGGAACTCCCCAAACAGTTTTCCTAATACCACGAGGACCGCCTCAGCCTTCTAAAAAATGATGTTGCAGTTTGCACAGAGGGTGCAGAAGTGACATGGGGGGATCTGCTGGGGCAGCAGCCAGTGTGGTGGGGAGGTGACCCACTCCAGGACGCCTGCCCCCAACCCTTCAGGTGACATTTTTAGAGCAGGAAGCCCAGCTGTTCGGTTCCTGCAGAAGAGGAATGTCTAGTCCGTCTGTCCATACACCTCCTTAATCCCATAGGGTCCTGACAACGTGCTGGATGGA
Source organism: Sus scrofa (assembly GCF_054392235.1). NCBI lineage: Eukaryota > Metazoa > Chordata > Mammalia > Artiodactyla > Suidae > Sus > Sus scrofa. Next base: position 3,746,605 of record NC_139402.1, read on the forward strand.
GAAGACGACAGATGGGAGAATTCCTGAAATAACTGCCGGCTTTCTCTGCCTCCTGGTTTTTGGTTTTTGGTTTTATTTATTTATTTTTGCTTTTTACGGCCGCACCCAAGGCATATGTAAATTCCTAGGCTAGGGGTGGAATCAGAGCCACACTGCAGGCCTGCACCACCGCCACCGCCACAGCCACACCAGATCTGAGCATCTCCACACCCCACCGCGCTGCTTTCGGCAACGCGGGATCCTTGACCCACCGAGGGAAGCCAGGGATGGAACCCACATCCTTAGGGATACCAGTCCAGGTGGTAACCCACCCAGCCACAACGGGAACTCCTGCCCCTTCGTTCTTAGCCTCTCCCCTGGCCCCTGCCTGCTCCCTCTGACCCGCGCCCGTCTCCCTCTCCCACGCTCCACGGCTCCCGGGCTCAGACGACGACTCACCCACTTAGGCAGGCACGCATGCGCACACTCCTGACCTCAGGCATCCACGCGCACGTGCACGCGCGTTTCAGAACCTTCACGCATCCACTGCTTCGGCCACCCCGTCCTTCATCCGCTCGCGCGTGTGCTCCGGAGCCCAAGCGCCCGTGGCTCCGGCATCCACGCACCATCCCCGCCCACGCGACCCTTTCCTGCCCCGTGCGTTCGCGCAACAAGATCACGTTCCCAAGCACGCTGGCTGGGACGTTTCCAGCGCGGCCTCTGCCCGGGCGGCGCGCTGGCCTCGGGCCCGCCCCTGGGGCCCTGGCAAACATTGACTCTGGGGCTGGAGGGTTAAAGGTGGCACGTCCGCGTCTATACGCCGCCGCAGCCTCCTGCGCTCGGCGGGAACGGGGGCCCTGGGAGGCACGGGGGCCGCCGCCCCTTCGCGGCTCTCGCTCCCGGGCCCCCGGCGCAGGGCAGCCGGCGGGGGGCGGCGGCGGGCAGAGGGGTGGGGCCCGAACCCCAAGGCCGAGGGGGCGGGGCCGGGCTTCCTGAGAGCGGCGGCCAATCGCGGGCCGCGGGCCGCCCAGCGCGGGGGCTGCGCTCCAGGTATTGGTAGTTGGGGGCGGGGGCGGGATCTGGGCAGGGGGCGCGGGCCCGGGCAGAGGCTCCCGGAACGCGAGAGGTACGCGGCGTACGCGGCCGGGGCGGAGGCGTGGTCCCCGGGCAGCGGCTCCGGGAGGGCGGGCGGTGCCGGGGGCTGGGGCTCAGGAGGGGGCGCAGGCCCGGGCAGAGGCCCCCGTAGGGCAGGAGGTAGGCGCAGGCTTCGGGGGCGTGGAGGCGGCCTAGGCGCGGCGGAGACCGGGCGACGAGGCTGCCTGACCTCGGAGGACGTGTGGGAGGCAGGGCGCGGAGGAGGCGCCGGGAGAAGCTGCGGGAAGGCAGAGGAGGTCCTGGGCGCCGGGCTGCGGCTGGGTTGGGGGGCGTGGAGGCCGTTGGGCGCTCCGGGGGCCCTGGGAGCGGCGTGGGGGGCGCACCCACTGCGGGCGTGCGGAGGTGCAGGGCGCAGTGGCGGCCACCGGGTGAAAGGAGAACCGGGCGGGGGGCGCCGGGCCAGGCTGCAGCAGAGGCTGCCCTGCGCGCGGCGACGCCCCAAGGACTGGAGAGCGAGCGGTGAGGGAGGCGGGGGCGCGGGAGCTAGTGCCGGGCGCGGCGGGGCCACAAGGACACCCAGCGGCCACGGGCCCGGGGACAGAGGCTGCTCCGGAGCCCGGAGGAGACGTGGGGCGGGAGGGTGTCCCGGGCACAGCAGGGCGGCAGGTGACCCGGGGGAGGGGTGCAGGGCGGTGCTGGGTAGGGCCGCAGCCACGGATGCCTGGAATACTGAGCTGTGCCCTCCCGCAGGGTGCAGCTCTGCGCGGGTCCCCTGGAGAGACGCCTCCTCATAACCCGGCTCACGGCCGCAGGGGCGGCCCACCGCGTCCAGGCGCCCCCGGTCCCTCGGTGCCCTCCAACCGCCGCGCCTCAGACCATGCCGGGTGAGTGGAGAATACGCCTGTGCTCAGCCCCCCTGCTCATGCTGGGTCGGGAGCGGGGGTGGGAGAAGGAGCCCCCCCCCCCCCCCCCGCTTTGCTTGCGAAAGATCGCGCCAAACCCTTCCTGTCCCAGAACGCCCCCCTCTCCGGGACTGCACAGGCTGGATGTCAACAGCCGGGAGGAGGCGCCTTTTAGTTTGGTCAAGGGGCGCTGAGATTTGGTAATTTTCCTTCTGTAACACGTAATAACCCTCGGCGATTAAATGGGCCGTTTTCTTGGCAATCACGCAAGTGTGTGAGTGGCACAGTTGAGGGGACTCATGGGACTTTTATGTTCTTAAAACTCTGGGTAGAGAGAGCCTTTGGTTCTTCTGAGTTCAGACGTATCATTTGTGATTCCGGTACAGACAGAGCAGAGCAGAGCAGCAGGCTGAGGATGGCCAGGCGGCTGGGGACATGGGCAAGGCCTGGTCCCCCGAGGCTGAAATTCGCTCCTGTCTGCCTGCCCTTGGGTTTTGGGGGATGTCTGCTTTAGCCTCGCAGTGTGGTGATCTTACCCTCTTGTGGTCTAGCCGTGGTCTGGGAGACACCCTCTCCTTGCCCCAGATCAAGCCTGATCATTCATGAATGCCTTTAAAAAAAACAAAATCAAGGGAGCTCCCGTTGGGGCTCAGTGGTAATGAACCTGACGAGCATCCATGAGGATGCAGTTCTGATTCCTGGCCTCGCTCAGTGGGTTAAGGATCCGGTGTTGCCCTGAGCTATGGTGTAGGTTGCAGACACGGCTTGGATCCTGCATGGCTGGGGCTGCGGCATAGGCCGGCGGCTGTAGCTCTGATTCTGGGAACCTCCCTGGGCTGGGAACCTCCATAGGCTACGGGTGCAGCCCTAAAAAACAACAACAAAAATTGCTTTTTATGGAGAGAGGCTGTTTTCCTCCTACGAGCCCCAGAGAGGAAAACGGGTAGGGTGGAAAAAGCCCCTTTCCCAGTGTGGGCTGTAAGATTCCGTTCAGAGAAGCAGCAAAGTCTGTCTGCTGCAGGGAGCGGTTTGGAAGGCTCCATCCAGGTCAAAAACCACGATTTCTGCAGACCTGCGAGGGCCCGAATAAGGGTGGCATTCAGACGCAGGGCCCCCGTGCCGGAATGTGCTGCAAAGATCCCATCTGGGTGTTCCACGCTTGGCGGGGAACAAAAAACACCTTTGAGTAAAAGAGGAGGACAGAGGAGGAGGCCAGCGATGGTATTTTGGGGTGGGGGCGGCTGGAAGGTGGGTGGGGTGGAGGGCGGACAAGGAGTGGAAGTAAACACGTCTTCAGACTCGTCATAAAACTGTCAGCCACCCCGGCTTCCGGATGGACCTGGTTTTGCAAGACTCTTTGTGTTTTTCATCCTGGGGGTTGGAAGACAGCGACCAGCTCTGTTTCTGTGTTCTTCCCCTGCGCCCACCCCCCACGTGCCCTCCCCAGAGCCGCTTGCATGGACACTCAGCTTTTCCACGCGGGGGACCTTGGCTCGTTGGGGTGTTTTGGATGCCACGCTGAAACTCCATCAGTGGGAGTTGCTTGAAGGAAGCGACGTTCTCATCCTCTGAGACAGGAAAATCCGTGGCAAGGTCTGTCTTTGCACTTGCATTATATTTTCTTTTCTTATTTTTCTGGCTGCACCCGGGGCATACGAAGTTCCCGGGCCCAGGGATTGAATCTGAGCCAGAAGCTGGAAGCGATGCCGTATCTGCAGCCAACACCAGATCCTTAACCCACTGTGCCTGGCTGGGGATCGAACCTGCGCCTCTGCAGTGATCCGAGCCGTTGCAGTCAGATTTTTAAGGTGCTGCACCCCAGTAGGAACTCTGAGATGGAGACGTTATCCACGCCTGGTTTTGCAACATCACGCATGGGCCCCCCGGGGCCAGCCTTTGGAGGTGACAGTCTTTTTACCCAGATTGTGACACTGAGTCTTGGGGTTTCTGGAGAGCGGGTCTTCTCTCCAGAGAGCTGTCTTGTCATCCTGTTAACATGACCCAGAATGAGCAAATGCATTCATCTGATCCATCCCAAGCCGAGGGCGAACCCAGTGTTAGCATGAAACCCTGTCTACAGACGCAGCCCTGACTCTCTCCTCCCTGAGAACCAGAACCCGTGGACAGGTGCCCGGCCCCGCTGCCCTGTCACACTGGAGTCCACACAGCCCACGCCTCAGCCCTCTCATCCCCAAACCTCCTGGATATGGCTTCCTATCTGCAGACCGCGACAGTTCCACCCGCCCCAGGACCTCTCGGCTCCTGCCTGCCTTTGACGTTGGCGTTTCTCCTGCAGGAACAGCTGACGGGTCCCCACGAAGCGGTCAGGAGCACGGGGTGGTTGAAATCGTGCTCGGTCTGGTCACTGGCTCTAGGGCTCTCCGGTGAGGGAAGCCGACTTCAAAAAAAAAAAAAATCAGTCGTTAGGTGCAAAAATGTGCAGAGGCTTCCGACCGTTGAAAGGACCGTGGCAAATGCAGAAAAGCGTGTCTTGGGGAGCTTTTCATGTCTTTGCGTTGCCGTCCAGTTAGGAAGAATTTAATGCGCATTTCTAGATGAGAGATGGATAGATGAAAGATAATGGTAGGTAGATGGAGTGGTAGATACTAGATGAGAGGTGATGGGTGGATGGATGGATTAGACAGACAGACAGATGGATAGATGAAGAGATAGGATACATGGATGGACGGACGGATGGACGGACAGATGAATAGATAAGTGATAGAACCGATGATGCATGGATGGATGGATAGATAAGAGAAGAGATATCGTGAATGAATTGATAGATAGATGATAGAATAGATGTGATGGCTGCCTGGCTGGGTAGATAATAGAATGTGTATCTTGGATGGAGGGGTGGATAGATGGGGAGAGAGGTAGATGGTAGACTAGCTGTCATGGATGGGTGGTTGGATGGACGGGTAGGTAGAAGACCCACCCCTGATAGATACGCCGGCAGAGAGATGGCAGGGCGATGGAGGAGTCCGTAGGTATCTTTGGGTCTGCAGGCGTGAGCTGTGACACCTGCTGCCTGTAAAACTCAGCTCCCAGTGGAAATGCCAGGAATTCTCCCTCCTCCTTCATCCAAGAAGCCGCTCAGGCCTGCGTAGACAGAAGCGGGTTGTCCCAGACGCCCTCGGGCCTTGACCCCAGGGGCCTGTCAGGAGCAACAGCGGCAGCTGCAGGAAAGCAGCCCCCCACTCCCACCCTGCGGCCCCCTCAGGTTGCGTTTGGCGTGATGTCTGGGAGCCTGGCTCTGGGGACACAGGGGGGCTGGGAGGGGAGGCCGCGCTGGTCTTTGCCACTGAGTTCTGTGTGTTCTGGGGACATGCTGTGAATTCTGATTTCTGTAGACGGCACACGGGCAGTTGCCCAAGGCTCGGGTTTCTGGGTCGTGTTGTTTCTATGCTGGCAACCAGCTCTCGGGGCCCCAGAATCCTCTTGTTTAAAAGTCCCTGCAAGGTCAGTGGCACGAGTTGCCTGGACTCAGAAGGCCGTCAGTCAGTCAGCGGGAGCTCCCGCCCTGTCCCGAAGACATCGGGAAAGAGGACCTTAGGGTGAAGGCACCCGCAGCTTTCCCTTCCCCGTCTCCTCAGCCTCCCCGAGGTGACGTCTTTCCGACACCCGGGTGGTGTGGAATCTGATTGATGGGTTGGCGTGGCTGTTGCTGCTCAGAGTCCAGTTTTTGCCAGCGGTGCTGGCGTCCTCCAGCTGAACTCATGATGCAGCCTTTGCATCCTTCTTTCACGTCCGTTCCCCCGAGACTCGGATGCTTTGCGTGAGTTTCTGAGACTTGCATGGGAAGTAAGATCAGGGGTTTGAGCTCGGCCCCTCTCCCGGGGTGTCGTGGCACCAGGAGGTTGATCTATTGAAGTAGAGGTGCTTTACAATGTGGTGTTAGTTTCAGGCGAACGGCAAAGGGACTCAGGCAGAGACCCATATTGATGCTTTTTCAGATTCTTTTCTTGTACTCGTTACGCAATATCGAGCAGCGGTCTCTGCTATACAGGAGGTTTTTGTTGTCTTTCTGTTTCATGCATCTGATAATTGCAAACTCCTAATTTATTTCTTGTCCCATTCCCCTTGGGTAAGTGTAGGTTTGTTTTCTGTGTCTGTGAGTCTATTTCTGCTTCTTCTTTTTTTTTTTTTTTTGTCTTTTTAGGGCCATACCCACAGCATATGGAGGTTCCCAGGCTAGGGGTCCAATTGGAGCTACAGCTGCCGGCCTACACCACAGCCACAGCAATGTGGGATCCAAGCTGCGCCTGCAATCTACACCACAGCTCATGACACCACTGGATCTTAACCCACTGAGTGGGGCCAGGGATCAAACTGGCATCCTCATGGATACTAGTTTGGGTTCGTTACCACTGAGTCACAATGGCAACTCTTTTTTTTTTTTTTTTTCTATTGCTATTTTGTAAATGAGGTTTTTTGCATCATATTTTAGAATCCACATATATAAATGATATCGTATAATGTTTGTCTGATTTGCTTCAGTTATATGGTAATCTCTAGGTCCATCCATGTCACTGCAAATGGCATGGTTTCATTTTTCATGACTGAGTCGTATTCCATTGTGTCTAGGTACTGCATCATCTTTATCCATTCCTCTGTCGGTAGACATTTAGGTTGTTTCCATGTCTTGGCTTTTGTGAATAGGTTGCAATGAATATAGGGGTGCATGGATCTTTTTTCTTTTCTTTTTTTTTTTTTGGGCCCTGCCCACGGCATGTGCAAGTTCCCAGGCCAGGGATTGAATCTAAGCCATAGCTGCAAGGGCCTACACCACCGCTGTGGCAATGCTGGATCCTTCACCACCTGTGCTGGGGATCGAACCTGTGCTGTTGCAGAGACAAATGGCTCCTTAACCCACCGCACCCCAGAGGGACCTCCTGTGCTTGGAAATTTTAATCATACTCTGCTTGGCCTCGTCTTGTGTTGGGGATGTCCTCTTACTTTCGTGTGTGTGCGTGTGTGCACGCACACACACGTGTGTTTTGGTTTTTTGGTTTTGTCGAAGACACATTTGGGGGTTTTCCTTTGACGTGAAGGGGTGCACGTGAAACGTTCCCGATGCGTGTTGTAGACACCGAATGGTTCCTCGGTATGAGCCGTGAAGCTGGAGAGGGTCAGAGGTCACCATGCAGCCTGTGCTCCCCTGAGAGCCGCCAGGAACCTAACCCTGATGTTTCTGTCGCTGCCCACAGTGTCTGACCAGGCGTTCGTCACGCTGGCTACCAATGACATCTACTGCCAGGGGGCCCTGGTGCTGGGGCAGAGTCTAAGGAACCACAGGGCGACCCGGAGGCTGGTGGTGCTGGTCACTCCTCAGGTGTCCAGCCTGCTCAGGTAAGCTGCAGACACCCGCTGAGTCTTCCTCCCCTAGAAGCAGGTTTTCATGGGTCTGGACCAGCGGCCGTCCTGGCGGGCTTCGGACACTTCCCAAATCCTTCTTAGAGTCAGGGAGGAGTTCCCGTGGTGGCTCAGTGGGTGAAGAACCCCATGCAGTGTCCGTGAGGATGCAGGTGCGATCCCTGGCCTTGCTCAGTGGGTTAAGGATCCGGCTTTGCCACAAGCTGCTGTGTAGGTCACAGATGGCAGCTCGGATCCAGTGTGGCTGTGGTATGGACTGCAGCTCTGATCCGAGCCCTAGCCTGGGAACTTCCATATGCCGTGGGTTTAGCTGTAAAAAAGGAAAAAGAGTCAAACTGGGGAATCTGCCAGGTGTATGGTTGATCGCAGAATCCTCACAGACAACACTGTGTGTGGCTCCTGTTCCTTGTCTCAACTATGGAAATTCAGAAGCCGGTTATTTTTTGTGTGTGGTGTGGGGGGGGGGACTTTGAAAAGCAGTACTCCTGGAACTCCCTGTGTAGTGCAGGGGGTTCATGATCCAGCTTGTCTCTCTGGAGGTGCTGGTTTGATTCCCAGCCTGGCACGGCGGGTGAAGAGGATCCGGTGTTGCTGCAGCTGTGGCGTAGGGCACAGCTGTGGCTCGGATGCCACTCCTGCCTGGGACCTTCCGGGTGCCCTGGGTGCAGCCAAAAAAGAAAAAGAAAGAAAAGAAAAACAACTGTCCTGAGCTAGGTTAGCGATTTGTTGGACCTTTTTATTGACGCATAGGTGCCTTTCAGGGTCGTGTTCACTGCAGGTGTACAGCAAAGTGGTTCACTTATACGTAGCCATCTACTTGTTCTTTTTCAGATTCTTTTCCAGGCCAGCTGATTACAGTATATTGAATACAGTTCTCTGTGCTGTCTAGTAGGTCCTTGTTGTTTGCCTCTTTTATATGCAATAGTGTATGTTTGAATGCCAGCCTCCTAAATTATCCCCCCCTTCCCCTTTGGCAACTACAGCAAGTTAAAAATTGAAGCCCCCCCCCCCGTCTCTTTGTCCTTGCACGTGTAGAATAGAATAGGCTTCCGTTTCCTGTTGCATTTTCTGTTTCCTTTTGTTGTATTTCTCCCTGTGAAGGGACGTACGGGTATGTGCGGTGGCCGAGCCGTGCTGTTGCCTCCCGGTCTAGGAGTATGTGCGGCAAAGGGAGCTCCCAGGCCAGAGATCAGAGCTGAGCTGCAGTCACAATCTAAGCTGCAGCTGCAGCAATGCCAGCTCCCTAACCCACTGTGCTGGGCTGCAGATGGAACCCATGTCCCAGCGCTCCCAATATACTGCCGATCCCCTCGCCCCACAGTGGGAACTCCTCTTTTTTTTCTTTCTTTAAAGTGTTATTGAAGGAGAGATGCATGGACGCCTGTGCGTGTCCTGAATGTGCCAAGAGATACAAAGTGAGGCAGGGACAGCTGTGCTTGTCTTGATGGTGTAAAAAGAACAGCTGGTGGAGGGCACTCAGCAGGGAGAGGGACTGGAAGGGCAGTGAGGACAAGGGGCCGGCTGGATGTGTGATGGGAGGCAGAGAAAGATGCAGAATGGAAGGGACCTGCTGACCACGTGGCCTGGGTCCTCAGAGCTGGCATGTCCTGGGCAGCCTGATGGCAGGCAGCTGGGTGGAGCCACCAAGAGCTTCCTGCATGGACTCACTCAGGGGAAAGCTCAGCATCCTCCTGGGTGTGTGGGGTGTTCCTGCTGGAGCTGCTGGCCTCCCCCTTTCCCAAGATCCCCAGGCACGGGTGGCCAAGCTGGAGCCTTTGCCTCTCAGCATCCCACATACTACCAAGAGGAGAGCCTATGAGTTCTTGTAAGGTGTATGCGCCCTGCAGAGGGTCTGAGAAAGGACAGGGGAGACCCTGGGATGGCGGGGGACAGAGGGGTTGGCAGGGCCCAGGCTGAGTGGGACACCCAGGGGCATTGCGTCACCCACCACTGCAGCAGTCACAGTATCTCTCCAAGGGCAGCCTTGGCCAGCGGGGACCGGGAAGGGTCCTGCCAGGAGGGGTCCATGCCTTGTTTCCTGGGTAAGCTGAGTGCCACAGAGGGTGGGAGGGAGGGGATTTAGGGTCTGGGAGGCACGTGGACATGGCTTAAAATCACCAGGCAGGGTTCACCTTGGGAGGTCACAGGTGACTGTAGACTCAGGTAAGAGAGATGGTGTTGCCGTGATGCTGTGCATGCCTGGCGTCAGGTCACCAGGGAGACCATGTCTTCCTGCTGATGCTCCCTGGTGACCGATGGCCTTGGGAGTTAGCTGTCCCTGTGGAGAGTGAGGATCTTAGTGGAGGAAGAGAGAAGACAGTGTTACTTCTTCTTCTTTTTTTTTTTTTCATCAAGCGAATTCTCAGGAGTTCCCATTGTGGCTCAGCAGAAATTAATCCAACTAGTATCCAAGAGGATGCAAGTTCAATTCCTGGCCTCGCCCAGTAGGTTAAGGGTCTGGCGTTGCCGTGAGCTGTGGTGTAGGTCGCATAGGTGACTCGGATCTGGCTTTGCTGTGGCTGTGGTGTAGGGTGGCAGCTGCAGCTCCTATTTGACTCCTAGCCTGGGAACTTCCATATGCGGCACCTGTTTCCCTAAAAAAGCAAAAGAAAAAAAAGAGAGCGAGCGAGAGAATTTTGGAGAGGGATGCTTTAAAATGGAGAGGTACCTGATCTATAGTTCAAAGCACATGAAATTATCTCAACAAACAATGGTGTATTTGGATTAAATTTACCAAGTTGAAGAAACACCACAGACAATGGGTAACACCCAGCTTGAGAAAACCAAATAAAAAAAACATATACATACACACATATATTCATATATATATATATATATTTATATATGAATTTTTAAAGTTGTAGTGGTAACAATTTGGATACGCATCCAAGATGAACAGAAGCAAGCTTGTCTGCAAGAGGAAAAAAATCTAGATTACCTCCCTACAATATTTAAGGTCAGAAAAATAAGACATAAAATCATGGAGCCATAGTTTAGCATCTCAGGAGTTTTATACCCAGCTAAGTGTGTCAATGGAAAAAGAGTCTCAAGCATGCAAGTATGTAGGATATTTGCTGCTGAAAAAAAGTGGTCGGATACTGACCAAACACTATATGAAAATACAGAATTTAATAGGAAAGCCCTTTTTAACAGGACAAGGAGCAAGTAAAAACCTAATATGAACAGTAAATAAGGGCTGTAAATGTATGCACAAAACTATGTACACTTAAAAGACTATGTATTACTCACAAGTATTTATTTCATAAAGGATAGACAGAGAAGTATCAGATAAGGCCTAGAGGAGAGGAAAAAATGGATCATGACACTGTTTTCTGAGTATTCAGGTAAATGATGCTGGATGATGAGAAGGTGTGGCATTCATATTCTCCTTGCACTGGTCATGAGCCTTTATGCGCCAGCAATCATTAGATAAAACATATAAACAAAACCTAGTAGGTACACCTGGAAATGCAAAGAATGATATTGAGACACTCCCGTTTCGTCCTCCTGGACTTTAACTGACGGATAAAGCAAACACACAAGCAAACTGGCCTATGAATAATCTATAAGATCGCTCTTAAAATGCCATGCATTATGCACGCAGCGTCTTTTCTCTCATCAACCATGGACACTTAAAAAAATTGATTTTGCATCAAGGGTACAAGGAGGCTTTTAATATGTTACTTGGAGCAAGAATTGAATGTTGTATTCTTTTTTTTTTTTTTTTTTTTTTTTGCTTTTTGGAGCCATACTCACGGCATCTGGACGTTTCCAGGTGAGGGGTTGAATCGGAGCTACAGCTGCCAGCCTGCACCATGGCCACAGCAAGGCCAGATGGGAGCCTCATCTGCAACCTAGACCACAGCTCATGGCAGTGCTGGACCCTTAACCCACTGAATACGGCCCAGGATCCAACCCATGTCGTCATGATGGATACAAGCCGGCTTCGTTTCTGCTGCGCCATGACGGGAACTCCTAAATGTTATATTCTTCAAATGTATATAAAATAAATCTAGATGTTAATAGTGAAACTAAAACAAAAGAAAAAACAAAATCTGTGTTCCTTGGGACATTTTAAAGGAGAGATTCTTTCCTAAAGAACTTGAAGAGTGAACCAATGAAAGGTGGAATCAAGTATTTTTAAAACGATTGTACCCGAAACTAAAAATCAAGTATTTTTAAAACGATTGTACCCGAAACTAACACAACACTGTAAATCAACTATAGTGCAGCTAAAAAAAATGATAATTGCACTGTGGATGCTTCATATACAAACCAAAGAGGACAGCTAGACTAGCTGAAATCAGTAAAGAAATCATCCAGTTCAAAAAATTTTAAATTAAAACAAAAGATATACTTAGGACAAACAGGAGGAAGCGATTCATAAAGGAACATACAAAAATGAATAATTAGAAACAAGAAAAACAGCCAGTTGTTGGATCATTTAAAAATAAACTTTCAGGAGTTCCCGACGTGGCTCAGTGGAAGTGAAGCTGACGGGCATCCATGAGGACAAAGATTCAATCCCTGGCCCTGCTCAGTGGGTCAAGGATCTGGCATGGCCGTGAGCTGTGCTGTAGGTCGCAGATGTGGCTCGGAGCCCGCGTTGCTGTGGCTGTGGTGTCGGCTGGCAGCTGCAGCTCCAATTCAACCACAAGCCTGGGAACCACCATTTGCTGCAGGTGCAGCAAAAGACAATAATAAATTCAAGAAAACATAAAAATTAAAAGGCAGTCATTTGGATATAATTTAGATTTTAAAAGCAGCTACCGTATGGAACACTTTGTTGATAATATCGAAGGCAGTGATGAAATACTTGATCCTTTCAGCATAATTCAGATGATCCACACCCAGAGCAGAGGAAGCAAAAGACAGGTAACAGTGGGCGAAATTGAGCGTGTCATCCAAGGCTTATCTTGTGGAAAGGCCCCGGGGCTGGGCTGTTAAGGGAGGTTCTGTAAAATCCGGCACAGTGAATTAATTTGCACACAAAAAGAAAGATCTCAGAGAGGGATCATTTACAAAGAAGAAAGTACAGCCCTGGGAGCTGTGTCTCGTCACTTATGATGGAGCTTGATCATGTGAGAAAAAAGAATGTATACACGTCTGTGGGGCTGGGTCACCTTGCTGTGCAGCAGTAAATGGACAGGACACTGTAAACTAGCTATCATGGAAAAAATAAAAAGTATTATAAAAAAAAAGGTGTAAGCATTCACAGTAAAAAAAAAAAGTATGATACCTGTAGAAAAGGAAAAATCAATCTATAAAGGACTCGGTTCAGATATATCAACGATTCTATTAAATATGAATGGATTAAAAATCTTTTTTAAGAGGGAGAGATGTTCACCTTGGGAAAATAAACATAAAATCCAGCCATACACTCTACCTGTGCAGGAGACAGCTTGCAAAAACTTGAAAATCAAGTGGTGTGTGTCATACTGTATATTCTGTTGTCCAGTCCAGTCCTGGACCCCTCCTTCTATTAGTGGTCATGGTTCTTCTAATCTCTTCCCATCTATAAGGGTTTTTCCTTTATTATTTTATTGTATTTTGTTTTATTTTATTTTATTTATCTTTTTAGGGCTGCACTAACGGCATATGGAGGTTCCCAGGCTACGGGTTGAATCACAGCTATAGCCACCAGCCTACACCACAGCCACAGAAACACAGGATCTGAACTGCATCTGTGACCTACACCACAGCTCAGAGCACCACCAGATCCTTAACCCACTGAGCGAGACCAGTGATCGAACCCGCGTCCCCAAGATTCGTTTCTGCTGTGCCACGACGGGAACTCCAGTTCTTCCTTTGTTTACTTGTGATGATCCTGACTCTTTTAATTGAAGTATGGTTGCGGTACAACAGTCTATAAGTTTCAGGTGTACGACATACTGAGTTTTTTTTAAGTTTAAAGTTTTAAAGATTATATATTTATAGTAATGATGAACTATTGGCTAGATCCCCTGGGCTGTACTGTATGTCCTCGGATTTATTTTATTTTATTTTATTTATAGGTAGGAGTTGGTACCTCTCGTGCCCCTCCCCCATCACGCCCCTCCCCCTCCCCACAGGTCACCACTCGTTTATCCTTTGGATCTGTGAGTCTGCTTTTTTGTCATTGTTGTTGTTGTTATATTCACTTGTTTGTTGTAATCTTCAGAGTCCACATATAAGCGATACTGTACAGTATTTCTTTCTCTTTCCGGCTGATTTCACTTAGTGTGATAATCTGCAGGTCCATCCCCATCGTTGAAAATGGCAACATTTCATTTATTTTTTTTCGGCAAGGTTTGTCCGGATATATGCCCAGGAGCCGGATGGCTGGGTCACACGGTGGTTCCATGTTTAGTTTTCTGAGGCGCCTCCATCCTGGTCTCCATCGTGGTTGTACCAGTTGACATGCCCCCCAGCAGCGTAGGAGGGTTCCCTTTTCTCCACACCCCCTCCAGCATGGGTGATTTGTGGGCTTAGGAATGCTGGCCATTCTGACGGGTGTTGGGTGGTATCTCGGGGTGGTTTTGATTTGCATGTCTCAGTGCTGTTGAGCAGGTTGTCATGTGCTCGGTGGCCATCTCCGGCTCTTCTTTGGAGACGTGCCTATTCAGGTCTTTGCCCGTTTTACCATTGGGTTGGGGTTTTTTTTGCTGTTGAGTTGTATAAGTTTTGTTTTTTTTTCAAATGGCTAAGTTGTAGGGCCTTGGCATATTTGAAGAGCACTGGTCAGCAGTTTCATAGAGTGCCTTTCAACTCGGGTTTCTCCAGTATGTTTTCGTGCTTGGATTACGTGCCTGCATCTTTGAAGAACAGTCCTCAGAAGTCAGGTACCATCTTCAGTAGATCCTATTACGGCGTCTGCGGTGTTAACTCCGTTTTGCTGTCAGAAACATTCATCTTGGTCCCCCAGGGGGTGTCGCCACTGTAAAATTATTATTTTTCTGTCTTTGTTGTTGATAAGTATCTCGGGGAGGAATGTTCAGACTTTGAAAACAAGCTCTTGCTCCTCAGAACCTTTACCCACTGATTTTGGGTCGGTCGGTGGATCTTGCCTGCAACAGCGAGAACCTGTGATATTCATCAAATGTGGTTTTTCTCTTTCCTTCATTCCTTCTGTATGTATTACCTGGATTCTCTCATAGCCAAGAGTTGCCTCTTCCCCTCATTCATGGCTGTGTCATGTGGGCGTTCCTGGGCCAGGGATGGAAGCTGTGCCACCGCAGCGATGCAAGCCACTGCAGTGACAACACCGGATCCTTAACCCATGGAGCCACCAGGGAACTCCTGAATATTCATTGTATACGTTGGGTGTGTTATTTGTTTTTTTGCCCAAACGGCTTCTGCTTTGGCTGCTGGGAGCTCCTCCTGATTGGCTTCCTGTATTGTTTTGAGATGCCCCCATCCTTTTTCTAGCACGCTCTTAATATTTTTGTCATCACAAGATATTCCAGGCTAAGATGAAGTAGAATTTAATTACACTATTTTTTGAATGGAACAGAGGCAAATTTCATGTGGCTGAAATGTACCCTCTTTCAAAATTTGAATCTCACACTTGTACGCAATGAGCAATGTAGGTTTGAATACATAAAGTAAAAACTTTTTTAAACATGATTTTTTTCCACTTTTGTTGGTTTAGCGTTCTGTCAATTTTCTGCTGTACAGCAGATTGACTCAGTCTCTCTCTCTCTCTCTCTCTCTCACACACACACACACACACACACATTCTTTTTCTCCCATTATCCTCCATCAGGCTCCATCACAAGTGACTAGATAGAGGTCCCAGTGCTACACAGCACTGCTTATCTACTCCAAAGGCAAGAGTTTGCATCTCTGAACCCCAGACTCCCCATCCATCCCAGTCCCTCCACTTCCCCCTGGGCGACTGCAAGTCTGTTCTCCAAGTTCACGGATGGCATTTGTCACGGCTGTCAAATTGGTTTCTCCCGTCTGGGCATCTCCTCCCCGCGGACCCCACCCTTTGCAAAGAGAAAAGACCTCCCTAAGGGGTGGCCCGAACCTGCCGATGTTCAGATTGTTTAATATGTTTTGCTCTTCACGCTTGCCCAAGTTTTCCGCATGAACACAACGCACCTGTGGGGCACAAACGCCGGACGGTGAGGGCGGCAGTGACGGCGATGGGGCTTTGGGGCCGTGTTTCCCGCGCGTGCGCAGCGAGGGAGCGCGCGCGTCCCGTGTTAAAGGGTCTCCCGTTTTCCTGGGGTGCGGCGTGTCTTCTCACAGGGTGATCCTCTCGAGGGTGTTCGATGAGGTCCTCGAGGTGAAGCAGCTGGACAGCGCCGACGACGTGCACCTGGCGTTTCTGAAGCGACCCGAGCTGGGAGTCACCCTGACCAAGCTGCACTGCTGGACCCTCACGCACTACAGCAAGTGCGTCTTCCTGGATGCGGATACCCTGGTGAGTAGGGGGCGGGGGCGGCGGCCTTGAGGACCAGACGCTGCGCTTGATGAGGGGCGCCTCCCAAAGACCACGCCTCCCCCCCACCCCCTCAGGCCGGCTGCTCGCTGGTGCCGGTGGGTCCCCCGCAGGTACAGTCCACCTGTACCACCAGCATCACGAGATCCGCATCAGGGAGAACATACCTGCGAGCGTTGGGCCACACCCTCCAGGACCCTGGGCTGCTTGAGTTCCTTCCCTAGAATGGGCTTTGGTCCCACCTTGTTTCATCTGCACAAAATAATCCACTTAGAAAAATAGTCTGCCTGCATCGTGTCGTGGATTATGCAGAGCTGATGGGGCTGGTATACCTGGCTTCGTAAGGCCTCCCCCCATGGTCATGTTAGGGAGTGACTCTCACTACAGGAGCCCAGGATGGGCAGTTTCAAAATCAGCCAACTGGATGGGAGGTCCCACTGTGGCTCCATGGAAATGAAGCCGACTAATATCCGTGAGGATGTGAGTTCGATCCCTGTCCTCGCTCAGTGGGCTGAGGATCCAGCGTTGCCATGAGTTGCAGTGTCAGTTGCAGATGAGGGTCAGATCTGGCATTGCTCTGGCCGCCAGCTGCAGCTCTGAGTCGACCCCTCACCTGGGAACGTCCATATGCCGCAGGTGCAGCCCTTAAAAGAAAGAAAAAGATAGAAACAAAACTCTCTGTTGATGTGTTTCCTGAAACCTGTGGGTCACCTTTGCCAGAGGAAAGAACGTTTAATTAGGAGCGTTCCTTGGACGATCTTGAGAACCTTGAGATAATGTCATTTCCGAGATGGTGCTACTTCAATCCCTTGAAATAAACCAGGGGCCTGTCTTAACACGCACATGCTTTCTTTGCTGAATATAAGCCTGAGAGAAGCGTGGCTGTCATGCAAAACATTTGGACACAAGTTGCCCATCTCTCAACACTCTGTTTCCCAGCCTGTTGCTTTTCTCCCTCACGTACCAGAGTTTAAGACACCTGCTGTGATTTACCGAGCCCGAGCTCGTCCTGCTGCCCACAGGACGGGCCAGTCCCGTGCCAGACAGGTGTTGGCGCGCAGAGGTGTGAATTGATTCAGAAAGACTAAAGCGCTGGTGGACTGGGTGTCCCGAAGAATCCCTGCGTTGAGTTAGAATTCAGGCTTCTTTTCTACGAAAAGGGGAGAGGGGGAAGTCCGGGTTCTGGTCAGAATTGCTTCCTTCCTGCACGTCTTTCACGCGTGGACCTGATGAGCATGTTGCCTCTGAGCCAGACAGAGGCATTTTTGCTTAACGCGCATGGTGTGGGAGGCAGTGTTCCCGGAGATGGGCCGCTATGTATACGTGATGCTAGAGGCCACGTGCCTTTCGTGATGAATGTGTAGCCAAAGCAATAGACTGCAAACATTCAAGTAAAAGAAACACATCAGCTCTGGCGTCACATTGGTTTTTCCCTGATTTATTGACGCTTGTGAGCAACCCCCCTTTAGTGATGAGCGTCTCCAGGTCGGGATGTTTCCTGAGAGCGAAACAAAGGAATGTTTGCCTCAAGCTCATTACGCAGGAGCCGGGCTCCCAGAGACCCGCCGTGACACCTGCCGCTTGCGGCCACATCCCTTTGGCCGTTAACTTGGAGCAAAGCAATAGAAAATAAACATTAAAGTAAAAGAAGCAGATGCAGTACAGAGTCAGATTGGTTCTGCCCTATTATTTATTTATGTATTGCTTGCTAGGGCTGCACCTGCCGCACATGGAGGTTCCTAGGCTAGAGGTTGAATCGGAGCTGCACCTGCCGGGCAACCCCACAGCCACAGCAACGCGGGATCCGAGCCACGTCTGTGACCTGCACCACAGCTCACGGCAGCGCCGGGGGATCCTTAATGCACTGAGCGAGGCCAGGGATCGACCCCACATCCTCATGGGTACTAGTCGGGTTCCTTACCCCCTGAGCCACCACAGAAACTCCCCTGTTACTCAGTGGGCCACAATGTGTACTTTAAGCTCCAGGCAGCATCCTTTTAGTCACTAACGTGGCGCAAAAGCAGTCGGATGCAAAGGCTAGAGAAGAAGAGACGGATGCCGTGCTGAGATTGGTTCCTCCCTGTGACACGCGGGCTCTCTTTCCCCAGGTCCTGGCCAATATTGATGAGCTGTTCGATCGGACAGAGTTCTCTGCAGCCCCCGATCCTGGGTGGCCGGATTGCTTCAACAGCGGGGTGTTCGTCTTCCAGCCCTCGCTGGAGACGCATGGGCTTCTGCTGCGGCACGCCGCCGACCACGGCAGCTTCGACGGTAGGCGACGGGGCCCCAGGTGACTGTGGGAGACGAGGGGGTCTGCCTGCATCGCGTGGGCTCACCGGCACATCCCCGCCGACACTCTGCTGCTGTGACTGGCAGCTTGACGCCAGTGAGAGAGGGGGCTCGAGGAACACGGCCAGGCAGGGTAACAGGAGGAAGTGAAGACGTTAGTAAGTGAATACACAGCAGAGAGAACCGCTGAAAATATCCTCAGTGAGTGTACAGAGGGCTCCTCCGTCCTGATCGCATGGCATGGGCAGACAGTCTTTCTCCAAAGGGCCGGATAGTGGTTGCAGCATCGTGGGCTGTACCACCTCTGTGGCAGGTACGTGTCCCTGCTGTTGTAGCGAGAAATCAGCCAGGGACAAGACGTCACTGAGCCTGGCCGTGTTCCAGCAAAACCTTCTGTACAAACACAGATGCGCGCTTTCATTGGCCAATCCCGGTATAGAATAAAGGGGAGACTTAACTGCGAACCAACCAGAAACCAGGTATTTGCCGGATCAGGCATCATGGATGGAGAAGATGCTATAGTTTTTATAATGTGCAAGAAAATACTAGACTATGGAAGAATTAGGATGTAAATTGGTGCAGCGCTGTGGAAACCGTATGGAGGTTCCTCAAAGGACTGAAAATAGAAACTACCATCTAACCCAGTAATTCCACTCCTGGGTGTATCTCCAAAAACACAACTCAAAAACACTAATTTGTAAAGATCCACACACCCCAGTATTCACAGCAGCACTATTCACAATAGCGAAGACATGAAACAACCTAAATGTCCATTGACAGAAGAATGGCTAAAGAAGATGTGGTCCATATGGAATGGAATATTACTCAGCCACGAAAAAGAATGAACCAATTCCATCTGCAGCAACATGGATGGACCTGAAGGGCATTATACATAGTGAAACACATCAGACAGAGAAAGTCAAATACCGTATGTTATCACTTATGAGTGGAATCTAAAAAATACAACAAACTAGTGAATATCACGAAAAAGAAGCAGACTTGCAATACGGCAGACAGAGTGGTGGTGACTTGTGGGGAGGGGATTAAGAGGTATAAGTAAAATAAGCTACAAGGAGATATCGTTGCACAGCCTAGGGAATATAGCCGATATTTTATAACAACTGTAAATGGAGTATAACCTTTGAAAATTGTGAACACCTCTTTTGTACACCTGTAACTTAACGTAACAGTGAAGCAACTGTACAAACAAACAAACAAAAAAAAAAAACAAAAAAAAAACATAGGCAGAAAAAGAAAGAAAACTTGGTTCTAGGTAAGGATGAGGAAGTTGACAAAAGTTGGCAGAAAGGATAGGGAAAGCAGTTGTCAGTACCTGGTAGAATTCGTTGGGCAGAAGGGAGAATTTGGGAGACCCTTCACGAGGTTATTAGCCATCGTTTGTGTCATCAGGGGAATTCTGGAGAGAGCACTTTTTAAATGAATGCTGTGGGTCCTCCGTCCCTTTTGAGATAACCATGGTGGTCAGGGAGCTGGGAGAAGGCATGCAATTTGTGTTTTCCCGCTACGCCCATCAGACACGTCTTGTGTCCTCTTGACGCTCTGCACCATTCGTGATTCACTTCTTTGGCTGTTTGTTGACTGCGTAGGGGCAGACCAAGGCTTGTTGAACAGTTTCTTCAGTAGCTGGTCCACGGCCGACATCCACAAGCACCTGCCGTTCATCTATAACCTGAGTAGCAACACGGCGTACACGTACGGCCCCGCTTTCAGACAGTAAGTTTTACGTGGAGCCCCATCTGTCTGCCTGCCGCTGCCGGTCACGGGTTCTCTCTCTCAGAATCCGTGCCATCTTTTGGCATCTTGGAGGGAAAAATCCCCAGGTCGTCCCTGCACCTGCTTATTTATCCGTTTATGTGAGAGGTAGTCAAGGCAGCAAGGCTTAAGGAGAGTGGTTCCCAAAGTGTTGCCCAGGGAACCCCCAGGGGTTCCCCGCCACTCTTTCCAGGATTTGTGAAGTCAGTGACTTAAAAAAAAAATTAATTCTGTGGGAGTTCCCGTGGCGGCTTAGTGGTAACAAACCCAACTAATATTACTGAGGAGGCGGGTTTGATCCTTGGCCTCACTCATCGAGTTAAGGATCTGGCGTTCTGTGCCTGGGGTGTAGGTCGCAGACGTGGCTTGGATCCTGTGTTGCTGTGGCCATGGTGTAGACCAGCCCTGTAGCTCCGATTCAAGCCCTAGCCTGGGAACTTCCATATGCTGAAGGTTCGGCCCTAAATGCCAAAAGTAATAATAATTCTGAGATGTTATTTTTCCCTTTTTCACTCCCATTTCCTCATAAATAAATTTGCGGAAATACCACGATGTGATAAAGCATTGGGCTGAATGCAGGTGCAGATAAGAGAAACCAGCTGTCCCCTATTGAAACAGTCAAGATGTCACTCTTATAACAAATTTTATTTTATTTTATTTATTTATTTTTGCTTTTTTAGGGCTGTGCGCCTGGCATATGGAGGTTCCCAGGCTAGGGGTTGAATTGGAGCTACAGCTGCTGGCCTGCACCACAGCCACTGTCAAGCAATGCAAGATCCCAGCTGCATCGGTGACCTACACCACGGCTCAGAGCAGCACCAGATCCTTAACCCACTAAGCGAAGCCAGGGATTGAACCTGCAACCTCATGGATGCTCGTCAGGTTCTTAACCCTCCGAGCCACAAGGGGACCACCTGCCCATCTTTACAAAACCCTGGATGTATTCTTCCTATTTTGGGAAATGTTCCCGGGGAGTTATATTTATGTTTCTTATTCTATGGAAGGTGAAAGACTGGGGACATTGATTGATTAACAGATTAGTATAATTTTCTTCCATTTTCTTTTCTTTTCTTTCTTTCTTTCTTTTTTTTTTTTTTTTTTGGCTTTTTAGGACCCCACGTGCAGCATATGGAAGTTCCCAGGCAAGGGCCTGTGCCACAGCCACAGCCACGCCAGGATCCTTAACCCACTGAGCGAGGCGGGGGCTCGAACCCGCGTCCTCGTGATACTTGTCGGGTTGGTAACCCGCTGCGCCACGCCGGGACCTCCCGATGACAGTTATTTCCCAGGACAGGAGGGACCTATGCTCTATGTTTCCTTGTCAGATTCGGCTCCAGGGCAAAGGTTGTCCACTTCCTGGGGTCCAGGAAGCCCTGGCACTACACCTACAATCCCGAGACGGGCTCCGTGTGCACGGACGGCGCCGGGGCGCTCAGCCAGCACCAGGCGTCCTTCCTTAACCTCTGGTGGAAGACCTTCCACCGCGGCGTCCTGCCTCTTTATGAAACTGTCCTGGAGGAGGGCGAGCAGACCCCCCCAGGACACACGGTAAGTACGCGTGTCCCTCGCGGTCCAAGAAGGAAGCCCCCAGGGGGATACATGGTCCCTGAGCAGGTGGGATGGGTTTTTCTTCCTGTCCTTCAGGGGTCGGCAGCATGCACGCAGAAGGATGCTGCAAGAGGCAGGCACCTGTTTTGTTCTTTTCCTTTTTTGGGTGCAGCATCATGAATGGTTCATGAGCGGACCGGCCGCTGTGGTTTCCAGGACGGGTGCTTCCACGGGTGTTTCAATGAGCCCCTGCATCAGGGCAGCAACCACTCGCAGATGAAGTGGCTCAAGATGAATGGATGAGAAATGCGGTTGGAGGCGACATTTGCCACTTTCCTGTCCTCCCCTGAAGGACCAGTCGGGGGAGGCAGTGTCTGAAGAGGGTATTTTGTAACGTGTTGATTGGCACCCATTTGATTTTTTTTTTTAATTTATTTTTTGGGGTTCCCGTCGTGGCGCAGCAGAAACGAATCCGACTAGGAACCATGAGGTTGTGGGTTTGATCCCTGGCCTCACTCTATGGGTTAAGGATCCGGCGTTGCTGTGAGCCATGGTTTAGGTCACAGACGTGGCTCAGATCTGGTGTGGCTGTGGCTGTGGCGCAGGCCGGCAGCTGTAGCTCCGATTAGACCCCTAGCCTGGGGACCTCCATATGCCATAAGTGTGGCCCTAAAAAGACAAAAGATGAAAAATATATATATTTTTTATGGACGTGTGGTTGATGTACAGTATCATGTGAGTTTCAGGTGTGC
Organism: Sus scrofa; assembly: GCF_054392235.1. NCBI lineage: Eukaryota > Metazoa > Chordata > Mammalia > Artiodactyla > Suidae > Sus > Sus scrofa. The sequence continues at coordinate 3,768,747 of NC_139402.1, forward strand.
AGCAGAACGATTCAATTATGCACATAGATTTATATATTCTTGTTCAGGTTCCTTCCCTGATAGGTTATGGCAAAATACTGGGTATGGTTCTCTGTGCTGTACGGTAGGTAGGTCCTTGTTGATTCTCTGTTTTATGTCTGGTCGTGTATGTATATTAATCCCAAACTCTTAATTTATTCCTCCCCTCTCCTCCTGATTTTTCTGGAGTTTGGGGTTAGCAGATGCCAACTCTGACGTTTAGAATGGATAAACAGTAGGCGTTCCCATTCTGGTTCAGCGGTAACGAACCTGGCTGGTATCCATGAGGGTGCAGGTTCAATCCCTGGCTTCACTCAGTGGGTTAAGGATCAGGCATTGCCATGAGCTGTGGTGTAGGTCCCAGACACGGCTTGGATCTGGCGTTGCTGTGGCTGCAGTGTGGGCCAGTGGCTAGAGCTTTGATTTGACTTAGAGCCTGGGAAGTTCCACATGCTGTGGGAGCGACCCTAAAAAGACCAAAAAAAGGAGTTCCCGTCGTGGCGCATTGGTTAACGAATCCGACTAGGAACCATGAGGTTGTGCGTTCAATCCCTGCCCTTGCTCAGTGGGTGAAGGATCCGGCATTGCCGTGAGCTGTGGTGTAGGTTGCAGACGCGTCTCGGATCCTGCGTTGCTGTGACTCTGGTGTAGGCTGGCAGCAATAGCTCCGATTCGACCCCTAGCCTGGGAACCTCCATATGCTGTGGGAGCGGCCCAAGAAATGGCAAAAAGACAAAAAAAAAAAAAAAAAAAAAAAAGATTAAAAAAAAAAAGGAATGGATAAACAGTAAAATCCTATTGTATAGCACAGGGAACTCTATCCAATCTCCTGCGATAAACCACAATGGAAAAGAATATGAAAAAGAATATATATTAAATATAAATAAAATATAAATAGATATGTTACATATAAATATTGCATGTAATATATCACATATCAAAGAATATATATATAAAGCTATCATTTCGCTGTATAGCAGAAATTAGAACAACATTATAAATCAACTGTACTTCAATTAAAAAAAACGAAAAGCCCTCCCTGCTCTCCAGAGTAGCGTTTATGCAGTGGATTTAACGAGGAGGCATGAGCCTGGCAAAACACCTTTTTTTTTTTTTTTTGTCTTTTTGCCATTTCTTGGGCCGCTCCTGCGGCATATGGAGGTTCCCGGGCTAGGGGTTGAATCGGAGCTGTAGCTGCCAGCCTACGCCAGAGCCACAGCAACGCAGGATCCGAGCCGCGTCTGCGACCTACAACACAGCTCACGGCAATGCCGGAACCTTGACCCACTGAGCAAGGGCAGGGATCGAACCCACAACCTCATGGTTCCTAGTCGGATTCGTTAACCACTGCGCCACGACGGGAACTCCAAAACACCTTTTAAAATAAGGTCCGAGGAAACTTTCTTTCTTTGTTGATTTTTACTAGCACCCTTTACTGGTGCAGTGGAGTCCAGGGTCGGTCAAGGCACAGGGGACCTTGGAAACGATGGATAGTTTGGTGTTTTCTCTGGTTTGGGTTTGGGTGGAGCTGGGCTTTCCAAGTAGACGCCACCGTTTCCTGCTTCTGTGCACGAGCCAATAAGCATTTATGCCGATCTCGTCCCCGATGAGAAGTTGCGGTGCTTTTCTGCCCAGCAGGCTGCTGCATCCGCGATTCTATGCAAAGAAAGTAAGACTCAGTGGTTCTGAGGCTTTTTTTTTGAGATAAAATGAGGTCGGGCATTCCTCTAGCGGCTCAGCAGGTTAAGAACCTCACATAGTGTCTGTGAGGATGCGGGTTCCATCCCTGGCCTCGCTCCGTGGGTTAAGGATCCAGTGTTGCTGTGGCTGTGCTGTAGACCTCAGCCGCAGCTCCGATTCGACCCCCTGATGCTGTGTGGTCCCCACTTAAAGCGTTCATGCCTTTTCCCACCTGTCACCCTCTGAGTGTTGGATCCGAATGGACGCTGTCTTGTCACCAGGAGCCCTGTGGACCTGGGGGCCTCTCTGTCAGCCAGAGGGCATGGGAGACCTCGCCTCCGCCCAGAACACATACGGCTCACCTGCAGGTTCTCGGGGCACAGCATCACAGGAGCACATGGCATCCATTGGCCGTGCTTCTGGGTTTTTTTTCTTTTTGGGGCGTATGGAAGTTCCCAGGCTCGGGGTCTAATAAGAGCTGCAGCTGCAGGTCTGTACCACAGCCCCGGCAACACCGGATCCGAGCTGCATCTGCAACCCACACTGCAGCTTATGGCAACGCCGCATCCTTAACCCACGGAGCGAGGCCAGGGATGGACCTCGCATCCTCATGGACTCTGTGTTGGGTTCGTAACCCGCTGAGCCACCACAGGACCTCCCCACGCTTCTGTTTACTGAAATCGGATGGGTCCTGGGGCCCCAAGGGCAGTGGTGAGTTGCAAAGATTGCGAGAAACGTTGCTAAGCGTGCCCCCCCTGTTTTGCAGGCTCACCTCAGGGGCGCTGGGTCACCCAGTGCATGTTCAGGGCCCACTGCTGAGGGACCGGGTGTAAGTTCCGTGCCCAGCACCGGGGAGCCGGGTGCAAATTCTGCAGAAGGGCCCAGCCAGCCCAGGCCTGCCCGGGACCCGCCGGAGAGGACCGTGGTGGCGTCAGAGACCCCTCCTTCGCCTGAAGCACCTTCTGCGGAAGATGTAAGTGGGTGTGGTTTGCATGGCCCGGTGGAGCGGGAGACACGGGTTAGTCCCTGGATGTCCCTGGGCCCCTGGGGATTTAGAGAATTGCAGAATTGCCTGGCGCGGTACAGCCATCCACAGACACATCCTCACCTCTGCAAGCTAGACATGCTACCTTAGGTGGAAGTGGGGTCTTTGCAGGGATGATTGAGCTAAGATCCTCGATGTGGGCAGGTGGCCCTGGATTTTCCCAGTGGCCCCAAGGTCATCACCCGTGTTTGTGTAAGAGGGGGACGGAGGGGGAATCTGATGAGATGGGATGGCGCAGAGGTGGGAGGGGCAGAGATGGGAGGCTGGTGAGCTGCTGGCTTTGAAGATGAAGATGCCATGTGCCGAGGGAGCTGGGTACCACTTCTCGCTGGAGGTGGCAAAGAAACAGGTCCGTGCTGGAAGCTTCTGTGGGAAGTCAGCTCCGCCCACACCCACCCAGTGGGGCCCTCTGCCTTCCAGAACAGCTGACATCATCAGCCGGCACCGTTTTAAGCCACCAAGTTCATGGTCCCCTCTGTCACACAGCAGCCATGGAAAACTCATACCTGGAGAACAGAGGTTCAGTCTCTTCCAGAGTGTTGGGGAGTCCCCAGTTTTTCAAGTTCAAAAGGCAAAGCTTGGAGCTCCCGCTGTGGCTCAGAGGAAACAAACCTGACTAGTATCCATGAGGATGCAGGTTTGATCCCTGGCCTCACTCCGTGGGTTACGGCTCTGGTGTGGCCATGAGCTTTGGTGTCGGTCACAGATGTGGCTCAGATCTCACGTAGCTGTGGCTGTGCTTTGCAGCCTCCAGCCTGGGAACTTTCATATGCCAGGGGTGCAGCCCTAAAAAGTCAGGGGCAGGGGGGGCAAAGCTTTCTGGGCGCAGGAGAAGAGGTGGCAGGAATGTGTTTTACAGTGAGACCCCCTTGAACACGACTGTTTCAGGCGTTGTCATTGTACATTCTCACGTTCAAAAGCTGTTTTTCCCAATTCCTATGGGTCTCCCAAGAATTAACACGAATTTGTGGCTGGGGACGGACCTGGGGGCTGGAGGGAAGAGAAACTGTCCTTTTCCGTGTTTTGGGAATAACTCTGGAGCTGTTTCTCCAGGATGATAAGCCACGCCTGTTTCAAGTTTAGCAAATCTATCCATGGCAGGCAGGCTGCATCTTGCTTGAATGTGGGATCCATGAGGTCCAGGCAACTCCCTGCATTAATCATTTTTGAGGTGCCGTTTCCAAGCACCATCCAGACAAACGGAAAAATAAAAAAACCCCACCCACCCACGTTTGGACTGCCGGGGGTGGTAGAAGGCGAGCTTTGCCCAGCTTTTTTATTCCTCCTCCTGTTCCCTGAGGGCCTCTCTGCCGGCTCTGGGCCCCAGGAAGTGCCTTTTGAGAGTTAAGTTTCCAGGAATGTAAAGAATCTGTCAGTTAAGCTCTTAAATGACCCCTCGTCCCTGTGGTGCCTGGAGGAGCCCTGAGCCTGCAAGGATCTTTTTTCTTTTCTTTTTTTTTTTTTTTTTTTTAAATAGAGTTGATGTACACTGTTGCGTTAGTTTCAGGAGTGTAGCAGAGCGATGCAGTTATTATGTTTTTTTTTAAGATTATAGTCCATAAATAGGTTATTGCCAGATACTGAATATCATCTCCTGTGCTCGTCAGTAAATCCTTGCTGCCGGGATTTTTTAAAAGTCAGCGTTCACACGAAATGTTTAACCCACACGTAAGACTCCGTGAAGGACCTCCGTGAAAACCCTTTCCAGCTCCGATGCTTATTTTGATGGGTCCAGTGGACCAGCCTAAAGGATGCAGAGATAGCGGGTCAAACAGTATTTCTCCGTGTGCCAGGAAGGGTGTTCCTGGCAGAGATTAGCATTTTGAAAAACCCCCATCAGCAGAGGCAAAGAATTACATAGGAGGGATTAACAAGGCCCTGTGGTAGAGCACAGATGAAATAAACCGTCATGGAAAAGAGTATGAAAAAGAGGAGTTCCCCTGTGGCACAGTGGGTTAAGTACCTGGCATCACGGAAACAGCCTGGGTCGCTGCTGTGGTGCGGGTTCGATCCCTGGCCGGGGCACTTCCACATGTGGCAGGTGTGGCCAAAACAAACAAAAGAAGAACATGAGAAAGGATATACACACGTATATAAGTTTGACGGAGTCACTTTGCAGGAACACAACATTGTAAATTAACTCTACGTCAATATAGTTTTTTAAAAGAGAAGAAACATCTCATCGATTGAATATTTGGTGATGAAATGCGTCTGTAAAAATGATGACGTCAGAGTGTCCGTCGTGGCGCAGTGGTTCACGACTCCGACTAGGAACCATGAGGGTGCGGGTTCGATCCCTGGCCTCGCTCAGTGGGTGAGGTTGCGGGTTTGATCCCTGGCCTTGCTCAGTGGGTGAGGTTGCGGGTTTGATCCCTGGCCTTGCTCAGTGGGTTGAGGATCCGGTGTTGCCGTGAGCTATGCTGTAGGTCGCAGACGTGGCTTGGATCCCGCGATGCTGTGGCTGTGGTGTAGGCTGGCGGCTACAGCTCCGATTGAACCCCTAGCCTGGGAACCTCCACATGCTGCAAGAACGGCCCTAGAAATGGGGAAAAAAAAAAAAAAAAGACGCCGTCACTGCCCTTTTAAGAGGCAGGGATCTTTGTAGTGTCATTGTTTTATGCGCCCAGGTATGAATTCACGAGTTAGGCAGCATCACCACCATACATTGAATGATATGCTCCCGATTCTTTCCTGGGGAATTGGGAACCCAGTGCCCAAAAAAACATATTTTCATAACTCCCTGTAGCTGTGCAGGAGCTGAGTCTGGACCTGGGAGGCAGTGTGGATACGAAGTCTCCATTTTCAGAAGTGAAGCTGAATAATATCTCATTTATTTCCCATATAAGTGCATGTGTAAGAGAGATATTTTTTGCTAGTTCTTTATTTTTGGCCACACCCACAGCACGGGGCAGTTCCCAGGCCGGGGATTGAACCCTCAATACAGCAGCGGCCCAAGTCACAGCAGGGACCACGCCAGATCCTTCACCCGCCAAGCCACGCAGGAACGTCTCTGTTCTTCGTTTTTTCTTTTTAGGGCCGCACCTGCGGCCTATGGCAGGGCCCGAGCTAAGGGGCTGCAGCTGCCGGTCTACACCACAGCCACAGTGATGCAGGATCCAAGCCGTGTCTGCAACCTACATCACAGCTCACGGCAACCCCGGATCCTTCACCCCCCCCACCCCCCGAGCGAGGCCAGGGATCGAACCCGGATGCTCATGGCCACAATGTCAGGTTCTTAAGCTGCTGAGCCACAGCGGGAGCTCCTCTTCCTCTTTGGTTCGTGAAGACCTGTGCGCGTTTGTATTCTCTGCTTTCACCCCGACAGTGGTACGTTCCCAGGATGCCGGTCCATGGGGCAGTGGCGTGTGTGTTCATTGCTAGTTCTAAATTTCCCTTCTTGGGGGTGGTGGCCGGGAGCCACGTCTCGCCTGATCTTTTGGGGGGGACCCAGATGTGTCAGCACTGACTGTTTGCCAGGCGCCTGGCTTTCTCTGTCCCTGAAATCAGGTGTCTGTGCCATGGGTTATTAAAGAAATGGAGTCTCAGAGTGGGGAAGGGATTTATCTGGCTATTTGTACATTTTTTTTCTTAAGCGGGCGTCTGCATTCAAATCTAGAACATTCTGCCCCCCCAGCCCAGACTGGAGAAGGAAATTATGTATTTGGATCGTGTGCATGTTGGTGTGATAGTGCATTTACCTCGTTCACACTGTTTTTGCCTCCTAAACGTTGTGGTAGTGTTTTGTAGAGCAAAGGGGCTGAAGGTGCCTTCATGATGGGAGGTTTCTTGGGCTCGCAGAGGGCTGGGTGATCAGAGCAGAGCACGCTCAAATCCCCTGTCTCTCCTGTGTGACGTTGGCATCCTTAACCCGTGTCTCTGTCTGCAAATGAAACTCTTCCCCAGGCAGAGCAGGAAGCACACCCTCACAAGGCTGCTGTGCAAAGGAAAAGGCATGACGTGGACGTTGAGGAGTGCACGTTAGGAACCGGGTTGGAACACGGAATGAAATGGAGCTGCTGTTATCCTGGTCTTTCGTCTCTTGGATAACACGATCATTTTGCTTTCTCTCCGCATTCTTAGAGCTTTATGCTTGGATTTCACACCCATAATCAAGACTGGGGAGAACGAGCCGTATTGGGGGAGGGGGGGTTGAAATGTATTTTTCAAAAGTACAGTGGATTCGCCACGTTATGTCCACGTCTCCTGTACAGCAAAGTGACCCCGTCAGCCGTATACACACATGTGCCCTTGTGTGGTTTATCTTCCGTCCTGGTCTCTCCCAAGAGGTCCCAGTTGCTGATCCATTCTGTGTGTCCGGGTTGGCATCTACGGACCCCAAACTCCCCGTCCAGCCCTCCCCCTCGGCAGCCCCATGTCTGGGCTCTGTGTCGGTGAGTCTGTTTCTGTTCTGTAGACAGGTGCATTTGTGTCACAGTTTAGATGCCACCTGGAAGTGATCTCCGAGGGTCTGTGTCTTTCTCTGTCGGACTGATTTCACTTAGTATGAGAATCTCTAGGTGCGTCCCTGTGGCGGCACACGGCAGGATGTTGTTTATAGTAAAGAGCCCTTCTTTTACGTTGCACTTTCGAGCTGATTCAATAGAAAAATCAACATTAAAAAAAAAAAAAGCAACTTCATGAACATACTATCTTATACAGTAAAATTTAACTGAATTTCACCAAAAATGGCTTTTTTTGGGGGGGGTGTTAAGTTTTGTGCAGTTTTTACAGCAAAGTTACTTCCGTTTCTTATCACCCTCCTTTACCTCTGCCTCAGGACATTTGCACATGCTGTCCTGTTTTGCTCAGCGTGTTCTCTTTCTCACCCCATCTCCCGCTCATCTTCAAGACTTCATTCATGGGACGAGTTCCTGTTGTAGCTCGGCAGGGTAAGAACCTGACTGGTATCCATGAGGATGCAGGTTCGATCCCTGGTCTTGCTCCATGGGTTAAAAATCTGGCGTCCCCACAAACTGTGGTGTAGGTTGCAGGTACGACTCAGATCCTGTATTGCGGTAGCTGTGACATAGGCTGGCAGCAGTAGCTCTGATTCGACCCCTAGCCCAGGAACTTCCATATGCCACAGGTGCAGCCCTAAAAGGACAGGGGAGGAAAAAAGGTTCATTTCCCAAGTTACTCATTCAGGAGTGCTCCCCTCTCTCAACACGATCGATCCGAGTTGTTACACCTGCCCTTGACCCTCTCTTGTCTTCCTTGGCAAAGGCTCTCATGGATGGTGAGCGCATGGCTGTTATTTGCGGAACGTCGATCTCTGTCCTTGGACTGTAGCCGACGAGGGTGGGGCGCCTGCGGATAGCCCACACCCCTGCCCATCTTCCCAGCTTTCCATAAATATCCAGGAATGCGCTCACAGCTGCCTCCGTTAATGCAGGGATTAATAGGACCTTCTCCAAATCGGGAAAGCTGGGGTCAGCAATCCAGAGCTGGGTGTATGCGTTGTCACCCTCACTCAAAACCTCTGTGTGTGTGAGGTGGTTTTGGACGCTGCAAGCCCAGGATAAAGAGTCACTGATGCCTATCTGGCCCCTGCACTGGGGGTCAGCCCAGCCTCCACGATTTGTGCTGAGTGTTTGCAGGGAGGATGGTCAACTGAGTGACCAAGTTCACTGTCAACGCTGGCTGACACCCTTTCAGTTACACCCCTGGAGCCTTTGGACTTGGATGGACTCCAGCCTGGGGGCCCAGGCTGGCCTCCCAGCCCTGAATCCATCAGGGTGGGCTCGCAGCTGTCACTAAGTGCCCCCCGATACACACGTCTGTTTCTTGTCTGTGTCCCGTTTAGCTGAGTTGGCAAATACACACTCGGCTCCACACCATCACACAGGGATCCAGGATCCTGCCATGGCTCTGTTCTTTCACCTTCCAGGGTAGCATTTTTCCGAGGTGGCTCCGTGAGAGAGGATTAGGGTCCCGTGGGGAAGCCATCCATTGCCTGTCATGCATGATGTGGTCACCTATGCCTCTGGGATGGACTTTGCTGGGTCTGGTCCTTGGGAGAGCTGAGAAAGCAGCTGCTGGAATGGCTTTCTGTAGGGTTCCACTTTCTTGCGGATTCTAGCTGGAATTTGGAAGATGTTGGACATGGGGGGCACCTTGCTTTTCACCCAACCTGTGGGAACAGAGGGTAGGAAAAGTGTCCCCATCTCACTGCCCGGTGTGGCGTGACTCACAGCGCATCTCAGTGCTGTGGGTGAGAATTCATCACACTGCCCTGCTCAGGTGCCAGGCCCCTTGGGGCTGAGCCAAGAAGCAGATGTCAGCGTGGGCGAGCAGGGCGCTCCCAGTCCCAGACCTGCTCCTCCTCCAGCTGTACTTGCATCATGGAGGCAGGAAGAAAAACCTGGGGGTATTTTTAATTTTTATTTTTTTATAATGACTTTTATTTTTTTCCGTCATAGCTGGTTTGCAGTGTTCTTTCGATTTTCTACGGTACCGCGTGGTGACCCAGTGACACATACGTGTGTACATTCTTTTTTCTCCCGTGATCAGGCTCCATCAGCAGTGACTAGACCGAGTTCCCAGTGCCACCCAGCAGGATCTCGTTGCCCATCCACTCCAAAGGCAATAGTTTGCCTCTGTGAACCCCACATTCCCCGTCCATCCCCCTCCCCTCCTCTCAGCGGCAACCACAGGTCAGTTCTCCCAGTCCGGGAGTTTCTTTTCTGTGGAAAGGTTCATTCGTGCCCTGTATTAGAGTCCAGATATACGTGCTATCATAGGGTATTTTTAATGATGGACCTGAAGCTCTGTCCTAACTTACATTTGCTCTTTTTTTTAGATGCTAGGTTGGCCTGAAGTGGAAGCTTCTGCTGGAGAGCTGGGTGACCCTGTGTCACCAGCCTCCCCCCAGTTTGCAGACCTCACAGAGACCCCAACCGGCTCGGTATAACTCCTTCCTACCTCTTGGGCACATCCTGGGTGTCTCTGTGCACCTGTGCCCACTGGCCCCTCTTGCCTATTGCTTCTCCGTCCCGTGACCTTTCTGAATGGCTCTTCCCCTTGTGTGGCAGCGAGTGGGTGTCGTTTCCAGGGGGCTATGAGCCCTGGCTGCCTGCTCTGCCTTTTCCCTCCTCCATCACTGGGCTTTGTGTCCGTCAGTCAGTCATTCTCTTATTTCTTGCTTTAGAGAGAATCAGACAGGAAAGAGATGCAGTGTCAATACTGCATGTACGTCTTCCTGAATTTTTAAAAAAATTCACGGCGCAACATTGAACCCATGTTTCTTATCAGTATTTGGGGATTTTGACTGTGCCTTTTTCCTCTAAATTTGCCCTCCTGAATCCGGGCTTCCATGACTGTGCATCCCCCAGAAGGTTGAACCCACTCTTAACTCCCGCTGCAAGACCGTTTGAGTCAAATGCTTCCAGAGATGCTGGCTTTCAGCACGTTGAATCCGTCTCTGAAACGTGAAGCCTTATGCAGCGTGTGGACCCCTCAGCACCTCCTCCCAGGCAGGGAGCAGCGGGCGGCTGGCGGGACGTGCACAGTGGTCTTGGCTCAGGGGGTTCTTGAGCCCAACCCACCAGTTGGATCTTATTTCCCCGGGAAAAGGCATTCGCTGTCATTTCACTTAAGGCTGCAGAGCTCTGAAGCCCCGCAGCCGACTAACCAGGAAACGGTTGTGTTTGCAGCAGCCAGCGGATACGGCCGAAGGCGGCCCCTCAGAGGAATCCTTGGAACCAAGCCCGGTGCCCCCTGTGGATGTCACCAGGGACCCCAGACTCCAGGACGCTTTGGAGGTGGTGTCCTAGCCATTTGCTTGGTCCAGCTGCCCTGATGGATGCTGTGCGCGATCCGGGGGGCCGCCTCTAAACGTGCACCTGCCATCACTAAGCTTCGCAGCATCCCTGATTTAAGATGCGCGTGCGGCCGCTTCTGTTGCTTAGAGCCATGTAGCCTCGCCCTGGCTTGTGCCTGCTGCGGTGGCCGGTCCCTGCTCCTCTCTGTCCTCAGCTCTGATAATCACGGGCCATCCTCTCTTTAAACACTGTTCTGCCAAAGTTAATTGAGGTGACGGGGCTGTGCTGTGTTTTCCTGCAGAGTCAGCATGGAAGCAAATATCAATTGTCTCCAAAAAAAAAAAAAAAAAAAAAAAATAGAACCTAAAAGCTGGGACATTGGGGGGTGAATATTTTCATCCAAATTGAGCATGCGTCGGGGTCTTCTTGAAGAAGGAAGAGAAGGATGCTTTCCTCCTGACCCTTCCTCTTCCGGATATTACGGTGCTAAACCTCAGTCTCTCTGATGATACGTTTCCTGCAGGCAGTTGCTAATTTTTCTCTCTAACATCAGTCTGATAACAGCTTCTGATGTTTAAGTAATAGCCAAGAAATCTCTAGAGGTGGGTGCTGGGCTTAGGATGAAAATTAAGGAGTTCCCTTTGTGGCTCAGCGGGTTAAGAATTGGACGTAGTGTCCACGAGGATGCCGGTTCCATCCCTGGCCTCGCTCAGTGGGTTAAGGATCCGGCGTTGCCGTGAGCTGCGGTGTAGGCTGGCAGGTGCATCTTCGATTTGATCTCTGGCCTGGGAACTTCTATGTGCCACAGATGTGGCCATAAAAAGAAAAAATTAGTTTTTGGTTTGTTTGTTTTTTTTTGTTTTTGCATTGTGGCTTGGTTTGTGGAGGCTGCTACAACAAGAGTGAGGCTGCTTCCTGGTTCCTAGATAGCATCTTCTCACTGTGTCCTCACAGGATGGAAGGGGCGAGGAGGCTCCCAGGTGTCTCTTTTCTAAGGGCACTGATCCCGTCCTGGGGGCTCCACCCTCATGACTGCCTCCCCAAGACCCCACTCCCCCAAGGCCCCACCTCCCCAAGACCCCACTTCCCCAAGGCCCCACCTCCCCAAGACCCCACTCCCCCAAGGCCCCACCTCCCCAAGACCCCACTCCCCCCAAGGCCCCACCTCCTGTCACCATCCCCTTGGGGGCTGGAATTTAACCTATGAGTTTGAGGAGGTGAAAACACACATACTCAGTTTATAGGAACAGATATGTAGACGCTGGCTTCCTACATAAACAGGTGTTAGTTTGCATGATGCATTGACCAGAATTTGCGAATTTGCTTTTTGTCTCTTGCTGGTCAGCATAGCACATGCCAGATGCTCTATCGTGAACTTAGGTCTAGCGCTGCTCGTGGAGGGGTTCTTCTGAAACGTCGCTGTGCAGCCTGTGGCATGGGAGCGCCTGCATGCGTTCAGCCCCTGCATGGTGGTTGTGGGCTCCCGGAGGAGGTGCAGAGTGTCTCGGGGGTGACATGGGATGAGTGGGAGTCTTGTTGGGCAGACCTACCATTGACAGCCCAGCCGCGATGTGAGCTTGGGACCGTGGGTAAGCGCCTGTCCTCTGGACATCCGTGAGATGGAGACAAGGTGCCCACCTGGGAGAGCTGGCGGAGGACTCGACCAGGGGCTGGTGTGGAGGAAATCCTGGTGGGAGCCTGGCTCATGAAGATAAACTCCCGTCCAGAGTTTCCTGGTGGCCTAATGGTTAAGGATCTGGTGTTGTCACTACTGTGGCTTAAGTCACTTCTGTGCGAGGGTTTGAGCCCCGGCCCGGAAACTTTTGCAAGTGGCAGGCACGGCCGAAAAAAAAAAAAAATCTAGGAACAAGGGAACACAGGTACTGTTATCTTTTATCAAATTTCTGGAAAAGGAGGCAAAAAAAGCATCGTCTGGTAAGAAGGTTCTATTTATTTACTTACTTATTTTGGTCTTTTTAGGACTGCACCTGCAGCATATGGAGGTTCCCAGGCTAGGGGTTGAATCGCAGCGCCAGCCGCCAGCCTACACCGCAGCCACAGCCACGCAGGATCCGAGCCACGTCTGCGACCTACACCACAGTTCGTGGCAACGCCAGATCCTTCACCCACTGAGTGAGGCCAGGGATCGAACCCGCATCCTCATGGATCCTAGTCGGGTTAATCCCTGGTCCACGACGGGAACTCGGAGAAGGTTCTATTTCATTCAGCGTGTTTTCTCCTAAATCGAAGGTCTGCTGTAGTCAGCAGGGCCGTGGTCCCCCCTGAGCCGTGAGTCTGCGGAACGGAATGCCAATCTGGGCGGACGCCTGGCGTATCGCTCAGGGTCCGAGGACAGTTTTTCTGAAGCCGTCTCCCGTGGGCTTGTGTTCCTTAGGTCGCCCTGGCCGTCTCCGTCTCCGCGCTGTCCATCCAAGAGAAGGTGAAGGCGCCGAGTCCCGAGGAGGAGCGCAGAAAGTGGGAGGAGGGGCGCATGGATTACCTGGGGAGGGACGCGTTTGCCCGCATTCAGGAGAAGCTGGACCGCTTCCTGCAGTGACCCGAGGGGCCCTGCCCCGCGAGCATCTCCAGGCCCCGCCCAGGGAAGGCTCTTCCGCGATGCGCCTCTGCGGATGGCGAGGCCGCCTGTCCATCCCGCGGTCCATCCAGAAGCCACTCGAAGCCCCGCCCACGGGGCCTCCCTGGCTCTCCCGGGACGTCACGTTTCCTTTCCGACGTGATGTGTCCGCCAAAGGGAGCAGGAATAACCTTCTGGTCGACCCCGGACACGGTTCTCTGATCTTGCTCGAAGCAGCTCAGAAATGCTGCCTCCGCCCCGTGCTGCTGTATCCATCCTACGTAGGGTTAGATGTCACTGCACAGCTTCTGTCCTAAAGCTCAGGACACTGGTATAGGGACTGCGTGTCCTGGGATCCCTCCGGGAGGACAAGCCCTTTCCTTTAAGACAAAGTCACTGTTCAGTCTTGAGGGTCACTCTGGTTTAGGCTTTGCAGAACGTGGCTGAGAAACAGCACGGTGTGGTGTCTCTTGCACAAAACCCCACAGGACTTCAAAGGGCCATTGACAGAGGCCCCGTGTGGATGAGCCAGCGGTGTTTGGAAGGCAGATTGCAGCTGCCTGGGGGAGGTAGCGTCTCTGACGCTGGTTTACCTACTGGTTTAGGAGAACCAAGGGTTAACACCGAGGGATGTGTGATGGCGGGGACAGGTCACGCTCAGTACCTGGACTTGGAGGGGCTGCCTGTTTCGAGGCAGGTGTGTCCAGGACGCTGGCCTGCCCTCTGCTGGGTCTCACTACCTCTCTTTGAAATACCGTGAGGCGGCATCGTGCTCTCCACGCCACGCCAGCGCAGCTCTTCGGGGCCAATGCTCCGTTTTGTGACACTGGACACTTTATTCTACCCGAAAGCCTCACCTTCAGAAGGGTCCTCGTCCTGGGAATGAGAGCGGTATGTAGGGGTCTCTCTAACGGTCACCCTCGGTGGCCGTCACAAGGGTAATTAAAGCTGGACGTCACCCGCTGTACTAAAGAGAAAGAAATCTAGTTTTCTTTGGCTGTAGCTGCAGCGTGCCGTAGATCCCTGGCCAGGGATTGAACCTGCACCACAGCAGTCACCATGCTGGATCTCCACCCCACTGAGCCACCAGGGAACGCCAAGAAATGCAGTTTTTGTAATGTTTGAATGGTGTATTTGTCATGTGTGTCCTGTGGAAAGTCGCGAGGGCATAGGGTTGGAAGAAAGTTGAGGCAGCTGTGGGCAGGGCGTCTGGCCCCATCATGTACCCCCCAGATGAGGCTTGCCCTCTGGGTAAGGGAATCTTCTTGATGGTTTGGTGCTCGATGGCGCAGTCGCTTGTTCAAGGTGAGACCTCTGGAGGGATTGTTTCTTTTTATCGATGGCTGGTGAATGGTCTGTAGTCCTGGCTGATTTCACTCATATGATGCGTCAGGGATAGTCGGAAATAGCCATAGCGATAGAGCCTCGGGTGGGTTGGATGGGGTAACCCCAGAATAACCTCAGAGGAACCCCATCGGTCTGTTCCTGAGAAGGACCCGTGTGCGCTCTGGGCCACGGTGTTGGACTATGACAAACAGAAGTATGAGTCTGGCATCCAGATGTGTGAGAATTCCAGGCAATGAACATTGGAGTCCCGTCCAGCTTCTCTGGGAAGAGGATGCGTGCGTAAGGGCGATGACTCACCAGCTGAATGTGGACGCTCGACCTCTTGTGCCTTCTAGGGTCTGTGCCTTCTAGGGTTTGGATGACGGCAAATGTATTGCAATTAAAATTTTAAAATGGTGATGGGGTCTCCTTCTGGTGTGTATTTGTGTGTGTTCTGAGCCATTGGAATAATAGGTATAGGAATGTGAGTGGCTTTGTCCTATTATAAATTTAAACAACCAAATGGGTTTTTCAGACTGGATAGTAGCAGTGAAACGAGTAGAACTGTTTACTTCTTAACTGTAGAAATCTGGTGAGGTCTCTCTAGGGATGCTGCTCACTTCCTAGCTTTGTCTTCTCCATTTCATCCACCCACCCACCAACCCATCCATCCATCCATCCATTCTTGCATCCATCCATTTATACATCTGTCCACCCAACCATTCATCTATCCATTCATCTATCCATCCATCCATCTATCCATTCACCCACCAACCCATCCATCCATCCATCCATCCATTCTTGCATCCATCCATTTATACATCTATCCACCCAACCATTCATCTATCCATTCATCTATCCATCCATCCATCTATCCATTCACCCACCAACCCATCCATCCATCCATTGTCCCATGTATCCATCCATCCATTCACTGTCCATCCATCCATCCATCCATCCATCCTTCCATGTATCCATCCATTCTTGCATCCATCCATTTATACATCTATCCACCCAACCGTTCATCTATCCATCCATCCATCTATCCATTCACCCACCAACCCATCCATCCATCCATCCATTCTTGCATCCATCCATTTATACATCTATCCACCCAACCATTCATCTATCCATTCATCTATCCATCCATCCATCTATCCATTCACCCACCCACCAACCCATCCATCCATCCATCCATTCTTGTATCCATCCATTTATACATCTATCCACCCAACCATTCATCTATCCATCCATCTATCCATCCATCCATCTTTCCATTCACCCACCAACCCATCCATCCATCCATTGTCCCATGTATCCATCCATCCATTCACTGTCCATCCATCCATCCATCCATCTATCCATTCATCCATCCACCACCAACCCTTTTATCTATCCATTCTTTCATTCATCCATCCATCCACCCAACTCACCTATCCATCCATCCATCCATCCATATATCTATCTATTCATCCATTAATCCATCCACCTACCCACCAATCCATACATTCATCAATTCATCCATCCACCCACCAATAACCATCCATCCACCCACCCACCCATTCTTTGATCCATCCACCCATCCGCCTACCAACCATCCATCCACCCTCCATGTAGTTATGAGCTCTCTCCAAATGGCAGACACTCGGACATGTGCTAAATCAATACATGAGAACATACAAGAACTACGAAAACCTGTACTGACTTGTAAAGACACTAAAGAGGAATACTGTGATATTATTGCCTGAAGAATGCTGCTGCCAGACGCCGTGCCGCGTAATGTCAGGACTACAGAACTGTATACGCTCAATTCCTGAGGGATGTGATTTGGCCGATACTATCTCTAATATTTTGGTACACAGAGTTTTAAAAAAAAACATTTCATTGTTCTACAAACATCCAACTTGGCGGCGGGGGTGGGGTGGCCAGGATGAAACGGCATGGGGAGAAAAGTGTTTCCAGATGTGTTGATCTGGGCAGGTGGCTCTTGAGGAACCCAGCATAGTATTTTTGTTCCTCGAAGTTGCTGGGTCATATCCTGGTGGTTGCAGGTACCTGGACTGTCCTAAGGCTAATGCCTTTTGATGTGGAACCATGATTAAGTTGGAGTCAAATGGAGTATTTTTAGCCTCCACCCCTGGATTAGGAAAAGCAGACATGTTCTCGTTCCTGATTTCCTAGCCCTCTGCTCTTCACAGGGCAACACCCTTTGTACCTTTCTGCCTTCAGCTTCAAAACCAGATGTCGTGCACACCAACGCTGTCTGTCAGGATTCCTAAGAGACAACAATGGAATCTTCTTCTTGGCATGAACATCTGTTGGAAGCGTTTGATGCAGCTCCAGTGTATACCTGGTGTGCGACATACGCTTTGCGGATAATAACACATCATAAAAACGTCTTTTAAATTTAGTAGGAAGTTCATGTGGGGGCTCAGCAGGTTAAGAACCCAACACCATGTCCATGAGGAAGAGGGTTTGATCCCTGGCCTCGCTCAGTGGGTTAAGGATCCAGTCTTGCCATGAGCTGCCGTGTAGGTCCCAGATGGGGCTCAGATCTGGCGTGGCTGTGGCTGTGGTGCAGGCTGGCAGCTGCAGCTCTGATTCGACCTCCAGCCTGGGAACTTCCATATGCCACAGGAACGGCCCTAAAAAGGAAAAACATCCCCCCCCGGGGCGGGGGGGGGGAATACATTATAAAGAGGAGACTGGGTAGCGAGGCAGGTCCATTAGAAGCCTGGAGCGCAGCTGGGTACCTGTGGGACATTTTAGCTTTATGACCTTGAGAAAGCTGCCATGGATCAGCTTAAGTTCACGACAAACAATTTGCGAAAATCTCTGTGGATCCCCCAGCACGTTAAGGTGGCCCAAGAGTTTCCATCTTCAGAGGCATCACGGGCCCGCCTCGTTTGCCCGGTGGGGTTTTCAACCCTCACCCCATTCTTGGCCTCCTTTCTGACCCCGGGCCTCCTGCAGCCCAGGTGCCTGTGTCCCTTGGCGTCGTGGTGTCCTTGGCCCCAAGGACAACCTGGGCATTGAGATCGCATGGAGATTTGTGCATTTTGAGGGGGCTCCCCTCTCGGATGTTGGGTGGATGGGGGATGGAGTCAGAGAACAAAGGCCAACAAGAATTTGTAGCTGAGCGTCTGTGGCGCATCTGGGGAGACACGCTCTTGTTGGTGTGCTGTTGGCGGGAAGCTGATGATGGGCGTCTGCCCACGGGGCCACTTGAGGCATCATGGCCTTGGAAGGACCCTGTCGGTGTCACAGACATGGTATCTCTGGTCCGGGGCTTCTCCGGAAGGCTCCATGCCCTGGGCTGTGGAGCATGTGGCTTCTGAGGAATGGCTTCAGCCTCTGGTCCTCCAGCAGGACCACACCTGCAGCCGTCAGGGCTTCATCCTCTCTGTCCCTTCCAGTGGCCGTCACCCTTCCCCCCAAGCTGACCTCCGTTCAGTATCTCTCCGTGGGTGGGTGAAGGGTCTTGCGTCTTCTCTGGGGAGGTGTCCCCTGCTCCCGCTCCGAGGACCTGATGCTGCTTGTTGGGCAGCCTCACCTTTGTATGGACAGCCTGCACTCCTGGACATTTCGCCACCCTGTGACGCAACCGTTGGGACCTTTTCAGTGGATGAAACGTGTCCTCTGTCTCAGGAGGGGACTGTATGGCCGACGCCATGTGCTTACCTGGATTGCTCATGGTGGGATGCGGGATGCAGGATGGGAGGTGGTACAGAGATGAAGGGACAATTGAAGAGCGTGCGTGGTGAGGAGGTCAGACCGTGCGTGGAAGGCGGGTGGGGATTGGAAGAGATGCCTGCTGCCACCAGCCCCATCCGGGACCAGAATGCACATGAGAGGAGCCCAGCCTGGGGTCCCCCTGCCTTTGACTGCCCTTTTTAAAATCATTTTTATTATAGTTGACTTACAATGTTGTATCAATTTCTGCTGTACAGCAAAGTGACCCAGTCTATACACACACACACACACAGACACACAGACACACAGACACACACACACACACACACACACACACACCGGTTCTTATATTCTCTTCCATCCTGGTCCATCCCAAGAGACTGGATAGAGTTCCCGGTGCTGTACAGCAGGACCTCATGGCTGATCCATTCTCAGTGTCATAGTTTGCCTCTGTGAACCCCAACCTCCCCGTCCATCCCACTCCCTCCCCCTCCCCCCTGACGACCACAGGTCTCTCCGTGTCTGTGAGTCTGTATCGGTTCTATAGATAGGCTCCTTTGTGCCATATATAGTTTTTGAGATTTGACAGCATATTTATAATCGCAGATAGTATCATTCTAGTGAAAACATGGGGTTTACTATAAAAGATGGAAAATAGATAGCAACATCCACTTTGATACAGGCCTTGGTTTTTTTGATATATGCAGTCATGTGTGCCTTATTTTAGATTCCACCTGTAAGTGGCATCATGTGGTGTTTGTCTTTCTCTTTCTGACTTACTTCCCTGGGTATGATCATATCTGGTTGCACCCTTGGAAAACTAAATATAGAACTACCACACGACCCAGCTGTCCCACTCCTGGGCATCCATCCAGACTCTAACTGCGTTTCCAAAAGATCCTGCACCCATGTGTTCATGGCAGCACGATTCACAGCAGCCAAGGCAGGGAAACAACCTCAATGTCCTTTGACAGAGGCATGGATTTAAAGAAGACGTGGTCTCATGTACACAATGGAATATTACTCAGCCGTCAACTAAAACGAGAGGACATCTTAAAAGTTCTCCTCACCAAAAAGAAGGGGCATCTGTCTAACCTGATTTAGGCGTTCGCAGACACTGTGAGGGTGGCTGTTTGGCAAGACATGTAAAGCTATGAAATCACCATGTTGCAACCTTCAGCTCCCACCATTGATTAGGTCTCCATAAAGCTGGGGACAAAGAAAAATCGCACGCCTTGGTGACTGGGTCCCTCAGCCTACGTGGCCTCCAGTCCCAGGCTGTACACTATACACGTGGCTTTCCTGGGTGGGGCTGGCTAAATCTGCCAGCCTATTGCTGCTTGTTATGCAAGTAATTTTTCTGGAAGGCCACTCCTTAGGATCAACGAGGGCACAA
The DNA here is from genome assembly GCF_054392235.1 of Sus scrofa. NCBI lineage: Eukaryota > Metazoa > Chordata > Mammalia > Artiodactyla > Suidae > Sus > Sus scrofa. The sequence continues at coordinate 3,788,240 of NC_139402.1, forward strand.
AAACAGGTCTCTGGCCAAGGGCTCTGTAGGAAACGTGGAAGGACATGCCCTTTTAGGGCAGTTTCTCAAGGAGAATTTTACCCACTCCCCCCGCCTTTTCTGGTAAGTTTTTGGAATGACTCAGGTCCCAATTCATCCAAGAACTATTTTTTGATCAGTCACTGGGCAAGGAATTAGGAACCACCACAAAAGATTTGTAAAAATATAACCATGGCAGCTTTGGGAGAAGATGATGGGAGAACAAGTCAGGAAGAAACGCCTGTATTGCTTTGTTTTCAAAGCCATTTGGTCTGACAGGGTGTCCTTCGAAGACACAGAAGAGACCCAGGCACAGAGGAGAAGCCACGGGGAGGGTCTGAGAGGAGGTCCTCCTGGATGAGGGGGGCCCTCCATCCAAGGACAGTGTCCTCCTAAGAGACACAAGAGGAGACCCAGACACAGAGGAGAAGCCGCGGGAAGATGGAGACAGAGATGGGAGGGAGGTGGCCACCAGCCCAGGGCCGCCTGGAGCCCCCAGAAGCTGGAAGAGGCAGGAAGGACCCTCCCCTGGAGCCTCTGGAGGCAGGGAGCATGGCCCTGGGACCTCTCGATCTTGAAAGTCTGGTCTTCAGGACTGAGAAAGGATAATTTTCATTGTTTTAAGCCACCTGGTTTGTGGTCATTTGTTACTACCACCCCAGGAAACTCAAACACACACTGTCTGTAAGCTTGCGTAAATCTTAGTTTTTCCTCAAGACTCTTCACCTCTGGCATCCTCTGGAAAGCCTTTCATAGACTTCCAAGGCTTCAAGAGTGGGCAAAGACCAGGAGAGGAAACCCCCAGGATTGGGGACCAGATGCATTCCGAGTGTTTTAATCTTCCAATACCCCCGGTGTGCACACCTACTCTTCTCCATGACGAAGGCAAGGGTTTAGCCAAGCACAGAGGCAATGCCTGGGAGAAAGGCCGGTCTTTTTGACCAAGGATGCTGAGACCATTGGATATCCATGGGCAAAAAGATACACCTTGATACGGAGTTCTCAGAACGCTCCTGTTGGTTTTCTTGAGCTGTCCTAACAAAGCACCCCAGACAGGGTCCCTCAAACAACAGACATTGATATCTCCCAGCCCTGGAGGCTGGAGGTCCGAGGTCCAGGTGTGGGGAGGGCGGGTTCCTCCTTGGTGAGGAGACGGCAGATTTTCCCAGCATCCCCAGGAGCAAAACTGAGGATGGCTGAGTGAGGTCGACCAGTAGCCTCCATGCCTGGTTGCTAGATGGTAGGAGAGCTGTGATTGGGGGGAACCAGGCAGAGGACACACATCATATTGTAGGAGACCCGTGATTGGGGGAACCGGGTAGAGGGCACACGCCCTACTGTAGGAGAGCTCTGATTGGGGGAACCAGCCAAAACGCACAGGACCCCTCTCTGTGTTATTTCTTGCGAGGAGACGTGACTCTGTCACCGTGTCAAAATTTTAAAAGTTTCGAAAAAGAGAATACATTGACGCCCCGTGTTGCAGCAAGTGAAGTGGAGTTTCCGTCAGCACCCAACAATCTGAGCTAGGAATTTGCTTGCTTCCAAACTCATATTTTTGTCCACGCTGCGGGGGCGAAGGGGAAAGCCCAATGGATGAGTGTTCCGACTTGCCTACATTCTTGCCGACACTTGTTTTTTTTTTTTTTTAATTTTTAATTTAAAAAAATTATTGGAGTATAGTTGATTGACATCACTGTATTAGCTTCAGGTTTACAGCAGCGTGAATCAGTTGTGCATAGACATATACCCATTTTTTTCCCCATCTAGGTTATTACAGCATATTGAGTAGCCCTCCCTGTGCTCTGCAGTAGGTCCTTCTGGTGTATCTGTTTTATATGGTATTGCATATGTGTTAAATCCATCCTCCCAACCGACCCCCCACCCAGTTTCTCCTGCAAGTTTGATTTTGAAATATGGGGTTTGCATCTATTTTATAAATAAGTACTTGTATATCATTTCCTACTAGATTCCCCATATAAGCGAGGTCCTGTGGTATTTGTGTTTCTCTGTGTGATTTATTTCACTTCGTTTGGTCATCTCTAGGTTCATCCATGCTGTTGCAAATGGTGTTATTCTTTTTTATGGCTGAGTAATATTCCACCATGTGCACATACTGTATCTTTTTTATCCGTTCCTCTGTCAACGGACATTTAATCCTTTTGGATTAGGAAACACCCTAGTGGCCTCGTTTTACTTTAATGAGCTCTTTGAAGACACATCTCCTGGAGTTACCATTATGGCTCATCAGTAATGAATCTGACCTCTATCCATGAGAATGCGGGTTCAATCCCTGGCCTTGCTCAGTGGGTTGAGGATCCAGCATTGCCATGAGCTGTGATGTAGGTTGCAGACATGGTTCAGATCCCGAGTTGCTGTGGTTTTGGTGTAGGCCAGCAGCTGTGGCTCTGCTTCAGCCTCCAGCCTGGGAACCTCCATATGCTGAGGGTACAGCCCTCAAATCCAGAAAAAAAAAAAAAAACAAAAAACCCACACGCAAAAAAACACTAAAAACCTGTTTCCTAAGACAAGCACATTCTGAGGTTCTACAGATTTGTTTTTTCTTTCTTTTTTTCTTTTTTTTCTTTTTTTTTAGGGCTGCACCTGCGGCATCTGGAGGTTCCCAGGCTAGGGGTCGAATCAGAGCTACAGCTGCTGGCCCATGTCACAGCCACAGCAATGAAGATTTTCTTTTTTTGAAGTTTTATTTTTTAATTAAAAAATTTTGGGGGAAGTTCCCGTCGTGGCGCAGTGGTTAACGAATCCAACTAGGAACCATGAGGTTGAGGGTTCGATCCCTGGCCTTGCTCAGTGGGTTAAGGATCCAGCGTTGCCGTGAGCTGTGGTGTAAGTCACAGACACGGCTCGGATCCTGCGCTGCTGTGGCTCTGGCGTAGGCCAGTGGCTATAGCTCCGATTAGACCCCTAGCCTGGGAACCTCCATATGCCACAGGAGCGGCCCAAGAAATGGCAAAAAGACAAAAAAAAAAAAAATTTATTGGCATGTAGTTGCTATATAGCATTGTATCAGTTTCATGTGTACAGCAAAGGGACCCAGTTATACATATCCATTCTTCTTCTCACATTCTCTTCCATCCTGGTCTGTCCCAAGAGACCGGACAGAGTTCCCCGTGCTGGACAGCAGGACCTCATGGCTAATCCATTCTCAATATCATAATTTGCATTTACCAGTGCCAAACTCCCTGTCCATCCCACGTAGGTATCTATTTTATATATAGCAGTGTGTCCGTGTGTTTTTAAAAACACTTATTCCAGCCTTGCGAGGGGGCGGGACGCAGTCTCTCCCCGTGGTCTTGGTTTGTTTCTCCAGTTATGAGTGACGTCCAGCCTGCGGGCACCTGCATGTTGCCGTTCCTATCATCTCAGTCAACTGGCTGGGAGCCTCTTTGACCCATTTCTCAGATCACCTGCCTTGTTATTGAGTTGCATTCTCTTCACATTGACTCCCAGCCTGCTGCTTCTCTCTTCATTTTCCTCAGGAGCGCTTTGAAATTTGAGACACACGCCACGTCCGTGTTTTTTAAATGGATTCGTCTCTTGGTATCTTACCTGAAACTTTTCATGCTAACTCTGGAAGGCAAAGGTCTTTTTCTATGTGGCCCTCAGAGAGTTTCATAGATTTCTCTCTTCTGGGTGGGGCTCTGGTGAATTTTGGGTTCTTTGTTTTTTGGTTTTTTTCTTTTGGGGGCCGTACCTGCGGCATATGGAAGTTCCCAGGCTAGGGGTCAAATCGGAGCTGCAGCTGCCGGTCTACACCCCAGCCACAGCAACACCCGAATCCAAGTCTTGTCTGCAACCTACATCCCAGCTCACGGCAACACCGGATCCTTAACCCACTGAGCGAGGCAGGGGTTGAACCCACAGCCTCAGAGACGGTGTTGGGTCCTTAACCTGCTGAGCCACCATGGGAACTCCTTCGAGTTCGTGTCTGTGCAGCCTGTGAGATGAGGGGCTAAATCCGTCCCCGTGGCGTGTCGTCATGCAGTGGAGTGGACATCGTGTGCTGAGCTCGCCCTGGGAGGTTCACGAGCTGACCTCTGGGAGCAGCCAAAGCTGAGTGCGTTTGCGGACCCCACAGAGTGTGCCTTGCTTGGACATTCCAGTGGGTTCCCCAGACCCCACAGGGCTTAATGACACTTCTGCAAACTTCCATTGGGGCTGGGGGGACGCAGGGTGAGGGGATGGAAGAGGAGGCGGGCAGGCCGGCACAGGAGGTCGCAGATAACAGGTGCAAAGCACCCCATCGCTCTGTCCCTGCACCAGCAGCAAGGGCTCTGGGAGAAAGCTGGGTTTCCAGCGGCTCAGATGTTGGATGGGAGGGGTCAAGCCTGCCTCTGGTCACCCAGTTTGCAAGCTGCCTAACCCGTCAGGCGGGTTGTAAACGGGCAAATTCTAAATGAAGTAACCGGCCCGGGGATGGCTCCGGAGACTGTGACCTTTCCCCGGATGATTGTAAATCTCCCCCGGCGCCCCGGAGATGAAGCTGGAGTTTGTTCAGTCCAGGGTGACATCGACTCTGTCGCCAAGCCCTGCTCGGGGGGCCACCCCCCCCAGCTCGTCGCCGCCGCTGCCAGGACCTCGTGCAACTTCCTCACCCTTGGGGTCAGCGGGGAGCGCGCTGCTGCTGGCGGCTTTGCTCCCTTCCTGCCCCTCATCTACCTGCGGAGAAAACTCCCCGTTTTGCTCAGAATCAGTTTTGCAACAGGTTACCACGCCTCGAAAGCTGCCCTGGGCTCCAATCCCCGCCACGTTTCCCCGGAGAGGAAAGCAATTTGACTCTAAAGGAACGGAATGCCCCAGGAGCACCTCAGAAAGTTGTAAAAGATGAAAGAAAGAAAGGGAAAAAAAAGGCACAAAAGGTTTTCTGCAAATGTACAATGTTTAAAATAATCATATTTAAACAAATTGTTTTGCACAACATTGTGAATCAACTATACTTTGATTTTAAAACATTTTAGAAAAAGATAAAGTGTTCTACAAATGTAGCTGGAAGCTCGAAAGGCAAGCACACCTGTTTGCATCGTTGGTTTTTCAGAGGAGATGAAAGTTGGGGTGTTTAAATATGAGAACAGAGAGAAGATGGGTGTTAATGGGTATTTATTCTACAGGTTTTTCTTTTGTGCATATTTTCTGCGTGGGGAAGGCAGGAATTTTTGAAAAGAAAGAGAAACTTATCTCTCTTTTTTTTTTTTCCTTTTTAGGGCCACACCCTCAGCATATGGAGGTTCCCAGGCTAGGGGTTGAATCAGAGCTGCAGCTGCCAGCCTACACCACAGCCACAGCAATGCAAGCAGGATCCAAGCCGCATCTTCGACCTACACCACAGCTCATGGCAACACTAGATCATTAACTCACTGAGCGAGGCCAGAGATTGAACCCGCATCCTCATGGATCCTAGCTGGGTTCTTAGCCCCCTGAACCACCATGGGAACGCCCAAAGGAACATATTTCATTCTTGTCTGCCGTTGCTCCCAACCAGTAGGAAAGCATGATTTTTTAAGTGCAGTTGATTTACAATATTGTGCTAATTTCTGCTGCACAGCACAGTGGCCCAGTCACACATGCACGTACATTCTTTTGTTTATATTACTCAGTGAATTTATTACATTTATAGTTGTACCATGATGATCACAACCACATTTTACAGCATTTCCGTCAGACACCCCCAGTGCGTCCCCCCACCCCCCAACCTGTCTCCTTTGGAAACCATAAGTTTTTCAAAGTCTGTGAGTCCGTATCTGTTCTGCAAAGAAGTTCACTGGGTCCTTTTTTCAGATTCTGCATGTCAGTGAAAGCGTTTGATGTTGGTGTCTCACTGTCTGAGTTCACTTAGCATGATAATTTCCAGGTCCATCCATGTGGCTACCAATGCTGTTATTTCTTTCCTTTTCATGGCTGAGTAATATTCCATTGTGTATATGGACCACATCTTCTGGATCCACTCCTCTGTCAATGGACATTTAGGTTGTTTCCCTGTCTTGGCTATTGCAAATAGTGCTTCAGTGGACATTGGAGTACATGTGTCTTTTTTGAGTCATGGTTTTCTCTGGAGAGATGCCCAGGAGTGGGACTGCTGGATCAAATGGGAGTTCTAGTTTTAGTTTTCTGAGGAATCTCCATCCTGTTTTCCACAGTTGTTGCACCAATTTACAATCCACCAACAGTGTAATCGGGTTCCTTTTTTTCCATACATTCTTTTTTTTTCATGTTCTCTTCCATCATTTTGTACCCGAAGAGACCTTAACCCGCTGAGCCACAGTGGGAACTCTGTGATTATTTTAAAAGGACGGCAAGCAGGTGAAGGCCCTAGATAGGGCTGTGGGTGCTGTGGGATCTCAGACCAGGGCTGAGGGGTTCTGGCTGGAGATGGACTTTCCCTCAAACCCATCACCCTCCCTATTGTCACCAGATCTGGTGGGCTTCCCTCTGTCCCCCCCAAATGTGGGGAACAAGTCTCTTCCCTGGGTGTCTGGGAGGAGAGAAGGTCTTTGTTCCGCTAAGGTCTAGGAAGAGTAGAGAATTGGCTGGAGGTCACAGAAAGCCACCTGGGTCAGTGTGGTTGGCAGGGGGCCGCCCCATCCATGCAGGTGAAACCCAGCAGGGCCCTGTGGGCTCCTGGGCACATGTGTCCCCCATGTCTGGTTTCTAGGGAATACGCTTCACCCTCCAGGTTCTTCCCTGAGCCCCAAAGGGCAGGTGCCCACAGGTGCTGATCAGGGAAGGGAGGGGATGCAGAGACCCCGAGGGGCTGTCAGGAGACCACCGTGCCGCCTGGGGGCAGGTCCTGGTCCCCCCTCAAGGGATACACACAGAACAATCTTTGAGGTCTTCTGCAGAATTAAACCCCCAACAGATGGAAGCCAGAGGGGAGGACCCCCAGGACCTGGCCCGGGGCCACTAAACACCAGCTCTGGAGAAGAATACAAGCTTGCACCCACCCTCATCCTTATCTGAGGCCTTATTTTCCATGCCCCAAATTATAAAGCCCCCTGCTAATCACTTCCAAGGGGGGCACAGTCTTTGAGGCATGAGCCTGCTGTGGCCCCCTTTGCCTGGCAAAGCAATAAAGCTATCTTTTTTCTCCTTCCCCCAAAACTCTGCCTCTGCATTTCTACTCACCAACCGCAGACAGAGGCTGAGTTTTGGCAACACAGGGAGGGTGGGGGTCCCCAGGGGCCAGTCGTTCCCTAGCTCAGGAAGCAGAACAGACCTATGGGGGTGACTGGGGACCGTTCATCCTGAGCAGGGGGGTGCAGAGCTGATGGGGACAGAGTACCAGGCCAGAGGAGGTGAGGAAATAGCCAACCCACTAGGGGATTGTAGGTAGGGAAGAAAAGCATGGAAGTGAGTTAAGGGTCACTTGAGAAATCAGGCTGGTTTAGCAACAAAACCACGCAGGCTGGCTTAGCAACAAAACCACACAACAGAAGCATGCGATGTGACCCCAGACAATAAAACAGTGGTGAAATACACCCACATCCTGCCCCGTGAGGTCAGCAAGTTAATGATTCCTTTTCTTTTATTTTGCTTTTTAGGGCCACACCTGCGGCATATGCAAGTTCCCAGGCTAGGGGTTAAATCAGAGCTGCAGCTGGTGGCCTACGCCACAGCCACAGCAATGCCAGATCCAAGCCGCGTCTACAGCCTACACCAGAGCTCATGGCAACGCCGGGTCCTTAACTCAATGAGCGAGGCCAGGGCGCAAACCCACATCCTCCTGGTGACTAGTAGGACTCCTTTCTGCTGTGCCGCCCTGGGAATGCCAGCTAATGGTCCTTAAGATGTGCTTCTCTGCCCACACTCAAAACAAAAATATCAGGAGAGGTGACATTCTGGTGGATCCTGAGTTGATTCACCTTATTTTCATGTGACTGCCTTTTTGCTCATCGCCACTGTGCATGACAGCCCGAGTGTGACAACAGGCTCCTCCATCTGGACGTGGAGGAGCTGCTGACGGAAGCTTGACGTCTACTGAGAATGAGGGACATGGCTCTTCGCCCCGTCCCACTTTTCCTGCGATGATAATCCTGTAGCCACTAAGGTCTCTTGGGCCGCCCGCTTGTACCCTCACAAGCATCCTAGCACCTCTTTCCTTACTGGTCACTCTGCCTCGAGCTGAATGCTTTCTGTGCCCAGCCAGGAGATGCTCTACCTTGCTAAGCCCTGAGATGCAGTCTGTGGGTTTCAGAGTCACGCTGGACAGGAGTGTTGACAAAAAAAAAAGCACCCAACCTAAAAGCTGGGAGTTAACTTTTCTTTGGGGCAAAATGAGGACTGAAGCCCAGGAGGCAGCATCTCAAGGAGCCCTGAGAAACCTCTCTGAGGAGGTGAGGGGCAGCTAGGATAGAGGAGTTTTGGCAACAAAGGACTGGCAGTGGAAACAAAAGGTTTGCAGAAAACCTGTGCCCTCTGAGTTAAAGAATTTAGCGCTTTTCTCTGGAAAGATGCAAAAGGTCAGTGAAATCATTCCTTTGCCATGCACCTCAGCTAGGGGGCCGGTGTCCTGTGTTTTCACAACCTGAGTTTCCGCGGGGCTCCTGTTCAGCGTGGCTGCAGTCTGCTGGCTGCTAGATGGCAGGTGTGCTTTGTTTCCGTCCTGAGATCCCTCAGGGCTCACCCGCTCAGCCTTGGGAGTGGCTGCACTCTCCCATGACTGTGACATCCTTTGTTTTTTGTTTTTATTTTTTTTTAATAGCCAGAGTGGTCATATTGCAGGGCTCTGAAAGACTGCTCCAGAGAGGCAGGGGGAAGGTCAGGATCTATGTGAAGAAGGGGAAGGGGGAGGTGCCTGCAGCCAGGCATACATTCTACAGAAGGGCGCTGCTGGTCCCGTGAAGGTCACTACGAGTCACGAGGAGCAGATGTCACCATGAAGGATGTTAGTGCTTTTCTAGATACGAGGAGATGCAAGACCTGGGCACGTAAAATCTTCTCCTAAGAGAGGTATCTATCTGAAGCCCTGTTCTGCTGGTTTTCCCAGAGCACAGAGCACCCCACTCCTGGTCCCCACCCTGAGCTCCTTCCACGGGGTGTGGAGGGTCGGCCCCTGAAGCGGCTCAGGATTCAGTCTGCGTTGAGGAGGTGGCATGTGATGGCAAGTGAGACTTTCCAGTTCACAGGGACACACAAAGTTCAGTGTCCCAGCATCACTGCCTGAACTGGGGACCTGGGCAGGTGCATGCAGGGCATGTGTGAGGTTCCTCTTACTGAGGGAACAAGTCACCACGACAGAGCAGCCCCAATTAGCACCAAATGGTTATCTTACTAGTTACCTTCCAGTGTCAGACCTCTGACCCAGGTGTCACTGGGCTAAAAGTGAGGTGTCACCATGCCTCCCCATTGCCTAGTGAGGGGGACAAACCACAGAGGTGAGTGTGGGCACACATGCAGAATTGACTTACAAGAGACATTGGTCACATCGCAGGCATCTGAGGAATATAAGCTGCTCCCACATCTGGCTCCGTGCCTGACGTTAAAATGTTCTCTCTGCGCCTCTGATCACCATTTGCTAAATTAGTCTTTTAATTGGGCAGTAAGACAAGACACCCCAAAGCTTGCTCAACTCCATAAAGGTTCTCTCCCCTTCACGGTGATGAGTCAGACTCTGCTTTTGTTCAGGGCAGCCCATGTGCATTTCTCAATTTCCAGTGGTTTCTGTGGACGACTGGTGGGGGCAGGATTTCTGGGTTCAGGCTTCCAACACCCTGCAGCAAGACAGACTCAGGTGGGAGGAACATGCTTCTGCTTCCATTCCTTCCTCCTTTCTGCTGCCTGGGATGTCTGCATATTGCCTGGAGCAGTGGCAGCCATGCTGAGGCCACGAGGTGAAAGATGGCAACACAGGGAGTTGGAAGGAGGCTGCCAGCCCTGGGTTGCTTCCCTCAGATGAGGTGGGATATAACATACTTCCTGCTTGTTTACAGGATTTTTTTTATTGCTGGTGTGTGTTACTAGTGGCTCAAAACACTCTCTAACCAAAGAAATGAGGACACACGGGCAGTGGTCCTATGTTAGCTGAAAAGAGAAGGTACGAATGCTTTTGCCTGCCATTTCATAGGGCTATTCGTGGAGCCAGTGAGATCCCAAATGAGCTTTCAGATTGATGGGCGGGAGTTCCCTGGTGTCTCTGCAGCAGCTTGGGTTGCTCCTGAGGCAAGGTTTTGCTCCCTGGCTTGGGAACGTCCATATGCTATGGGTGATGCCAGAAAAAAAAAAAAAAAATGGATATTGGCATGCCAGAGCTCTTCCTCTGTAAATTTCCTGTATGTCAATTAAAAATAATAAAAGTAGGAGTTCCTTTCATGGCTCAGTGGTTAACGAACCCAACTAGGATCCATGAGGATGCGGGTTCAATCCCTGGCCTTCCTCAGTAGGTTAAGGACCTGGCGTTGCTGTGAGCTGTGGGTGTAGGTTGCAGACACAGCTTGGATCCCGAGTTGCTGTGGTTGTGGCTGTGGCCGGCAGCTGCAGCTCCCATTCGACCCCTCGCCTGGGAACCTCAGTGTGCGGCTCTAAAACAAAATAGTAATAATGCAAGTAATAATTCCTTGGGTGCATGTGGGACCATGGGAATCTTGGACAATCTGCTTTTTTTCAGTTTATTTATTTATTTATTTTTATTTATTTATTTTTTGGAGTTCCCGTCGTGGCGCAGTGGTTAACGAATCCGACTAGGAACCATGAGGTTGCGGGTTCGGTCCCTGCCCTTGCTCAGTGGGTTAACGATCCGGCGTTGCCGTGAGCTGTGGTGTAGGTTGCAGACGCGGCTCGGATCCTGCGTTGCTGTGGCTCTGGCGCAGGCCGGTGGCTACAGCTCCGATTCGACCCCTAGCCTGGGAACCTCCATATGCCGCGGGAGCGGCCCAAGAAATAGCAACAACAACAACAACAACAAAAGACAAAAGACAAAAAAATAAATAAATAAATAAAATAAATATTTATTTTTTGTCTTTTGTTTTGTTGCCATTTCTTGGGCCGCTCCCGCGGCATATGGAGGTTCCCAGGCTAGGGGTCGAATCGGAGCTGTAGCCACCGGCCTGCGCCAGAGCCACAGCAACGCAGGATCCGAGCCGCGTCTGCAACCTACACCACAGCTCACGGCAACGCCGGATCGTTAACCCACTGAGCAAGGGCAGGGACCGAACCCGCAACCTCATGGTTCCTAGTCGGATTCGTTAACCACTGCGCCACGACGGGAACTCCCTTTTTTTCAGTTTAGTTTAAATTTTATTTTACATTGGAATATCCGTCCTTTACAATGTTGTGGTCATTTCAGGCGTACAGCAAATGACTCACTTGTCTATACCCATATCTATTCTTTTTCAGATTCTTTTTCCATATAGGTGATTGTACAATACTGAGTAGGAGTTCCCATTGTGGCGCAGCGGAAACGAATCCGACTAGCATCCACGAGGATGCAGGTTCCATCCCTGGCCTCACCTCACTCAGTGGGTTAAGGATCTGGCATTACCGTGACCTGTGGTGTTGGCTGCAGACACAGCTTGGATCTGGCATTGCTGTGGCTGTGGTGTAGGCTGGCAGCCTCAGCTCTGATGCTACCCTTAGCCTGGGAACCTCCATATGCTGCAGGTACCTCCCTAAAAAAAAAAAAAAGACAAATATATATATATGCACATGTATATACACACACACACACATATATATATATGTATATTGAGCAGAGTTCCCTGTGCTATGGAGTAAGTCCTTGTTTATCCGCTTTATATATTGCAGTGTGTATCTGCTAATCCAAAACTGCTAATGTGTCCTTCCTCCCACATTGGTTCCCCTTTGGTAACCATAAGTTTGTTGTCAAAGTCTCTGAGTCTGTTTCTGTTTCGTAGATAGTCATTTGTATCATTTTTTAAGATTCTACATCTAAGTGATAGCATATGACATTTGTCCTTCTTTCTCTGACCTACTTTACTGAGAATGATCATCTCTAGGTCCATCCATGTTAGTACAAATGGCATTCGGTCATTATTTTTCATGGCTGTGTAATATTCCATTGTGTCTATGGACCACATCTTCCTTATCCATTCCTCTGTCAGTGGACATTTCATTTGCTTCTATGTCTTGACAACTGTGACTAGTGCTGCTATGAACACTGGGGTGCATGGATCTTTTTGAATTATGGTTTTTTCTGGATAGATGCCCAGGAGTGGGATTGCTGGATCCTAGTTCTCTGTTTAGTTTTGTAAGGAGCCTCCATTCTGTTCTCCATTGTGGCTGCAGCCACTGACATTCCCACTGATAGTGTAGGAGGGGTCCCTTTTCTCCATGCCCTCTCCAGCACTTTTTTTTTTTTTTTTTGGTCTTTTTGCCTTTTTTTCTAGGGCCACTCCCACGGCACATGGAGGTTCCCAGGCTGGGGGGTCTAATCAGAGCTGTAGCTGCTGGCCTCCACCACAGCCACAGCAATGCAGGATCTGAGCTGCATCTCTGACCTACACAGCTCACAGCAATGCTGGATCCTTAACCCACTGAGCGAGGCCAGGGATCGAACCCGCAACCTCATGGTTCCTAGTCGGATTCTTAAACCATTGCGCCACGACGGGGACTCCTCCAGCACTTGTTAGCTGTAGGCTTTTTGATGACGGCCCTTCTGATTGGGAGTCCTTCACACTCCCTAAGCTCTAGCACATGCTTAGAAGAGAGATTACTGCGGGTCCACTGGGAGCCTGTTGTTTCTACAGAGGAGAAAACAAACCCATTCCCTGACTACGCCATGCTCCTCCAGAAGGGGAAACCGAAGCTACGACCTGGGCTGTAAATTTTTTTTTTTTTGCAGTCCCATCACGGACTCCTGGACTCTTGGGTCCTCTCCTCGTCTTGGGGGAGCTGTTTCTATCCCTTTTTTTTTTTTTTTTTTGGAAGTTTATTCTCCAGATGTATTGAAGTATCATTGACACATTGTATCACTTTCAAGGGTACACGGGGATGGTTTGATCCACGGACACTGTGACGTGCTCACCCCAGGGTGTGTCAGTGTGCACACCCATCAGTTCACATCTTTAGCTTTTCTGTGTGTGTGTGTGTGTGTGTGTGGCGAGAACGCTCAAGATGGGTCTTAGCAAATTTCAGGGAAATAATACATTGTTGTTATATCTGCGGTCACCCTGCTGTACAGCGGATGCCCAGAACCGATGCATCGTCAAACCGGAGGTGGGTCCCCTCTGACCATTTTCCCACTTGCTCCACTCCACCCTCAGTGGCCACCATCCACCGAATCTCTTCATCTATGACTCGTTTGTTTGTTTTTTAAGATTCCTCAGAGAATGGAGTTCTTGCTGTGGTGCAGGGGGTTAGGAACCCAACCGCAGAGGCTTGGGTCCCTGTGAAGGCACAGGTTTGATCCCCAGCCCGGTGCAGTGGGTTAAAGGATCCGGCGTTGCCATACGGATTCAATCCCTGGCCCTGGAACATCCATATGCTGCAGGTACAGCCCTAAAATTAAAAAAAAAAAAAAAAAATTCTTCACATAAGTGAGATCCTACAAGATTCATCTTTCTCTGGCTGACTTATTTCACTCAGGACAATGCCCTCGAGGGCCACATGTGTTGTCACAAATGGCAGGATTTCCTTCTTTTTTATGACTGAAGAGCATTTCATTTTCCGAGTGTGCGCTTGTGTGATACGGATCCGTTTTCTTTTTTCCTGTTGTTTTCTTTATGGCTGCGCCTGCGGCATATGGAAGTTCCCAGTCTACAGGCTGAATCAGAGCTGCATCTGTGACCTACTCCACAGCCACGGAAACACAGGATCTGAGCTGCATCTGTGACCAGAGCAATGCTGGATCCTTAACCCACGGAGTGAGGCCAGGGATCAAACCCACATCCTACGGACACTATCTTGAGTTCTTAACCCACTGAGCCACAGTGAGAACTCCTCAACCATTATTAATGCATGAATTTGCCTCAATATCATTGATCCCATATTATAGTAATACGTAGTCTGTCTTCCATAGATGCATTTGCCAAGTTGATACATGAGTTCGGTACAGTCATGGAGAAACAGCTCTCCCAAAGCTATTCTTTTTTTTTTTTTTTTTTGTCTTTTTGCCTTTTCTAGGGCTGCTCCTGCAGCATATGGAGGTTCCCAGGCTAGGGGTCTAATTGGAGCTGTAGCCACCTGCCTACACCACAGCCACAGCAATGCTGGATCCGAGCTGTGTCTGCAACCTACACCATAGCTCATGGCAACGACTGATCCTTAACCCACTGGGTGAGGCCAGGGATCGAACCCGCAACCTCATGGTTCCTAGTCAGATTCATTAACCACTGAGCCAGGACAGGAACGCCCCAAAGCTATTCTTAAATGCAGGGAAAAGGACAGCTTCTCTTCCCTCCAGCCTCCAAATCTGTCCCCAGCAAAGAACTGGGGTTCACTGTAGTCAGACACAAAGGGACCAAAAATGACTTCCAATGGCGTGGGACTGCTGGATCCTTGCGCAGCTCCACTTTTTATTGTTCGGGAAGCTCCCGGGAGGCTGCACGAGCTCACGATCCCACCAGGCAGGAGGGTGCAGTGTCCCTCGCCTCCTCAAACTCCCGCGGCATCTCTGACTTTCTGGTGACGTCACCCAGCCAGGAGGACTGGGCGCCGTCAAGCCTCCCTGAGGGCTGGGTCCTGGCTGCAGGAGCAGAAGGGGAAGTGCCCGCAGCACGGCTGCAGCCAGGGCTTCCACGCGATGCGACCCGGGGACAGCTGCGGGGGCACGGGGCTCAGGGTCCTCCTGTGCTCGCGCACCGCCTGCTCCACCCTGGCCAGCACCGCGCCGTACAGGGGCTCCGAGCCGGGGGCCAGGGGCTGGGCCTCTGAGGGGTCCCCGGAGAGGTCGAAGAGCAGAGGGGGGTCGTGGTGGGTGACGCCCGGCCCGGAGCACGGGCACAGGCCGTGGCCGTAGCAGGCCCCCGCTCCCTCGGGGTGCAAGCGGGGTGTGACGTAGTGGACCTTCCAGAGCCTTCCGCCTGGATGCAAAGAGGTTTGGGGTAGGGGAGGGCATCAATCAGGGCCGGAGAAGCCCGGTCCCTGCACACCTGGCCAGGTGTCAGCCCTGGGGAATCCTCCGCAACAGCCCACAGGCCAGGAGGGGGAGGCACGGAAGGGTTGGGCAGCGTGGGTCCTGCATGATCGCTGTCAAATCAGTGCGCGCGCCCGTGTGTGCACGCGCGCGCGCAATTCTTACCAATGGCATCTTTTTCCGTCTCTTCACATTTTCTCCTTGGCCGAGTCAAGTAAAAAAGAATTAAACTTTACACCTGTTTTCCTGCGGTACCACTTCTGAGTGGGCCCCTGGAACCTTGTGAACTTGTGTCATGGGGGGAAGATTTCTCATCTCACTTCCTGCTGCCCCTCGTGTGGTTCCTACAAACCCAGGCAGGGAGGCAAAGGGCCCTCTGGCCAGGTGCTCAGGGGCTCCCCTGGGGATTAGGATAACAGATACCCTTAGCCTATGCTTATCCTTTCTATTTTTGTTTGCTGTTTCCTTCCTTTTTTTTTTTTTTGCTTTTTTTTTTTGCTTTTTAAGGTCACCCCTGCGGCATATGGAAGTTCCCAGGCTCTGGGTCAAATCAGAGCTGCAGCTTCAGGCTTATGCCACAGCCACAGCCACTCAGGATCTGAGCCACGTCTGTGACCTACACCACAGCTCACGGCATCACCAGATCCTTAACCCACTGAATGAGCCCAGGGATCGAACCCATATCCTCACGGATACTAGTCGGATTCGTTTCCGCTGTGCCACAACTGGAACTCCTTCCTTCTTACTTTTATTTTTAAAATTTATTTTATTGAAATACTGGTGATTTGCAGTGTTGCACACCCGGTATTACTTTTATACCCAGAAGCAAGGAAGTTAGGCCAACTGCGTGGTGGGGCAAGGTCTTGCTAGGACCTCAAGGGGTTCAGGTGGATGCACCTGGGACAATAACAGCCAATCAGAGGAAGGCACTGGGACTGGACCCACACATCCCTTTCCCATAAATAGGGCCAGTGTCAGCATCATCCCCCTTGAGATAGCAAGTGAATGTTCTCATCTTGTGAAAAAAGGACTAGCTCCATGAGAGTGTTTCACGTGTCCATGTGGCCAGGCGAAGGGGCACAGGTATGGGGACAAACACTAGTCTACGTATCCCCTGGGAGGTTTTTTTTTTTTTTTTTTTTTTAAAGATGAGACTAACATTGAAAGTAATAGATGTGGAGGTGACCTGATGGCCCTCTACGGTGTGGGTGGGCCTTACCCAATCAGTTGAAGGACTTTAAAAAAAGAAAAAGACAGAGGCCTCCCAACGTGGAAGGAATTCTGCCTCCAGAGTGCAGCACAGACATTCTGCCTGAGTCTCCAGCCTTTGTAGTCACAAAGGCAACATCAGCTCCCGCCAGGCTGCCATGAAGATCACAGACTCAACAGTCCCCATAACCTCGTCAGCCAGTACGACTGTCATCCAGCTATCGACGTATCAATTCATCTATCTAATCGTCTACTGATCACCTTTCTATCATCTCTTTCTTACCTACATTTTCACCTGTCTCCCATCTATTACCTTTATCTATCTATTATCTATCATCTCTGTTTATCTATATCTCCACATTATCATCTCTGCATCTATGTACATCTTTTCATCTGTGTAGCATCTTTCTGTCATGATCAGTCGTCGATCATTTATCTGACCATGAGCTATCTATAGCTTTCTCTCTGTATGTATCTAAACAATTATATCTATTCATCTAATATTTGTCTGTATCTATTTCTCTATTCACCTATCACATCATCTTTTTCATCTACCTATTGCTATATATTTACTTACCATGACTCTGTCCATCCATCCACCTACCCAACCATCCATCCATGTCCCCCTCCATTTCTGTCCATCCACTCCATCCATCCACTCATCTATGCATGCATGCATCCATCTGTCCTTCTGTCCATCCATCTGTCCATCAATCATCCATCCATCATCTACCCATCCATCCATCCATTCATCTTCCATCCATCATCCATCCATCCATCATCAATCCATCCATCCATCATCCATCCACCCACCTACATTCATCCATCATCCATCCATATATCCATCAATCCACTCATCTATCCATCCACCCACCCATCCATCCATCCATTCATCTTCCATCCATCATCCATGCATGCATCATCCATGCATCCATCCATCATCCATCCATCTATCCATCAATCCACCCATCCATCCATCCACCCACCCATCCATCTATCCATCCATCCATCCATTTACTCATCCATCCATCCATCCACCATCCATCCACTCATCCATCCACGCACCCATCCATCCCTCTACCCACCACCTGTCCTCTGGGTTCCGTTTCTCCGGGGAGCTCTGGCCAGTACAAGCCCCCTGTGTCAGGGACGCGGCGTGTACTCACTGTCCTTGTCGTGCCAGCGTGCGGCGTGGAGGTGCTCCCCGCAGTAGTGAAACAGGAACTCGTGGGCCGAGTGCTCGGCCTCTCCCTGCAGCAAGGGCACCAGGCTCCGGCCATCGATCACCCTGAGTGAGTGAAGAGACCACAGGAGGGAATCAGAACCAGGACGCTCAAGCCACATCTTGGACCTGGGACCCTGAACGTGCCAAGGCTGCCAGGTCCCCAGATAACAGCAGAGCAGAGGTCAGCGGTCTCATTGAGGATGCCCACACTGCAGGCAGCACTTCATGCTCAGAACACACACACCGTTGTGGCTCCAAATATCAACACCAGGTCGTCTTAAATTCCAGCCAGACTGCCCGGGCCCCTAGGCGGACCACGAGGGCAGCAGAACCTTTGAAAACCTAACACACCCCAAGATACGTTGTCACATGTGCAAAGCGACAGGACAAAGGAAGCCACCGATGGACCTGTGACTGGATGGGCCTTCCTTACGCCTTATCGTTGTATTTATTTCTTTATTTTTCTTTTTAGGGAAAAATAGAGGGAAGTTCCCTGTCTAGCAGTCGAATCGGAGCTGCAGCAGAGACCTACAGCACAGCCACAGCAATGCCAGATCCGAGCCACACGTGCAACCTATGCTGCAGCTTGTGGCAGCACCAGATCCTTAATCCACTGAGCAAGCCCAGGAATCAAACCCACACCCTCATCAATACTAGTCAGGTTCTTAACCCACAGAGCCACAGTGGGAACTCCTAGTTATTACCTTAAATGAAGTAAAATCAAATCTCTATCAAAATATTCACTTTGGGGAGTTCCCGTCGTGGCTCAGTGGTTAACGAATCCGACTGGGAACCATGAGGTTGCGGGTTCGGTCCCTGCCCTTTCTCAGTGGGTTAAGGATCTGGTGTTGCTGTGAGCTGTGGTGTAGGTTGCAGACTCGGCTTGGATCCCACATTGCTGTGGCTCTGACGTAGGCTGGCGGCTGTAGCTCTGATTAGACCCCTAGCCTGGGAACCTCCACAGGCCACAGGAACGGCCCTAGAGATGGCAAAAAGACAAAAAGACCAAAAAAAAAAAACCCTGCAAACGAGTAGTTTGACCCAGCAGGTCACTTAAGTTCATGTTTTACTGAGTGTGGTCATTTCACACCAGGCAGTCCCCTCCCTTTGAAGATGCTGAGAATTTTCTAAATGCTCTCCCAGTGTTGCAGGTTTTCTCCCCTAAAATAGGGAAGAGGGAGGCAGGGAGATCTCAGGAATTGGGGAGCAGGTGGTCTCATGATACAGGTACCTGTCCTGGGGCACCTGGCCACCGCCCAGCTGGACCACGGTGGGGAAGATGTCCATCAGGCTGGTGGGCTCCTGGATCACGCGGCCGGCCGGCAGCACCCCGGGCCACCGGAATATCCCAGGGACGCGGATCCCGCCTTCCCAGCCGCCCATGCCTTTGCCACCTGGAAGGCAATGATGTCATTAGGCTCCTCCAGGAGATGGTCCTGTCTGCAACACACCTGGGGGCACCTGTGTGTCTGTACCTAGACACCTGCAGAGAGAAATGCATAGTGGGGAGTTCCCGCTGTGGCTCGGTGGGTTAAGAACCCGACTAGGATCCATGAGGACATGGGCTCCATCCCTGGCTCCGCTCAGTGGGTTAAGGATTCGACGTTGCCGTGAGCTGTGGTGTACGTTGAAGATGTGGCTTGGATCTGGTGTTGCTGTGGCTGTGGTGTAGACCTGCAGCTGCAGCTCTGATGTGACCCCTAGCCTGGGAACTTCCATATGCTGCAGGTGTGGCCCAAAAAGCAAAATAAATGAAAAATAAATAAAGGCACAGTGGGGCAGCCTGGAGGTCCCCAGATCAGTAGAAACCACGGTTCTAGCACCTTGTCACTTCCCCAGCAGCACGTGAGGCCCACCTCTCCACAACCCCATGAAATCGGTCAGTCTTTGTAGCCGCCTCCATAAATGGGGGGTAGGAGGTGTGCCTTCAGAGGCAGAACTAGCTCTGGGATTTCATACGTATGGATGGTGGGCTGCCTTCACTGACGAACTTCCTCTTTATTTCTGGATGGATGGGCAGACAGAGATATGGGTGGGTGGGTGGGTGATGAATGGATGATGGATGGGTGGATGGACAGATGGATGGATGGACGGATGGGCAGACAGGTGGATGGATGGATGATGGCTGCATGATGGATGGATGGATGGGTGGGTGGATGGATGGATGGGCGGGTGGGTGGGTGGGTGGATGGATGGGTGGGTGGGTGGGTGGATGGATGGATGGATGGGTGGGTGGGTGGATGGATGATGGGCGGGTGGATGGATGGATGGGTGGATGGACAGATGGGCGGACAGGTGGATGGACAGATAGATGGATGGATGGATGGGTGAATGGATGGGTGGACAGACAGATGGATGGATGGATGGATGGATGAATAGGTAAATGGATGGGTGGATGGATAGATGGGTGGATGGATGGATGATGGATGCATGATGGATGGATAGTGGATGGGTGGATGGATGAACGGATGGACAGGTGGATGGACAGATGAATGGATGGATGGGTGAATGGATGGGTGGATGGACGGATGGATGGATGGATGGATGGAAGGATAGGTAAATGGATGGGTGGATGGATGCATGATGGATGGACAGTGGATGGGTGGATGGATGAATGGATGGACAGGTGGATGGACAGATGAATGGATGGATGGATAGATGGATGGGTGAATGGATGGGTGGATGGACGGATGGACAGACGGATGAGCAGATGGGAGGATGGACAAGAGGATGGACAGATGGATGGGAACCTGCCTTATCCTCTCCAAGCTCTTCATCCTTCCTTCCACCTGTTTCCTTACTGCCCTCAGCTATTTCTAAGATGACCTTCTCAGCGACCTCTGGCAATGCCTTGGGACCCAGACTGGCTCCTGAACAAACTCGAATAATGATCAAGCATAAGGCAACATGCTGTTATTCCCTACGAAGTTGGCACCTGGGAATGAAACAATTGTAAATTGCAATGGGAGAATTTTAAACAGAGAGAGACTGTTCAGAATCTCACTCAAGAAATGCTTCTTTCCTGGAGGTAGCATTTTAACGCTCTCGCATTCATCTTCTAGGGCTGTATAACCGTTATTGCAGCCTCAGCAGCTGACAACAACCCCCTAGTTATTAGGTGTTTGCTGTGTAGGTGGCAAGTTTGGCATGGCTTGGCAGGGTGGTCCCTTGTGGGTTAGAGAGTCTGAGATCAACATGTTTGCAGAGTGTAGGTTTGTAGGATACGAGTGTTGAGAACAATGCGATTTGACTGTAAATGGACCCATGTCATATTGGTGTTGCATAGGACGGATGGGCAGATGGATCATGCCCAAGTTTATGCAGTTGTTGGAAAAATCCAGGTCACAGTGCTTGTATGACTGAGGCCCCTGTGACATCTTTGGGATGTGTATGGCGGATGGGCGGAAAGATTCATGTGTCCAAGTTTATGCAGTTGCTGGAAAAATCCGGGTCACGGTGGTTGTAGGACCGAGGTGCCCATGACATCTTGGGGTTGTACATGGCCGATGGGAGGAAAGATTCAGGTCCAAATTTGTTCAGTTGTTGGAAAAATCCAGATCACGGTGGTTTTTGGCCTGAGGTCACCGTTTCCTTGCTGACAGGGTCACCCTCTGCATTTCTTCTCACATACAGCGGCCCCTCCAGCCTCAAAGCATCGACAGGTGGTTGAGTTCGTCTCATGTTTCAAATAGATCTGATTTCTCCTTTTCCATCAGCTGGAGAAAGCTCTTGGCAGTCAAGACTTTGTGGGATTGGATCAGGCCCACCCAGCAAATCTCTTGCCTTCCTAGAAGTCACCTGTGACTTCTCTGTTGGACCTGCGATCACGGCAGCGACAGCTCATCAGAGTCACAGAGGCCACAAGAAAGGAAGGAGCATTTTTCTAGGGCCATTTTTACAACCTCGCCAACCACAAGCACATACATGTGTGTGTCCCCAAATGAAAAAGATCATTTGGTGGTTTTCTCGTTTTTCCCAGTTGTTCTGTCCACAAAGTCACTATAGCTGCTGAATTAGTGAATATAGAGCTTTGACTCTTAGGAGAAAGTTGGGGTTAGTTGGGGTTAGGGTCCTGGGAGCCTCTGGTCACTATATTTTCATCAGTCCGTCAGTACATAACCCTGTTGTGTCGCTTCTGTTTCAAGACACCTGATTAAATAGATATTGTTGACTTATTCACATTGAGCTTATCCGACACATGCATTTTCTCCGTTAGGCACATGGCAGCCTTCTTGTGCTTAGAAGCGGTAGACAGCACTTTTGCACCGTGCGTGGGGGCATTTCAAACGGCAAAAGCATCAACCAAAAAACACATGGATGCAAAAACATGGCACTCAGTAGGGTATGAAATGGACACAGCTTTATCATCTGGAGCTGGGATGAGACTTATAATAATAACTTTAAATGGAATATAAGCTATAAAAATATTGAATCACTATGCTGTATACCTGAAACTCACAATATTGTAAATCAACTATACTTAAAAAAAAGAAATTCCCCCCCCCTTTTTTTGGCCACACCTGTGGCCTGTGAAAGTTCCCAGGCCACGGATGGAACCTGAACCATAGCAGTGGCCACACTGGATCCTCAACCACTAGGCCACCGGAAACTCTAAGAAATTCCCTTTGAATAAGCTGTAAGGATTATTATACAACACAGGAAAAGTAACCAATGTTTTATAATAACTTCCAATAGAGTATCTATGAAAACACTTAATTTTTTTTTTTTTTTAATGGCCACACCTGCGGCATATGGAAGTTTCCAGGCTAGGGGTTGAATCGGAGCTACAGCTGCCGGCCTACACCACAGCCCCAGCAACACGGGATCCTTAACCCTCTGAGTGAGACCAGGGATCAAACTTGCATCTTCATGGAGACCATGCTGGTGGATGGCCTCTCACTGCTCACGTTTCTGTCCTTGAAACCCAACGGCCTTACCTCTGTATATCCCATTCCATCCGCCCAGCTGGACGTGCCCATCTATTGCCTCCAGGTGTCCCCCGTGATCAGAGGTGAAGTACGTGAGCGTCGTGTTTTTCAACCCATGTTCTTCGATGGCGTTAAGAATGTCCCCTTTACAGAACAATGAAACGTGTCAGGGAAGCGTCAATAAAACGGCATCTGCAAATTCAACACAACCCCACTTTCTGAATATACATCACTGCTTGCCACTTAAGAAAAAGGAGCCACAGGGAGTTCCCAGGGTGGCTCAGTGGTCACAAACCCGACTAGTAACGGTGAGGATGCAGGTTCGATCCCTGGCCTCGCTCAGTGGGTTAAGGATCCAGTGTTGCCGTGAGCTGTGGTGTAGGCTGCAGACGTGGCTCGGATCCTGTGTTGCTGTGGCTGCGGCGTAAGCCTGAAGCTGCAGCTCCAATTCGACCCCCAGCCTGGGAACTTCCACATGTGGCAGGTGTGGCTCCCCCCCCCAAAAAAAAAGAAAAAAAAAAGAAAAAAGGAACCACAGTCACCAGGAGACCATCAATATCCATGTAAGCGCCCCGTGGGACGGTACAGCTATGCTTTCTGACCCTGCAGGATTCTGAATCTTGCTTGCAAAGCCGTCACCAATATAGAAAATAGAAGAAACACTTCAAGCCCGTAGGTCACCCATGGAATGTTTCCAAACGCTCTGTTTGCACGTGTACACATGTCAAAAAAAAAAAAAAAAAAAAAAGGCATGTATGCAGAGTTCCCTGGTGGCCTGCCAGTTGGGGATCCGGCGTTGTCACTGCTGTGGCCGGCGTTCAATCCCTGCCTGGGAACTTCTGCATGCCACAGGTGAGGCCAAAAAGAAAAAGAAAAAAAAAAAGTGTGTGCAAGGGGAAATGGTGAGAAAAGAGGGATGTGGCAAGTGCCTGTCTACACGGCAGGAAGCCAGAGCCCTGAGCATCAGTGTGTGTTGGCCAAAGGGAGTCAAGACACAGCAGGTGCAGGCAGCTGTCTGTAAACCAAGCAGTCACGTTCCCGCCTGGGGACCCCATGGACGTGAAAAATACAGAAAGTAAAGATTTTTCACACACCCCCCCCCGGGGGGGCGTGGGCAGCAGTGAAAATGCAGTATTTTGCAAACATTGTGTCATCCACCTTCCTATTTGGAGGGGTGTTGGCCGCTTCCTCTGGCCCGATGTTGCACCCTGCAGGTCCCAGCACGTGCTATGATAAATTGCAAGGATTTCCACGTCCACGTTTTAAGGGTCACCTCCTCAGAGAAGCTGGTTTCCTGCAGGCTTTCTCGAAGCCACGGAAGAAAAGTGACTTTAGGCCATTGCTCTGAACAATAGCATTAATGGTCTACTTTGGGGGATGGCCCAGGATGGCTTTTGTTATTTTTAAAAATTTGGGGGGCTTGTCCATGGCATGCGGAAGTTCCCGGGCCGGGGATCAAACCCAAGCCACCGCAGTGACCGGAGCCACTAGCGTCACACACAACGCTGGATCTTTAACCTGCTGCTCCACAGGGGAACTCCCCATGGTGGCTTTAAATCCCAGAGTTTAGAAGGACGAGTTTATGTAAAAGTAGCCTAACAAATTGGAAAGGCAAGGGGGTGGTTAAAAAAAATGAAATCATAGCCGTGCAGCAGCATATGGATGGACCTAGAGATTCTCAGAGGAACTGAAGCGAGTCAGCCAGAGAAAGTCAAGTATCATATGAGACCACTTTTAGGTGGAATCTAACATACGACACAAATGACCTTAAAGAACAGAGAAAGACTCCCAGAGAGAACAAACCTGTGGCTGCCAAGGGGGATTGATGCGTTGGGAGGTGGGGATTAGCAGGGGCGAAGGGTTATATAGAGAATGGATATAAACCCGCTCCTGCTGGAAAGCACGGGGAACGCTATTCAATATCCTGTGATAAACCATCACGGAAAAGAATGGGAAAAAGGGAGTTCCCATCGTGGCTCAGTAGTTAGCGAATCCGACTAGGAACCATGAGGTTGCGGGTTCGATCCCTGAGCTTGCTCAGTGGGTGAAGGATCCGGCATTGCCATGAGCTGTGGTGTAGGTTGCAGATGCGGCTCGGGTCCCGTGTTGCTGTGGTTTGTGGTGCAGGCTGGTGGCTGGAGTTCCAATTCGACTCCCAGCCTGGGAATTTCCATAGGTCGCAGGTGCAGCCCTAAAAATAAATAAGTAAATAAATCAATAAAATAAAATAAAATGGGAAAGCCAGAAGGAGCACACGAAGGATATGGAAGACCCTTCTTCTTCTCTGTCTTTCATTCTGGTTCCTGGCGAGACAGCCAACCTGCTGTCACGCTGTCGAGGTGAGGTCAGGACGGGCCGCGCGCGGCTGAGCTTCCACTTACCCACAAGGCCGTCCATCTCCTCCACGTTGTCGCCATAGAGGCCGTGCTGACTTTTCCCCTGGAACTCTTTGGTGGTCATGAGGGGCACGTGGACGTGGAGCAGGGAAACAAAGAGCAGGAATGGACCAGGCTTATGTCTGCAAGAAGAAGGAAGAGCAGCTTTCACGTGTCGGAGCATCGCCTGTGGGCCGTGACCTCGCAGCAGAGGCTCCGGTGTTGGAAACCCGTCCGCCCGCGAATGAGGAATCCTCCTTCTTCTTCCTCTTCCTCCTGCCTCTCCTCCTTCTCCTCTTTTGGGGGCGCCCATGAAATGCAGACGTTCTGGGGACAGGGATCGAAGCCAAGCCACAGCAGTGGCCACACCTGAGCCTTAACCTGCGGCAGCACCAGGAACGCCCAAGGTGGGCGTTCCTCAAACGCATCTGCTTGACGCAACCCCGCGGATGACAACGAGGCTCAGACGCTCGGAGAGCTCCGCTCCCGCTTCCGACGGGATCGTGTCATTACCGCTGGATGAAGGACAGCGCTTCCCCGCTCAGAAGCCGGGCCGTGCTTTCCAAAGCCATGGGCTGCTCCACCACGTCGTGGTTCCTCATGAGGATGCAGTTCCAGCGGCGGACGAACCCCAGGCTGGCGAACCAGGAGCCGAAGAACAGCAGGACCAGGCTGGCCGCACCCCAGACGAATTTCCAGGGAACGGAGATGAGCCCGAGGGTCTTGCCGGCCGCCACCGTGAGCACCCCCAGCGCCATCATCTGCGTGGAGAGCCAAAGCCGCCCCCCCAGGGCCACGGCCACTTGCGGGGGCCAGCCTGGGTGACATTCGCTGACCAGCGTGAACGGCATGCCATAGAAGTAGTCGAACCCGTGGTTCAGGGGGTGGTGGCAGTGGTCAGTGCGGGATTCACAGTTGACGCCCTGGTGCCATTTTCCTGAAGAGGAAAGCAAGACACTTAAAAAAAAACCAAAATAAAACAGGAGTTCCCGTCATGGCTCAGTGCTTAATGAATCTGACGAGGAATCATGAGGTTGCAGGTTCGATCCCGGGCCTTGCTTAGTGGGTTAAGGATCCGGCGGTGCCATGAGCTTTGGTGTAGGTTGCAGACGCGGCTCGGATCTGGCGTGGCTGTGGCTGTGGCATAGGCTGGCGGGTACAGCTCCGATTTGATCCCTAGCCCGGGAACCTCCATATGCCATGGGAGTGGCCCTAGAAAAGGCAAAAAGACAAAAAAAAAAAAAAATTAATGAAATAAATACATAAATAAATAAATAAACAAAACAAAAAAAGACTTGCAGTTTCCAAGGGGGAATGGGGGGTGGGATGGACAGGGAGTTTGGGGTTCCTAGATGCAAAGCCGTATATACAGAATGGATAAACTAGTGTATATAAAACCACCTTGATATGACAAACTCCTCAAGCCTCCCCTCTAATTCGAAAAGATCCGTGCACCCCAATGTCCACAGCAGCACGATGTCCAATAGCCCAGACATGGAAGCCACCGAAATGTCCATCAACAGGAGAAGGGGTAAAGACGTGGTCCATATTCACAATGGAGTACTACTCAGCCATAAAAAAGAATGGAATCGTGCCATTTGCAGCAACATGGATGCCACTAGAGATTCTCACAGTAAGTCAAGTCAGTCAGAAAGAGAAAGACAAATATATGATATCACTTTCATGTGGAATCTAAAATATGGCACAAAGGATCCTATCTACGCAATAAAAAAGATTCAGACCTGGAGGACAGACGTGTGGTTGCCAAGAGGGAGGGGGAGGCAGTGGGCTAGACGGGGAGGTTGGGGTTCGTAGATGCCAACTAGGACATTGAGAATGGAGAAGCCGTGAGGTCCTGCTGTGCAGCACAGGGACCTCTGTCCAGTCTCCTGGGATAGACCCGGATGGAAGAGAATATGAGAAAGGGAACGGATATCTACATATGCCTGGGTCCCTTTGCTGGACAGCAGACATGGACACAACCCTGTACGTCAACTATAATAAAAATACAAATTTTAAAAATACCCTTAAGGGACTCTATCTGATAGGAATCACCTTCTGAGAATAATTTGGATGTTCCGATGAAAAGGCAACATTTGAAAGAGAAAAGGAATAATAGAAATTTGAAAAAGAAACACAGCCAACGGGTTGACGATACTGCCGTGTAAAGGCACCCTTTATGCTTCGTGAATTAACGAATCCACATAAGGATATTGACTTGGGGATTAAAGGTATTGGAGCTTTACCGGAGCCTCTGGCATTAAGAGATTGCAACCCTAGACCATTCTACTATTAAATAATTTTACAAAATGTAATAGTTTTTTTTTTTTTTCTGTCTTTTCTAGGGCCGCACCCTCGGCGTATGGAGGTTCCCAGCTATGGGTCGAATCGGAGCTCTAGCCACAGCAACACCAGATTCGAGCCACGTCTGCGACCTACACCCCAGCTCACGGCAACGCCGGATCCTTGCCAAAGGGAGGCCAGGGATCAAACCCGCAACCTCATGGTTCCTAGTCGGATTCGTTAACCACTGCGCCACGAACGGGAACTCTGATTTTGTTTTTTAACCTAAAAAAAAAGTAGGAGTTCCCATCGTGGCTCAGTGGTTAACGAATCCGACTAGGAACCATGAGGTCGTGGGTTCAACCCCTGGCCTTGCTCAATGGGTTAAGGATCTGGCGTTGCCATGAGCTGTGGTATAGGTCGCAGACACAGGTCAAACCCCGAGTTGCTGTTGCTCTGGTCGCTGCTGTGGCGCAGGTTCAATCCCTGGCCCAGGAACTTCCACGTGCCACACCCACGGGGAAAAGAAAAAAACTTGATAAGGGAAGTTGGCTCTTCAACAACCCAGGACAGAGCAGAAGTAGCAGGCTTCCTCCACTAACTGCTGCACAAAACCCCCTCAGAGGTATTTTTTTCTGAAGGCAATAACTTTGACTGCCCTAGAGGGAGCACAGGAGAAAAACCGTGTCTCACATTCCCAAGAAGATCCAAGCATTGCGTTGTCTGTTCACGTTCTGTTAATTCCTTGTGCCGCAAACCCTCAGCCAGCTCACCTGCCTGCTGCAGAACAGCCCAGAACAGGCTCTGACCTGCGATTTGCCCCAAATGCCAAGTGGAGAAGTGAAACCAGGTCCCCCTCCCCCACTCACCAACCGTCTCCAGAACCTGTAGGAACCTGTGCCTGTTCCAAACCCAGGGATCTATGTACCTTTCCTGTTTAAGGAAACAAAAACACTGGGGTGGGGTGAGGATTGTGGAGAAGAAAATGCAATGGAAGGACCTCCCACCTGCAAAGTTTTCTGCCCTTTGATTTTTTTTTTCTTTCTTTTTTTTTTAAGGGCTGCACCTGCGGCATATGGAGGTTCCCGGGCTGGGGGCGAATGAGAGCTGCAGCTGCCGGTCTACACCACAGCCACAGCAACTGGGAATCCAAGCCACATCTTCAACTCACACCACAGCTCACGGCAATGTGGGATCCTTAACCCACTGAGTGGGGCCATGGATAAACCCTCATCCTCATGGAGACTACGTGTGGGGTCCTTAACCTGCTGAGCCACAACGGGAACTCTCTGTTTGATTTATTTTTTTTTTTTTTGGCCTCAGGGTTTTCAGAGGGGGTGTGGCCATTGAGGGAAAGATAACCTGGGAAATTTGGGGCCAATCCCAAGAGGACATTGATTTGTCCAGAGAACGAAAGAACCTAATGGACCAGAGTTTGAACAAAAATGACTCTTCAGGAGTTCCCCTGGTGGCTCAGCGGGTTCGATTCCTGACCTCCTTCAGTGGGTTAAGGTGCCAGGTTGCCACAAGCTGCAGTGTAGGTTGCAGGTGTGACTCACATCTGGCGTTGCTATGACTGCTGTAGGCCAGCAGCTGTAGCTTGGATTCAACGCCTAGCCTGGGAACTTCCATATGCTGCAGGTGTGGCCCTAAAAAGAAATAAAAATTTTAAAAATTAAAAAAAAAAAACGAACACCAAATGAGTCTTCAAGGACAAGTTGCCAACCAAGAGCAATCAGGGGGATCAGGTGCCAGATTTGGGTTCTTTTTTTTTTTTTTTTTTTTTTTAGGGTGGCACCCAAGGCATATGGAGGCTCCCAGGCTAGGGGTGGAATTGGAGCTGCAGCTGCCAGCCTACACCACAGCCACAGCAATGCCAGATCCGAGCAGCATCTGCAGCCTACACCACAGCTCATGGTAACACCAGATCCTTAAACCCACTGGGCGAGGCCAGGGATCACACCCACAACCTCGTGGTTCCTAGTTGGATTTGTTTCCACTCCGCCAGGGCGGGAACTCCAAATTGGGGTCTGACACAGAAACCCCCCCCTCCCCCCGCGCGCCCCACAGGAACTGTCAGGTGCTTCTGATCCCCAAACTTCCCCATCACAGAAGGACTGGGTGTCACCATCTGCGCACCGATGAGGCCCGTGGCGTAGCCTTGCCGCTGCAGGATCCTGGCAAAGGTGGTCTCATTCTGGGGGAGTCCGCCTGAGCCCCCATTCCACCGCAGGACGCGGTACCCGTGGGTGGCATCCATGCCTGGGGAGTGGAGGAGAGAGGCAGCTGTGGTTTCCCGAGAGGTTCGCCCCCCGGGACCCTGCCCCCCTGCCCGAGCACGCTCTGCCGTGCCTGCAGTGGGTCTGGGTTGTCACAAGTTGGGGAGACTACTGTCCAGCGGGAGGAAACCCCCCAACAGGGCACAGGCGGGCCCGACGCAGCGCCTTTCCACCGACCTGATCTGAGCGCGTGTCTGCCCGTGAGGAAGGCGGCCCGGCTGGGGGTGCAGACGGGGGCGGCCGCCAGGTGCTGGGTGAGCCTCACGCCTTCCTCCGCAAGCCGGTCGATATTCGGCGTCCTGAGCAAGGCGCACAGACGTCACGGTGACACACAGTGACACAGAAGTCACGGTTGGGGGCGGGGGGGGGCGCGTGGCTCACGGGGCCGTGTGAGCCGACGCGTGCGCTTAGGCGCGTCCCCGCGCTGAAAGGCGCTGGGACAGACTGCGTCCCTATTATTTTTAGGGACTTTTCTAGGCTTTATAGTTACTTGAGTTGTGTCCCCTGTGGGGCCGCTGGACGCACCCCCCCCCAAAAGCTTGGTTCAGAGGGGGCGGCTGATGATCCATCACACACACGCACACACGCGCACGCACACACACGGTCACACACACACATACCCCCCAAAAGGCTTTTGAGAGACTTCCTGGTCACCCAAGGAGGCTGCTTTCCGGGGAGAGCACCACGGGCTCCCACAAGGTGAGATGGCGAGAGAGCTGGACAGGAGAGCGGCCTGGGGTTTCCCTGGGGTGCGGGCGCAGGGCCAGGGTGAGGGGTCCCGCCCAGCAGGGGCTGCTGTGCTTTGAATTTCCCACGAGCCCCAGAGGAAGGAGCAGCAGGCTTTCTTATCAGCTCGTCCAAAGGGACCACCCAGGGACAAGGCAGCGAAGTTAGGTCCCAAGGCCGGCAGCAGTGAGACGCCAAGAAGCCGAGGGGGTAGTCTCCCTTCCAACCAGGAGCCCCAACATCATTGGGCTCCCACCCGCAAGAAAGGCCACCCAGTGACTCCCACGGGGCAGTAGGTCTCCCCAACTTCCGAGGTGGGTTTTTAGCGTCAAAAGCTTCAGAGTTGAATTAGGTCCCATTGGCCTAATTTTTTTTTAACTTTTTTTTTTTTTTTTTTCTTTTTTGCGTTTTAGGGCCTCACCTGTGGCATATGCAAGTTCCCAGGCTAGGGGTCAAATGGGAGCTACAGCTGCCAGTCTACACCACAGCCACAGCCACCTGGAACGGAACAGCGTCTGTGACCTAAGCCGCAGCGTGTGGCAACGCTGGACCCTTCACCCACTGTGAGAGACCAGGGATCGAACTCGCAACCTCGTGGTTACCAATCGGATTCGTTAACCACGGAGCCAGGACGGGGGAACCACTTGTCAGGTTCTTAACACACACAAACCCGCGTGAGCGCACACACACCCCACCCGCAGCCCCAGCCCAGGGTACCTCAGTGTGTCGTTCCCATAGCAACCGAGATCCCCAATGCCCAGATCATCCGCCATGATCAGCAGAATATTTGGTTTAAAGGCGGGACCTGCTTTGGATGCGCAAGTCGGCAGAAGCAAACACACAGTGAGTAGACCGGGCAACGACTCCCTGGAGAGAAAAACAAAAAGGGGGAGGGGGTCCTCATTTGGGATGAAAAGTCGGCCTTTCAAGCCGGATTTTGGGATTAGCCTCTCTCCCGCTCTGGGTCTCTTTGTCCCAAGGGCTGGCGTAAGAACGCGCGCCGCAGAAAACTTGGAACGGCCAGTTTTGTGTTTTGAAAGTCACAGTCGGCCAAAATTCGGAATGAAGCCACTTGAGTTAAGCCCTCACTGAAGGACGGGCTGCGACAGGCAGGCAGTGCCCGTTTTTCCGGGTGTCCTGAACGCGCCTTCCGCCCCCGGAGCCCCGGCGCCGCCACGGGGGAGGCGGGCCCGGGTCGGAGCAGAGGGGGGCCTACATTTTTAAAGGATACGCGTGGGAGGACAAGGACCCTAGACAGGACGCGGCGAGGGCACAGCTGTTTGGACCAAACGGTCACAGCTCGGATTTGAAAGGCCCGTGACTCGCGAGGGCTGGGGCCCCGCGCCGGTGCGTCACGGAGGTTTGGGGCGGCCCGGGGGTGGACCCCTGGCTCTCCCAGTCCCGTCACCTGGAGGGACGCGGGCCCGAGGCGCTCCGATCCCGGTTTCCGGGCTGGAAGCTCCAGGGGGTCCCGGGGCCGCCAGCAGGGCTGCCCCGTGCGCCCGCAGTCCGGAGACTGGGGTAGGGAGTGGTCTCCTGCGCTCCTGGGATAGGGTCCCGGACTGGGGTGGGGACAGGTCGTGGCCGAAGAGCGGGAGGTGGCTCGGCGGAGCTGGGGGCGAGGGTGGCGTGTGCACAGGACAGGACAGGACTTATCTTAGTTTTGCCGGGAAGCGAGGGTTTCCAGGCTGCAGGCCGCGCTCGGGCTGGAGGGCCGGGGGCGGGGCGGGGCGGGGCGAAAAAGCATTGGAAGGAGGACTTAGTGGCGTTTCCGGGTGGTAACGAGGAGGCGGCCACGTGGGTTCGGACAGGGCGCGTCTTAGTGCGTGGGGGAGGGGACACGGCCGCTCCCGGGACTCGGGGACAGGGAGGTTGCACGGGAAGTGCTTGGAGAGCCGGGGAGGGGTCGGCCGCGCTCTACCGGGGCGTGGTCTGCCAGGTCCCCTTCCTCCTCGCGGCCCTTCCCCCTCCTCCATAGGCCGTGTTCCCTTTCTCTCTACTCCTCGCTTCCCCCAGCCCCCTGTTTCGTTGGGGGAGTACTAACCCACCCAGAGCTTTCGCCTCGAGTGTGTCCAGGGCAGAGACCCGACCTCCAGCAGCGTTTTGGTGACACCAAGGCGCACGCACAGCCGGGCCTTCCCGGGGGCCCACGCTCGCTCTGGAGCTCCTCCCCCCAACTCCGCTCCCCCAGTCCCCTGATCGAGTGGGGACCGTGTCCCAGGGTCCCGCGCACCTCGCGGCGGGCGCAGCGCGTCTCCTTGGAGCGGTGGGTCCCATGGCTGAGCGCGGCCCGGAGCGCCGGACCTTGCCCCGAGAGCCCTGTGTCCCGGACCCGCCCAGGGACTTGCGCGGCGATCGGGGGTGTGGAGGGACCTCCCTCTCTGATCCGCTTAAACTCCTGGGGCCTCCGGGGAACGGATCTGGCGCACAGGTTTCTCCGGGCGGGCACTTGCCGGCGGGCACTCCCAGGAGAGTGGGGCCCAGGAGGGGCTGATTAATCCCGCTTGGCCCGGGCGCGTAAACCCCCTCTCTTCACCCCTTGCCGCGCCGCGCCCCGCCCCGCGGCAGCTCCCTCTCTCCGTCTCACGGAGGAAGCGTTTTCGGACCTGCTTCCTGCAAACTGGCAACCGGGAAAAGAATTCAGATTCTAGAGGGTCCAGGATGCCAGGTTTCTCATCTGTGGTTCAAGAGAGGGGCGTTTAAAAATGAGCTAGCCTAGTTGGACCCTTACCAGGGGCTCTGGGGGGTGGGGGGCGCCCTGCCTGGCGTGCTCGGGTCCCCTTAGCAGCTCACCCGTTCTTTTTTTTGACTTTTCTCATTTCTGCAGTTCTACCACATGGTCACGTGGAATCTGTGCTGACCAAAAGCCTAGGGCAGAGGAGAGGGGACTGCGCGGCCTTAAGACTAACCCCGAGGCCGAGGCGTTCCCATTGCGGCTCAGCGGTAATGAACCAGACTAGTTCCACGCGGAAGCGGGTTGGATGCCTGGCCTCGCTCAGTGGGTTAAGGATTTGGCGCTGCCATGGCTGTGGTTCAGGCCAGCAGCACCCCTAGCTTGGGAAC
This sequence comes from Sus scrofa, assembly GCF_054392235.1. Classification (NCBI taxonomy): domain Eukaryota; kingdom Metazoa; phylum Chordata; class Mammalia; order Artiodactyla; family Suidae; genus Sus; species Sus scrofa. The sequence continues at coordinate 3,821,386 of NC_139402.1, forward strand.
CTCCATATGCCAAGGGTGTGGCCCTAAGACGACACACACACACACACACACACCCCCTAATCCTGAGAGTGTTGAAAACCCAGAGCCCTGAACCCCTCCACCCAAATTCACTGCGTCTTTTGGAGCAAAGACCTTTGCTTTTTTCTTGGCAAGTTCAAGTGGTTTATTTTTTTTGCGGTGATGCATTTAGCAGCATTCGTGCTTGGGCATCTGTATCGCTTCTGTCTTTGTCCTGGGTTATGGATTCTTTGAGAGGAGCCTTTCCAGTGCAGGACCTTACATCCCGGGGTTCTGAACTTAAGCAGATACTGAACAGCTAGAGAGCTTTGAGGCTTGGAGGGAGGGCAGGAAGCTGGTGTCCAGATGTAGATCCACATGAAGGCTGGTGAGGAGTCCCCGATGTGGCTCAGCGTGTTAAGAACCTGGCCTAGTGTCCGTGAGGATGTGGGTTCGATCCCTGGCCTCGCTCAGTGGGTTAAGGATCTGGCGTTGTTGCGAGCTCTGGGGTAGGTCATAGATGCAGCTCAGATCTGGTGTGGCTGTGGCTGGGGTGTAGACCTGCAGCTGCTGCTCCAGTTCAGCCCCTGGCCTGGGAACTTCCATATGCTGCAGGTGAAGCCCTAAAAAGAAAACAAACAAGAAAAAAAAGTGGGGTCCAGATTTGATCTTCAAAGAAATTCTGCATTGGAAGGAAGAAAACAAATAAGAAAAAAAGAGTTGGGTCCAGATTTGATCTTTGAAGACATTCAGCCTTGGAAGGAAGGGAGATTTCCCCAAACATGCCAAACAGGAGGCTGGCGGACACTCAGACAAAGCCTGCAAACAAAACTCATGCCTGCATGAGCCTTTAGGAAGAGGGATGGGGCCAGGGAGCCAGTGGCTCCAGAAGTACTATTTGGGGGAATTTGTGTAAGCAGGTAAGAATGACAGACAGGGGTTTTTGGACAGACGAGAGCCATTTCTGGTCCAAGCCTGGTCCCCATACTTGTTCTTCAACAGGTCTCAGTGATTAGCGACCTTAAGGAGCCAAAGAACAAACTTCTCAGGCGAGAGAATAAGAGCAAAAGTAAGAAATCAGTGGGAAGGGCTCCTCGGTGTTTCCTTGGTCAAGATCAGCCCAAAGCCCTTTCTTGGGCTGTTGTGCAGCATTTAACGACCCCCCTGCCCCGCCCCAGGTGCTCAACCACCAAATCAGCTGGAATCTAAAGGTGACAGTGGTGACCCTTTCTGACCCTTGTGATTCAGCCCACTAAAGCTTGGACTCCATGGACCTTGGCCCCAATTCTACGCTGAATTCTCCTCGGCTCAGGCCCCTTCATGAATATGCATGTACCATGTGAGCCCCCTCATGAATATGCATACACCACCCATGGCCCTTTATGAATATGCATGCACCATGTGAGCCCCCTCATGAATATGCATGCACCACTCATGGCCCTTCAGGAATATGTATGTACCCTTAGCTCTAAACTTACCCAGTTTTTCTGTTGGGGAGGCCCTGCTTTAAGGAAGGTTCCCTGGTGTTCTTTGTACTTGTGAGAAATCATACAACCTAATCTCGTGATTTTGGCTTGGTCATGTCTCCAGGCAACCACGAAAAAGAGTTTTCTGCAGTACGAGTCCTGTGGCTCTGAGTTCACTATAGAAGAGTCTAGTGGCTTCACAGTATCAGTGACCGGTGTGGACGGGGCTGCACAGGGAGGTGACAGAGCACGGCTCATGCTGAATGCCTCAGGGGTGACTTGGCGGGCCCGGGACGCAGGGTACAGCTGGCCGAAAACTCTGGTTTGGTGTTGGATAAACCATGGGTGTGGGGTAAGAGCTGGGGTCCCCAGGGAGTGGAGGGGGAGGGATGCACGCCTGGTCACCAAGTCTTTCTTTACCCCCAAGGGGAACTGACTTGGGGCAGAATTAGCCTGAGGGATTTGGCTGTGGTTGTTAGAGGTAAGCAGCCTCTTCTGCTGGAGGCTGGAATTTCTCCACCCATCATCTGTGATGGGATGGGTTTAGGGGAGGGTGCTTGTGGCTGTAAGAACACGGGGTGGCTGTTGTGGCCCCAGGCTTGCAGAGGGGGAGTTTTTTGGATCTGGAGACAGAAAGAACTCTTGGGAGGCAAACCCCTACCCCGCCAGCAGAAGATGTATTTTGAACTGGACTGTGTCCCCAGAATTCAGACAGTGAAGCCCTAAACACAGGACCTTGGATTGTGATGTATTTGGAGACTTTCAAGAGGGGATGGAGGTAATAAATGGGTCCCGATCCCCCAGGATGGGGGTCCTTAGAAGAAGAGGAGGTCAGGACACAGACACACAGAGAGGGACAGCTGTGAGAGGACACAGGGAGGAGACGGCTGTTGACACACCCAGAAGACATGCCAGCCCTACAGACTCTTGACCACAGATGTCCAGCCTCTGGGACTGGAGACAGTGTCTGATGGTTAAACTGCCAATTGCTGGGAGCTGGAAACTGCCCACATGTCTGAGGATGGATGATGGATGGACGGATGATGGATGGATGGATGGATGATGGATCAATGATGGATGGATGATGGATGGATAGATGGATGGATGGATAATGGATGGATGGATGGATGATGGATGGATGGATGGATAACAGATGGATGGATGATGGATGGATGGATGGATAATGGATGGATGGATGGATGGATGGTGGATGGATGATGGATGGATGGATGATGGATGGATGGATAATGGATGGATGGATGGATGGTGGATGGATGGATGATGGATGGATGGATGATGGACGGATGATGGATGGATAGATGGATGATGGATGGATGATGGATGGATGGTGAATGGATGGATGGATGGATAATGGATGGATGGATGGATGGATGGTGGATGGATGATGGATGGATGGATAATGGACGGATGATGGATGGATGATGGATGGATGATGGATGGATGATGGATGGATGATGGATGGATAACAGATGGATGGATGGTGGATGGATGATGGATGGATGGATAGATGGATGATGGATGGATGATGGATGGATGGTGAATGGATGGATGGATGGATGATGGATGGATGGATAATGGATGGATGGATGGATGGATGGATGGGTGGATGGTGGATGGGTGGATGGTGGATGGATGGATGGTGGATGGATGGATAATGGATGGATGGATGGTGGATGGATGGATGGTGGATGGATGGATGGTGGATGGATGGATGTATGATGGATGGATGGATGGTGGATGGATGGATGGTGGATAGATGGATGGATGATGGATGGATAGATGATGGATGGATGGATGGTGGATGGATGGATGATGGATGGATGGATGGTGGATGGATGGATGGTGGATGGATGGATGGATGATGGATGGATGGTGGATGGATGGATAATGGATGGATGGATGGATAGATTGTGGATGGATGGATGGTGGATGGATGGATGGATGATGGATAGATGGTGGATGGATGGATAATGGATGGATGGATGGTGGATGGATGGATGGTGGATGGATGGATGGATGATGGATGGATGGATGGTGGATGGATGGATGGTGGATGGATGGATGATGGATGGATGGATGGTGGATGGATGGATGGTGGATGGATGGATGGTGGATGGATGGATGGATGATGGATGGATGGTGGATGGATGGATAATGGATGGATGGATGGATGGATGGATGGTGGATGGATGGATAATGGATGGATGGATGGTGGATGGATGGATGGATGATGGATGGATGGATGGTGGATGGATGGATAATGGATGGATGGATGGTGGATGGATGGATGGATGATGGATGGATGGATGGTGGGTGGATGGATAATGGATGGATGGATGGTGGATGGGTGGATGGTGAATGGATGGATGGATGGATAATGGATGGATGGATGGTGGATGGATGGATGGATGGATAATGGATGGATGGTAGATGGATGGATAGTGGATGGATGGATGGTGGATGGATGGATGGATGATGGATGGATGGATGATGGATGGATGGATGGTGGATGGGTGGATGGATGATGGATGGATGGATGGTGGATGGGTGGATGGTGAATGGATGGATGGATGGATGGTGGGTGGATGGATAGTGGATGGATGGATGGTGGATGGATGGATGGATGATGGATGGATGGTGGATGGATGGATGGTGGATGGATGGATGGTAGATGGATGGATGGATGGATGGATGGATAATGGATGGATGGATGGTGGATGAGTGGATGGTGAATGGATGGATGGATGGATAATGGATGGATGGATGGTGGATGGATGGATGGATGGATAATGGATGGATGGATGGATGATGAATGGATGGTGGATGGATGGATAGTGGATGGATGGATGGTGGATGGATGGATGGATGATGGATGGATGGTGGATGGATGGATAGTGGATGGATGGATGGTGGATGGATGGATGGATGGTGGATGGATGGATGGATGATGGACGGATGGATAATGGATGGATGGTGGATGGGTGGATGGTGAATGGATGGATGGATGGTGGATGGGTGGATGGTGAATGGATGGATGGATGGATAATGGATGGATGGATGGTGGATGGATGGATGGTGGATGGATGGATGGTGGATGGATGGATGATGGATGGATGGATGTGGATGGATGGATGGATGGATGGATGATGGATGGATGGTGGATGGATGGATAATGGATGGATGGATGGATGATGGATGGATGTTGGATGGATGGTGAATGGATGGATGGATGGTGGATGGATGGATAATGGATGGATGGATGGTGGATGGATGGATAATGGATGGATGGATGTGGATGGATGGATGGATAATGGATGGATGGATGGTGGATGGGTGGATGATGGATGGATGGATGGTGGATGGATGGATGGATGGATAATGGATGGGTGGATGGATGGATGGATGATGGATGGATGGTGGATGGATGGATAATGGATGGATGGATGGATGGTGGATGGATGGATAATGGATGGATGGATGTGGATGGATGGATAATGGATGGATGGATGGTGGATGGGTGGATGGTGGATGGATGGATGGATGTTGGATGGATGGATGGTGGATGGATGGATGGATAATGGATGGATGGATGGTGGATGGATGGATGGATGGATGTGGATGGATGGATGGTGGATGGATGGATGGTGGATGGATGGATGGATGTGGATGGATGGATGGTGGATGGATGGATGGTGGATGGATGGATGGATGTGGATGGATGGATGGTGGATGGATGGATGGTGGATGGATGGATGGATGGTGGATGGGTGGATGGTGAATGGATGGATGGATGGTGGATGGATGGATGGTGGATGGATGGATGGATGTGGATGGATGGATGGTGGATGGATGGATGGATGTGGATGGATGGATGGGTGGATGGTGGATGGATGGATGGTGGATGGGTGGATGGTGGATGGATGGATGGTGGATGGATGGATGGATGGTGGATGGGTGGATGGTGGATGGATGGATGGATGGTGGATGGATGGATGGTGGATGGATGGATGGATGTGGATGGATGGATGGGTGGATGGTGGATGGATGGATGGTGGATGGGTGGATGGTGGATGGATGGATGGATGTGGATGGATGGATGGTGGATGGATGGATGGTGGATGGATGGATGGATGTGGATGGATGGATGGTGGATGGATGGATGGTGGATGGATGGATGGTGGATGGATGGATGGATGTGGATGGATGGATGGGTGGATGGTGGATGGATGGATGGTGGATGGGTGGATGGTGGATGGATGGATGGATGTGGATGGATGGATGGTGGATGGATGGATGGTGGATGGATGGATGGATGTGGATGGATGGATGGTGGATGGATGGATGGTGGATGGATGGATGGATGGTGGATGGGTGGATGGTGAATGGATGGATGGATGGTGGATGGATGGATGGTGGATGGATGGATGGATGTGGATGGATGGATGGTGGATGGATGGATGGATGTGGATGGATGGATGGTGGATGGATGGATGGATGTGGATGGATGGATGGGTGGATGGTGGATGGATGGATGGTGGATGGGTGGATGGTGGATGGATGGATGGTGGATGGATGGGTGGATGGTGGATGGATGGATGGATGTGGATGGATGGATGGGTGGATGGTGGATGGATGTGGATGGATGGATGGGTGGATGGTGGATGGATGGATGGTGGATGGATGGATGGTGGATGGATGGATGGTGGATGGATGGATGGATGTGGATGGATGGATGGTGGATGGATGGATGGATGTGGATGGATGGATGGGTGGATGGTGGATGGATGGATGGTGGATGGATGGATGGTGGATGGATGGATGGTGGATGGATGGATGGATGGTGGATGGGTGGATGGTGAATGGATGGATGGATGGTGGATGGATGGATGGTGGATGGATGGATGGATGTGGATGGATGGATGGGTGGATGGTGGATGGATGGATGGTGGATGGGTGGATGGTGGATGGATGGATGGATGTTGGATGGATGGATGGTGGATGGATGGATGGATAATGGATGGATGGATGGTGGATGGATGGATGGTGGATGGATGGATGGATGTGGATGGATGGATGGTGGATGGATGGATGGTGGATGGATGGATGGATGTGGATGGATGGATGGTGGATGGATGGATGGTGGATGGATGGATGGATGGTGGATGGGTGGATGGTGAATGGATGGATGGATGGTGGATGGATGGATGGTGGATGGATGGATGGATGTGGATGGATGGATGGTGGATGGATGGATGGTGGATGGGTGGATGATGGATGGATGGATAATGGATGGATGGATGGTGAATGGGTGGATGGATGGGTGGATGATGGATGGATGTTGGATGGATGGATAATGGATGGATGGATGGATGATGGATGGATGGATGGATGATGGATGGATGGATGGTGGATGGGTGGATGGTGAATGGATGGATGGATGGATGGATAATGGATGGATGGATGATGGATGGATGGATGGTGGATGGATGGATGGATAATGGATGGATGGATGGTGGATGGATGGATGGTGGATGGGTGGATGGATGGTGGATGGATGGATGGTGGGTGGATGGATAATGGATGGATGGATTGTGGATGGGTGGATGGTGGATGGATGGATGGATGGTGGATGGATGGTTGGATGATGGATGGATGGGTTCACTACCACTGAACCACGATGGGAACTCCAGGCAAAGAATACATTTAACCAGAGAAATGAGAAAATGGGTAAACACAGGAAAACCACCAAGCAGGACAAAAGAGTCATTTCTCCCTTCAACAAAGTCAAAGACCTTCGGTTCCTCCTCAGGGCTGATAGATGACGTTCAGAGCCATGGCCTGGAGCTGTTTGGCAGACACTGAAATCCCCACCAGGTGGAAGACATTAACTGCATGCTGCCCACCTGCATGGAGATCCCGGACCCACTGGAACCAGAAGGTGGGTGACGCTGACTCCTCCCCACCCGCCCATCAGAAGACAGTCCCTGAGCTGATCACATCCCCCACACCCTCTCTTCTGCACGGAACCCTTTTCCTCTTTTTCTTGTATCATCTCCTAGCAAAACTTGGGGAGTGGAGGGTTGGGACATGAGTCTACCTTCTCCCCAGGACTGCCGGCTTCCTCGATAAAGCCGTCTTTCCTTTCATCCCACACTTGTCTCCCAGTATGGGATTCTTTTCTATGTGTATTTATTTATTTATTTTTTGGGCTGCATCTGCAGCATATGAAAGTTCCCAGGCCGAAGCTGAGGTCTACGCCACAGCCATAGCCACACTGGATCCGAGCTACACTGCTACCTACACTTCCGCTCGCAACAACACCGGATCCTTAACCCACTGAGCGAGGCTGGGGATCGAACCCACCTCCACATGGACACTAGTCAGGTTAGTGACTGCTGAGCCGTGATAGGAACTCCTCAGTGTTGAATTCTTGATCCGTGAGCCGCCGAACCTGAGTTGGGTACCACGTTCCCCTTTAGAGCTGGTGAAACAGCACAGCCCCACACAAGCCGGTGATGTCACTTCACAGTGACATTTTATTGGACCGCAGGGAAGATCAGGAACCCAGCTTTCTGGGTCGGGCAGCTATTGGGGGTCAGCCTCCCGATCGCACCAGCAGAGGGGGAACTGACCACAGCAGGGCTGGAGCCACGGCTTCCACACATTGTCCAGCCTGTCCAGCTGCAGCGGGACCGGACTGAGTGTCTGCTGGTGGTCCCGCACGGCCTCTTTGACCCTCTCCACGACCTGATGGAACAACGGCTCTGTGTCTGGTGTGAGGGGGTGGGCCTCAGAAGGGTCTCTTGAGAGGTCAAACAGCAGAGGGGGCTCATGGTGTGTGACCTGGTCCCCGAAGCATGGGCAGACCATTCTGTTATAGCAGGCACCTGCTCCATCTGGCTGGAACACTGGGGTCACAAAGTGGACTTTCCATACTGTCCCTCCTGCAGGAGTGGCAAGAATTGGGGACGGTTGGTGAGGAGAAGCAGGATGCCTTGATGGAGAGCAGAGTTATTCACACACTGGCTGGGAGCTGAAAACTGCCCACATGTCCGAGGATGGATGGATGGATGGTTGGATGATGGATGGATGGATGGTTGGATGATGGATGGATGGATGGATGGATGATGGATGGATGGATAGAGAAGCAGCACGTGGTCCACCCACACAGTGGAGTATTATGCAGCCATGAAAAGGAGTGAAGCTCTGACACTGCCATGTGGATGGACCTTGAACCCATGATGCTCAGGGAGAGAAGCCAGACCCAGAAGGACACATGGTGTGTGATTCCATGGATAGGAAACATCCAGAACAGACAAGTCCACAGCGACAGGAAGTGGGTTTCTGGTACCAGGGGTGGGGGGAGGGGGAGTGATTATTTAATGTGTTTGGAGTTTCCTTTTGGAGTGATGAAAATGTTATGGGAATTCACAGTTCCCATTGTGGCTCATGGGGCCAAAGGACCATGGGGCCAAAGTGGCCCAGAAAATTTTTAGTCTCAAAAATTATGCGATTGGCACAATTGTGGCTTATATTATAGTGATCATTATCACAGCAATTGTGAGCTGGGGTCACAAAGACACATGGAAACATGTCTCTAGATTAAGAGAAGAGAGTTGAAAGGGGAAGATTAGGCCAGCTGAGTGTGTGCGAGGGTGTGTGTCATGACGTTAGTGTGACTCTGTGTGTGTGTGTGTGTGTGTGCGCGCGCGCGCGGGCGTGTGATGGACAAAACTGTCGCTCATTCACACCCAGGGAGAGGTAGGAAAGCCATACATGACCCCACAAATCCTGCCTAGACCGAAAGTAAGAATTCCCTTCCCATAAGGAGAGGGCAATGGGCAGTTAGGGGATGCTGCTGGCACGAGAAGAAGGATACAGAGAGGGACATAACGGAGGAACAAAAGCCATAATGAAGCAGGAGAACGAGAAAGGAGACCCCGATGGGACTCCCTCCCCCGGCCCACTCACGGTCCCGCTGGTGCCACCGGGCTGCGTGCAGAAAGCGCTCGCAGTAATGCATCAGGAACTCGTGGTCCGAGTGCTGAACGGTCCCCAGGAGCAAAGGCAGCAGGTCCCGGCCGTCAATCACCCTGCAGGCGGGAGCACAGGGTGGCGCTCAGGGCAGTTCTGCGGGAAGGTGGGTGGGCGGGAGCCGTGGCAAAGCAAGGGCAGCCCCACGCCGCTCGCCTGCAAACAGCACCTTTGGCCGAAAGACCATGGAGGGTCCAGCCTGCTGCACTGAAGCAAGGGTCCACCCAGCCTGACTGGGAACTCTCAAATAGGCTCCCATCGCTGGAACATCTGTTTGGCTTTAAGGCATTAGAGAAGAGGTTGCATTCCTCAACGGGACTTGGAATCGATTCACTAATTTTTTACATATGTATTAAAGAAAAAATATATATGTGTTGTTATATATATAGTAAATAAAATGTGTTATATATATATAACATAAAATACATGCATATATGTGAATATATGTATGTTTATATATTCAACATATACACTATATCATTCTATAAAAATACATTTTTATAAAATTTATGACATACACAATACATGTGCTATATATTCAATGTATATACTACATATACTATTATACATATAGCATATATATGATATATACACAGCATATATATATAGCATATTATACCATCTATATCCACAATGTATTATCGTTTCACTTCCATTTATACATACCATGTATCCATATATTTATATACATGTGTGTCTGTGTATATACGTATCTATGCACATGTATGCATGTATCTTTTACACACATATGCATGCATATAACCACTGGCTACATATGTATATAACCAGGCAACAGTATATGGTGAAATTGTTACCATTGAGCAAAACACATTTGCAATACACATGATGGACAGATTTCTTTTTTGTCTTTTGTCTTTTCAGGGCTGCACCTGAGGCGTATGGAGGTTCCCAGGCTAGGGATCAAATTGGAGCTGTAGCCACCAGTCTACACCACAGCCACAAAAACAAAGGATCCAAGCTGCATCTGCAACTTACACCACGGCTCATGGCAACGCTGGATCCTTAACCTACCGAGCGAGGCCAGGGATGGAACCCACATCCTCATGGATGCTAGTCAGGTTTGTTAACCACCGAGCCACGACAGGAACTCCCAAATTTCTACTTTGAAGACAAACGAGAACTATGAATTAATTTTAAAAATTAGCAGCCAGTTAGGTAAAAGACATCAACCAGAAACATGATATTTAATGTAAGAAAAAACAGGACAATGTAAACTAAAGGTCTGAAATAATCAGCCTGTCCAGTGATAAAGCAATGGAACTTACAGCACACAGATATATGTATGCCTGTGTACACACATCCAGCTCCTTCATATACATAATAAAGAAATTCCATGTACAATTTTTTTTTTTTTTGCCTTTTTAGGGCCACACCAGCAGCATAGGGAGATTCCCAGACTAGGGGTCAAATTGAAGCTCTGTAGCTGCCAGCCTACACCACAGCCACGGCAACACCAAATCATTAACCCACTGAGCAAAGCCAGGGGTCGAACCTATGTGCTCGTGGATACTAGTCAGTTTCATTTCCGCTGAGCCATGGTGGGAACTCCTCCGTGTATCATTCCAATGACACATTTGTGTCCTTTATACATAAATTACATGTATAATTTAAATAGATGAAATTCTACTCTTTTTAAAGTAGATACTCTCCCATATGGCCAGTGTCAGTGCCTCAGGAACAGCTTGGTAACAATGTGTCACAAGCGTTACCTGAAAAAGGCCACCCACTTGGGCCCAGGAATTGAAGTTCTAGGGATTTTTACGAAGATGATAATTATGATACACAGTAAAATGACAAAGCAGGGTTTTCTTAAAAAAAAAAAAAAAAGAATAAGGCATTCCCATCGTGGCTCACTGGTTAACGAACTGAACCTGACTAGAATCCATGAGGATATGGGTTCGATCCCTGGCCTCGCTCAGTGGGTTAAGGATCCGGCACTGCTGTGAGCTGTGGTGTCCGTCGCAGACATGGCTCAGATCTGGTGTGGCTGTGGCTGGGATATAGGCCAGCAGCTACAGCTCCGATTTAACCCCTAGCCTGGGAACCTCCATATGCCACGGGTGTGGCCCTAAAAAGACAAAAAATAAAAATAAAAAAAAAATAAATAAAAGAATACGGCTAATGTCTATGCATAAGAGGCTAGTTGAAAGAACACTGAAAAACCACCAAATTTTGCCCATGCAGAAAGGTTTCTAAATATACATAGATATGTCATGTATATATCCGTAGCTATATATTTGTACAAACATAAAAAAATTTCTCAGAATTCCCATTGTGACTCAGTGGGTTAAGAACTTGTCACAGTGTCTGCAAGGATGTGGGTTCAATTCCTGGCCTTGCTCAGTGGGTTAAGGATCCGGTATTGCTGGGAGCTGTGGCATAGGTCACAGAGGCAGCTCAGATCTGGCATGGCTGTGACTGTGGTGTAGGCAGGCAGCTGCAGCTCCGATTTGACCCCTAGCCTGGGAATTGCCATATGCTGCAGGTGTAGCCATTAAAGAGAAAAAAAACAAAACAAAACAAAACAGGAGTTCCCATTGTGGCACAGTGGTTAACGAATCCAACTAGGAACCATGAGGTTGCGGGTTCGATCCCTGGCCTCGCTCAGTGGGTTAAGGATAGGGCGTTGCCGTGAGCTGTGGTGTAGGTTGCAGACACAGCTCGGATCCCGAGTTGCCATGGCTCTGGGGTAGGCTGGCAGCTACAGCTCCAATTAGACCCCCAGCCTGGGAACCTCCATATGCCGTGGGTGTAGCCCTAGAAAAAGACAAAAAACAAAAACAACTCAATATACAACATATAAGTCAAAATTATGTATTTATCTTCACACTGTCAAGATTACAAAATACTTTTATTTTCTTTCTATTGCCCCAAATTTTCCATAATTTTTTTGCCACACCCTCAGGGCAAGGGCTGAACCTGTGCCACAGCCATGACAGTGCTGGATCCTTAATCGCTAGGCCACCAGGGAACTCCTCCATAATTTTTTGTTTCTTTCTAGGGCCTCACCTGTGGCATATGGAAGTTCCCAGGCTAGGGGTTGAATCCAAGCTGCAGCTGCTGGCCTACCTCACAGCCACGGCAACACCGCATCCAAGCCAGCCACGGCAACACCGCATCCAAGCATCTGCAACCTACACCATAGCTTGCGGCAACACTGGATCCTTAATCCCCTGAACGAGGCCAGGGATCAAAGCCACATCCTCATGGATACTCTGTGGGCTCTTAACCGCTGAGATAGATTGGAAACTGTGCCTCCATCATTTTTAAAGCAAGAAAAATAGGGATCCTGAAAAGCCCCTTCCGCGGCACCAAATTCATGCCTTGTGATGCACCCTGAGTAAATGCACGGGTGCATTTCAATGACAGCGGTCCTTACCCCCCACGGCTTCACTGAAGCATCCGGGGAAGGGAAGCAAAAGCATTTTGTACATAAAATGAAAGGATGTCAGCTCCCGTAGGTGTGAGGCAGCCCTGCAGTGTTTTTGCAGATAACGGATGTCATGCACCCCTTGGGTGAGCAAGAGAGGCCGTGACATTTCACACACGTGTCCTTCTCGGCGCAAATTCCGCGCAAAACCGAACGGCCTTCTGCGGGCTGCTCCCTACCTGTCGTGCGGCACCTGGCCGCCGCCCAGCTGGACCACGGTGGGGAAGACGTCCATCAGGCTGGTGGGCTCCTGGATCACGCGGCCAGCCGGCAGCACCCCGGGCCACCGGAATATCCCGGGGACACGGATCCCGCCTTCCCAGCCGCCCATGCCTTTGCCACCTGCGGGTCAGAGGTGAACAGAAGAGACGATGGTTGGTAATCCGAGCGGATGCTGCCCTGGGTGATGGAAGCTTTCTGCTGGCGTTGCGTCTCGCTCTTTAAACGGCGTGATGCCATTTCGTTCCTCCCTGGCAGAGGCTCGATTTTACGGTCCCTGTTCATCCGGATGTGGGTTGTCTACCACGTGGGGATCCCAGACGTCTTGGGGAAGGTGTCTTCTGTCCCCTCCCCCCACAGGAGTCGGGATGTGGACGTGGTAGGGGGGCGGTGTTCTGCCCACTGCAACCATCCCCCTTAGCTTCCTCTGCTTTTACGACTTTGCCTTGTAGACCCCAAAGCCCCCCCCCCCCTCAGCTCTATTTCAGAGATTCCCGGGTGCACGTGGTGCTTCCACAGCCCGGGACCGTGCGCACGTGGCTGCCCTTTGCTGTGGGCGAGCACCCAGATGGGCGGAATGGGGCGTCAGAGGAATGGGGGAAAAAAAATCGCCGAGTGGGTGGCGGAACACCTTGAAATAAAGCCTTGTAATCCACGCTGTCAATATGGGGTAAGAGGAGTTCCCGTCATGGCGCTGCGGAAACGAATTCGACTGGGAACCATGAGGTGGAGGGTTCGATCCCTGGCCTCGCACTGCGAGTTAAGGATTCCGCGTTTGTGGCTGTGGCTGTGGCGTAGGTAGGCAGCTGTAGCTTCCATTCGACCCCTAGCCTGGGAACGTCCATATGCCGTGGGTGTGGCCCTAAAAAGACAAAAAAAAAAAAAAAAAAATGGGTGAAGAAAGAGATACCTTGCGATGAAAAGGGCTTAAGAGCAGAAGATTTAAGAAGGGACTAATGGGAGTTCCCATCGTGGTGCAGTGGTTAACGAATCCGACGAGGAGCCATGAGGTTGCGGGTTCGGTCCCTGGCCTTGCTCAGCAGGTTAAGGATCCGGCGTTGCCGTGAGCAGTGGTGTAGGATGCAGATGCGGCTCGGATCCCACGTTGCTGTGGCTCTGGCGTAGGCCGGTGGCTACAGTTCAGATTCGACCCCTAGCCTGGGAACCTCCATATGCCGCGGGAGCGGCCCAAGAAATGGCAAAAAAAGACAAAAAAAAAAAAAAAAGAAGGGACTAATGTATTTAGTTTGTATGTATATATATACACAAGCACACTCCATGTATAGATATATATGTACTCCTAAATACGTATCTATTCCCTATGTAAATATATATATTTATTTCCTTGTATATGTTCCCAAGTGTGTATATGTATATATTCCCTATATCCCTATATAAATACATATTTATTATAGTTTTCCCTTATACATATACATTCCCAAGTATATATACATATTCCCTATGTAAATATATAAATATATATTTATCCCCTTTTATACATATATATTCCCAAGTGTATATAGATAGGTGTTCCCTATATAAATATATTTATCCCTTGATATATATATTCCCTATATAAATAAATATTATTCCATATGTATTCCCAAGTGTATATATATTCCATATATATATATACTTATTCCCTTATATATATATTCCCAAGTATAAATATGTAAATATATAAATATATATTTATTGCTTTATATATATATATATTCCCAAGTGTGTGTATGTGTGTGTGTGTGTATATATATATATATATATATATATATATATATATACTCCCTATTTAAATAAGTATATAAGTGTATTATTTTTTCTTTTTTTTGTCTTTTTGTCTCTTTTTGTCTTTTTAGGGCCATACCCACGGCATTTGGAGGTTCCCAGGCTAGGGATTGAATCGGAGCTTCAGCTGCCAGCCTGCAGCACAGCCACAGCCACGCCAGATCTGAGCCGCGTCGGCGACCTACACCACAGCTCACGGCAATGCTGGATCCTCAACCCACTGAGCAAGGCCAGGGATCGAACCCACATCCTCGCGGGCAACACTGGGTCCTTAACCCACTGAGCCACAACGAGAGGTCTGAAACTGGCTCTCTTTTTGAGGAGCTGGCCAGGTTCTAGAATTATGTAGTGGCAAGGCTGTGCCATTCCGCAAAGAGACCACACTGACCGCATGGTGCAAAGGAAAAGAAACAAATCAAATCTGAGTGTGACATATCATTTCCTCCCTGACTAGAAAAACAAGAGTCTTAGGGATCTTCAAAATCTCTGTCGAGGCGGGTGGCCGCCGTCCTGCGGAAGGGCTGGGAAAGGTCAGGAAGCCAGACAAGGGTCTAGGAACCCCTCGTCATTACCTTTGTATATCCCGTTCCAGCCGCCGTACTGCTGGTTTCCAAAGTGAGCCTCTAAGGATCCCCCGTGATCAGACGAGAAGTAAACCAGGGTACCGTTAGTCAAACCCTCTGTGTCCAGAACATCCAGGACTTGCCCTGCAAAGGACAGAGGCGCAGGAGCCGGTCAGAATCGAAGACTATCTTAAACCCAGTTCTTCGGCATGCGCTTTAGCATCTGGGAACACTCAGTGACAGCGAATCTTTAGTCCTCCAGCATGATGGGGGGCGAACAGGAATCTAATCGTGGTGTTTGAAGCATCCTGGATCTAACAGGGATCCATGTCTTTCTGTAGGTCCCAACCTGTTTCCAAAAAAGTCTTAGGAAGGCTACAACACTTCATGCTGCCTAGAACAAAGTACTGCAACTTAAATGGGAGGCAAAATATTACCAAAGGGAGAAGGGCAGGGGAGGGAGTAGGTGGGGAGAGTCTAAGAAGGAGGCTGGTAATGACATCAGAAATGCATGCATATCAATGAAGAATAGTCTTCCAGAGTGGTTCTGGTTTTCTTAGTGTTCCATGAGCTAAAGATCCACACACCCCAATGTTCACAGCAGCACTATTTCCAATAAGCCAAGATATGGAAGCCACCTAAATATCCATCGACAGAGGAGTGGATAAAGAAGATGCGGTGTGTGTACATAATGGAATACTACTCAGCCATGAAAAAGAATGAAATCGTGCCATTGGCAGCCACATGGATGAAACCAGAGATTCTCATACGAAGTGAAGTCCATCAGACAGAGAAGACAAGTATCATATCACTTCTATGTGAAAGCTAAACTATGGCACAAATGAACCCATCTCCAGAACAGAAACAGACCGAGAGTCATGGAGAACTTATGATCACCAGTGGGGACAAGGGGGGAGGGATAAATTAGGAGTTCGAGATTAACATATACCCACTACTATATGTAAAACAGACAACACTGTGGATGTGTGATGGACGCCAAAAAACTAAATATAGAACTAGCATATGATCCAGCCATTCCACTCTTGGGCATCTCTCCAGACAAAACTGCAATTCAAAAAGATCCGTGGACCCCTGTGTTCACAGCAGCACTAGTCACAGTAGCCAAGACAAGCAAAGAACCTCAATGTCCATTGACAGAGGGATGGATCAAGAAGAGGTGGTCCATACATACAATGGAATATTACTCAGCCGTAAAAAAGAATGGAATCATGCCTTGTGCCGCAGCCTGGACCTGGATGCACCTGGCAGGTATCATGATAAGAGCAACACAGAAGACACAGAAGGAGAAACCCTGTACCATCTTACTTACATGTGGAATCAAAAAGTCAAACTCACAAAAACAGAAGAAAGATGGGTGACTATTGGAGGTGGAGAGGAGGGGGGGAACATGGGTGAAGGATGCTGCTTAAAAGTTAAAAACGTGGGAGTTCCTATTGTTACTCAGCAGGTTGAGAACCCGACACCGGGTCCATGAGGAGGCAGGTTTGATCCCTGGGCTCACTCCGTGGGTTATGGATCCGGCGTTGCCTGAGCTGTGGTGTAGGTCGCAGATATGGCTCAGATCTGTCATTGCTGAGGCTGTGGTGTAGACCGGCAGCTGTAGCTCGGATTCAACTCCTGGCTGGAGAAGGTCCATATGCTGCAGGTGCTGTCATGAAAAGAAAAGGCAGGGAAAGGCAAGGGAAAAAAGTTACCAAGTTAAAAAAAAAAACATGGGTGAGCGGAGGGATAGTTTAGAGGGATGGACTTGACATAGTCACACGCTCTCTATAAAACAGGTAACAAGAACCTACTGTCTGGCACAGGGTAACCTCCTCAATACTGCGTAATAACCTGCATGAGTGGGAAAAGAACCTGAAAAGGATCGGATGTCTATGCATCACTGAATCACTTCGCTGGACACCTGAAACTCACCCCCATTGTAAGTCAATGCCACTCCCAGGAAAGAAATGAAAACAACAACAGTCAGTCCCCTCCCCTCTCTCTACGGTCTCCTTGCGGCTGCCCTTGGCCGACGTGGCACCCTCGCGTTGCCCCCGGAAAGGCCACTTACCCACCATCCAGTCCATCTCTTCCACGTTGTCCCCATACCGCCCGTGGAGGCTCCTCCCTCGGAAGGGCTCCGTGGTGATAAGAGGGCTGTGGACGTGCAGAAAGGACACGAAAAGGAGGAACGGTCCTTGCTTGTTTCTGCAGACAGACAAGTAACACGATGGGAGTTGTTTTGTGGTAGATGAGCGCGTGAGCTCCTGGATGTGTGAAACGTCTCTCTCCCTGGCCGTGGCCTCACTGGGATACGTCTCTGCGGCTCTGCCCACCAGAAGCAAAGGCGTACCTCTGCTCAACCAACTGATTTGGGAATGCGCCTGGGATGGGCAATATTGGCTGTGATGACTCTCTTGTTTCGTTTTGTGTTTTAGGGCCGCCCCCACGACATATGGAGGTTCCCAGGCTAGGGGTGGAATCAGAGCTGCAGCTGCCAGCCTCCACCACAGCCACAGGCATGCGGAATTGGAACTGCCTCTGCGACCTACCCCACAGCTCACGGCAATGCCTGATCCTTAACCCACGGAGCGAGGCCAGGAATCAAACCTACATCCTCCTGGCTGCTATTCAGATTCATTTCCACGGAGCCACGATGATGAGTGATAAGTTTTTTCCTTCTAAATTCTACTGAGGAGTTCCCATTGTGGCTTAGGAAGTTAAGAACCTGACAGAGTGTCTGAGAGGATGCAGGTTCGATCCCTGGCCTGGCTCAGGGGGTTAAGGATCCCACGTGGCCACAAGCTGTGGCGTAGGTGGCAGATGTCGCTGGGATCCAGTGTGGCTGTGGCTGTGGTGGAGACCTGCATGTGCAGCTCTGACTCCACCCCTAGCCTGGAAACTTCCACATGTGGCAGGTACAGCCTGAAAAGGAAAAAAAACGAAAGAAAAAACAAACCTTAGACTTTATTGCCAGCAGATTGATAGATTCATTAGATACCGCCTGTGATGGTCAGAGGGTGGTGACAGCATGGGACTGGCTCCAAAATAGGAGGGAGAGAAGTCAAGTTGAGACCCCTGGTCACTTGTTTTAATGGGTCGCGTTGGGTCCCCGTGAAAATCATGCATGGCCCCCCCTTCATCGAAAATCAGCTTTCAGAAACAGGACCCTGGCCTGAGCCCGCTACCCATCAGGGAAGAAGAAAGTTCCAAAGGCACGTCCATCGGGACGTGAAACGCGCAGCCGAGGCTGACCTTGGACCCTCACCTTTTGAGGAAGGAGGAGACCTCTCTGAGCATAAGGGCCGTGGTTCGGTGGAAGCGCATGGGCTGCTCCGTGATGGTGCGATTTCGCATCAGGAAGCAGTCCGCGTGCGCGATCAGGGGACTCAGGACACAGGAGCACAGGAAGAGCAAGGCGGCCGCGAGGGCTGAGCAGACGACCGGGGTCCAGGAGCCGGGTATCAGGCGGGTCAGCTTCCCCAGGGCGAGCGTGAGGGCGGCCAGGGCCACGATGTGGCAGCAGACGTTGACCTGGTGCTCCAGGATCACCCGCTTCTCCGAGATGTCCGAGGGCAGACAGTCGCCCATCATGGAAAACGGCATCCCGTAGAAAAGGTCAAAGCCGTGGCTGAGGGGATGGTGGCAGTGGTCCTCGGACGATTCGCAGTTGAGACCCAGATGCCATTTGCCTGAAAGGCAGAAGGGACGCAGATGTGAGCACCGGCCCCGGGGCAGTGGGCGTGGCGCGTGTGCCGCGTCCTGGGCCCTCTGCAGGGCGCTGGGGCGGGGGTGGCGTTTGCTGGTATTTGCACCATGACCTGGTCGGCTTGTTTCAGGGGACTGAGGATGCTGGCTGGCAACATTCCTGTGATGCTGGAACAAAGGACCATTATGTACTGCTTAAAATAGCACAAATGCACACTCCCCCATCCCGGGGGCCAGACGTCTGAGGTCAAGGGGTCCCAGGGCCATGCTCCCTCCAGAGGCTCCAGGGCAGGGTCCTTCCTGCCTCTTCCAGGTTCTGGGGGCTCCAGGTGGCCCTGGGCTGGTGGCCGCCTCCCTCCTGTCTCTGCCTCCGTCTTCCCATGGCTTCTCTTCTGTGTCTGGGTCTCCTCTCTGTCTCTTAGGGGGACACTGTCCTTGGATGGAGGGACCCCTCATCCAGGAGGACTGCTTCTCAGACCCTTCCCGTGGCTTCTCCTCTGTGTCTGTGTTTCCTCTTCTGTCTCTTAGGGGGACTCTGTCCTTGGAGGGAGGGCCCCCCTCATCCAGGAGGACCTCCTCTCAGACCCTTCCCTTCCTCACACCTGCAAAGACTCTTTTTTCCACAGACGGTCATGTTTGCAGGTTTCGGCATTCAGGACCTGCTGTCTTCAGGGACCCCCTATTCCATCCCCTACCCCCGACTTTGCCACGGTCTGTGGGCGAGTGAAAAGCAAGGTACGCTGAGGTCAGGGGGCTCTGGAAAACGTCCTCTGAAGTGACCAGCTTGAGCAAAGACGTTCCGCCTTTAGACGTGACCCTCCTCCTCTGATTCCCTGTAACAACCGCGGGGATCGTGGTGGGAGGCAGGTTTTACAGAGCCCAACATTCAGGGTCAGGCCGTGAGAGATGCCTGGTTTCTGTTCTGTCTCGACCGGGGTGTGGACAGAGACGGTGTCGTGTCTTCTCAACCCAGTGGTGTCTGTTGTCCCTGAAACCTCATGGGATGTCCAGAGGAAGAGCCGTCACTCTGTGGGCTGGATGTTTCAGGGGCTAAAGAAGTTAGGCCTGTTCTTTGTGGTCAATAAACGATCCTCTTAATGAAAATTAACCCTACACCGTGAGAGCGACAATGACAACGGGTCCCTTTGCAAGAAACCGTCGTCCCTGATGTTACCTCGTTCTGCATGTGACGTGATGTGCTGACGTTTAGAAACATGAGCATGGAGGAGTTCCCGTCGTGGCGCAGTGGTTCATGCATCCGACCGGGAACCATGAGGTTGCGGGTTCGATCCCTGGCCTTGCTCAGTGGGCGAAGGATCCGGCGTTGCTGTGGCTCTGGCGTAGGCTGGTGGCTACAGCTCCGATTCAACCCCTAGCCTGGGAACCTCCATATGCCGCGGGAGTGGCCCTAGAAAAGGCAAAAAGACCAAAAAAAAAAAAAAAAAAAAAAAAGAAAAAGAAACATGAGCATGCATTTTACGGAAGCAGAGAGGAAGGGTCTGAGCTGGGCAGCCCCGTTTCTTTCTTTTCTTTCTTGTCTTTTTTGGCCACACCTGCGGCATATGGATGTTCCCGGGTTAGGGGTCCAATCGGAGCTGCAGCTGCCGGTCTACACCACAACCACAGCAGCCCCAGATGCGAGCTGCCCCTGCGACATGCACCACCGCCCGTGGCAGTGCTGGATCCCTAACCCTCGGGGCGAGGCCAGGGATTGGACCTACATCCTCGCAGAGACATCAGGCCCTTAACCCGTTGAGCCATGACGGGAACTGCATGCAGTCACATTCCCAGGCTGAAAACAGGGAAAAGCAGCATGATGGAAATTTTTTGTAATGTAGTCAAATTAGAAGCATTTTTTCTAAGTATTTTTATCATGGTGCACCAGCAAACTGTATGAAATGCCACATGGCATGGAGCTGATGTGTTTTTCTTTTCTTTTTTTTTTTTAAAGCAGAATCCCATGTCTCTCACCTTATTGTATTATTATTATTATTTAAGTTTTTGGCCTCCCCCACGGCAGGCAGAAATTCCCAGGCCAGGGATCGAACCCTTGCCACAACAGTATCCTTAACCGCCAGGCCACCAAGGAGCGGCCCAGCTGAGATTTCTTGAGCACCTGCTTTGCCCCAAGCAACCAGGGTCATCACATCATGTCCCAATGAGTGGTGGGTTTTCCTTTTAGAGGGGAATGGACGATGACCCAACTATTTCATTTCGGTACTTTTATAGTTGACTGTAACCTCCATGTGAAAGCAATGGGCCTTGGGGACCTGCCGTCCAGCACAGGGACCTCTCCCCAATATTCTGTGCTCATCTACGTGGGAAAAGAAGCTGAAAGAGAATGGACGTGGGGACACGGATCCCTGCATCACTTTGTTGTCCAGCAGAAAAGATTGCAGCCGCATCACTTTGTTGTCCAGCAGAAAGGATCGCAGCCTTTTATAATATCAACTCTATTCCAAAACAACTTTTTGAAAATTTGTTAAAAATTTTAAAAGGAGACATATGAACGTATTTGCAGAACAGAAACAAACTCACAGCCTTTGAAAACAATCTTATGGTGACCAAAGGGGACGGGTGGGGGAGGATGGACAGGGGGTGTGGGGTTGGCAGGTGCACCCTGAGGTCTATGGAATGATGGGCCATCGGAGACCTGCTGTCTAGCGCAGCGAACGCGACCCAATGTTTTGTGATCATCTGTGTGAGAAAAGAATCTGAAAGAGAATGGATGTGTGGACATGAATCCCTGAATCTCTTTGCAGTACAGCAGAAAGTATCCCAACCTTGTATATCAACTCGACTTCAGGAGTTCCCGTCGTGGCGCAGTAGTTAACGCATCCGACTAGGAACTATGAGATTGTGGGTTCGATCCCTGGCCTTGCTCAGGGGGCGAAGGATCCGGCGTTGCTGTGAGCTGTGGTGTAGGTTGCAGACGCGGCTTGGATCCCGCGTTACCGTGGCTCTGGCGTAGGATGGTGGCTACAGCTCTGATTCGACCCCTAGCCTGGGAATCTCCATATGCCGCAGGAAGCGGCCCTAGAAAAGGCAAAAAGACCAAAAAAAAAAAAAAAATTAACAAATAAAATAAAATAAATCAACTCTACTTCCATAAAACTTTAAAACATGTCCAAAAAAAGAAATGCACATAGAACTGAGAAGCTGTACATACCCACAAGTCCAGTCACGTAGCCTTTGTCCTTCAATATTTTTGCAAATGTCGTCTCATTTGGTGGCAAGCCTCCGGAGGCTGCCACCCACTGCAGAACACGCGAGCCGGTGCTGGAAACCATACCTGTCATGAATCATTTTCCAAGAAATGTTACAATCAAACATCAAGGTTTTGTTTTGTTTTGTTTTTCCATTGCACCCCCAGCACGTGGACGTTCCCAGGCCGGGGATCGAAGCTGAGCCACTGCAGGGACAGGCCTGGATGCTAAACGTGGCGCGGTGGCAGCTTCTCAAACACCAGTTTTTATCGTTAGTCTTATTTGTAACCACGGATGATCTGTGGAACATCACCATTCTTCAGCGTTAAACTGAACATTCACTTCCTGCTGGAATAAAACCAGTTGCCTCCTGGTTTTATTTTTTGGCAGCAGAAAAAATGATTCATTCCTTGAAAAAGTTGTGCTGTTATCCTGTTATGTTGACACTGATAACCAAGGAGTTCCTGCTGTGACTCACTGGTAACAAACCCGACTCGTATGCATGAGGACGAGGGTTCGATCCCTGGCCTCACTCGGTGGGTACAGGATCTGGTGTTGCTGTGGCTGTGGTGCAGGCCGGCAGCTACCGCTCCGATTCGACCCCTGGCCTGGGAACTTCCATATGCCGTGGGTGTGGCCCTAAAAAGACCAAAAAAAAAAAAAGAAAAGAAAGAAAGTGACAAACCAAAAGAGAAATAAATAAAAAAGAAAGGAGAATGAAAAATGATTTTATGGGAATGGATACATAAAAATGATGTTATGGCAACGGATCTACTTTGCTGTACTCCTGAAACTCACACAACTCTGTAAGTCAGCTATATCCCAGTAAAATGTTTCAAAAAGGAAAAAACTGATTTTCTGATTTCATCCCACTGTTGATTGCATGCAGTGCTTCTCAAACGTGTCTGCACGTTGGTATCGTGCGGGGAGCTTCCCAATATTCTCCGACCTGGTTATCATTCCCGAAACTGTGATTTTCGTTGGTCTGGGGTGGAATTTGGAATGGTTGAAAGATCCCCCACAGGTTTCTCACGAGCTGAAAAGTTTGGGAGCCACGGATGTAACTCCTCCTGTCTCTGTTACAGGCAAGACATCTAGTGCAACGTTTTAAAGTGGAAGCTCACAGCGTTGGGGGGAATGTCAATGGCTGGAACCCTGTGGGGAACAGTATGAAGGCTCCTTAAAAAGCAAAATGTAGAACCACCATAAGATCCAGCCATCCCACTCCTGGGCATCTATCCAGAGAAAAGCATCATTTGAAAAGATGCCTGCAGCCCTTTTTCATAGCAGCACTGCTCACAATAGCCAAGACATGGAATCAGCCTAAATGTCCATCGACAGAGGAGTGGATAAAGAAGATGTGGTCCAGTGGGATGCTGCTGTGTAGCCCTGGGAACTGTGTCTCGTCGCTTGGATGGAGCATGAGCCTGTGAGAAAAAAGAACGTATGCATGTCTGTGTGACGGGGTCACCTTGCTGTGCAGCAGCAAATGGACAGGACACTGTCAATCAGCTCTAATGGAAAAGATAAAAATCATTATAAAATAATAAAAAAATAAATAAAACTCATTCTGCCAATAAAAAATTAATAATAAAAAAATTGAAAAGTGAATCAAGATGTGGTGCATACACACAATGGAATATTACTCAGCCGTAAAAAGGAATGAAATCATGCCAAGTGCAGCAACATAGTTGCAACTAGAGTTTCTCATGCTAAGGGACGTCAGTCAGACAGAGAAAGACACAGACCACAGGAGATCACTTACAGGTGGATTCTAAAATACGGCACAAATGAACCTGTCTGCAGAACAGAAACAGACTCACAGGCTTGTGAATGGATAAGCCATGAGGTGCAGCTGTACAGCACGGGGAACTCGATCCATTCTCTTGGGAGAGACCGTGATGGACGATAATATTAAAAAAGAAATGTGTGTCTATGTCTGACTGGGTCACTTTGCTGTTCAGCAGAAATTGGCACTACACTGTCAATCAACTCTAATAAAAGAATTTTAAAAATTCGAAAACACAGTATGGGGGTCCCAGAGTGTTCTCTCCCCACGGTACTGAGGAATCAATCCAGCCTTTATTCAAGGAACTGCAGGTGCCCGTCCCAGGCTCACTTAGCATGGACGCACCTGATCGGAGTGGGTATCTGCCCGTGAGGAAAGCGGCTCTGCTCGGGGTGCACAGTGAAGCCGCCGCAAGGTGCTGGGTGAGCATCACGCCATCCGAGGCGAGGCGGTCAATGTTTGGCGTCCTGCAGGAGGAAGCATGAGCGTGGATCCCGCAGCCAACACCCATGCAGGTGTTTCCCCCAGAAGCATCCCTGTTACATTGCACTGCATAAAAATCTACCATCAGCAATAAACACATCCATGTGTTTGTTCTGGGGGTTTTTTTTGCCTGCACCTGTGGCATAAAAATCTTCCTGGGCCAGGGATGGAATCCACCCTGCTGCAGTGACAACGTCCCATCCTCAACCCAAGCCCCCCCCCCAGGGAACGCCAACATGGGCATATTCTTAACAGTGACCAAAGGCAGGGGCCAGTCATGCAAGTCAGCGCAGAGGCATCGACTCCATGACTGTGCCCTAGGTTTGCACAAAAGACTCCTGGTGCTGAGAGGGACACGATAAAATATCCAGAACTGAGAGAGTCCAAGATGATTTCTCATATAGGAGTCGGTCTTTTTTTTTTCTTTTTAGGGCCGAAGCTGCAGCATATGGAGGTTCCCAGGCTAGGGGTTGAGTCAGAGCTGCAGCTGCTGTTTCTACACCACAGCCACAGCACCACGGGATCAGAGCTGTGGCTGCCACCTGCACCATAGCTCCCAGCAATGCCAGATCCTTAACCCCCTGAACGAAGCCAGGGATAGAACCCACATCCTCTTGGATCCTAGTTGGGTTTTTTAAGAGCTGAGCCATGAAGGGAACTCCCTGCGGCACAGAGATTTTCATCAGGGGGCACTGGAATCATGCATGCGTGCGTGCATGTGTGTGTGCATGTGTGTGTGTGCGCAGACGTGCCGTGGTGGATGGAGGTTGGAGGGTGATGGAACCTAGAAATCGGCCGTTGGCTTACAGACAATAGCAGTGCTTTAAAAAGCATTGTCCAGTGGGTCACAGACTTGAGGTTGCAAGGGGGAGGGGGAGGGAGTGGGATGGACGGGGAGCTTGGGGTTCGTAGAAGCAAACTATGACATGGAGAATGGATGAGCCTTTGAGGTCCTGCTGTGCAGCACAGGGAACTCTATCCAGTCTCTTGGGATAGACCATGATGGAAGATGATACGAGAGAGGGATTGGCTATATATGAATGACTGGGTCAGTTCGCTGTACAGCAGACATTGGCACAACATTGTAAGTCCACTAAGTTTTAATTCAACAATTTTTTTAATTAAAAAGAGGAGTTCCTGTTGTGGCGCAGTGAGTTAAGGACCCAACTCGTATCCGTGAGGATGTGAGTTCAATCCCTGGCCTCGCTCCGTGGGTTAAGGATCCAGCGTGGCCGTGAGCTGTGTGGCATAGGTCGCAGACGCAGCTCCGATCTTGCATCGCCATGGCCGTGGCATAGGTCACAGCTGTGGCTCTGATTCGACCCCTAGCCAGGGAACTTCCCTATGCCACAGGTGCGGCTGTACAAAATTTTTTTTTACATTAAAATAAATAAACAATAAAATAAGAACCCTTGTCTAGGAGAGCTCTTGGGGTGCATGGAGTTAAGGCTCTGGCATTGTTGCCATAGCCGCTTATTTAATTTTTTTTTTTGCTTTTTAGGGCCACACCTGCGGCATATGGAGGTTCCCAAGCTAGGGGTCGAATTGGAGCTGTAGCTGCCGGCCTCCACCACAGCCACAGCCACAGCCACATCAGATCCGAGCCGTGTCTGCAACCTACACCGCACCTCATGGAACACAGGATCCTTAATCCACTGAGTGAGGCCAGGGATCGAACCCACATCCTCACGGATCTTTGTCAGGTTTGTTAACTGCTGAGCCACGAAGGGAACTCCCCACTTATTTAATTTTAAAATGAAACACTTTCTAAAATACGCAACATTGCCTGCCTTAGACTGTGCTGAGGGACCTCCTCTTAAATCGTGGCGTGACTGTTCACACATGGGAGGAATGTGAGCTGGGTCAAGGGTGTTCCCAGCAAGGATGGCGGGAGTGCAGAATCTCGTCAAGTGGGAATGGCGAGGCCCAAGGCCGGGATGCTTTATCCGCGCCCTTCGGACCAAGGTCCCAGACAAGCCGTTCTCTGCCCCTTGCCTTATGGTGTGGTTGCCATAGCAGCCAAGGTCTCCGATGCCCAGATCGTCCGCCATCAGAAGAAGGATGTTTGGACGGGAGGCGGACAAATCGCCGTAAGCCGAGGGCTTCGAACCCAGAAGCACGCCGATGGTCAGGGCCAGCCCGCTCCTGAAAGACAGCATCCCAGACAAGCCTTCCTCCCACTGCTGTCCATTCCATTGGCACGACTTCTGTAAAGGGGGAAGTTGGGGGTCACCGTTTTAGCGCACGTCGGCAGGGTCATCCCAGGTCTGAAGCGTTTGAATGCACCTGTTAGGTTTTTTTTTTTTTTTCTTCTTGTTTTGGAAATTAAAAAGAACTCATCGCTTTATGGATGCCCAGTTGGGCAGGCCCATAAAGAGCAAGTCAACGATGTTCCAATCCCCAACACCAAGAAATAAGGGTGGATGGCGTTCCCGTCGTGGCTCAGCGGAAACGAAGCCGCCTAGGATCCACGAGGATGGGGGTTCGATCCCCGGCCTTGCTCAGTGGGTTAAGGATCCGAGGTTGCCACGAGCTGTGTTGTAGGTCACAGACGTGGCTTGGATCCCGCGTTGCTGTGGCTGTGGCGTAGGCTGGCGGCTGCAGCCCCAACTGGACCCCTAACCTGGGAACCTCCATATGCTGCACCTGTGGCCCTACAACAAAAAAGGAAGAAGAGGAAGAGGAGGAAGAAGGAGGAGGAGAAGGAGAAGGAAAAAGATGGAAATCTGAGTCTGATGCAGTTTGCATCCTGGGCTTCCAGGAAAAGCAGACACCTGGCCCGTGGCAGGACTTGATACGCAGCTCGATGAGAAGGAAACGGAATTCCTTCGGCAGGGGTCTGGGGTACCTCCCAGGTAGGGGAGGCTCGTGGATCCTGTGGTTTTGATCGTGAACCTCATGCCGGATCGTCACAAGGCACCATCGGTCACTCACTGGAAAGGGTCACTTTGTCATCAGTGCTTTTGCTGAGAAAGACAGGACCTCACAACGGCACAGGATCCCATCTTACCAAGAACTGCCCAGATGTAACATGTCCTCCCGTTTCTTATATTTCCTGTAAGAAATAAAAAGGTTTATATGAACAGAGGCAGCGGAAAATGAACCAGCTCAGGAAGAGTTCCACCTGTAACAAGAAGCAGATGTTAGCCTCTCTCTGATGCTTTTTTGGTTTGTTTTTTCTAGGGCTGCACCCGAGGCATATGGAGTTTCCCAGGCTAGGGGTCGAATCGGAGCTGTAGCCGCCTGCCTGCACCACAGCCACAGCAATGCCACAGTTGAGCCACATCTGTGACCTACACCACAGCTCACGGTAACACCGGATCATTAACCCACGGAGCAAGGCCAGGGATCGAACCTGCACCCTCATGGTTCCTAGTCGGATGCGTTTAACTACTGAGCCTCGACGGGAACTCCACTTTCTCTGATGCTTATTGGTAACATCTTAAAACTACTGCTAAAAAGTCACAAAGGGGGAGAGGTTGTCGGGGAGGATGGACTGGGAGTCTGGGGTTAGCAGATGCAAACCCTTATACCCAGAACGGATAAACAAGCTCCCATGGGAGAGAGAGCTACATTCAGTATCCTGTGATAAAGCATCGTGGAAAAGACTATTTTAAAAAAAAGAATAGGAGTTCCTGCTGTGGCTCAGCACGTTAAGGACCTGAGTTAGTCTCCATGAGGATGTAGGTTCCATCCCTGGCCTTGCTCAGTGGGTTAAGGATCCGGCATTGCCGCAAGCTGTGGTGTAGGTCGCAGATGCTGCTCAGATCCAGTCTTGCTGTGGCTGTGGTGTAGACGGGCAGCTGCAGCTCTGACACCACCCCTAGCCCGGGAACTTCCATATGCCGCAGGTGCAGCCCTACACCACACCTCACGGCAACTGGGGATCCGAGCCGCATCTGCGACCTACACCTAAGCTCACAGCAACGCCAGAGCCTTGACCTGCTGAGCAAGACCAGGGATGGAACCCACGTCCTCATGGACACCATGTCGGGTTCTTAACCTGCTGAGCTGCAACGGGAACTCCCCGTATGTTTTATTTGTAATCGTGGTACGCTGGCATAAAGAACTTTCCCATCCTAGCCATTTTTAAGCACACAATCCGCGGCGTGGACGGCGCATTCATTCTGTTGTGCAAACCTCGCATCATCCAGAACCTGTGCATTTTCCCAAACAGGGACTCTGTCCCCATCCAGCGCCGACTCCCCCTTCTGCCCCCCCAGCCCCTGGAACAGACCCTACGACTTTCCATCTCTGTGCAGGTGAGTCTTCAAGGGACCTCACACAGCCGGAATCGCACAGTATTTGTCCTTTCGTGTCTGGCTTATTCCCCTGTCCTTTGGCTTCACTCATGTTGTCGCCTCTATCAGAATTCCCTTCCTGTTTATGGCTGAATGATACTCCTTTATGTTTTATATTTATGCTATTTATGTTATAAATGTATATATTTATACGTATTATAATATTTATAATAGTGGACTGCATTCTGCATATATCCCAGGCCAGGGATCAAACCTGCCGTAAGCAGAGCCTCAGCAGTATCAACACTTGATCCTTAACCTGCTGAGCCACCAGGGAACTCCCTATCCAAACACACACACACACATTTTTAGGCACCGCACCTGGCACATGGAAGTTCCCAGGCTAGGGGTCAAATCAGAGCTATAGCTGCCGGGCTACACCACAGCCACAGCCACACCAGATCCAAACCATGTCTACAACCTACACTGCAGCTCAACACTGAAGCTGATGGCAACGCCGGATCCTTAACCCACTGAGCGAGGCCAGGGATCAAATCTGCATCCTTATGGATACTAGTTGGGTCTGTTACTGCTGAGCCACGACGGGAACTCCCCCTTTTTTTTTTCTTCCTTTTTATGGCTACACCTGCAGCATATGGACGTTGCTAGGGACTGAATCAGAACTGCAGCTACACCACGGCTTTCGACAATGTAGGATCTTTAATCCACTGAGCAAGGCCAGGGATCGAACCCACACCCTCACAGAGACTGTGTGGGGTTCTTAACCCTCTGAGCCACAGAGGGAGCTCCCCGAGCTGTTGTAACAAGCAGGTGGCTTTGACGGCTTATCACAAAAAGAGCAGAGGAGGAAGGCTGGAGATGCATTCTTTTCATACCACTGGCATGTACCCAAGCCCTCGTTTGTTCCCTCGAGTGATTTTTGGCTTCTTAGAAGGTCTCTGGGCACACTTTGATTTCGACATATTTATATATGAGATAATATACATTTTAAATGTATAATATCCTACACATATTATATATTACATATGTATACAGAGACGTACAATATAAAACACAATACACATGCATTATGCATGAATTTATAACATAGCATAAAGTAGATATGATTTTTTTCTTGATAGCTGCTTAGTCTTTTTCCTCTCGGGGAAAAAGCATCTTATGGGCAGTTTCTGACGCTTCTGGGCAATGACTGGTTCTATTCGTTCCACCTGACTGGTTAGAGTTGTGATTATATGCTAAACTCACTGACGGGGTTAATTTCCTACAAGGTTTGATCTGATTTGAAGATCGGTTGTCTGTATTTGGCTACATGAAGGAGTGTGGTTGTGTTTCGTTCCACTCAATGCAGGGATATATGCCTAAAAGCACAGCATGTTTTTCTTCCTATGGGCTCCCTGCTAGCAGAGAAAACTTTCCATAAGAAAGATACAGAGAAAGAACAGAGGGGCGGGCAGTGGTTCCCAGGAGGTAGTTGGGTGGGGAAATTGAGAGGCTTTAAGGATGCAAAGTTGCAACACGTAGTTG
Source organism: Sus scrofa (assembly GCF_054392235.1). NCBI lineage: Eukaryota > Metazoa > Chordata > Mammalia > Artiodactyla > Suidae > Sus > Sus scrofa. Next base: position 3,851,897 of record NC_139402.1, read on the forward strand.
AAAACATTCTGGAGAGCTAACTCAGCCCTTGTTGATTATACTCAACTGCTGCTGGAAGGGAAATTTCAAGGTTGCTAAGAGACTAACTGGTAATTGTTCTTCTTCCAAATGAAAAAGCAATGGCGGAGCTCCCTGGTGGCTCAGTAGGTTAAGGACCTGGCTTTGTTGCCGCTGGGTCTTGGGTCACTGCCGTGGCAGAGGTTCAACCTCTGGCCCGGGGAACCAACCCCCCACCCCGGGAGTTCCCCTTGTGGCTCAGTGGATTAGGAGCCTGACTAGCATCCATGAGGATGTGGGTTCGATCCCTGGCCTCACTCAGTGGGTGAAGGATCTGGCGTTGCCTTGAGCTGTGGTGTAGGTCACACGGCTCGAATCCGGCCTTGCTGTGGCTGTGGTGTAGCCCTCGACGGAAGCTCTGATTCGACCCCTAGCCTGGGAACTTGCATATGCACGCGGCCCTAAAAAAAAAAAAAAAAAAAACCAACAAAAAAATCCGGCCAAACACACACACAATGGCACCTACAGGACGTGAGAGTCAGCTAACACGATTGTTGAAATCGTATTGCAACAGTTAAACATGTCACGCTGACTCTGTCCCACCTCAGCCTCTCACAGTGTTATCAGCTAATTATATCTCAATTTAAAAAAAGATCCGGCCAAAGGGAAAGGAAGCCCACATTTCGCCTCTGATGCTCTTCCAGGGCAGAAGAAATTGCAGCCCCTGGGTCCCGGGCTGTCCTCCAGCCCGCAGGCAGCTCGCCCACATTTCTTCATGGCCCTCGGCCTCTGTTCCCACAGGCAGTTTTTAATCTCAGCATCTCTCCGGCGCCGGGTCCCCCTGCCCCCGGATCTCTTAGCCTCTTAGCCTCTAGTGGCGCTGCGTGTCCCCTGGCTCTCTGGTTCTTATCATTCTGCATTCCTTCTAGCAATCACCTGGGGGTGGGGTGGGTGTAAATCTGTCGAGTATCTTGCTTTCCCCGTGCAAAGGAACTTATCTCTAAAACCTGGCCAGATGCCCGGTGGCCGCGTGTGTGTGAGGTGGCCGCCAAGGGTGGCCGTCCAGGCGGCGCAGGCAGAGAGGGTTACCTGAAGGTGCAGCGGGGACAGGCCAGCTGCAGGTCGGTGCGTGGCTGCTCCTCCAGGCGCCTGATCCTCGGCCAGGAGACGCCAGGCGATCCCCACCTCAAAGCAAGACGAATGGCCCAGACACCAAGCTAGGTTGTCTCCTGGGCCGCCCAGCCGTCTCTTTTCAGCTTTCCACAGAAGACGTTTTGTTCTTAGTCGCAAAATGCAACACTCGCGGAGGGATCCCGGCAGCTCTGGCAGGAAACAGCAAGCCTTTCATGCAGGAGCCGCCGCCAGGAAACCCGCCGGCCACCGGTCACTCAGACGGGGCGGTCGCTGGCTGTGTCCCAGAGCTGCCAAGCAGTTGCCTTGAAAATCTCTCTAGAACAGTCCTGAAGGGGCGTAGTCCCCCCACCCCACCCCCCACCCACGCTGGCGGCTGCCTCCAAAAGGCGAGGAGGAGACAAAACAGCTCTGACCAGGCTGTACCTACCTCTAGACGCAAATCACATTTGACTTGCTGTCTGTGAAAACAAGGCTCGGTGACCTGGTGGCTGGACTATTCCACTTCTTCTGGGTTCCAAGCCAGGTTTGTGTCTTTGCTCGTGGTTCGAGAACACATTTCCCCATCTGGCAGCAGAAGACAGAGCTCGTTCTCCTTTTGTGTGTGTGTTTGGAAAAATTAGAGTTGATTTATAACAGGCCAGTTTCTGCTGTCCAGCAAAGTGACCCAGTCATACATACATATGCATCCTTCTTCCCCCAGTGAAACTGAGCACCGTTATGACGTGAACCCAGCCAGAAGCCAGGTTGGGACGTGAACCCACAGTTTTTTTTAGATTCGAATCCCTCCCCTGGTGTCTGGACTTAGGGAGGCTCAGGTTCTTGGTGTCTCTGCACAGAAGGGATTCAGCGAGAGACAAAGCCACAGGCAAGAAATGGCTTTATTATGATGAGACATGCGTGAGAGATGCCAGCGGGCAGGTAAGGAGCCTCTGGCCTGAGGATCAGGTTGATGGGGAGGGAGTGGGCACAGGTGGTTGTGGAAGTCCCAGTAGAAGACCCCAGGTAACGGGGGAAACGTAGGGGACCTTGGGAGATCACTGTAAGTAAATTGCTCAAGAAAGCCATCAAAACAAGGATTGACTAGTGCTTGACTAGCGGAAGTGCCCAAATTGCCTCAGGTCTTGGGGTGGGGGGCGGGATGAGCCCTGCAGTCCGGTTCAGACCCAGGGCAGGACTTCAAAGACCGCCCTTCAGCTGCTGTCAATACACACCTTCCCGGATGCAAAGGAGGAGCTATCCCTCCCAGAAAGGAAGAGGCGGGGCTTTTCCGACCCCCATGCGCCCTTGGAAGATAAACCTGTAGCCCACCGGCTCCTTGGATCCTCAGAGCAGAGCCTCCGTGCCTGCCCGCTTGCATGTCTCACAAGCGTCCTATCCTCATAAGTCTATTTCTTGCCTAGCCCTGTGTCTCTCGCTGAATTCCTTCTGCGCAGACATATGAAGAACCTGGACCTCAGTGCGTCCCGACGCCGGGTGAGTGATTCTCATTTAAAAAACCACCGTGGGGTCAAGTCCCCACCTGGGTTCAGGTTGGGTTTGGGTCCCCATGTGGGTGCAGGCCAGGAGTGCTGTCCGTTTCGGGTGGAAGTTGCCTTCTCCTCCAAAGCTGGCGTTGAGTGGCCCCGGGACTGTTTCTGCTGGACCTGGAGGCGCCCCCTCCGGGCGATACCCAGGATGCTCAACAGACATGAAGATAAACATGGGGCCCCACCTAACGCTACGAGGCCTTGGAGGTGTGAGTCAAGGCTTTGGTGTTTCTCTGGGGCAGAATCCTAACTCAGATAGTCAGTGTAGGAGCAGGGGCTTCGAAGCATCCTCTGATGTGGCTACTGATTCACCTGTGTGGCTTGAGGGCTCCCGGGAGTAACATGCCCAAAGGCCTTGTTACCATAGGAGTGTACCTACCCCCAGATGGAATTAATCCCTAACCCCCTGTGACTCAGTCTATAGGAAGAAAAAGGCAAAGAAACCAGGAGACTTAGGGGGCATCTTCATTCCTAAGACCCCTATTGGCCAAGGACTGATACAGGTCACTGGGCAGGGCCAGTCGGAGAAAACCACCTCTTTCTGGACCCCACATTGGTACCCCCCCATCTTTAAGGGATAAAAACACCTATAGGACGGGGGGGGGGCTCTTCTCCCCCCCTCCCAGCATTGCCGGGAGCCGTCTGCTTTCCTGTCATAAAGGCGTTGCTGGCTTGCTGCCTGTGTGTTTGCAAAGGTCATTCTTTGGCTGCATGAATAAGAACCCGGATTCTGGTATCATCTTTCCAGCCTCACCTCCCTTAGGCGTTGACAATGAATGACAGCTTCGTGGGCACCCCAGCCTTAGAGGGGACTCAGGCATGACTTGCCAGGCGCCACCAAAACTCTAATCAGACGGGCAAGCTAGAAGGCAGATCCTTCTGGAACAGTGTGTTGCCTTGGCGACCAGTTAACTAGCCTTTTGTCCTGGGACACTCTGTTACAACTCCCCCCTACCCCTGACCCCAAACCGTTACCCACATTCCTAAGGCAATTGCTTCCCTAACCCTTGACTGTAGACACAGACCAAGAACAAACCTGGGCTGAAAGTAGAAACTCCCCTTTTTGCCGAATAACTAACTGCTCCCTAAGCCAAGGGGGCCTCCGTTGGCTCTCACTGCTCCTGGCCCATCTGTTGGTCAATAAAACTCACCTGAAATCGCATTGCTCCGGCTTCCTGCCTCTCCTTTGCGTTTCTGCTCTAGTACACCCCATGTTGAAACCCAGCAGGGCCCTGGGGCGGGGAGCGGGGGGGGGGGGTTCCTGGGCACACAAAGGCTTTCCAGGTCCCCCATTTTTTGTTTTTAGGAAATAAGCTTCATTCAGCTTCCAGACCCTTTTCTGAGCCCCCAAGGGCAGGTGCCCGCAGGTGCTGATCAAGGAAGGGAGGGGATGCAGAGACCCCGAGGGGCCTGCAGGGGACCACAGTGCCCCCTGGGGGCAGGTCCTGGTTCCCCCTCAAGGGACACACACAGAACAATGTCTTTGAGCCCTTCTGCAGAATTAAACCCCCGACAGATGGAAGGCATTAACTGCTTGATAAAACTTCTTTATTCCAGAAAGAAGGTCATATGTGAAAGCCTCCATAACCCCCAGAACCAGTCCCGGGGCCACTAAACAGCAGCCTGGAAAAGAATGCAAGCTAGCAGTTCCCATCTTGGCTCAGTGGTTTACAAATCTGACTAGGAACCATGAGGTTGCGGGTTCGGTCCCTGCCCTTGCTCAGTGGGTTAAGGATCAGGCGTTGCTGTGGCAGGCGTTGTAGTGTAGGCCTGTGGCTACAGCTCTGATTAGACCCCTAGCCTGGAAACCTCCATATGCCGCAGGAGTGGCCCTAGACAAAAAAAAAAAAAAAAAAAAGAATGCAACCTAGCACCCACCCTGATCCTTATCTGCGGCTCTATTTTCCGCTTCATACTGTAAGACCCCTTCCTGTTCTCTCCCAAAGGGGGGCACAGTCTTTACGCATCAGCCTACTGTGGCCTCCTTTGCCTGGCAAAGCAATAAAGCTATTTTTTTTCCTCCTATGCCCAAAACTCTGTCTTGGAGTTTCTATTTGGCACCGGTGGACAGAGGCCGAGTTTTCGCAGCAACCTGGCCCTGCTCCCCTTTGGCTGGCTCTGGAAGGAGGGGGGTGGAGGTGCCAGGAGAGGGGATGGAATAGCTCATTGCTTGCATCCTCTTTCCAGGGCAGCAGCTGCCGTGGTACCCAGAGGATGTTTGCAGAGTGTGACAGAGCATCCCATGGACAAAACTGCCATCGGGTCCCGCGGTGACCAAGGACATGCAGCCGGATGCTTAAGTCAAGAGAAAGCCCTCTCGTGGTTCTGCAGGTGGAGCTGAACATGTGGCCTCTGTCCAGCGGCCCCCATGAAGTCTCGGAGACAGAGGTGGGGTGAAGCAGAAAGACCAGCTCTATGGCTCTGCCAGGCAGAGGCGGCCCCGGCAGGTGAGCCCCTCCAAACGGGGTCCTCCCTTGAGAGGGGACAGCAACGGCTCTTCGAGGTTGAGCTGCAAACCAGGGCTGCTGATGAGGATGCGGGAGCCTGCCTTCTGCTCCCTCCAGAGGTCATTTCAGAGTCATCACGGTTGCAGTCCGGGGTTCCGGGGACGGTGCCTGGTAGTCTTTGGGGTGATGGCACCTTGCCCTTCTCTCTGCAGTGTAGACAGCTCACCAAGGAAGGGGTGTTGGGGAGGGTTTCAGAGGCAAAAAACCCCCACGTGCCATAGAACTCAACGTTGAAAGGAGCCATGAGGGACAGAAACAGTTCAGCAAGGACGAGACCATGTGTGCAAAGCGGGTTAGAGCAAGTTCATGGCCAAGGCCAGGCTGCACGTCATGGAGGCGGTTCTCCCTAGTTTTTGGCTGTATCAATATGTTCTCATCCTGGACGCTGGAGTCATGCCACTTGCAGCAACATGGGTGGACCTAGAGATAATTATAAAGTCAAGAAAGTCAGACAGAGAAAGAGAAATGTCATAGGATATCCTGTCTGTGGAATCTAGGAAAAAAAAAAGATGCAAATGAACTCACGTACAAAGCAGAAACAGACTCAAAGATTTTGAAACCAAACTCAGGGTTCCCGTAGGCGAAACCATTGGAGAGAGGGTTAAATTAGGAGGTTGGGGTTGTCAGAGACACCCAACTATATGTAAAATAGACACACAGCGAGGACCTCTGTCTAGCACAGGGAGCTCTATTGCACACTCTGTGTGAGCCTCTACATGGGAAGAGAATCGGAAAAGGAAGGCATGTGTGAATCCCTCTGCTGTACCCCTGAAACCAACACAGCCTTGCAAGTCAACTCTACTCCAGTACAATTTTAAAAATTTAAAACCATTACAATCTTTCAGGTACGGAGGCTTGCTGTCTGAACTGGGGGGGTCAGCAGGGCTGGCATCTTCTGCAGAATCATAGAGAGACCCCCCTCCTTGCGTCTTCTAGCTTCCGGTGGCTCCTGGCAAGTTTCTCTTTTAGGGTGCGGACACATCACCCCAAGCTTTGCTTCCAGCTTTATATATATATATGACTTCTCTTGTGTCTGACCTGTGTCTCTTCCTCTTCTTCTTCTTTTGTTTTATTTATTTTTTGTTTTTTTTTAGGGCTGCACCTGCGGCATATGGAGGTTCCCAGCCTAGAGGTTGAATCAGAACTGCACCTGCTGGGCTACACCACAGCCAGAGCAACGCCAAATCTGAAGTGTGTCTGCAACCTACGCCACAGCTCACGGCAATGCTAGATCCTTAACCCAGTGAGCGAGGCCAGGGATCAAACCTGCGTCCTTACGGAGACTGTGTTGGGTTCTTAACCAGATGAGCCACCCCGGAACTGCTGCTCCTCTTCCTGTAAGGGCACCCGTCCTGGGATATAAGAGTCCGCCTCCTGTGGGAACTTGAGATCCAGGAAGAATTACATAAGGTCACTTTTCCGGGTCTTGGAGGGGAGGACTTTGACCTGCTTTTAGGGGAGACACGGGTCCATCCAGAGCACATGGTGACAAGAGACACCCCTTCCTTAAGAGGCCGGTTCCCTGGCTCAAGGGTGGATGCAGTGAGAGGGCTGGTCCTAGAGAAAGCTGGTGGACAAAGCAGTCTTGTTTCTACAAGCAAATCAGTCCCCTGCAAAGGCTCCTTCAGGGCATGAGGGGTATTCGGAGGCAGGAGATGCTAGTTCTAGCCTGAAGAATGGGACCCTCTTGCACTGCGAAGCGGGTAGAGCCTGTGATGAGCAGGGAGGACAGCGCCTTACAATAGACGCTGTTGAGAGACTTTGCAGGCAGCTTTCTGCAACAGCACCACCACCAAAGAAACCGGGCATTCCCGTGGTGGCTCAGCGGGTGACGAGCCCCATCTAGTATCCATGAAGATGCGGGTTTGAGGAGCCTGCTGTGGTGTAGGGTCAAGAGGTGAGTCGGATCTGGGGGGGGGGGGGCGGTGGCTGTGGTGTAGACCGGCAGCTGCAGCTCTGATTCAACCCCTAGCCTGGGAACTTCCCTGTGCCACTGCAGCCCTAAAGAAGGAAAAAAAAAGACCAACTGGAAAAAATGGCAGGAACGATAATAAGTAACCGAGCTGCGAGGGGCTCAGGAGACCCCAGGCTGTCAGCGGCACTTTCCTGAGATTTCTTGAGGTTTCTGCACAGGTAGGTGTTGGCGGCCCCCTGGTGGATGGGCATCTGGAACATACATCTGCAATTCAGAAATACCACCCTGCAGGGTTTTGCAAACACGGTCTCCTACGCGGTCTCCTACGCCGTGGGCTGTCTTTGCGCGATCCTGATTGCGTCCTGGGAGGCCCATGCATTTTGAATTCTGATCTCTTTTTCTTGGCCTCTGTTGCTAGAGCTTTCGGTGTCAGAGCTAAGAAGTCATTGGAGTTCCCATCATGGCCCAGTGGTTAACAAATCCGACCAGGAACCGTGAGGTTGTGGGTTCGATCCCTGGCCTTGCTCAGTGGGCTAAGGATCTGGCGTTGCTGTGAGCTGTGGTGTAGGTCACAGACGCGTCTCGGATCCCGTGTTGCTATGGCTCTGGCGTAGGCTGGTGGCTACAGCTCCGATTGGACCCCTAGCCTGGGAACCTCCATATGCCGTGGGAAGGGGCCCTAGAAAAGGCAAAAAAAGACAAAAAAATATAATAATAATAACAAATAAAAATAAAAAAGTAAAATAAAAAAAAATTAAAAAGTCAGACCCGATTACCTGGCTCTTAGCCTCTGAGTTTCCATTTGGTTTACATATTTAAGCAAAGGAATTAAATCATTAGGCCTTTACTCAATTTACTATTATTTTTATTATTATTTTACTCTTGTTTTTTAGCGGGCTTATGCTACTAAAACAGTTGAAAAGTGATGAGAATTTAATGTCCTCACCCATATAAAATTAATTTGTGTACTACATTCACATAAATCATAACTTTAAAAAAGTTTCTTCTTTTTTTTTTGGTCTTTTTAGGGCCGCACCTGTGGCCTATGGAGGTTCCCAGGCTAGGGGTCGAATTGGAGCTGCAGCTGCCGGTCCACACCACAGCCACAGCAGTGCTGCCGGATCCAAGCCATGGCTTCCACCTACACCACCGCTCACGGCAATGTCATATCCTTAACCCACTGAGCGAGGCCAGGGATCGAACCGGCGTTCTCATGGATACCAGTCAGATCCATTTCCGCTGCGTCACGACAGGAACTCCACGTTTCTGTTTTTTGAATAATCTCGCTCGGGTGAGTTGCCAACATCAATAAGCAATGCTATTCTTTCCTATTTTAAGTTGTCTAAAATGCAGGCTTGAATTTTTTTTTTTTTATTATTTATTTATTTTTATTAAAGTACAGTTGATTTACAATATGGTGCTAAGATGGCTTCTGGGTTTTTTAAAAATGGCTTTTTGTTTTTTTCTCCCCCTAAATACTTTCAGGCGTGGCTGGCTGTCCCTGTGCCTGTGGCGCTTGTCTGGGAGCCTTCATGACATGTTGGTGCTGGGGAACTCCAAGCCCCGCTTTCTTCTCTTGATGTCGGACAACCTTGGGTAGGAAATGTAATTCGTGTTGCCGCCCTATTAACTCGGTGGGTTAAGGAAACTGCCCCCTGCAGGTGGTGGTGCCATGCTGGTCGCACCTCTGCCTTCGAGAACGGCTGATGGGGAGCAGTTTTCAATGAGAACAGCAGAGGGCGCTCTAAGAAAGCCGCACAGCATGGGCACAGCATTTGGCATCTTAGTTAACCTCTGTCTATAGCAGTTGCGGTAAAATACACATGATGCAAAATTAATTTTAACCGACCTAAAGCCAGCAGCTCAGAGACATTTAGTAAATTCATAATGTTCTGTAACCATCACCTCTGTAGAGTTCCAGAACTTTTTTTTTTTTTGCTTCTTAGGACCACACTAGCAGCGTATGGAAATTCCCAGGCTAGAGGTCCAATCGGAGCTACAGCTGCCAGCCTACACCACAGCCACAGCAAAGCGGGATCCGAGTCGTGTCTGCGACCTACACCACAGCTCACGGCAAGACTGGATCCTTCACCCACTGAGTGAGGCCAGGGATCGAACCCTCATCTTTTTTTTTTTTTTTGCATGTAGAGATGTAGTTTATTAAGTTTCACTGCTGTGTAATATTCCATTGTATAAATATACTACAGTTTATATTTTTATTTGCCTATGATCTTTCTTTATTCTGAGGCTACAAAAATATTCTATGTTTTCTTCTACAAGTTTTATAGTTTTACTCTGCATATTTATTTTATTTTATTTTTCATTTTATTTATTTATTTATTTATTTATTTTATTTTCCCACTGTACAGCAAGGGGATCAAGTTATCCTTACATGTATACATTACAATTACATTTTTTCCCCCACCCTTTGTTCTGTTGCAACATGAGTATCTAGACAAAGTTCTCAATGCTATTCAGCAGCATCTCCTTGTCAATCTATTCTAAGTTGTGTCTGATAAGCCCAAACCAAACCCTCATCTTCACGGATACTCGTCGGATTCCTCTCCGCTGTGCCACAACAGGAACTCCCAGAACTTGTTCTTTCTCCCTTTCTTTCTTTTCTTTTTCTTTTTTTTGTCTCGCCATGGCATATGGAGGTTCCCAGGCCGGGGATCGAACCCGAGCCATAGCAGTGACCATGCTGGATCTTTAACTTCTAGGCCACCAGGGATTCTTGGACTGTCTCCTTAGGTAAATGAAATTGAGTGTTCAACGTCCTACTAAGTTGAACATGGAAAATGGAAAGAAATATATTTAGCTCGCTTTTATAAAAAATGGAATTACTTTATTTTAATCCATATTGCATCCCTGTGGATTAGTTTCGAAATGGGTTGACGCTTCGGGGCCTAGAGTTGCCTTTGCTCTGCTTCAGAAACAGCAGCAAGAAGATGTCTCGGTCCAGGAACCACTGAGTGGTGACTCTATTTACAGAGTCATTTATTAAATTTTATATGCATAATACAAGCCATGCAGGCATGGATGTAAAAAGCCATCCTTCCAGGCCAACTCCCTTGTAGCTGAGCCTGTAGAGGTGGAGGAAGGTCGTTGGCATGACGTCTCACTCATCTTTCTCTGTGCACTCAGAGAGGCTGCAGGGGAGTGGATGGAAAGAAGTCTCTCTAACTCCATGAGGTTCACGAGTAACCAACAGGACCTCACTGACAGGGAAGCCTGAGAAGGTCATGTTCATTCTTGGCGGTCACCTAGTGGTCAGAATGCTGGTACCGTCCCCCAGCTGCCTTCCTCCTCCCTGCTGCTCCCATCCCAACTCACTTTGCGTGGGCTATCCTTGAGAAAACATCCCTCGTCTCTCTGCCCCTCCCCCTTTGTTTAACTGCGCGAAAGGGTAGATTTAGGATGGTGACACAGGACGATAAAATGCCAACCACAACAAACAAAATATCAGTGAGAAGGTTCTTCGGCTCTCAGTACCCTAGCTGCTTCTGTTTTCCTACCTGCGTGGGCGGCCTCATGGTCCAAAGTGGATGCCATTGCTCCAGCCATCATGCTTCTGAACCAGGCAGCACCAAGAAGAAGAAGGAAGGAACGAGGAGGAAACCTTTCTACAGATGACATGTTCTCCTTTCGATCACATTCCTTTGGTCTTCCTTAGTTGTATTTATTTGTTTGTTTGTTTTCAAGGCCACACCCAAAGCATATGGAAGTTCCCAGGCTAGGGGTTAAATCCGAGCTGCAGCTGCTGGCCTGTACCACAACCACAGCTACTCCAGATCCCAGCCGTGTCTGTGACCTACACCACAGCTCATGGCAATGCTAGATCCTTAACCCACTGGGCGAGGCCAGAGATTGAATCCATGGATACTATGTCAGGTTCTTAACCGGCTGAGCCAGAACAGGAGCTTCACTACAACCTGAAAAGCAAGAATAACTTGCTGGTTCGATGCGGATTATAGAGAGAGAACAGGGGGTATCGCTCCCTGGAGCAAGTGTGTGACTTTGCTTATTTATTCCCAGAGAGGCAATTTTTTTTATTTTTTATTTTTATTTTTTTGTTTTTTAGGGCTGCACCTGCAGCATATGCACGTTCTCAGGCTAGCGATCGAATTGGAGCTGCAGCTGCTGGCCTACACTGCAGCCACAGCATCACGGGATCCAAGCCGAGTCTGTGACCTACATCACAGCTCATGGCAACACTGGATCCTTAACCCACTGAGCGAGGCCAGGGATCCAACCTGAGTCCTCCCCGATGCAAGTCAGGTTCGTGACAACTTAGCCACGACAGGAACTCCCCAGAAAGGCCATTTTTATTTTCTTTTTTATTTTTTATTTTTTTTGTCTTTTTGCCATTTCCTGGGCCGCTCCCGCAGCATATGGAGGTTCCCAGGCTAGGGGTCTAATCGGAGCTGCAGCTGCCAGCCTACGCCAGAGCCACAGCAACGCGGGATCCGAGCCGCATCTGCAACCTACACCACAGCTCACGGCAACGCCGGATCGTTAACCCACTGAGCAAGGGCAGGGACCGAACCCACAACCTCATGGTTCCTAGTCGGATTCGTTAACCACTGCGCCACGACGGGAACTCCAGAAACGCCATTTTTAAAATTAATTCCTTTTTATTAGGGCTCATAGCTTTAACTGCTGGAGCTCATTCATAGCGGCTATTTGAACTGTTATGCGTGACGACATTGCTTATTATAGATATATTGCATATTTTGTCATAATATAACATGTATATTTATAATGCATCTATAACGTGTCTGCACCATGACCTTATTTGTATAGATTATTCCATAATTTGTAAAACGAGATGCACTTTATAAATATATAATAAAATGAGATGTATAATTAAAAGATACATAGAATCGTATACAGTGAAAGTACATATTGCATAATAAAGTCTGTTACTATCCTATTTATGTTAGGTATAACGTATGCTATATATTCTTTTTTTATAGGTTTGGCAACATCCATGGGCATATGGACGTTCCCTGGCCAGGGACTGAGTCCAAGACACAGCTGCAGACGACACCACAGCTGCAGCAACATCAGATCCTCGATCCACTGGGCTGGGCTGGCGATAGAACCACGCTGCTGTTGAAATGAGATCGTGTCAGGTGACATTTATAAAAGCATGTGGGCACAGCTGTGGCTGGAGTAAGTGGCCCAGGACATTAGAACATTATGATCAAGAGTTGTCTGCTGCCCTGTGTCACCAGAATTTTTTTTTTAGAGACGCACCTGTGGCCTATGGAGGTTCCCAGGCGAGGGGTGAAATTGAAGCTGTAGCTGCTGGGCTACACCACAGCCACAGCAACATGGGATCTGAACTTCATCTGCGACCTGCATCACAGCTCACGTCCACGCCGGATCCTCAACCCACTGAGCAAGACCAAGGATGGAACTACATCCTCGTGGCTCCTAGTCAGATTCACTTCCTGCTGAGCCACAAGGGGAACTCTCAGAAAGTTTTAAAGTTCATCTACCAGAGAGTCATTGATGGGGGCTTTCTGCCTCATTAAAAGCAAATGATCCCACCTTAATGTTCATTGCAGCACTGGTCACAATCGCCAAGACGTGGAAACACCCTAAATGTCCATCGACAGAGGAGTGGATCAAGAAGATGTGGTAGACAAACAACGTAAACATTTAAAAAATTTAAAAAGGGAACCCCCGCCCCCACACACGATGTGGTACATATATACAGTGGAATATTACTCAGCCATAAAAAAGGAAGACATAATGTCATTTTCAGCAACATGAATGTGACTAGAGATTCTCATACTAAGTGAAGCAAATCAAACAAAGACCAAAAAAAAAAAAAAAAAAAAAAAAAAAAGAAGAAGGAGGAGAGGAAAGAAAAAAAGTTTCAGTTTCCTGACAATGCTGAAATCCTACCAGGCAAGGTTAAAAGCTGCTTACTTAGGTGTTGAAGCCTGAGTATGAGTCTCTGTGGCTCTTATGTCATCCCTCTGAGTCGGTTTCATAAAATGGATCATGTGTTTTTGGCGGAGTTGTTTTCTCAATTTGCTTCCTTCCTGCACAAATTGTTAGGGTCCAAGGAGCCCCTTTCAGACCCATCTGAGAAAACGTCTGCTCATGTAATTTTCTCAAGAACTTTGTAGGCCTCCTCTGCCTGTCACTGCCCTTCAATCTGTCGCACAAAAGGCCCCCCTCTCTCTGTGAGACAAGCCTTTCCGCTTCTCCCAGGCCCTCTTGTTCCATTAAAATACTATGCAAAGCCACCTTTGTCACCTCCCCAAACGGGTCATAGGTCTGACTGAAGACTGCTTTCCATGATTTGATCTTTCTGAGGCCTTCATAGAAAAATTTTTACAGTCAATCATCCAGCATCGTATCTGGATCACATTTTATTTTGTTTTATTTTATTTGTTTTTTTTTTTTAAGGTCGCACCTGCACAGGCAGCATACGGAAGTTCCCAGGCTAGGGGTCGAATTGCAGCTGCCAGCCTATGCCACAGCCACAGCCATGCCAGATCTGAGCTTCATCTGCAGCCCACGCTGCCTCTGTGGCCACGCCAGATCCTTAACCCACTGAGCGAGACCAGGGATCGAACCCACGTCCTCATGGACGGAATGGCAGGTGCTTCACCCGCTGAGCCACAGCGGGAACTCCTAAAGGTGTTGGATCATACACACCCTGGCCGTGCCCTATTTTCAAAGCTGTGTTGGTCTCTCTCACAGCAAGTACGAAGTTTGTGTTACCTACACTCATCCAGCCCCAGAATTTAATCCCAAAGGTTTCTGCAGCCAAGAAACAATGAATAAGGTTATTCAGAGGTCAGTGTGGAGCAATCCTGAGTTTCTCTCTCGTGGCAGGAGGCTGTTCCGCAGCACCCCGGGTGAGCCAGCTGCTCGTGGGGCAATCGTGCTGGAAGTCCCACGTCGGAGGCTCTGGCTAGCATTTTGCCCTCATGCCTTTGGTGATGCCCCCGTGGGTATCGGGTGCATGCATGGGCTGGCTGTTGCATCTTAGGAAATACGCAGATGTCAACATCTCGCTGTTGCTTCCGTGACCAGACTCCAGGGACCAAAGAAAGGATGGTTTTCATCCAGGGACCTCCACCTGTGCCTCTGGTCTTGGGTTTCTACGAAGAGCATCGCTGAAGGATGAAGGTAGTACACGATGCAGACAATCTGAACATGGCACATGTCGTGTTGATTTACTGAACATTTCAAGTCGAGTATAATTTTTTTTTTTTTGTCTTTTTATCTTGTTGTTGTTGTTGCTATTTTCTTGGGCCGCTCCCGCGGCATATGGAGATTCCCAGGCTAGGGGTTGAATCGGAGCTGTAGCCACCGGCCTACGCCAGAGCCACAGCAACGCGGGATCCGAGCCGCGTCTGCAACCTACACCACAGCTCACAGCAACGCCGGATCGTTAACCCACTGAGCAAGGGCAGGGACCGAACCCGCAACCTCATGGTTCCTAGTCGGATTCGTTAACCACTGCGCCACGACAGGAACTCCTCAATTTTTAAGTGACATAATCCTACAATCAATACACTCTGAGTACATGGGTCCAGAAATTCACTCAACGTATTGGCATAAATGGAGATTTTTTTTTCTCCCACAGTCCTGGATGTGATTCTGGAATGACACCGTGGAGGAACACAACCCCTTTCAAACTGCTCCTTTTTCTTCTTGTTGTCCCCTTTCTCTCTTTTTAAATTTCTTCCTTTTCCTCTTCTTTGTCTCCTTCTTTTACCAGAGTTGCTTCCTTTTTCGTCTTTTATGTAGCAAATTGATTACATCACTCTAGTGTTAGAATGCCTTTGAACATTTGTCCTGTCAACTTGCCTCTGACCATCACTTATTTGAAGGAATTTTTTTCTCCTTTCTGTTCCCTTATGTTCATTTTGTTCCAGATGAATGGGAGGGGCCACTGGCCAGGTTACAATTTTTTTTTTAAATATAGATGAGGGAGTTCCCTGGTGGCTTGGTGGGTTAAGGATCCAGCATGGTCATGGCTGTGGCTCAGGTCGATGCAGTGACGTGGGTTCCATCCCTGGCCCGGGGAACCTCTGCATGCCCAGGGCATGGCCCTCCGACCCCTGCAAAAAAAAAAAAAAAATTTGGATTGGTACAGGAGGAAATCCTATTTTTATACCACTGATTTTTTCTGTTCAAGAAGAAAATGCATTTTTCTCTAAGAATTCCCACTGTGGAATTACTATTTTTTTGTGCAGTTGTTGGTGTAATACAGATTCTGTCAGATCATGTATTTCATGTTTGCTGTCATTTACCACGTGGCAGTTCAGGTGGTATCCATGGAGAATTATAGTCTCTCTGCTATTATATATGCTTTATACACTGTACATGCTATAGGGTCTTACGCTCATGCCTGTACGTAACAGTATATATTGACTGCATATATGTGCAGTATCCAGGTAGAGCAAAACAAATCACTGATAGAAGCAACACTGCACTGACAGGCATCTCAGTTATAGCCACTCTTTGCCATTCAAAACAATGCATTAGAGTAGAATTGACGTACACGTCATGTTAGTTTCAGGTGTGCAGCCACGTGAATCAGTTATACATATATATCTACGCATTCCTTTTCAGATTCTTTCCCCATATAGGTTATCACAGAGTATTGAGTAGATTTTATTCTATCATGATGTTTTTTTTCATTGCCACTGGTTTACAGTGTTCTGTCAATTTTCTACTGTACAGGAAAGGGACCCTATTATGCATACGTGTGTGCATTTTTTTTTCTCACATTCTCATGCTCCATCATAAGTGGCTAGATATAGTTCCCAGGGCTACACAGCATCAGTTTTGTTTGATGGTATTAAATTTTTAACTAAACTATAGTTGATTTATAGTGTCCATGTCTGCTGTCCAGCAAAGTGACCCCGTCATAGGATATATCCATTGCCTTTCTCATATTCTCTTCCATCCTGGTCTATCCCAAGAGACTGGAGAGAGTTCCCTGTGTGGGACAGCAGGACCTCATTGCTTATCCATTCTCAGTATCATAGTTTGCCTCTGTGAACCCCAAACTCCCCGTCCATCCCACTCCCTCCCCCTCAGCAACCACAAGTCTGTTCTCTATGGCTGTGAGTCTGTTTCTGTTCTGTAGATAGGTTCATTTGTGCCACATTTTATTTTTTTGTTTTTGTTTTTATTTATTTATTTCTAATAATGATTTTTTTATTTTTTTTTCCACTGCACAGCATGGGGACCAAGTTACACATACGTGTACACATACTTTTTCCTGTCATTGTTGTGTTGCGATGTAAATATCTAGACATAGCTCTCAGGGCTACACAGCAGGATCTCAGTGTAAATCCATTCCAAGAGCAGCACTTTGCTTCCGTTAACCCCAAGCTCCCAATCCCTCCCACTCCCTCCCTTTCTTCACGGGCAGCCACAAGTCTATTCTCCAAGTCTGTGATTTTCTTTTCTGTGGAAAGCTTCATTTGTGCTGTACATTGGATGCCAGTTCTAAGTAATATCATAAGGTATTTGTCTTTCTCTTTTGACTTATTTCACTCAGGATGAGAGTCTCTGGTTCCATCCATGTTGCTGCAAATGGCATTAGGGTGTTCTTTTTTATGGCTGAGTAGTATTCCATTGTGTATCTATACCACATCTTCCTCATCCAATCATCTGTCGATGGACCTCTGGGTTGTTTCCATGTCTTGCACTTGTGCCATATTTTAGATTCCACACAGAATTAATATCCTATGGTATTTGTCTTTCTGTCTGACTTACTTCACTTGGTACGAGAATCTCTAGTTGTATTGATGTTGCTACAGATGTTCGTTTGTTTTAAATTACACTTGATTTACAATGTGGTGCTAGTGTCTGTTGTACAGCAAGATGACTTAGTTATAGACGTAATACATATGCTTTTTAAAAATATTTCTTTCTATTATGGTTTATCGCAGGAGACTGGATAGAGTTCCCCGTGCTGCACAGCAGGCCCTCATGGCTCATCCATTCTCCATGTCAGCGTTTGCATCTGCTGACTAGGAATCAGAGCTTTTCTGATGTTTTAACTTTTCAAAGGGAGCCTTCTCCCCTGGGGCAGCCCTGCCTACCTCTTGGTTAGGGGCCTGTGATGTTCATTTTAGAAGGCTGGCCTCTGGGAATAGGAGAAGATAAACACTGTTAAAAGCCAGTAAGTCTGGGGTCGTTGGTTTCAGAGGCAAAGGAATCTACTGTTTTCTTGGCACTTTTTCAGTAACAGATGGATGCCCTGGAATGGCATAATATGAGAAAGAGAGAGAGAGAGAGAGAGAGAGAGAGAGAGAGAGAGAGACAGTGTGTGTGTGAGACTGGGTGACCATGCTGTCCAGCAGACATTGGCACAGCACTGTACATCAGCTGTATGTTAAAAATAAAAAAATTTAATGTGGACCTCTCGTTCACATGTCTACAAGTGCCACCAGTTATTGCAGTAAGAGCATGGATAGACCTCTGGAGAGTCTGCCTGCCAGCCGTGATGTGTTTTCCTCTTTTGCCTTGGGACACCCCTGGTCTGTGGAGTCTGCAGATATTTCCATGTTAGGACGGTGTTGTATCGTGTCCCTGTCTTCTTGCTAAGCGGCGGGCGCTAACCTCACTGATCAGGAAATGAAGGATACGTACAATTGATCTTTATATTTTATATATATGAATATATACATACTCTATATAACTCAAAGCAGATCTCAACAATATATACATCAGAATGTCTAAAAGAGGTGAAGGTAAAAAAAAAAAAAAGATGCTGGTTCGTTCCCTGGCCTTGCTCAATGGGTTAAGGATCTGGCATTGCCGTGAGCTGTGGTGTAGGTCGTGAGCTGTGGTGTAGGTCGCAGACGCAGCTCGGATCTGGTGTTGCTGTAGCTGTGGTGTGGGCCGGCAGCTGCAGCTCCGATTCGACCCCTAGCCTGGGAACCTCCACATGCCGCAGGTGTGGCCCTAAAAAAGCAGTAAGATGTGGTCTGGAATTTCTAGAGGAGGACTCATGTAGGACCTAACCAGAGTTGGCTGGCAGTATTTATGGTGTGGAATCACTACATGCATTTAATGGACATGGTGGAGAAAGAGATATGTGCAGGGCAGGGATATGGTGTTTGTATACAGTGTGCCTGTGCTCATCATATATAAACAGCATATTCACATGCCCTACACACATGTGTAGTCATACATATAAATACAGGAAGTAGGAGTTCCCGCTGTAGCTCAGGGGAAATGAATCTGACGAGCATCCATGAGGATACGGGTTTGATCCCTGGCCTCGCTCAGTGGTTAAGGACACAGCATTGCCATGAGCTGTGGTGTAGGTCGCAGACACGACTCAGATCCTGCATTGCTGTGGCTTAGGTGTAGACCGGTGGCTACAGCTCCAGTTGGACCCCTAGCCTGGGAACCTCCATATGCTGTGGGTGTGGCCTTAAAAAGTGAAAAATAAAACAAAACAGAAGAATAAATATATGAAGAATATGTATAAGGTGTTTATACAGAAACAGATATATGATGCATATAATATGATATATATGAGATGACATAAAATATGGGATAGCTGTATATGATATATGTGGTATATATCTCCAAACAATAGACATGTAATGTATTATGGATAGATATAAATACAGACATGGACGTGGATATAGATTTATCAAACACAGGATGTGATATGTAATATATAATAATGTAACATATAATATCTGTATATGAAGGAGACGACGCACTATATGATATATAGTATATGGTAGATACACATGTGAGAATAAATGAGTGATATATATGATAGAGCATATCTGTATACATGATATAAATGCATAATAGATGATATATAATATATAGATGTATATATATCAGGCACTTTTCCCAGGGCTGTTATAAGCATCAACACCTTTATTCTTCTTAATTTTTTTTTCAGGGTCACACCTGCAGCAGAGGGAAGTCCCCAGGCTAGGGATCGAATCAGAGCTGCAGCTGCAGGTCTATACCACAGTTACAGGAACGCCAGATCTGAGCTGCCTCTGCGACCTATACCCCGTGGCTCACAGCAGTGCCCTGTCCTTAACCACGGAGCAAGGCCAGGGATGGAACTTGCATCCTCATGGATACTAGTCAGGTTTGAAGCAGCTGAGCCACCACGGGAACTCCCTATTTGCTGTGTAAGGCGGGTACATTGTTGCTGATGCCCAGGGGTCCTGTAGACAGGCTGGGTGGAGGGTTATAGCATCCTCACATGGAGAGAGCTGGGCTGATAATTTTATCAGATGGCGACACACTTCCTTGCCCCTGGCTGCTGGAACGGAAGCCAGGACGCAGCCTTTTCCACAGCATTCTTGCTTTACCCGTTTCGGTTTCTCCTCGGGGATTCAGCCAGTCTAGGGAACCCCTGGTGTTTTGGGAAGGTCTCGAACTCCCTTCTAGAGAAGGATGAGAGCCTGCAATGGTTTTCCACGGGACTCCTGAGGGATCCTCGTCCCCCCATCTCTCATCTGGAGAGTGGTCCTTCCAGACTGTTCCCAGCACTTTCTCCAGTTCATGTCTTGGGCACAATGGTGGTGCCACAAGAAAGAGCCCCAGCGTTCCTGTGCACCCCCTCAGTCCTCTCTCTGTTCTCCCATAATCTTCACCTTTCATGCTGTGCTTGCTTCAGATGCATTTGCTCAATTCCTCTTCTTGTGATGGGTCTGTTCATCTTTTCTCTTTCGTCTTGATTTAGTCTTGGGAGATTGTACTTTTCGAAGAATTTGTCCATTTCTTCTAGCTTTTCCGTTTTATTGGCATGTAGTTGCATATAGTAGTCTCTTAGGATCCTTTGTATTTCTGTGATGTCTGTTGTGACTTCTTTTTCATTTCTAGTTTTATTGATTTGAGTCCTCTCTCTTTTTTGCTTGATATGTCTGGCTAAGGGTTTATCAATTTTGTTGATCTTTTCAAAGAACCAGCTTTTTGTTTCATTGATCTTTTCTGTGGTTTTCTTTGTTTCTATTTCATTGATTTCTGCTCTGATCTTGATGATTTATTTCCTTCTACTACCTTTAGGTCTTGTCTGTTTTTCTCTAGCTGCTTTAGATGTAAAGTTAGCTTGTTTCTTTGAGCTTTTTCTTGTTTTCTGAGGTGGGCTTGTATTGCTATAAAATTTCCTCTTAGAACGGCTTTTGCTGCATCCCATAGGTTTGGGAGTGTTGTATGTTTATTGTCATTTGCTTCTAGGTCTTTTTACATTTCCTCTTTGATTTCTTTAGTGACCCATTGGTTGTTTGGGAGCATGTTGTTTCATCTCCACATGTTTGTGTGTTTTGCAGTTTTTTTTCTTGTTGTTGATGTCCAGCCATATAGCATTGTGGTAGGAAAGGATGCTTGATATGATTTCAGTTTTCTTAAAACTACCAAGCTTGGATTTGTAGCCCAGGATGTGATCCATCGTAGAGAATGTTCCATGTGCACTTGAGCAGAATGTGTATTCTGCTGCTTTGGGATGGAATGTCCTATAAATATTGAGTCCATTTGGTCTAATCCATCATTCAGGGCCTGTGTTTCCTTTTTTTTTTTTTTAATAATTTTTTTTATTTTCCCACTGTACAGCAAGGGGGTCAGGTTATCCTTACATGTATACATTACAATTACATTTTTTCCCCCACCATTTCTTCTGTTGCAACATGAGTATCTAGACAAAGTTCTCAATGCTGTTCAGCAGGATCTCCTTGTCAATCTATTCTAGGTTGTGTCTGATAAGCCCAAGCTCCTGATCCCTCCCACTCCCTCCCTCTCACATCGGGCAGCCACAAGTCTATTCTCCAAGTCCATGATTTTCTTTTCTGAGGAGATGTTCATTTGTGCTGGATATTAGATTCCAGTTATAAGTGATATCATATGGTATTTGTCTTTGTCTTTCTGGCTCATTTCACTCAGTATGAGATGCTCTAGTTCCATCCATGTTGCTGCAAATGGCATGATGTCATCCTTTTTTATGGCTGAGTAGTATTCCATTGTGTATATATACCACATCTTCCGAATCCACTCATCTGTCGATGGACATTTGGGTTGTTTCCATGTCCTGGCTATTGTGAATAGGGCTGCAATGAACATGCGGGTGCACGTGTCTCTTTTAAGTAGAGTTTTGTCCGGATAGATGCCCAAGAGTGGGATTGCGGGGTCATATGGAAGTTCTATGTATAGATTTCTAAGGTATCTCCAAACTGTTCTCCATAGTGGCTGTACCAGTTTACATTCCCACCAACAGTGCAGGAGGGTTCCCTTTTCTCCACAGCCCCTCCAGCACTTGTTATTTGTGGATTTATTAATGATGGCCATTCTGACTGGTGTGAGGTGGTATCTCATGGTCGTTTTGATTTGCATTTCTCTTATAATCAGCGATGTTGAGCATTTTTTCATGTGTTTGTTGGCCATCTGTATATCTTCTTTGGAGAAATGTCTATTCAGGTCTTTTGCCCATTTTTTCCATTGATTGGTTGGTTTTTTTGCTGTTGGGTTGTTTAAGTTGTTTATATATTCTAGAGATTAAGCCCTTGTCAGTTGCATCATTTGAAACTATTTTCTCCCATTCTGTAAGTTGTCTTTTTGTTTTCTTTTGGGTTTTCTTTGCTGTGCAAAAGCTTTTCAGTTTGATGAGGTCCCATGGGTTTATTTTTGCTCTAATTTCTATTGCTTTGGGAGACTGACCTGAGAAAATATTCATGATGTTGATGTCAGAGAGTGTTTTGCCTATGTTTTCTTCCAGGAGTTTGATGGTGTCCTGTCGTATATTTAAGTCTTTCAGCCATTTGGAGTTTATTTTGGTGCATGGTGTGAGGGCATGTTCTAGTTTCATTGCTTTGCATGCAGCTGTCCAGGTTTCCCAGCAATGCTTGCTGAATAGACTTTCTTTTTCCCATTTTATGTTCTTGCCTCCCTTGTCCAAGATTAATTGACCATAGGTGTCAGGGTTTATTTCCGGATTCTCTATTCTGTTCCATTGGTCTGTCTGTCTGTTTTGATCCCAGTACCACACTGTTTTGATGACTGTGGCTTTGTAGTATTTCTTGAAGTCTGGGAGAGTGATGCCTCCTGCTTGGTTTTTGTTTCTCAGGATTGCTTTGGCGATTCTGGGTCTGTTGTTGTTCCATATAAATGTTTGGATTGTTTGTTCTAGTTCTGTGAAACATGTCCTGGGTAATTTGATAGGGATTGCATTGAATCTGTAGATTGCTTTGGGTAGTATGGCCATTTTTACAATATTGATTTTCCCAATCCAGGAACATGGAATATCTTTCCATTTCTTTACATCTTCTTTGATTTCTTTGATTAAGGTTTTATAGTTCTCGGCATATAGGTCCTTTACCTCCTTGGTCAGGGGGGCCTGTGTTTCCTTATTGATTTTCTGTCTAGATGATCTGTCCATTGCTGTAAGTGTGGTGTTAAAGTCCCCCACGATGATTGTGTTATTGTCGATTTCTCCTTTTAAGGTTGTTAGCATTTGCCTTATATATGGTGGTGAACCTGTGTTTGGTGCATAGATATTGAAAATTGTTATATCATCTTCTTGGATTGATCCTTTGATCATTATGTAATGACCTTCCTTGTCCCTTCAAATATTCCTCATTTTAAAGTCTATTTTGTCTGATGTGAGTATTGCTACTCCAGCTTTTGTTTGATTCCCGTTTGCCTAGAATATTTTCTTCCATCCTCTTCCTTTCAATTTGTGTGTGTCCCTAGAAGTGAAGTGGGCCTCTTGAAGACAGGATATATATGGGTCTTGTTTTTGTATCCATTCAGCCAGTCTGTGTCTTTTGGTTGGGGCGTTTAGTCCATTGACATTTAAGGTAATTATTATTATTTTTTTTGTCTTTTTGCCATTTCTTGGGCCGATCCCGAGGCATATGGAGGTTCCCAGGCTAGGGGTCTAATCGGAGCTGTTGCCACCGGCCTACGCCAGAGCCACAGCAACTCGGGATCCAAGCCACGTCTGCAACCCACACCAAAGCTCACGGCAACACCGGATCCTCAACCCACAGAGCAAGGGCAGGGACCAAACCCGCAACCTCATGGCTCCCAGTCGGATTCGTTAACCACTGCGCCACAACAGGAACTCCTGAAGGTAATTATTGACATGTATGTTCTTATTGCCATTGTATTAATGGCTTTGGATTTGTTTTTGTTGCTTTTTTTTCTCCTCTTCTTCTCTTGTTCTCTCCTCTTGTGGTTTGATGACTATCTTTAGCATTGTATTTGCATTGATTTTTTTAATTTGTGTATCCATTGTAGATTTTTGGTTTGCAGTTATTCCGAAGTTTTGATATAAGGGTCTATATATATTTGAAATTGTTTTAAGTTGTTGGTCTCTTAATTGCAAGTTCATCTCCAGTGTCCTACATTTGTGCCCACCTCTTTTCACAATTTCTGATTTTGGTGGCATAATTGCACGTGAATAATTTTGTATCTTTACTGTATATATACCTTTCCTGGTGAGCCTTGTCATTTGTGGTATTTTTGTTTCCTGTTGTGGCCTTTTCTTTTCTGCCTATAGACGTTCCTTTAGTATTTGTGGTTAAGCTTAATTTAGTGGTGCTGAATTCTCTTAGCTTTTGCTTATCTGGGAAACTTTTGATTTCTCCTTCAAATCCGAATGAGAGCCTTGCTGGGTAAAGTCATCTTGCTTAGAGGTTTTTTTCCTTTCATCATGTTAAGTATATCATGCCACTCCCTTCTGGCCTGCAGAGGTTCTGCTGAAAAATCTGCTGATAACCTTATTGGGGTTCCCTTGTATGTTATTTGTTTCTTTTCCCTAGCTGCTTTCAAGATTTTCTCTTTGTCTTTAATTTTGGTCAGTTTGATTACTATGTGTCTCGGGGTGTTCCTCCTTGGGTTTATTTTATATGGTACTCGTTGCACTTCCTGGAGTTGAGTGAGTGGTTCCTTCCCCATGTTAGGGAAGTTTTCGGCTATTATCTCTTGGAATATTTTTTCTGTCCCCTTCTCTCTCTGTCTTCTCCTTCTGGCTCCCCTATAATACGGATGTTGGTGCATTTAACATTGTCCCAGAGTTCCCTGAGACTCCCTTCATTTGTTTTCAATCTTTTTTCTCTTTTCTGTTCCGCACCTGTAATTTCTACTAATCTGTCCTCCACCTCGCTTATTCATTCTTCTGCCTCCTGTATTCTGCTGTTAGCTGCTTCTAGTGAATTTTTTACTTCAGTTATTGTAGTTTGCATCTCTTCTTGTTTAAGTATTATATCTTGTATCTCTTTGCTCAGAGTTTCCTGTAAGTTATCCATCTTTGCCTCCAGTTTATTTCCAATATCTTGTATCATCTTCAGCATCAACTGTCTAAAGTCTTTTTCCTGGAGGCTGAGAATCTCCTGATTTTCTGTTTTTTTTTTTTTCTTTCTCCCTCATCTGAAGTATAGTTCTCTGTCTTTTCATTTTTATAGGTTTTTGGTGTGGTGACCTTTTTACAGATAATAGGGTTGTAGCCTCTCTTACTTCTGGTGTCTGCCCCCCTTGTGGCCGAAGTTGGTATGGGGGCTTGCTGTAGTCTTCCTGATGGGAGGGGCTGATGCCTGCCCACTGGTAGGTGGAGCTGATTCTAATTCCTCCGGTGGGTGGGGCTTTGTCTCTGGGTGAGATTAGAGGTGGCTGTGTGCCTGGGTGGGGGCAGTCTTTAGGCAGCCTGTTTCCTGATGGGCAGGGCTGTAATCCCACCTGGATTGTTGTTTGGTCTGCAGCTGCTCAGTGCTGATCGGTGGGGCCCGATTTTCCCAAAATGGCCCCCTCCAGAGAAAGGCACGGCTGCTGGATACTCTGGAGAGCTTTGCTTCCAATGTCCTTCCCTCACAACAAACCACATTTACCCCTGTTTTCCCAGGATGTCCTCCAAGAACTGCAGTCAGATTTGACCCAGATTCCTATGGAGACTTTGCTTTGTCCTTGGACCCGGTGCACGTAAAAGTCTGTGTGCACCTTTTAAGAATGGGGTCTCCATTTCCCCCGAGTCCTGTGGAGCTCCTGCACACAAGCCCCACTGGCCTTCAAGGCCAGATGCTCCAGGGGCTCTTTCTCTCCTGTGCCAGATCCCCACACATGAGAGTTTGATGTGGGGCTCAGAACTCTCACTCCCGTAGGTGAGTCTCTGTGAACCAGTTAGTTTCCAGTCTGTGGGCTTCCTAGCTGGGAGGTGTGGGGTTCTTTATATTGTGAAATCGCCCCTCCTGCCTCTTGATGGGTCCTCCTCTTTGTCTTCAGGAGTAGGACATCTTTTGAAAGTTTCCGGTACATTCGGTTGAAGATTGCTCATCATTTGTAAATTTTGTTGTTTTTAGGAGAGAAGTTGAGCTCCAGTCCTTTTTTTTTTTTTTTTGTCTGGTCTTTCTAGGGCTGCACTTGTGACATATGGAGGTTCCCAGGCTAGGGGTCTAATCGGAGCTGTAGCTGCCAGCCTATATCAGAGCCACAGCAATGCCAGATCCGAGCCGTATCTGTGACCTACACCACAGCTCATAGCAGTGCCGGATCCTTAACCCACTGAGCGATGCCAGGGATTGAACCCCGCACCCTCATGGCTCCTAGTTGGATTTGTTAACCACTGAGCCATGATGGGAACTCCCAAGCTCGAGTCCTTCTATTCCACCTTCTTCCCCAAGCCTGATTTATTCCTGTTCCTGCCACCACGTCCCCCTCCCCCTGGCCCCTGCCTGGTGCGTGCATTGAGTGAGTGAGCAGAGAGGGCAGCCCCTTTGTCTGGAATCCTCCTCCTCCTCTGTCTGGACTCACTCATGTCTCAATTGGCCATCAGGCTCACTTGGCTTTGCAGAGGCTTCCCACGCCATGCCGGCTGTGCCCCAGATGGATTTGCTCCAAAACAGAAGCCTGGGCATGTCTGTCCTGGGCCTAAATCATAGCCTAGTGCTCCTTGCCTGCGAGCGAAAACCCAGCTTCCATGGGATGCCTGTAGTTTATGATCCTGGCTCCCCCCCCTCCCGAGAGAACACTGCCCTCTATGACCGGTCTTCCTCCCCCCTTGAACCCCAGACTTACCTGGATCATAGTGCAAGAATTCCCTTTTCAGAGATTCCACCTGTTCAGGCCCTGGTGGAATTTCTTCTGCAGAGTTCCCAAGCGTGCTCTCCTTTCCACCCTGGATGTGTGCCATTTTCCTTGGTGCTCTTTGCTGGCACTTCTTCACTTCCATACCTCTCTCCTAGTCTGGGTTTTAGGGCTCTCTGGGATTCTGCCTCAGCTCTGGAGCTGGGGGGTCCACGCCTGGAGTCCCCCGTATCATGGGCACTCTACAAAAAATGGTCTGAAGGGATAGCGTGTTGCTTTGAGGGAGGGGCAGGTCTGCAGGTTGAATGCACTTTTGGATGCTTTTCCTGGCGAACATTGCAGCATGCAGTTCTTTGCAAAGCGATCGATGCTGAGGCGTGTCTGAGACTGGAGAGCATTCAAGGACAATTTTGATATCCGAGAGGCAAGAAGGGTTAGGCACAAGCTACATTCCACATCAGAAAGGGAGTGCGTGTTCTTGGATGTTGCTCACCTGAGAAATTCATCACCTGTCATTTGCTCCCTTTGTCTCCAGGCACAGTGGGCCAACCTGTGTCACTTAGGATGAGTTATGGAGCCCGCAGCATCTCATCACATGAAGCATGCAGATAAGGACAACCTCGCCGGGGAGCATCTGAGATCCTTGAGGAATGTGGCTGGGAGAGTCCCTCCGAGCTGCTTTGGTGAGAGCTGCTTTGCTTCGTGTCTGCACACACAGAACCGCAAAACCGTGATTGCATCTGCCAGGCTCCTGAATTCTGGGGTAGCGGGAGGTTAAGGACCTGAGGACAGCAACCCACGAGAGGCAGCCCACGGGTTATAATCTGACGCTGACTCCTGTGAGAGATGCCCCCTCCATTCCTGAATGTGCAGAATCCACATGTTCAAAGAAATGCAAGCTTTATAAGGCAGAACCCCCTATCAATCAATTTACTTATTTATTTTTCTGTTTAGGCCTGTACCTGCAGCATATGGAGGTTCCCAGGCTAAGGGTGGAATCAGAGCTGCAGCTACCAGCCTGTACCACAGCCACAGCAACAGTGGAACCCAACGAGCTCATGGTAACACTGTGTCCTTAACCCACTGAGCGAGGCCAGGGATCAAACCCGAATCCTCATGGATTCATTTCCACTGAGCCACAAAGGGAACTTCACTATCACTTTCCTTGGGAGACTCGATTGTGCTCAGGCTCCCCCTAGCTAGCATGGACTCAGTATCCTATAAAAAAGCCACACAGCAGAGCTCCCATTGTGTCTCAGTGGGTTAAGACCCCAGCTAACATCCATGAAGATTCGAGTTCCATCCCTGGCCTTGCTCCGTGGGTTAAGGATCCGGTATTGGCGTGAGCTGTGGTGTAGATTACAGATGCAGCTCAGATCTGGTGTTGCTATGGCGGCGGTGTAGGCCGGCGGCTACAGCTCCAATCTGACTCCTAGCCTGGGAACCTCCATAGGCCACAGCTGTGGCCCTGAAAAAAAGAAAAAAGAACCCAGAAAGCCACACTGCAGGTGTACAGTGATATCACTTGCCCTTCTCCTTCGGGGATCGTGTCCTAGTGCCAATTTGGAACTGTTTGCGTGAAAATCAGGTCCCCACGACTACCGGAGTTGTCGACATGCCCTTTCTAACCATGATCCATGAGGGTTTTGTTTCTGATGATACAAGTCAAGAAATCTCACCCCCAGGAAGGCAAATATACCATATGATGTCACGTCTATATATGGCATCTAAAATACTACAAATGAGCGTAGTGACAAAATAGAAACAGACTCATAGGCACAGAAAACCAGCTCGTGGTTACCAAAGGGGAAAGGGAGGGAGGAATAATTTAGGAGTCTTCGGAGCTTGGGATTAACCCGTCTATAGAAAATAGATCAGCAACAAGGATTTGCTGTCTAGCACAGGGAACTGCAGCCAGTATCTTGTCCTGACCTCTGATGGAAAAGAAAGGCCAAGAACACATTTACAGGAGTAATTGCAGGACTTTGCTGTCCCCGTGCAATGCATGCAATATTATAAATCAACTCCGTTTCAGTGGGGGAAAAAAAAAGGAACCGTTGCCTCA
The DNA here is from genome assembly GCF_054392235.1 of Sus scrofa. Lineage (NCBI taxonomy): Eukaryota > Metazoa > Chordata > Mammalia > Artiodactyla > Suidae > Sus > Sus scrofa. Next base: position 3,880,082 of record NC_139402.1, read on the forward strand.
GTTTGGGCGAAAGGCTTGCTCCGTTTTCATCAGTTCTTTGGTCTCATCTGCCGATCTTTCTTCCATGAAGAAAGAAAGCACAACCGCTGTCCTACACCGTAGTGGCATTCGGTCAACACCCTCCATTGGAGAGCGTGAATCAGACTTTGAAACGGGACCAGCCTGGCCACGCTGCCAGCGTTTGTAACCGAAAGCGGCAGCTGGCAGGCTCAGGGTGTGCAGAAAATGCAAAGAGCCCCAAGTCCTGTTGAAACAAAGGACTTAAGACAGGACCCAGCAAGTCCCCAGCGACGTGCAAATGCACAGGAGCAAGAAAATTTTCTGGGGTGGAAGGAAGTGTCCTGGGGAAACCCCCAGAGGGAAAACTTCACCCACAAAACAAACCAAAAAACCCATGGGCGGGACAGTCAGAACCTTAGCGGGTGGAAGAAAAAGAAGCCATGGAACGAATGTATGCCTCTGATAGGAATTGAACTGGGCTCCAATAAAAGAGGAGTATATGAAATTCATTTCCGTGTCCATGTTTCAAATACGTACATTTTCTTTTTTTGAGATTTGCAATTTTTTTTTTTTTTGGTCTTTTTGTCATTTCTTGGGCCGCTCCCGCGGCATATGGAGGTTCTCAGGCTAGGGGTGGAATTGGATGTGTAGCCGCCGGCCTATGCCAGAGCCACAGCAACGCGGGATCCAAGCCACATCTGTGACCTACACCCCAGCTCACTGCAACGCCGGATCCTTAACCCACTGAGCAGGGCCAGGGCTCGAACCTGCAACCCCATGGTTCCTAGTCGGACTCATCAACCACTGAGCCACGACAGGAACTCCAAGATTTGCTTTTTAAAAAAAACTCTATTATGGAAATTTTCAAATATTCCAAAGCAGTGGGCTAATAAAATGAACCTGGACTTGTCTACGAAATGCAAATCAGGGATGCAGGTGACCGCATTTGCATATCATTGCAACGTTATTGCCTTATTATGGTTAACCTTATTTCATCTCTAATCCTGCCTCCTGTTCTGATTCCTTTGAAGCAAATAGGATGTATTATTTCATCCGTAAATATTTCAGTATACATCCCTAAATAATGACTTTAAAAACATAGTACCAATACCTTTTGTACTTTTAAGTAATTAAGAAGAATTCCTTAATATTAAATATGTTCCTATTTCCCTGATTGTATCATTTTTTTAAACAGCCTGTATGTTTAAAATAGGATGCCAATAAAATCTGTATCTCGTTAAAAAAAAAAAAAAGAAAAGAAAAGAAAATACACCTCTGAGATATTTCAAACATGCTTGTCAGGGGGCTGCTGCAGGATTTGGTATTTAAGACATTTTTATCCTCTGTGATGTATTGCGCCGGATGAAAACTCTGCCGTTTGAGGCTCTCCTGACAGAGACCGGGTCCCAACCTTTTTTTAAAATTTTTTTTTTTTTTAATTTTAGTTGATTTGCAATGTTTGGTCAACTTCGGCTATACAGCAAAGAGATCCAGTCCCACCTAGATATACATTCTTTTTCTCATTTTATCTCCCATCCTGGTCTAACCTAAGAGACGGGATAGAGTGCCCTGTGCTGGACAGCAGGAGCTCATGGCATCTCCATTCTCAAGGTTGAAGTTGGCATCTACGGACCCCAAACTCCCCGTCCATCCCACTCCCTCCCCCTCCCCTTGGCAACCCCAAGTCTGTTCTCTGTGGCTGTGCGTCTCTTTCTGTTCTGCAGAGAAGATCGTTGGTGCCATATTTTAGGTGCCACATAGAATTGATGCCATGTGGTGTGTGTCTTTCTCTGACTTGTTTCACTCAGTCTGAGACTCTCTAGTGGCAGCCCTGTTGCTATGAAGGTGTCTTGTAAAGCACAGCTGCTTTACAGCTGTCGTGCTAGTTTCTGCTGTGCAGGAAAGTGATCTCATGATATATACACACATACAGTCTTTTAAAACTATTCCTTTCAATTATGGTTTATTGTAGAGTTTCCTGTGCTGGACAGCAGGACCTCATGGCTGATCCCTTCTCAGAGTCCCCGTTTGCATCTCTGAACCCCAACTCCCCATCCCTCCCACTCCCTCCCCCTCCTCCTTGGCAACCACAAGTCCCACACAGAGACAATTTTAATACAACCTGTCATCTGGAAAAGCAGTATTCTGGTGAAAGAGGGCCGTGTAGGGGGAGCATATGCAGATGGTTGGCAGACCCAACTTGCCTACCTCGTTGATTTCTTTGCCTGACTGCTCATGAACTTCTCCTTGGGCGTAGAGTCCCTGCGTGTTTGTTCCTCTATACCCACCTCTCATGTATAATGCCGGGTTAGGGGTTATGGGGTATTCCTTCTCTGACTTCACGACAGCCACTATCTGGGGCATGGCATTGCCAATCGGGATACTGCCTCTTTGCCACAGTCCCTCCCTGTGACCTGTCTTGTAGGACGCGATTCAGAAAGGATCCCCAGGGCAGACGCTGTATCCTTCTCTCCTTCTCGAGGCACCCGGACCACCCTAAGGCCACGCTGGAGACCAGCATCCAAGAAGCAGAATCCAACCAGCTCCTCACACTGGGAAAGCACGTTCCTCCTTGGGAAAGCCAGGCTTCATTTCACCAGAATGAATCACTCTGGTGAGAGTCACGGCTCAGAACACTCAGTTCTGACAAGGGTGGCAGCAGGTATTATGCTGAATTCATTTTTCCCCCCTGGACTTGTCAACACGAGATGCAAATGAGGGGTGCAGGTGACCTCATTTGCATATCGGCGTGAAGGACCTGGAGGAGCAGAGAGGGGAGCCACCATACCTCCTCCGGCTGCATGAGCTGGTGGTCCATGCAGCACAAAGCTCCGTGTCAGTGAGAGGAATCAGAAGGGCTAGAGCTCAGGTGGACTCCTGGCAGACAAGGAGCAAAAATCTGAGAGCTCAGGTGACAGCACTACTGGCAGGTGGGTTCAGAGGGGCTGCAGGGACATCCCTTCTTAAGGTTCCTCTCCTTCCCCCCCCCACCCCGTGGCGATGGGCAGTAGATGACCTTGGGATTTTGAAAACTCCTGTGGCTATTTTTTTAGACCTCAGTGGATCAGCTCACAGATGGAGAATTTGATTCCACGTCAGCATTTGACTGAGGTCCCCCCTTCCTTTCTGTTTCTTACCCTATCTTTTTTTGGGGGGGGGGGGTCTCTGTCACTTGCTTTGGGGAGGCCATTAGCATGCTGTTCTGGTATCTTTTTAAAGCACACATTCCCTTAATAGCCAGTACGAGGAAAGACACAACTTTCTTTTCTTTGATTGCCATGAATTTTCCTTGGTCCTCATCGAACCCCCTACCCCCGATTTTATACAACGATTAGCTCTCCTAACATCCTGCCATATCCTGGTTTGGATTGGGGTTAACACACACAAAAAAAAGAAGAGGTAGATCCGTCAGGTAAGCTTGTCATTTCAGGAGATCCACATGCATCTGCCCTGTAGACTTTCTGAGCTTAAACCTTTAGGTTCAGCAGTTCCTGAGACTCTTCACATGTCACCTGGGCATGTTTTAAGGTAGGTGTTGGGAGTCAGAAAATTTACTCAGGAGCCAAAGGGAACCAGGTAACCCTAGCATTTGGCACAGCAGGAGTTCTATAAAAAGAGGCTCACAGAGCCAGCATGTCCTGGATGCAGGGTGCATGCCATGAGATTTGGAAATCCAGTTTCAGAATGTTAGCCGAGCCTCCGCTCCCAATTCCAGAGAGAAATCCACAATGGACGCTAACTTTTTTTTTTTTTAATTAATATATATATATTTGGTCTTTTTAGGGCCGCCCCTGCAGCATGCGGAGGTTCTCAGGCCAGGGGTCGAATCAGAGTTGCAGCTGCCAGGCTACACCACAGCCACAGCAATGCCAGATCCAAGCCACGTCTTCCACCTACACGACCGCCCACGGCAACGCGGGATCCTCAACCCACGGAGCAAGGCCAGGGATCGATTCTGCGTGCGCAGGGATAGCAGTCAGAGTCGTTTCTGATGAGCCACGGCGGCAATTCCTGCACCCTAATTTAATAAGCTTGCACATAACACCTTTTTTTTTTTTTTTTAAATCCAGGACCTTTGATCTTCAGCCAAAGAACAGGAAGCGGCTTGGACGGACGTGATGAATTTCAGGTAAGGGAGTCGGGCTTGAGGGGCTGAGCCTGCTGAGTGTCCTGGACAGGTTGGGGTCCTCGGTGACTTGCGTATTCCAGACAGAGGCCCTAACGCCATGTTTTCCTTCTGCGCTCAGACTGATTCCAGCGCGTCTCTGAGAAAGAATAGGAAGCAACACAGGTATTCGGCACAGCACGGGGCATTGCATCCACTGTCTTAGAATAAACTACGAGGCAAAAGACTAGAAAAACAAAAATATATATATACACGCATACAACACCAAATAACTTCGCTGTACACCGGAAACTAACACAACGTAGTAAATTGACTCTATTTCAATTATACCAAAAATAAAAAAATAGATGAGCGATCGAGGCAGTGGAGCCCAACAGAGACACATTTCCAACACACTTAATCTTTTGTAGCAATATTGTAAAAACAGGAGATGGGAACAGCCATGCCACCAACTCCGGGCAGATAGAAAGCGTCTCTGCCCTGCTGGTGATTCGGAAAAGCCCTGGGGAAAAGGTTCGTGTTCCGCAGAGAGAGGCACCATCTCCCGTGGGTCCTGTTGGTTGGGAGTCAGATAAAGGAGCAGCTGGGGGCGGGCGGGGTGGCCTGTGACACCTTCTTTCCTTCCTCTGGGGGGGAAAAGATGCGAGAGGGGGTTTGAAATAGATACAAACACGAGCTGGCGCTGGAACTGAGTGTTCAGGGGTTGCAGAGCCATGTCGCGGGGGGGGGTGGGGGTGGTCGGAATCCAGCGGGAAGCGAATTCACTGCCTTGCTGAGAATGTGCCACTTCAATTGGGATGGAGCAAAGGGGTGGAAGTGGACTAAAAATTGGTGTCTGGATGCCAGGCTGGCCCCTTTGCAGAATTCAGGTCCTGGGCCCTTCTTCACGGCTCCTTTCTTCTGTGGAATCCCCCTCCCTTCCTTCTTTTCTTCCTCCCCCCTCCCCTTCTTTAAATTTTTATGGCTGCACCCGCCGCCACATATGAAAGGTCTCCGCGTTGCAGAGTTGCAGCCGCAGCTGCGCCAGATCCTTTAACCCACTGCGCAGGTCCGGGGATCAAACCTGTGCCTCCACAGCCACCCGAGCCGCTGCAGTCAAGAGTCCTAGCCCACTGCATCTCGGTGGGAACTCCTCTTTATCTTTATTTACCTTGCTTGTTTCTCTTCTCTCCGAGCAAAGGTCCTTTCAGCAAAGCTCCTCCTTGCACAGGTGTCTCTGTTCTGGTGTGAGGGGGGGATGCTTAGACGCCGGTCATCAAGGGAAAGTTCTAAGGACATGTTCCCTTTTCCAGGGAGGGACCAAACCTCCTGAGTTTTCACGTCTTCTGTTGGAGGAGCGCTTTGCCTCCGGGTAAACGTTTTCAGACTCCCCGCCTCGAAGGGCAGATGGTGTATTTGAATTGTGAGCCCAGGAAAGCCTCTCTCCGGGCCCAGCGGGTACCCTTCAACAGCGGCAGCCAGGACTTGGCAAGAGAAATTCATGAGCCTCGTCTGTGTGTGCCTGGGGAGGGTGGGCATCTCCAAGGAGCCCTGTGAGGTCTCCAGGAGACTGGAGTTGAATGTGGCTCCCTCAAGCTCCTGCCTGTAATATCCATGTTTGCTTTTCAGGACCCTCTTGTTCTGCCTGTCTTGGGTGTGTTTCCATTTAGACACCTGCCGGTCCCAAGTGGTAAAGGATGAGAAGCCCAATATTGTCCTGGTAATGGTGGATGACCTTGGCATTGGAGACCTGGGTTGCTATGGCAACAATACCCTTAGGTATGGTTTCTTACTGAATCCTGTTTTGTGTTTCGGTTTTATTTTATTTTTTTTTTAGGGCCACACTCAGAGCATATGGAGGTTCCCCGGCTAGGGGTGGCATCAGAGCTGCAGCTGCCAGTCTACACCACAGCCACAGCAACACCTGAACCGCATCTGTGCCCTATGCCGCAGCTTGCAGCAATGGGGGAATCCTTAACCCACGGAGCGAGGCGAGGGATTGAACCCTCATCCTCACGGACACCAGGTCTTAAACCCCTGAGCCACAATGGGAACTCCCTGAATCCTATGTTTTTCATCCCTCGTTCAGCATTGGAAGTTCATATGGTGTCTGACTGCCTCTACAGGCAAAAGGAAATTGATTTGTTTTTGTTGTTAAAGAAGCAAATATTCACTGCAGGACTTTTGGGGTGGATTCTTAGTTCTGTGCGTACTAGCTGTGACAGCTTGGGGAAGTGACTTGACCTTTGTGTGCCTTATTTTTCTCTCTTTTTCTTCTTCTTCTTCTTCTTTTTTTTTTTTTTTTTTTTTTTTTTAAGGCTGCACTCTCGGGATATAGAGGTTCCCAGGCCAGGGGTTGAATGGGAGCTGTAGCTGCCAGCCTGCGCCACAGCCACAGCAAAGCCAGATCGGAGCCGCATCTGTGACCTTACACCACCGCTCACGGCAACGCTGGATCCTTAACCCACTGAGTGAGGCCAGGGATCAAACCCGCAACCACATGGTTACCAGTCGGATTCCTTTTCTGCTGTGGCACAATGGGAAGTCCTTTTTTTGTGTGTTTTTTGTTTTTGGTCTGGTTTGTATTGCTTTGTTTTTTTTTTGGTGTGTACATGTCTTGTTTTTCTTTGGGATTGAGTGCTCAGGGAAAGGGCATTATCTGTGATTTCATACATGCAAAGCCCTTAAACTTGTCCCCTGGCACGTAGCAAGCCCTCTTTGATATAGACTGTTGTAAGGTGGGGTGATTTTGTCCTAGATTAGGCATAGTTTCACAACTCATCATTTAATGCTTCCTCATTGGGGGAAGCCAACAGACTGTTTCACGAGGTGTCGTAATTGAACAGTGGGCATTCTGAAAGAAAAACATCAAACAGGAACTCAGAGCTTTCTGATGGATTACAGAAACCTCCTGCATGAGCCACGCCTAGGGAAAGCTTAGAACTTCATGATTAGACCTATGAACTGTATACACGTGAAGAATTCTTTCCTGGTATACCCACGCTACAAATCTCTGATTTGGATTTAAAAAAAAAAAAAAAAAGAGCTGTTCTGAAAAAGTAGATGTCAAAATTAATTATTGCTTTCTTTTTTGGCTGCACCTGCCGCATGTGGAAGTTCCCAGCCAGGGATGGAACCCTCACCTCTGTGCTGACCTGTGACGCAGCTGTGGCTATGCGCATCCTTAAACCGAGGCACCGAGGCTCCCATGATGTCTAGGACTCATTATATTTCAGGTTCTCCCAAGCAGACGACCAGTCTGTCCCACTCATGTGTCCCTTTGCTTCCCTGCAGCCCCCAGACATCTGTACAGTTCATCCCCAGCAGGGTTTTTCCACCTTCTCCTCGAGCAGAGACATGTATCAGTGGAGGGTGTGGTCTGAATTTCTACTTAGGTCTGAAGTCACCTAAGGTCTGTAAGCGATTAGCCTTAATTAACCAGAGACCCTTAAATATTGTAGATCTAATATCATTAATTATAAATTAAATATATAATGTATTTATTTATAATTAAATGCATAATCATTTGTATAATTATCATCGACTATAATCAGTTATATAAAATTATATTAACTGTAGTTAAATATATATTTAATATATCACATATAAATACTTTTAAAGTTTATTTATATGTACTTATAGATATACTTTATATATACATATATAATTTATATATACATGTATAGATACTCACACACACACACACATTTTTTTTCTTTTTGTGACCACACCTGCAGCACATGGAGGTTCCCAGGCTAGGGGTTGCATCCGAGCTGCAGCTGCCGGCCACAGCCACCGCCACAGCTGCAGCAACACTGGATCCAAGCTGCATCTGCAAGCTATGTCACAGCTTGTGGGAATGCTGGATCCTTAACTCACTGAGCGAGGCCAGGGATTGAACCCACCATCCTTCACCCACTCAGCCCCTAGAACTCCTCCACTATATCCTTTTTGAAAAGGTCATACAATCCTCAGTAGATACCACAGTGCAAAAGGAAATTGCACTTGTCCTACCAAAACAACAGCTGCCTAAACGTAGGTATTTTCACCCTCACGGGGGGTGGGGGCGGGAAGGAAGAAAAGGAAAAGGAGCATTGTGGGCAGGTTTCTGCTTTTTTTTTCCCTTCTGAGTTCAGAGAGTTGCGGTGAACAGACAAGTTGGTTACTTTCAGATTTCTCTGCTCATTCTCTCTCTCTGTCTCTCTCTCACTCTCTCTCTCTCTCCCCTGTCTGTTTCTCTCTCTCTGTTTCTTGTTCTCCTGTTTCTCTTTCTCTCCTGTCTCTCTCTCTCTCTCTGTCTCTCTCTCTATTTCTCTCTCTCTCTTCTCTGTCTCTCTCCCTCTCTGTCTCTCTCTGTTTCTCTCTCTCTCTCCTCTCTCTTTCTCTCTCTCTGTCTCTCTCTCTGTCTCTCTCCTCTCCATCACCTGTCCTCCCGTCTATCTTCCTGACTCCCTCCTCCCAGGACCCCTCACGTGGACCGCTTGGCCAGGGAAGGTGTGCAGCTGACTCAGCATATCTCAGCAGCTTCCATGTGCACGCCCAGCCGATCTGCTTTCCTGACGGGACGATACCCCATCCGATCAGGTGCGTCACCCGGGGAAGCCTGCGGTCCCCTCAGCATGTGGGGAAACAGAGGTATGGCTGGACCGTGTTGGAAAGTCCCCAAGCGCACACGCACACGTGTAGCTCAGTCAGGTTTTTCTAACCTCAAGATGACGCTCTTATTCAGAGAGTCCGGTGACGGGGTACGGGCTTGGCTTTCTCCCAGGACAATAAACGGGAAGCTGCCCTGGATGGGAATAATAAACTGAAGGTGTCTGCCTGGATCCAGTCTATGGTGAGGAAGAATGAGTCGAGATGTGTCACACTTCTGTGGCAACAGTGTAGCCACTGTGTGGATGGAACTGTCGTTTTGTTTATCCATTCATCAACCCACAACCGGTGCAGTTTTGTCCTGCTGCTTGGCTGTTAGGCATAGCACCGAGGTGAATTAGCCTCTTCAACTGTTTCTGTAGACACCTCGTTTCCGTGCTGTGGATACAGACCTAGGAGGGGGATTGGCTGGGTTATATGGCAGACCCCAGAGGGATGGTGGGCTCGGTTCCAGACCCCCTCTACCAAGCAAATATCACAGCAAGGTGATGACACAAATGTTTTGGTTTCCCAGTGCCTATAAACGTGAGGTTTCCACTATGCAGTAGTCTACTAAGGGAGTGAGGGCATTATGTGTACAGACATGTACAGGAGTTCCCATCATGGTGCAGTGGTTAACGAATCTGACTGGGAACCATGAGGTTGCGGGTTCGATCCCTGGCCTTGCTCAGTGGGTTAAGAATCTGGCATTGCCGTGAGCTGTGGTGTGGGTCACAGATGTGGCTTGGATCCCATGTTGCTGTGGCTGTGGCGTAGACCAGTGGCTACAGCTCCGATTCGACCCCTAGCCTGGGAACCTCCATATGCTGCAGGAGTGGCCCCCAAAAAGGCAAAAAGACAAAAAAAAAAAAAAAAAGAAAAGAAAGAAAGAAAGAAAAATCATGTGCAGACCTTCATGAAAAAAGGCTTTATGGAGTCCTCTTGTGGCTCTGTGGGTTGAGAACCCAATGTAGTGTCTGGGAGGACGCGGGTTCAATTCCTGGCCTCCTTCAGTGGGTTAAGGATGCCGTGAGGCCTCAAGCTGTGGTGTAGGTCACAGATGCAGCTCAGATCCAGTGTTGCTGTGGCTGTGGTGTGGACCTGCAGCTGCAGCTCCGATTCAACCCCTATCCCGGTAACTTCTACATGCCACAGGTTCAGCCCTACATAGCAACACAAAAATACTTTATGGCTAAGAAATGCTCACCTTCCTCTGAGCCTTTGGCCAGTCCCAGTAGTAACATCAAAATGTTTCCCATCACAGCTAGCAACATACCTGTGGTCATAATAAGAAGGTTGAAATCCTCTGAGCACTCTCAAAGGGGGATGCTGTATTACGAGGGGAGCAAAGGCTGTTGGGAAAAAATGGTGCCGATAAATTTGCTCGCTGCAGGGTTGCCCCAAATCTTTAACTGGACAAAAATGAAAAAGAAAAAAAATCTGTGGAGTGCAATAAAACCGGGTCTGCCTGTGCTTTGAAAGGGGAGCAGGATGGTTGTGGCTGATGGGCACAGGTGATGGATGGGTGATTTAAGAGGGCACAGAGCATCTGTTCACAGGTGCTATTGTCAGTCTCTTCTTCAATTAACCATTGAAGCTGTCCCTTCAATGCCTAACGGTCTCCTGGAAGCTTTTATGCCCAGTGAGATTTATAATATCCTACTTAGCAGCATCAGATAGCACATGTCTGCCTTCCAGAAAGCTCCATAGCTCTCCCACGCTTTCGCTGACTCATCCTAGCTGTATGATTTTTCCCCCACCTCCCTTTTAGGAATGACTTCTAATAGAATTTCCCGCGTCATCACATCTCTTGGAGTCCCAGCCGGTCTCCCTCTGAATGAAACCACCTTCGCAGCCTTGCTCAAGAAGCAGGGCTATCACACGGCAATCATAGGTAAGATGCCATTGCAGGGTGGACCCGGAGACGTGCTCCTACCTGGACTTCCTGGTTCCCTGAGATCTTTCTTTAAAAACAACGCTGCATCTTGGCTATGGCAGAGAAGACCCTTCTTCCCACCCAGGCCTGGGCCATCTGCCATCTTGGTCTCTGTGTGTCTTTGTGGTGCAAGATTAAGCTGTATCCATCTCCTGTGGTCTTGTACCGGCTAACGCCTGTCCCTGGCTTTCCGGAACGATGTGTTCTCACCATGGCATGTTGGTCACTGGAGACCCACCAGGCCCCCTCCCATGCATTTCTCCCAAAAGGACCGTGTTCATTTCAGACATAGCTCAGGCATGGCTCAAGACCCCTTTCCCACCTGACCCCCACCCCCCGCTTTGCCAGATGTCCCCACGCTTCGTGCTTCTGTATCACCCCATGCATCTCATCTTTGCAAAGACTCCTCTGTCCTGGGATGGTCTTTCTCCATAATCTTCTGCAGACTCTGAAAGCCTTCATCTCAACAGCCACGTATCATGTGAGAAATGTAGGCATTCCCATTATAGCTCGGCGGTAGGAACCTGCCTAGTATTCACGAGGACACAGATTCCATCCCTGGCCCTGCTCAGTGGGTTAAGGAGCCAGTGTTGCCATGAGCTGTGGTGTAGGTTGCAGACACGGCTCAGATCCCAAGTTGCTGTGTCTGTTGTGTAGGCTGGCAGCTGCAGCTCCAGCTCAACCCCTCTCCTGTGCCGTAGGTGTGGCTCTACAAAAAAAAAAAAAAAAAAAAAATGCCATGGCATTCACACAACTGGCTTTATGCATTGTTGACTTTTTTTTTCTTTTTATTTTTTTATTACTCAGATGAATTTATCACATCTGTAGTTGTGTAATGATCATAACAATCTGATTTCACAGGATTTCCATCCCATAGCGCAAGCACATCCCCCCACCCCCGAAAGTGCTTCCAAACAAACTTTAAACTATTTTGTTTGAGTTCTGTGAAAAATGTCCTTGATCATTGGATAGGGATTGCATTGAATCTGTAGATTGCCTTAGGTAGTATAGTCATTTGGATAATATGGACTCTTCCAATCCATGAGCATGGTGTATCTTTCCATCTATTTGTGTTCTCTTTGATTTCTTTCATCGGCGGCTTATGGTTTTCAGAGTACAGGTCTTTTGTCTCTTTAGGTGGGTTTACTCCTAGGTATTTTATTCTTTTGGATGCGATGGTAAACGGGATTGCTTCCCTAATTTCTTTTTCTGCTCTTTCATTGTTAGTGTATAGAAATGCTGTCAATTTCCGTGTATTGATTTTGTCTCCTGCGACTTTGCCAAATTCGTGGATGAGCTCTAACAGTTTTCTGGTAGAGTCTTTAGGATTCTCTAGGTATGGTATCACGTCATCTGCAAATAGGGATAGTTTGGCTTCTTTTCTTTCCAATTTGGATTCCTTTTATCTCTTTTACTTCTCTAATTGCTGTGGCTAGGACTTCCCAAACTATGTTGAAGAGTAGTGGCGAGAGTGGACATCCTTGTCGTGTTCCTGATCTCAGCGGGAATTCTTTCAGCTTTTCAGCATTGAGAATGATGTTCGCTGTGGGTTTGTCATATATGGCCTTTATCATGTTGAGGTAGGTTCCCGTTATGCCCCCTTTCTGAAGGGTTTTCGTCAGAAATGGGTGTTGGATTTTGTCAAAGGCTTTCTCTGCGTCTATGGAGAGGATCCTATAGTCTTTATTCTTCAGTTTGTGAATGTGGTGTATCCCACTGATGGATTTGCGAATATTGAAGAACGCTTGCATCCCTGGGATAAATCTCACTTGATCATGATGTCCAATCCTTTTAATGGATTGTTGGATGCGGTTTGCTAGTATTTGGTTGAGGATTTTTGCATTGATGTTCATCAGTGAAATGGGCCTGTAGTTTTCTTTTTTTGTGGTATCTTTGTCTGGTTTTGGTATCAGGGTGATGGTGACCTCATAGAATGAGTTTGGGAGTATCCCTTCTTCTGCAATTTTTTGAAATAGTTTCAGAAGGAGAGGTGTTAGATCTTCTCTGAATGTTCCATAGAATTTGCCTGTGAAGCCATCTGGTCCTGGACTTTTGTTTGTTGGAAGTATTTTAATCACAGTTTCAATTTCAGTTCTTGTGATGGGTCCATTCATCTTTTCTATTTCATCTTGGTTTAGTCTTGGAAGATAGTACCTTTCTAAGAGTTTGTCCACTTCTAGGTTTTCCGTTTTATTGGCATAGAGTTGCGTATGGTAGTCTCTTATGACCCTTTGTATTTCTGGGATGTCCGTTGTTACTTCTCCTTTTTCATTTCTAGTTTTATTGATTTGAGTCCTCTCTCTTTCTTGCTTGATACGTCTGGCTAGGGGTTTATCAATTTTGTTGATCTTTTCAAAGAACCAGCTTTTTGTTTCATTCATCTTTTCTGTGGTTTTCTTTGTTTCTATTTCACTGGTTTCTGCTCTGATCTTTATGATTTCTTTCCTTCCACTAACTTTAGGTCTTGTCTGTTCTTCTCTAGCTGCTTTAGATGTAAAGTTAGCTTGTTTCTTTGAGCTTTTTCTTGTTTTCTGAGGTGGGCTTGTATTGCTATAAACTTTTCTCTTAGAATGGCTTTTGCTGTATCCCATAGGTTTTGGAGTGTTGTATCTTCATTGTCATTTGCTCCTAGGTCTTTTTTAATTTCCTCTTTGATTTCTTCAGTGATGCATTGGATGTTGAGTAGCATGTTGTTTCGTCAACATGTGTTTGTGTTTTTTGCAGTTTTTTTCTTGTTGTTGATTTCTATTGAATAGCTATAGTGTTGTGGTCGGAAAAGATGCTTGATATGATTTCAATTTTCTTAGAGCTACTAAGGTTGGACTTGTAGCCCAGGATGTGATCCATCTTAGAGAATGTTCCATGTGCACTTGAGAAGAATGTGTATTCTGCTGCTTTGGGATGGGATGTCCTATAAATATCTATTGAGTCCCTCTGGTGTAATGCATCATTCAGGGCCTGTGTTTCCTTATTTATTTTCTGTCTGGTTGATCCGTCCATTGCTGTAAGTGGGGTCTTGTCCCTCACTATTATTGTGTTATTGTCGATTTCTCCTTTTAAGGTTGTTAGCAGTTGCCTTATGTGTTGTGGTGAACCTGTGTTGGGTGCGTAGATATTTAAAATTGTTATATCATCTTCTTGGATTCATCCTTTGATCATTATGTAATGTCCTTCTTTGTCCCTTAAAATATTCTTCATTTTAAAGTCTATTTGATCTGATATGAGTATTGCTACTCCAGCTTTCTTTTGATCCCCGTTTGCCTAGAATATTGTCTTCCATCCTCTCTCTTTCAATTTGTATGTGTGCCTAGAAGTGAAGTGGGTCTCTTGAAGACAGCATATATATGGGTCTTGTTTTTGTATCCATTCAGCCAGTCTATGTCTTTTGGTTGGCACATTTAGTCCATTAACATTTAGGTAATTATTGGTATGTATGTTCTTATTGCCATTTTATTAGTTGCTTTAGATTTATGTTGGTCTTTTTTCTTTCCTTCTTCTCTTGTTCTTTTCTGCCTAGAGAAGTTCCTTTAGTATTTGTTTTAAGGCTGGTTTAGTGTTGCTGAATTCTCTCAGCTTTTGCTTATCTGTGGAGGTTTTGATTTCTCTTTCAAATCTGAACGAGAGCCTTGTTGGGTAGAATAATCTTGGTTGGAGGTTTGTTCCTTTCATCACGTTGAGTATATCATGCCACTCCCATCTGGCCTGCAGAATTTCTGCTGAAAAATCTGCTGATAACCTTATTGGGGTTCCCTTGTGATTTGTTTCTTTTCCCCAGCTGCTTTCAAGATTTTCTCTTTGTCTTTAAATTTGGTCAGTTTGATTAGTATGTGTCTCGGGGTGTTCCTCCTTGGGTTTATTTTATATGGTACTCGTTGTGCTTCTAGAGTTGAGTGAGTGGTTCCTTCCCCATGTTAGGGAAGTTTTCGGCTATTATCTCTTGGAATATTTTTTCTGTCCCCTTCTCTCTCTCTTCTCCTTCTGGCACCCCTATAATACGGATGTTGGTATGTTTCATGTTGTCCCAGAGTTCCCTGAGACTCTCTTCATTTGTTTTCAAGCTTTTCTCTCTGTTCCGCATCTGTAATTTCTACTAATCTGTCCTCCACCTCGCTTATTTGCTCTTCTGCCTCCTGTATTCTGCTGTTAGCTGCCTCCAGTGAATTTTTTATTTCAATTATTGTATTTTGCATCCCTTCTTATTTAAGTTTTATATCTTTTATCTCTTTGCTCAGTGTTTCCTGTAAGTTATCCATCTTTGCCTCCAGTTTATTTCCAATGTCTTGCATTATCTGCAGCATCAACTGTCTAAAGTCTTTTTCCTGGAGGCTGAGAATCTCCTGATCACTTAGCTGATTTTCTGTTTTTTTTTTCTTTCTCCCTCATCTGAGGTATAGTTCTCTGTCTTTTCATTTTTGTAGGTTTTTGGTGTGGTGACCTTTTTACAGATAATAGAGTTGTAGTCTCTCTTACTTCTGATGTGTGCCTCCCTGTGGCTAAAGTCAGTATGGGGGCTTGCTGTAGTCTTCCTGATGGGAGGGGCTGATGCCTGCCCACTGGTAGGTGGAGCTGATTCTAATCCCTCTGGAGGGTGGGACTTAGTCTCTGGATGGGATTGGGGCAGCTGTGTGCCTGAGGGGTCTTTAGGTAGCCTGTTTCCTGATGGGCAGGGCTGTGATCCCACCTGGATTGTTGTTTGCCCTGGGGCTTCTCAGCACTGACTGACTAATGGGTGGGGCCCGATTTCCCTAAATGGCCCCCTCCAGAGAAAGGCAGCTGCTGAATATTCCCGAGAGCTTTGCTTCCAATGTCCTTCCCTCACGACAAACCACATTTACCCCTGTTTTCCCAGGATGTCCTCCAAGAACTGCAGTCAGATTTGACCTAGATTCTTATGGAGACCTTGCTCTGCCCTGGAACTCAGTGCATGTGAAAGTCTGTGTGCGCCTTTTAAGACTGGGGTCTCTGTTTCCCCTAGTCCTGTGGAGCTCCTGGGCACAAGCCCCACTGGCTTTCAATCCCATCCCGGGATTTAGGGGTCAGTTCAGAGGTGAAACCGTGGTGCTCTTTGGGGGTCATGACCCCAGTTTGTGGTTAATGGTACCCCAGTGACCTGGCTTGGTGGAAGCTGACAGGTGAAAGGATGTGAGGGCAGAAACCGGCCTCACCTCGCCAGTCTCAGGGATGAGGACGTGGATTCTTCTGAGGGCTGAAGGACAGAGGGGATGTTCTGACGTGAGGAGTGTTGTCCGAGAAGGCCAGGTTTCTGCCCCAGCTGGGCACATTCTCTCGCTGCGTGGGCCTCCACCCACCTCGAGGTTTCATTAACACTGGACCACGGGGGATGGCCTTCTCCCAGCTCGCCATCGGAAACCCCTTTGATTTTTGTATTTTTTCTTTTTTTTGTAAAGTGCCAGAAAGTCGGTATTTTGATTTCTGTGCATGTTTTAACAATTAACGTATAGTTTATTTACAATGTTGTGTCAATGTCTGCTATATGGCAAAGTCAGCCAGTTATATGTATGTGTGTGTGCATGTGTGTGTGGGTATACGTATATGTTCTTTTCTCGTACTATATTCCATCATGGTTTAACCCAAGAGACTGCATGGAGTTCCGTGTGCTGGACAGCAGGACCTCCTGGCTTCTGCATTCTCAATGGTGTAGCTTGCATCTGCTCAGCCCACACTCCCTGTCCATCCCACTCCCTCCCCTCCCCCTCAGCAACCCCATGGCTATTCTCTGTGTCTGTGAGTCTGTTTCTCAGACCTCTTTGATTTGGTAACAAGCTGGACGTGGACAAGAAAAGCCCATCCCAGAGAAGATGCAGGACAGAAACCTGCCCCACCACCATGGCCCTCTCAACCATCTGCCCCCGCGGGCCCTCAGAGAGGTGGACGTGCCTCCTCCAGGTAGCCCGAACAATTTCTCCATTTTAGAAGACGCACGTTAGCACAGTCTCGGAGAGTCCACACGCCAGTAGGACTCACGGGAGCTTCTGGTTATGGGTCAGGGTGTGGCAATTTTTACAGCATAAAGCCCTTCCTTCAACAGAGAAGAACATCAGTAGAGGCCCTATGATTTCTGTCCAGTAAGATAGCCATGTATAAATCCTCCATTATTTGCCTCTGTCTATCATCTATCTATCTATCCAGCTAACCATCTACCCCTACATATCTGTCATCTACCTATCAAATCATTGTCTATCTATCTATCTACCCATCCATCTGTCTGTCTGTCCATCTATCTATTCATCCATCTGTCTGTCTATCTATCTAACTATTCTTCCATCTATCTATGTATCTATCTGTCCTCTATTAATCCATCTATTCATCTATCTATCTGTTCATCCATCTGTCTATGTATCTATGTATCTAGCATCTATCTGTCATCTATCTATTCATCCATCCATCTGTCTATCTATTCATCTGTCTATCTATCTATCTGTCTGTCCATCCATCTGTCTATCTATCCATCCCTCTATCCCTCTGTCTATCATGTATCTATCCGTCAATCCGTCCGTCTATCTATCCATCTATTCATCCATCTGTCTGTCTATCTATCTATCTTTCTGTCCATCCATCTGTCTGTCCGTCTCTCTATCCATCCGTACATCCGTCTATCTATCCATCTATCTATCTATCATCTGTCTTTCTATCTATCTATCTATCTCCCCGTCCATCTGCCTGCAGATGAATACTCCATTGACCATATCTATCTACCATCAACCATTCATCTATCTGTCCATCCCATGTCTATCTGTCCATCCATCGTGTATCAGCTAACTTGTCTCTAACTTGTGGCTATAACTGAGCCATCGATGTAGCCACCCGTGAGCCCACCCATCCGTCTTCTGTTGTATCCACCTCACTATCGACCTGCTGACCTACCTACCTCTCCATCAGCCACAGTATCTTTGTCTCTCTCAACCTGCTGACCTACCTACCTCTCCATCAGCCACAGTATCTTTGTCTCTCTCATGTTCCTACTTTGTGGCCATGACCTTGTCCTCTCTGTGAATGAGAAATCGCCCAGGTGACATCCTTGCTGCAAACCCACAATGATATTTCTCTCCATTTATTTTCCATCCTCTCTGGTCACTCACAACCAGATCTCAACACAAACTTATACGAGCTAGGGAAACAAACAAACAAAAAAACATGAGTCTATGCTGAAGTTGGATTTTTTTTTTTTTAAGGGCCACAGGTGCAGCACATGGAAGTTCCCAGGCCAGGGGTTGAATCAGAGCTGCAGCTATGCCACAGCCACAGCAGCGCCAGATCTGAGCCACATCTGTGACCTACACCACGGCTCACAGCAAATGCCAGGTCCTTAACGCACTCAGGCAGGCTAAGGATCAAACCCACATCCTCATGGATTCTAGTTGGGTTCGTCTCCACTGAGCCGCAACGGGACGTCCCGAACATAGATTTTTCAGCCAAAGAAAAAATATCTGCTCCATTAATTACTGCTTTTCTCTTTCTTTTGGCCATGCCGTTGGCATGCCAAAGTCTCCTCTGCCATATCGGTGCCAACACCAAACCCTTAACCACTAGGACACCAGGGAACGCCTGCCTTCTCCATTTTTGTGCTTTGATGGACTCTTTCAAAGGGAGAAGGGTCTCATATGCTCTTTGTGATGTGCCAGGGTATCATGCCTTGCTTGTGTGTGTCTAATTTCAGGCAAATGGCACCAAGGCTTGAATTGCCACTCCCGGAATGACCACTGCCACCATCCCTCCAATTATGGGTTTGATTACTTCTACGGCATGCCGTTCACTCTGGTCGCCCCTTGCTGGCCGGATCCTTCCCGTCAGACAGAATTAGCCATCGCGAGCAGAATCTGGCTCTTTGTGCAGCTGATCGCCGTGGCAGTGCTCACCTTGGCTTTGGGGAAGCTGAGCGGCTGGATTTCCGTCCCCTGGTTCCTCATCCTTGCCATGGTCCTCTTTATCTTTCTCCTGGGCTACTTCTGGTTTTCCAGCTTTCACTCCTCTCTCTACTGGGACTGCCTCCTCTTGCGAGAGCACAAGATCACCGAACAGCCGATGAAGGCAGAACGGGCTGGGTCCATCATGCTGAAGGAGGCGCTCTCGTTTTTAGAAAGGTAAGGCCCCTTCAAAAAAAAAAAAAAAGAAAAGAAAAGAAGAAAAAGAAAAGAAAAAAATCCATGGGCTAAGGATGAAAGAATGAGTATTGAAAAAAATAGCAGATGCTGACACGAACTACACTGAGTCCAGGGATGGAATTTCCTGTGAAGGCCATGGTTCGGGCTACACAACGATAGGGCATGTTTGGAAGGCCACCTGGACCTCCAAGGGCAGTGTCGCTAAGTCTTTGCTATGAAAAGCACAGCCGCTCTGTGGTTCCTGAAATTCATATTCTCTCCGACCAAGATCCGATCACACTAGAGTCAAACCCGCACATTGGTCTTATTAATTCACGGTGCATGTGACAGTGGGAAGTACAGGTGCTTGGGAGTGAGACACTAGGATATGCTGACCATTTCATTATCTCCCTGTTCAGTAAAACCTTGGCAAATTCAAATCAGAACGATTGTCTGTCTTCCTTCCTTCCTTCCTTCCCTCCTTCCTTTCTTTCTTCCTTCCTTCTTCCCCCCACCCACATCTTTCTTCTTGCCTCTTCCTTCCTTCCTTCCTTCCTTCCTTCCTTCCTTCCTTCCTTCCTTCCTTCCTTTCTCTATCTCTCCCTCTCTTTGCCTCTCTTCACCCATGGCATGCAGAAGTTCCCTGGGCAAGGGCCAGGGGTCAAACCTGAGCCACAGCAGCAATAACGCCAAGTCCTTAACCGTCAGGCCACCAGGGAACTCTGGAAGGGTTATCTGTGAGCATGTGACAGCTAAGGGATGTTATGTTGAGAGCATCACGATGGCCTTTATGAAGCCCCACTGCATCCAGCACACGGGGAACTTTCCCTCATGAAAATGAGAGGGGCCCCTTCTAGGAAAAGTCCGCAAACATGTTTTTCGTTAGCTCTTTCATCATCGGTGGAGGCTTTGAGCTTCACCCCGTACCGTCTTGGGATCTGGACTTCAAGGAATCATTTTCACTGAGTGATGGGAACAACCCCATGGTGAGAAATAGGGGCGTGTGGGCATCAGCGTGGATGCCGTTCTTTCATGCTGTAGACTTTTGGATACATCAGAAGAAGCACCCTTGATAAAATGATAGCTCACCTGAATCTTCACAGGTGAGTCAGAGCCAACTGAAAGGAAGGAGCAGGCTGGCATTCCTGGCAGAAGCTGAAGCATTAGAAAAATGGTGTGTTTGCAAAGATCCGTGAGCCTTTGGTCTCGGAATAGGATGAACCCAGCCAGGCAGCATCAGAGGAAGTCTTGTGTGTTTGAGGGTTGACTCAACTTGGAGTCTCTTAAGGATTGAAGGGACCTTGTGGAACCCGAAAATGAGCATCATCTTTACCCTGTTGCCGTTTAGAGACCAGGAGAGCGAGAACTTTATTTGCATTGTAGATGCAAGAGGATGGCTGCTTTCCTGTAGGGCAAGGAATGCTCCAAGTTCTGGAAAGCTGGACAAAGAGGTCATTAGCATATTGTGAGGTGGCCCCCAGCCCTTGGAAGCTTCAAGAGGCGAGCTGCTTGGTGAATCAGCCTTGGGACCACAAGCTGGTGGCTCAGGGTCACAAATCCGGAAATAGCTTTCACGTGGATTCTTGGTGCGTGGTTTTCTGAGGGCTGCTGTGACCCGTTTCCTCTTCATGTCTGAAAGTGACATAAATGTATTATTATATGATGGTGCTTGAGGTCAGAAAAATCAAATTCATCTTCTAGGGCTAAAATCTGGGAGTTGGCAGGACTGATTTCTTCTGCAGGATCTGGGGAGGAATTTCTTCCTTGTCTATTCTGGCTCCTAGAGGCCGCCTGCTTTCCTTGGCTGTATCACTTCCTGTTCTGCTTCTGTTGTCACGGATCCCCTTATTTCTTCTGATTTCTGATTCTATTATTCTTAGAAGGACTCTTGTGACTGCATTGGGGTCCACCCAAATAAGCCAGGGTCATCTCCCCACATCAAGGTATGATTGACTTCATCACACCCTCAAAGTCCCTTCTGCCATGGAAGATAACGTATGCACAGGGATTGGAATGAGCGTGTGGGCATCGTTAAGGTGGAGCACTGTTCAGTTTGGGTTAAGAGTGGCATTTTGGGAATACTACACAGTCATGAAAAAGGCTGTTTGCCACCACACGGATGCAACCAGAGATGATCCTACTGAGTGAAGTACATCAGACAGAGAAAGGCACATACCATATCATATCACTGCTATGTGGAATCCAAACTATGACACAAACAAACCTACTTTCAGAACAGAAACAGACTCACAGACATAGAGAAGAGCCTTGGCATTGCCAAGGGGGAGGGGGCGGGATGGATGGGGAGTTTGGAATTGGTAGATGCAAACTATGACATGGAGAATGGTTAAGCAATGAGGTCCTGCTGTCCAGCATAGGGAACTCTATCTAGTCTCTTGGGATAGACCGTGATAGAAGATAGTATGAGAGAGGCAATGTATATCTGTGTATGAGTGGGTCACTTTGCTGTCCAGCAGACATGGACACAACACTGTAAATCACTCTATTTTATAAAAGAATTAAAAAGAATGATGTTTTTGGAAAGAGACGGATCTCAGGGCAGTGAACCCTAAGGTGAAAAACGATCTTCTCTGGTCCTCTTCGTGCAGACACTGAGGAAAATCATCCTGCAGAAACCCATCTCATCTGTCTCTAATAACCTCTGTTGATGTTTCCTATGCTTTTGGCTTTAAAGTATTAGTTTCTCGGGGCGTCCATGAAAAAGCACCACGAGCTGAGTGGCTTACGATGACAGGCATTCATCCTCTTACACTGCTGGAGACCAGAAGTCCAAAATCAAGGTGTCGTGTTCTAGACTAGAAGATGCCTCCTTACCTTGTCCAGCTTTGGAGGGTTGTCAGCCGTCACTGTTCTTCTTTGGCTTGTCTATGTGTCACTCCAATTTTTCCCTTTGCCTTCCTGCTATTTTCTTCCCCTGTGTGTGTGTGTCCTGATGTCTGTCTTCCTATGAGGACACTGGTTATGGGATTTCCAGACCCACCTTCATCTACTCTGGCCTCATCTTACCTAATCACATCCCCCAAAGATCCTCGTTCCAATTACGAACACATTCTGAGGTTGCCGGTGGACATGCGTTTTAGAAGGATACTCCTCAAGCCAGCCCCTTCTGGTGCAACTCTTAAAGAGAAAACGCCCTCTTCCTCCCATTCCTTACTCTCTGCAATCTCATCAGAGCATAGTTTTCCCTAAGGCAGTTGCTTAACTTGTGTGCTGCCCTGCTTTGCTGACAGCATGTGTTTTGTGCCTATCTTTAGGACTTGAAGTAGATCAACAGCTTTGCATGCGTCTCCACACGGAAACCAGAGGTGTGAGGACAGCTTGCCAGGTGGTGTCTGTCGTTGCTTGCCCTGGGGTTGTGAAAGTGCGGAGTTTCTAATAAATCCCGCCTGTGCCCCCATTCCTGTGCCTCTCTTGGGGTGTGACCCTAGTCGGGCACTTTGAGATCCATGTGAAAGTGTGCCGCATGCAGCTGGATTTGATTTTTAATTCCCTGGCTGCAGGTGGGTCTTCTTTTATTTCTTGTCTTTTTCATTTTAGGTGATGGCAAGATATGAAATATAGTTCCCTCTGCTACACAGAAGGACTTTATTGTTTATCTATTTTATATACAGTA
This sequence comes from Sus scrofa, assembly GCF_054392235.1. Classification (NCBI taxonomy): domain Eukaryota; kingdom Metazoa; phylum Chordata; class Mammalia; order Artiodactyla; family Suidae; genus Sus; species Sus scrofa. The sequence continues at coordinate 3,902,491 of NC_139402.1, forward strand.
GTGTATATCTGTGAATCCCAAACTCCTAATTTATCCCTTCCTGGCCCTTCCCCTCTGGTGAACATAACTTTTTTTTCAGCGTCTGTAAGTCTGTTTCCATTTTGCAAATAAGTTCAAATGTGTCCTATTTTAGATTCCACAGATAAGTGATATCATGCGGTATTTGTCTTTCTCTGTCTGACTTCACTTAGCATAAGAATCTCTAGTTGCATCCATGTGGCTGCAAATGGCATGATGTCATTCTTTTTTCATGGCTGAGTAGTATTCCATCACATATGTGTACCACATCTTTTTTAGCCATTCCTCTGTCATTGGATATTGAGGTTGTTTCCATGTGCTTGAGAGGGATAAACTAGCCTATTTCTGTTTCACAAATGCATGTGTATCCTTGTTTTAGATTCCGCATGTAAATAGTATCATATGATATTTATTGTTGTCTGTCTGACTTTACTTAGTATGAGAATCTCTAGTTGCATCTGTGTTGCCACAAATGGCACGATTTTGTTCTTTTTAATGGCTGACTAGTGTTCCATTGCCTATATGTACCGCATCTTCTTAATCCAAGCCTCTGTCAATGGACACAGGTTACTTCTACATCCTGCCATTGTGATGGTCAGGCAGGGATCCTTCTATATGCATTCATCCTACACGTGCACTGGGGAGCCATCCAGATGCTGGAGGGTCCTGAAATCCTCCCCAGCTAGGATGTCTTTGCAAGGGGCTGTCTGGCGCCTGCATCCTCTCTTGCTGGGTGTGGAGAGGAGAGGAGGGAGGAGGCTGAGGGGTTTGCCCCAAAACGACGTGGCTTGCTTTCCCCAGGTATTGCAGACCCCAACGGATGTGGTTGATGTTTTCTCAGGCACCAGGAAGGACCTTTCCTCCTCCTGTTCTCCTTCCTGCACGTCCACATCCCTCTCCCCACGACGGAAGCGTTCATCGATGTCAGCGAACACAGCTTGTATGGGGATAACGTGGAGGAGATGGATGCCATGCTGGGTGAGTGGCAGGACCCACGTGGTGCCTTGATAGCTCAGGTTGCCCAGAAACAGCCTGTCAAAAGGACATTTGGGATGCACGTTTCACGCGTGAGAAGGGTCACTGCCACCAGGTGGAGTTGCCCTTTGAACCCATGACATAAGAGTGGAAGGTCCGGGACAAAGTCGGTGGCAACACGGCGTCCTGTCTCATACATTCTTTTAGCCCACCTGGCAGGGTGCCCAGAGCTGAGGTGGGGGTTGATGGGCAGCGTGGAGCCTGGACCCCAAACCCTCTTGGGCTGATATAGTGAGAGACAGGGCGGTGGCTGTTCCCGGAACCCAGGCAACGCTGAGCAAAGCAGACTCGGCTTTTCCGGCTGAAGGATGTTGGAATGAAACACAGCGAGGGAAACATACAGGTGCTTTGGAAGTCAGGCCCGACCAAGGGAAGCCCTTCAAGCGCTGTCAGTTTTGCGCCATCTTATATATACGAAATCTTTGCAAAGCATAAATTATTATTATTATAGATATTTTAATCAGATATGTGCACACATGTATATCTATGTAGGTGTGTGCGTGTGTGGTGTGTGTGGTATGTGTGTGTGCTGGAGAATGTGTGTTGATGGGAAGTGTGTCTGTGTGTGTATGTGTCCCCTTCCCAGTTTCCACCCCTCCACCAGGACGGGACCACAACACCCTGCTCTCCAAAGCCCTCTTGCTCATCTTCCTCTATCTCCGAGTTTGGTCCCACTTACCCTTTTTGACAGGGAATGAAGTGACTAATTCCAACCCAGGATGTGAGAACTACAACCAACAAACAAGACCCCCCCCGCAAAGAAAAACAAATCACCTCCCACTTGCTTTGAATTTTTTAGTTAATGGAAAGTTTCCAAAATATGCAAGTTCATAAAATGAATGCTACAGCAGGGAGGTACCCCCAAATAAGCTACTTTGGGGGTGGTTGGATTTCAGTGGGGTTTTCTTGGTGGCACTGGGACAGCAGTACACATGGACCGGTGTGTCGAAACCAGGTGAGCAAGCCATGATGTTTGAAAGGCATATTTTCACCAAAAAAAAAAAAAAAAAAAAAATGGTACAGGGAGTTGCCTGCCATGGACACTCACAGGCTTTTTTGTTTTCACTTCATCTTTTCTGCTTTCAATTGCCCCTGCGTAACCCTGATTCAGATTTTTTTGACAGCACGTAAAGTCAAGGACAGGATTATTCTTTGCTCATTTTGGACCTTTTATGACTCTTTCTTGTGGTGGTCGGAGGTGGGTCGAAAGGGAGAGGCCAGTAGTTCTGAATACGTATCTCGATGAAAGAAATCGCTGAGAAAGGGATGAGTGGATAACGTTGCTTTCCACCAGCTTTTGTTCCTACGCTGCGTCTTCGGCACGCATCACATGGATCGGATGCAGTTGCCTGCTCCTCCTGCCCCTCTAAGCACCTAGAAAGTACCCGCCTTCACACCCACGGTGTGTTCGGCTTGTGGACTTGGGTGGGGTCCCGCCGGGAGCTGGGGTCTGCAGTGCCCACCAGGAAGGCACGACGCTGTGTTAGCATCCAACACGTGAGACCCAGGGGACGACACTCACAGGCTTTGTGTGTGTTCTGCCTTGTGTAGGCAGAACGGAGCCTTTGCGGGAAAAATCCATCACCTGTTTCGATGGGTCGTTTCAGAAAAACCGAGAAGTTCATTTAACCCCCCTCACCCCACATCTACCCTGGAAGCTGTCCAGATACCCCCACAGTCAGGAAATGCCATTCTCCTTGTCAGAAAGGCTTCTTGGCAGCGGTTCAAGGCTGGGACGTCCCTTGAGGCAGCCGGTCTTTAAAATGACTTCCACACAACCGTCGATCCCAGAGATGGTGGAATCTGTGGATTTGCATCGACACGATGATGCTCGGCCTGGAGGCAGGGGCGTGAACCACGGAGGGGGTGTGCTAGCGTGGTCCCCATGAAGGCTCTAAGAGATGGAAACCGTCTCTGGCATTGTCATGTCATTATCCCCCTGGACAGGTGAGGGAACAGAAGCAGCCGGTATTGGTGACTGACTCCAGGTTGCAGGTGAGCCTGGACCCCTAGCTGCCTGGCTCGGTGGTGCCTGTGTGGAGCAGAGAGCTTATAGACAGAGGTGACGCAAAGAGATGGGCTCTTCCGGAGAGATTCTCTAGATCATCAGGCTCTTGGGTGCTGCCATCGCGTGGGAACCAGGCAAACTCCAGGAACTTCAGCGCCTGGCTTCCTCCCTTCCTCCAGCCCAGGCAGAGGCTTCGGAGGCAAATGCCACACGCGGCCCCACCCAGGGGATAACCTTGGGTGCCTTATGCGTCGCACGTCCCTTTCAGCACCTCTTGTCTCAAGAGCGTGTTTCTCAAGAATGGTAAGCAGAGGCTCACTGTCTGAAGGGAGGAGGAGAAAGGGTTGGACCTGTTGGCACACGGTTACCCGTCTTGGGATTGGGCGGCAGTGGGTGGGCAGGGTGTGCCGGGGGCAACAGAATTACCACTGGCAGGGCAGACAAGCCTGGGAGAGTGCAAAGCTGTCTTAGAAAGTTGTGTGTAGCATGACACACAAACGGATATACAGAGAGAAATGCAAATGGATAAACATGCAGCAGAGAAATTGGCATATGTATCATAACATCTAACGTTTTATTATATAGGCAATATAATATGCTCTATACATCTAGCATATTATATGAATCATACAGTATTCTCCAGCATAGTATGTAAATAATGTATTCTACAAATAATATGATATATATGTCTAGCATATTATTAAATAATAATATATATATTTTAGCATATTGTATAAATAATGCAATATATATCCAGCATATTATATAAATAATACAATATACATTTCTAGAACATTATATAAATAATGGATATTTTATCATGTTATGTAAATATGATATTTAGCATATTTTATAAATCATACAGTATTCTCTAGCATATTATATAAATAATATACAAATAATACAATGTATAACATATTCTAGCATACTATATAAATATACATTTTAGCATATTATATAAATAACATATATGTCTAACATTATATAAATAATACAATATATATTTCTAGCACATTATATAAGTAATATATACTTTAGCATACAGTATATATTTCTAGCATATTGTGTAAATAATATGCTATATATTTTAACATATTATATTAATAATATAATATATAATATGTGTTCAGTGTCATATATAAGTAATACAATATATATCTAGCATATTGTATAAATACTGCAGTATATATGTCTCATATTATATAAAAATATAATGTGTAACATGTATTTCCAGTGTCAACTGAAGTTTCAATGTAGGCAATTACATATTTACACCTCCCCAGTTACTTTCAGTATCTTAGTATTCAGGGAGCTTTAAAAAATAATTAGGGACGGGAGTTCCCGTTGTGGCACAGCGGAAACGAATCCGACTAGGAACCATGAGGTTGTGGGTTTGATCCCTGGCCTCGCTCAGTGGGTTAAGGATCCGGTGTTGCTGTGAGCTGCGGTGTAGGTCACAGATGTGGCTCGGATCCTATGTTGCTGTGGCTGTGGTGTAGGCCGGTGGCTACGGCTCCGATTCGACCCCTAGCCTGGGAATCTCCATATGCCACGGATGCGGCCCTAAAAAGACAAATGACAAAAAGAAAAAAAAAATTAGGGAGTTCCTGGTATGGCTCAGCAGGTTAAGAACTTGACTAGTAGCTATGAGGATGTGGGTTCGGTCCCTGGCCTGGTTCAGTGTATTAAGGATCTGGTGTGGCCATGAGCTATGGTATAGGTCACAGATGCAACAGATCTGGCATTGCTGTGGCTGTGGTGTGGGCTGGCAGCTGCAGCTCCTATTTGACTCCAACCCCGGGAACTTCCATATGCTGCAGGTGTGTCAGTAGAAACAAAAAAAAAAATAATTAGCAGGTGGCCATGGAAAAGTTAGAAATACCTTCTTAGCATATACATGTATATGTTCCATATATAATATAATATATAACTTTATATGTGGGTAATATACATTCATAATATATATTTGATACACACGAATTGACACGTGTTTCAGTTGCTGCTAGAAATATATAAAAACTGTATGAGCAATGTACATTGAAAGTTATATATATTTAATACATAAATTTACATATAGACAACACATATTTCAGTTGATGCTGGAAATATACTTGCTGTGCTTTTGATATAAATTTAATATTTACACATAAATTCACATATATATTTCAGTTGACACTAGAAATATATCTATACTGTGTTTATAATGTAAATTTGTATCTCTAGAAAGGTGTTACCAGTGTCTAATTCTTGTTTTAATCTCTCTAAATGCTAAGAATGGAAACATCTCAAAGTACCTTGATATCTGTCAAGAATACAATTATGTTGAAAACCCTGCCGTCTAATAAAATAAATGTCAGTCATGTTATGTATACTATTACTAAAATGTAATTATAATCATGTTATGTCATGTATTATGTATTATAACATTACTATATATGATTAAAATATAAGTACATAATGACTCATATTTTAATATATTATGTTCCATAATTATAGATTTTCTACATTATTTTGCTCTGCAAATTATACACTATATGCATACATAATAACAGTTTTTTAAGATTTTCTGGGATCTCAACATAGACAGTTATATCCATCTCCGCTAATGTCAAATTCGGCTCTTATTCCAGGAACACATGCCTTTAAGTTTTATGTTGATTGCATGGGTCAGGTGATCCAGAAAAAAATAGGTCAAAATTATAATAATAATAAAGTCTTTTATAGCCGGTGTTAATGAAACAGTTTCAATATTTTACCCATAGGCATGATGCCAGCCCAGCGTTTTCAACTGATTTTATTCTTAGGGTTTGGAGAATTTTAAAATATTTATTATTATTGTTATTATTATTATTTACGGCTGCACCTGTCGCATATGGAAGGTCCCAGATCAGGAGCTGAATTGGAGCTGCAGCTGCCGGCCGACACCACGGCTCCTGGCAACACTGAATTCTTAATCCACTGAGCGAGGCCAGGGGATGGAACCTGCATCCTCATAGATGCTAGTCGGGTTCTTAACCGGCCGAGCCACAACAGGCACGCCAAGACTTTTTAAAAATTATTAAATAGATACTAACCATGGAAATAATTATATGTTTTCCAGCACCACCAACCTAAACGTACACATTTGTAAATTTACTGGGAAATCCATCGTGTTGTATCATGGAATATATATACACATTAATATATATATAATGGTTTTAATATACATAAAAACTATGCATAAAACTATATATATAAAGACACATATATGTATATATATAAACTAGTAAAAAAGAAAAGAAAGTGGCACATCTTAGATGGGAACCATTTTTGCAATGAACCCCCACTGGGACCTCGTAAAACCCACGTCTCACGACACCCTTGGGTTGACGTGTCCCCGTTTCTTCTCGCTGCAGGCAAGCTTCTCGACGCCATCGATGACTTGGGACTGACAAACAGCACCCTCGTCTACTTCACGTCCGACCACGGAGGACACCTGGAGTCCAGGGTGGGCCACATCCAGCTGGGAGGCTGGAACGGGATATACAAAGGTGAGGAGAGGAAGCCACTGCCTCTGCTGGGGACGAAGCTCTCCTGTGGCCCTTCTGATGAAAACCCACCAAATGAAGAGATGATGGCAGGGAACACCCAACAAGCTCCTTCCTTCCTTCCTTTCTCAATGTTTTTAGGGTTGCACCTGCAGCACATGGAATTCCCAGGCTAGAGGCTGAATCGGAGCTGCAGCTGCCAGTCTACGCCACAGCCACAGCAAGGTAGCACCTGAGCTGCGTCTGCAACCTACACCACAGCTCACGGCAACGCTGGATCCTTAACCCACTGAGCAAGGCTGGGGATCAAACCCGCATCCTTATGGATACTAGTTGGGCTCATTACGGCTGAGCCACAGTGGGAACTCCCAAACATGCTCGTTTCATTTCACACTTATTATTATTGTTATTAATATATCAATGTTGATGGATGTCGAGGGCCAGTAACCAAGGAAACGAGACTCAGATCTGGTAGCATTGCTCAGGAAGGTAGCTTTCAGGCTGGCAGGACAGTGAAGACACATCTGGAAACTGGCTTCCCGGAGTTCCCATTGTGGCTCAGCTGGTTAAGAACCTAGTGTACTGTCTGTGAGAGTGTGGGTTGGATCCCTGGCCTCGCTCTCTGGGTTCAGGATCCTGCATTGCCGTGAGCTGTGGTGTAGCTCGTAGATGCGGCTCAGATCTGGTGTTGCTGTGGCTGTGACGTAGGCCAGCGGCTGCAGCTACGATGCAACCCCTCGCCTGGGACCTTCCATATGCCGCGGGCGTGGCCTTAAAAAGAAAAGAGAAATTAAAAAACAAAGAAAAGAAAAGAAATTGGCGTCCCCAGGAACCCTGTAAGATGACAGACTATTAATGCCGGGGATGTCTTTAAAGGAATAGAAAATCTACATATTGATTAATTTATAAGACTGTTGAGAAAAGAGCCAGTAAGAGCAAGTATGATGGCCAGGGTTCCGAGGAGGGAAAAAAAAGCTCCTTGGTTATTAAGGATGTTTTGGTTTCTCTCGTCCAGGATGTGACTCAGCAGAGAAATTGGCCAAGCTGGTCTCAGGTTCCACGATTCAATCCACATATACTGATTGTGAGTCCTAAATGCAGCCTTTAGCTGAGGACAGCTGTCCCTCACCAACGCAGTGGCCTGGTTTATAACAAATCCCCTGATAGGTCCAAGAAAATTATCTGCAAGATGTTCAGGACATGTTATGTGTATTGAAAGAGGTTTTAAAGCATTTTCTAGAGGGGAAAACACTATTGTTCATGCAAACATGCAAATGTTAAACGTATTATTTTTATTATGTTCTTTTTAAGGCGGCACCTGCAACACATGGAAGTTCTCATGCTAGGGGTCGAATCGGAGCTGCAGCTTCCAGCCTACACCACAGCCACGGTAACACCGGATCCAAGCCCCGTTGGCAGCCTCCACCGAAGCTCACGGCAACGCGAGATCCTTAACCCACTGAGCAGGACCAGGGGTTAAACCCACTAGTACCCCTCATGGATACTAGTCAGGTGTGTTACCTTTAAGCCACAACGGGAACTCCAAATGTGTTATTAGAACCTATAATTCATGCACCCCAGTCTTGGATCCCGTAGGAAAGGAATGGGTCGGTATTCATGGATTTTTTTGCGTAGATGAGATAAAGCCTCTACCTGGCGGAGGGTGTGACTTAGGAAGCAAAACCAATCCATCATGGAAAGTTTTCCTGTTGAAATTGTCTTTTTTGCCTGTGAGAAGGTTAAAAAAAAATCTCCGTTTCTCAACAAGTGAGGGTTTTAAACTCCACTTTGAGTCATTTCATGGAAGGATAAAGCACGGTGAACACTGTAGGCTGTCCATTGCACCTCATTTAGTCCAGGGAATTTGGTTTAAGTCCACTTATCTTGGTGTTGTTACCATTGCCTGCTGTTTGCATTCTCAGGAACGCCCTGATCTGATGATAAATGAGCCCATACCCATACGATGGCACTTCAGTGAGTCTTCAGGGTTCTGTTGTGGCTCAGCAGTTAATGAACCCAACTAGGATCCATGAGGATGGGGGTTCGATCCCTGGCCTCACTCAGTGGGTTAAGGATCTGACGTTGCCGTGAGCTGTGGTGTAGGTCAGAGACATGGCTTGGATCTCATGTGGCTGTGGCTGTGGTGGAGGCGGGCAGCTGTCGCTCCAATTCGACCCCTAGCCTGGGATCCTCCATATACTGCGGGTGCAGCCCTAAAAAAAAAAGAACATCCCCACCTTGTATGGACTTTAAATTGTTGTGGAGGGAGGCACAGCTGAAAAAGAAAGTATACATAAATTCTGTGATAGTGGAGAAGGCGGTGAATACTATAGAAAAAAATAGAGTGGAAGCAAAACAAAGACGGGGGACAATCGAGCAAAAAAAAAAAAAAAGTCAGGTGGGAAGCATATTTGCTGTTGTAACTTTTTTCCTTTATTTGTATCAGAGTTGATATACAGTGTTGTGCCAATTTCTGCTGAACAGCAAAGGAACCCAGTCAGACACACATATATCCATTCCCTCTCTCATACTATCTTCCATCCTGGTCCATCCCAAGAGACTGGATAGAGTTCCCTGTGCTGGACAGCAGGACCGCATGGCTCATCCATTCTCAGTGTCATAGTTTGCATCTCCTGACCCCACACTCCCCGTCCAGCCCACTGCCTCCCCCTCCCCCTTGGCGACTACAGTATTTCAGAGGGTTCTGCCGAGAAGGTAAGTTTGAGCTGGGAAAGAAGCAGCTGTCAATCTGATAGAGCAACATTCTAGGCAGAAAGATTAGCCAGTGCGTAGAGCACAGTGAGCTGTACCTAGTCCCTTGTGATGGAGCAGGATGGAGGATAACATGAGAAAAAGAAGGTGTCCGGAGTTCCCGTCGTGGCGCAGTGGTTAATGAAGCCAACTAGAAACCATGAGGTTGCGGGTTCGATCCCTGGCCTTGCTCCGTGGGTTCAGGATCTGGCGTTGTCATGAGCTGTGGTGTAGGTTGCAGATGTGGCTCGGATTCCACATTGCTGTGGCTGTGGTGAGGCCGGCGGCTACAGCTCCACTTAGACCCCTAGCCTGGGAACCTCCAGATGTGGTGGGTGCAGCCCTAGAAAAGACAAAAAGACAAAAAAAGAGAAAAAGAATGTGTGTGTGTGTGTGTGTGTGTATATACACACACACATATATATATGCCTGGGTCACTTTGCTGTGCAGCAGAAATTGACAGACCATTGTAAATCAACCATAATAAATTTAAAAAAGAAAGAATAGCCGGTGCAAATGCGCCATATTGAATATAATCTTATTTAAGAAGAATAATGAAAAAACCAAACAGCTGTCCAAGATCAAGCATTCCGTGAGTGTGTACTGTTGACCCCATCAGGCTCTGTCCAGCACAGGCACTGAGCAGATATTACAGCAGAGGTTCCTTTATCGCTTAGTTAAGGAGCTCCTGTCATGGTGCAGGGGAAACGAATCCAACTAGGAACCATGAGGTTGCAGGTTCAATCCCTGACCTCGCTCCGTGGGTTCAGGACCCAGGTTTGCCATGACCTGTGGTGTAGGTCAGAGAGGTGGCTCGGATCCCGCATTGCTGTGGCTGTGGTGTAGGCCAGTAGTTGTAGCTCCGATTGGATCTCCATGTGCCACGGGTGTGGCCCCCTCAAAAAAAAAAAAAAAAAAAAAAGGCAAAAAAATACGATAAAAATATCGCTTCGTTAACAGCTGTGCACTGTCACCCCTGGGACTGTTTTAACTGGGACTTTGTTGCCTTGCCCTGAACACAGGTGGCAAAGGAATGGGAGGCTGGGAAGGCGGGATTCGTGTTCCTGGACTGATCCGGTGGCCTGGAAGGTTGCCAGCTGGAAAAGTGATTGAGGAGCCGACCAGCTTAATGGACATCTTCCCAACTCTGGCTGCCGTGTCCGGAGCAACTCTGCCACAAGACAGGTGATGGAATACCTATCTAGACAATTATTTGTGCACAGAGCTCGTTTTTCTGCTTTAAGCTGGAGCACTTGGGGATAAAGGAAATAGATAAACTCAACCCAGCAGGTGCGCTTTCTCACCAACCCCCCGGGCTGATTTTGCCCTCATTTATGGCTACGACTGTTGAGTCTTGTTCATGGATCCAGGCTTATGTGGCTGTGATCCACGTCGGACACTTTGAAGTTGTCGACCGGAGGAAAACAGACACAGATCCCTGGTCTGGGAACTTTCGTATGCTGTGGGTGCAGCCAAAAAAAAAATAATAATAATGATAATAATACTTGTTAGAAGGGAAGTGTTGAGGGCTGCAAATTTCACAATGATTTTTTTTCTCTCTCTCTCTTTTTTTCCCCTTTTGTTCTACCCAATTGTGTGGAGGGTTTCTTGCCCTTTTTGGAGGTTTAAAGTTTTCCACCAATGTTCAGTAGATGTTCTGTGTACATCGTCCTGCGTGTAGATGGTTTTTTTTTTTTTTTTGGATGTGTTTGTGGGAGAAGGTATATTCCACGTCTTTAATGCCTCCATCATCTTGATCCTGCCTCCTTCACAATGATTTTTTTTTTTTTGTCTTTTTAGGGTCGCCCGCCCCAAGGCATATGGAGGTTCCCAGGCTAGGGCTCTAATTGAAACTGCCCCTGCCAACCTACACCACAGCTCATGGCAACACCGGATCCTTAACCCACTGAGCGAGGTCAGGGCTTGAACTCACATCCTCACGGATCCTAGTCAGGTTCATTACCACTGAGCCATGACGGGAACGCCCACCATGATTTTTAAATGTTTCCTTTCCTGTGGTTGTTGATCGACTCATCCACTGGTGGACTTTTGAGTCATTTCTCCCGTGCATTTTGCATGATATGGAATAGCCATCCTTGTTTTTAATCCCTAAATAATGTGGATAATAATGGATCTGCCTCATCAAGAGGTGATGGACGTGGGGGTGGTTTATTGATTTGGATTTTATGATGAAACTTTGCATGCAGCCTTCATGTGGACATACAGTTTTTAAAAGTCGGTTGAGTGAACGCCCAGGAGTGCAGCATTTGGGACTGATTTCAAACGGGCTGCACCATTTTGCATTCCCACCAGCAATAGGTGGGGTTCCAGTTGTTCCACATCCTTGGCGACCCTAACTATAATTATTCTTTTTTTTTTTTTTTTTTTTTTCGGCTGTGTCTAAGGCATGTGGAATTTCCTGAGCCAGGTATCACATGGGCAGCACAGCAGCAAGCTGAGCTGCTGCAGCGACAAGGCCAGATCCTTCACCCACTTGCCGCAGCGGTAACTCCCATAGGTTTGACAGGTTTGCGGTCAGTGCGGTCCAGCATTGATCGGAGAGGAAATACCGTTGCATTTCCTTGATGACCATGTTTAGGAATATCTGAGTTCATGATTCTGTTTTTTATCTCTAGGTAGGTTTTACTAGGATTCTTTTTAACCTCAGGTATGATGCATTTTCTAATGTAAGATCAAAAACATAAGCTCTTTAGAGGTTCTATAATACCTCTTTCCCAGGAGAGGGACACAACTGCAAATGAAATTCTGATCTGTGTGCTCATGGCTTCAACATTTGATGGACCGAGCACTAACATATTCTGTCATCTTGTCGCTTTGCTGCAAAAACTCGGGTATTTTCTCTTTCCCATGGGAGTACAATCTCTCTGACAGCATGTGTATTTTCCTAAATATCCAGTGCACAGTCCTCTTGGGCCATGCAATGGAAGGTCATGGGCAGTCATGGGAGGTCATGGAAGATCATGGGATGTCATGGAGGGTCATGGGAAGGTCAGGGAAGGTCATGAAAACTCATGGAGTGCACCGACCCTCCTTCAGACAGCCTGGTGGTCAGCTTCCCTTGTCTCATCTTTGCATCCACCCGCAGGATTATAGATGGAAGAAACCTCCTGCCCTTGCTGCAGGGTGATGTCCAGCGCTCAGAGCATGAGTTTTTGTTTCACTACTGCGGCACTTTCCTGCACGCCGTCCGCTGGCATCCAAACAACAGTGAGTACTCCAGCCCCTGCTCCCCAGAACGCCAGGAGGGAGGTCCTTCAAGCCAGTTCCAGAAAGAACACTTTCTTCTCCCCACTCCCCACCTCCCCACTTCACCCCAGACCAGTCCTTTTTAGGGCTGCCACTCAATATATCTCCTTGGAACGTTTTCTGAGAATCACTGTCTTTGGAAAGGCAAGGGCATGCTGTACATATATGCAATGGAATCCTACTCAGCCTTAAAAAAGAAGGAAATAATACCATTTGCAGCAACTTGGATAGACCTGGAAAGGATCATACCAAGTGAAGTTAGTGAGACAGCGAAAGACCACATGTTATCATTTTATATGTGGAATCTAAAAAAGGATACAAATGAACTTATTTACAAAATAGAAACAGTCTCACAGACAGAGGGAACAAAATTACTGTTACCTAAGGGGACAGGTGCAGGGAGGGATGGACTGGGGGTGTGGGATTGGCCCATTGCACCCTGAGGTTTGTGGAGTGATTGGCCAACGGGGACCTGCTGTCCAGCACAGCAAACTCTACCCAGTGTTCTGTGATTGTCTACGTCAGAAAAAATTCTGAGAGAGAATGGGTGTGTGTAGACATGCATCACAGAATCCCTTTGTTGTACCCCTGAAACTAACACAACATTGTACGTCAACTCTATTTCAATAAAACTTGAAAAAAATGAAAAAGAAATATGAATTTTGAGGAAGAGAGCAAATAGCAAAAGATAAGTAATGTAAAAGTTCCCGTTGTGGCTCAGCAGGCTAACAACCCAACATAGTGTCTGTAAGGATGTGGATTCAATCCCTGGCCTTGCTCAACGGGTTAAGGATCCAGCGTTGCCGTGAACTGTGGTGTAAGTTGCAGACGCACCTCAGGTCCCACCTTGCTGTGGCTGTGGTGAGGGCCAGCAGCTGTAGCTCTGATTCGACCCCTGGCCTGGGAGCTTCCCTATGCTGCAGGTGTGGCCCTAAAAAGAAAAAAATAAAGTGTCCAGTCAACTAGGGGATTTTGAAGTTCAGGATGGCTCTAAGGATGAAACGATATTTAGCATTAACCTGTAGGCAGAGAGACCCGAAAGATGTTGGAGAAGGTAGAAAGAACATAGGACAGTTTCCCAGGGCTGGATGTCTCTGACATGTGTTTTCTCATCCAGGCGAGGCTGTGTGGAAGGTGCACTATGTGACCCCGGTATTCCAGCCGCCAGGGGCGCAGGCCTGCTACAAGACCCTCTACTGCAGGTGTTCAGGGGAACTGGTCACTTACCACAACCCTCCTCTTGTCTTCGACCTGTCCAGGGACCCCTCTGAGTCCACCCCTCTGACGCCAGACACGGAGCCCCTGTACGACGTCGTAATCAGGGCGGTGGCAGATGCCGTGGCCAAACACAAGAAATCCATTCTCCCGGTGCTGTCACAGCTCTCAGAACTGAATCGTGATAGCGTGTGGCTGAAGCCCTGCTGTGGGGTGTTCCCGTTTTGTCTGTGTGACAATGAGGGGAATGCCTAAGCCGTGGGGTCAGGCAGAGGTAGTGGTTGAGGGCAGGCAGTGAGGGTTGCCAGCTGGCGCATGTTCTGGCAGGGATGGAATGAACTGGGGAACAATTCTACCATCTCAGAAAGAGCTGCTGCAGCTGAACACACTGCCTCAGTCCTCTGACACCCATGAAGCCTTGGAGGCAGAGTTTTGGGTGAAGCAAAAAGAATAGCTGTATGGCTCTGCCAGGGAGAGGAGGCCACCAGCAGGCAAATGCTTCCAAACTGTGTGTCCTCCCTTGAGAGGGGACAGCAAGGGGTTTTATGGGTTTAGTTTGAAAAATAGCATTATTGATTAAGGTGTCTATATTATTCTCCCTTCTTACATTATTTCAGAATCTTCAAGTCTGGCATTGGGGGGCCTGGTGATGGTTTCTGGTTGTCTTCAGTTCTGCCTTCTCTCTGGAAAGAAGATTGCTTATAGGGAAGGGGTGTTAGGGCTGTTCAATTACAGAAGAAAACACTAGATGCAATAAAACACTTGGTGCAATAGAACTCTTAACTGGAAAGTAACCATGAGTAAAAGAAAGCAGTTCAGCCAGGACGAGATCATTTGTGAAAAGCCTGTTAGAGCAAGGGCATGGACAATGCTGGGCTGAACTTCATGGAGACTTGTTTCCACTGGTTTTTAGCTGTCACCACATTTCCTCATCATGAACTCTGGAGTCAGCCTATTGGAGGGGAGGGGAGGCCTGGGAGATGAAAGGCAAAGCCTTTTCTTTCAAAACACAACGATGTAAGGGCTTGTACACAGTTCCAATACTCTGGGGTGGATGGTTTTCAGCTGAAGGCAACTAAGATCCAGCAGACTCAGGAAAAGCTTTGCACATCCCCCTTATCTGAATTTAGATCCAGAACTCTCACCAGAGATAAACTTTTCATATTGGGAAGCCTTATCTGCCCACAATGGCAGATGCTGCTTGACTAAATCTGGTCTGCTCTTCTTCCTCTGAATTGTCTTCCTCCTATTTGAAGTCTCAGACCCTCATTTCCTTCTCCTTGCCTCAAGTGGGAGTATAAACCTCGGTTGCCTGACTGCATTGGAGTTTTACATCTTTTGAGGATGTATGTAATTAAATTACTTTTCCTCCTGTTAATCTTTTTTTTTTTTTTCTTTTTATGGTGGCACCTGTGGCATATATGGAATTTCCCAGGCTAGGGGTTGAATCAGAGCTGCAGCTGCCAGTCTACACCACAGCCACAGCAATAGATCCAAGCCACATCTGTGACCTAGCCCATAGCTTGTGGCAATGCTGGATCCTTAACCCACTGAGTGAGGCCCGGGATCAAACCTGTGTCCTCATGGAGACAGTGTAGGGTCCTTAATCCACTGGGCCACAGTGGGAACTGCTGTTGATTGCTTTTATATTAATTTAGATATCAGATCATCTTATGAACCTGGAAGGCAAAGAAGAAACATTTTACAGCCCTCTGAAAGCCAATATGCCCAGACTTTCAGATGAGTGGATGTCTGTTGGTTGTAATGCTTTCTGTTAATTTTTTGTTTGATTCTTGGTGCTCAATGTCAATCTAATTTTCAAGTTCACTGTTTTCTTTTTATGGCCACACCTGTGGCATGTGGAAGTTCCTGGGCCAGGGATCAAACACTCACCATGTAATAATCCATGTGCCAGTTTCCTGAGGCCGTCATGACACATCACCCCAACACATTGCTTAAAACAGCACAGGTTTCTTCAGACCAGAAATTAAGGAGATGCTCTGATCTCTCTGATGTCCTGAGTAGAAACTTCACTGCATCCTGCCAGTTCCTGAGGGTTCCTGGTGGTCCTGGGCGTTAACTGGCTTATGGACGGATCTCTGCCTCTCTCTGTGTCTGTCCCTGAATTTCCTTCTCTTTATTTTTTGTCTTTTTAGGGCTGCACTTGCAGTATATGGAGGTTCCCAGGATAGGGGTCGAATCAGAGCTGCAGCTGCAGCTGCCAGCCTACACCACAGTCACAGCAACACCAGATCTGAGCCGCATCTGTGACCCACACCCCAGCTCATGGCAACACTTGATCCATAACCCCCTGAGCGAGGCCAGGGATGGAACCCACCTCCTCATGGATAGTAGTTGGGTTTGTGACTGCTGAGCTATGACGGAACTCCAGAAGTTCCTTCTCTTTAGAAAGACATGCATCCTTGGATTAGAATCCACTCTAATTCAGGAGGAACCTCAGCTTCACTTGATCACATCTGCCAAGACCCCATTTCCATACAATATCTGGTTCCCAGGTACCAGGGTCATGGGCACCCACCTGTCATTTATGGGGGAACGTTCAGCACACGCTACCTCTGTATAACAGATGTTCCCTAACTCAGCCAGGGGGACATAGCTTGTTAGATCCTGGGCTAACCCTGGACCCCACATTTGCCTTGACCTCTGTAACTCACTTCCCACCTCCAAGGGAGGCTTTGTAAGATGAGAGCATGATGCATTATTTTTGTCACTCTGGTAAAAATAACAGGTAAGTCTGTTTGCAGAGATGCTTGGCTTTCTATCCTCCATCCAAGTTTTGAGGCTGACATCCTCCGGAAAAAGATGTGGGAGAGATTTTGTCCACACCTCCCACCAAGACCAAGGTGCTGGACACGCTGGTGAAAACACACACACCCTCACACACTCACATGCACACATAGCACAGAGATGCACGCACATGGCACAGACCCAGGTGACACAGTCAGCATACACAGTCCTTTTAAATCAAAGTGGCATCTGCCTGAGCCCAAGATAACCCAGTTTGCATATTCTCACAGGGCACTGCTGGGTTTCAATTGCTGCAGAGGTCACTGGGTTTGGCTACAGGGGTTATTGGTGGCTGCAGGTTGTGCGTGTGAGTTATGCTTTTATAGAGAGTCTGGTTGTTGTCTGGCTGTGTCTTCAGCATCTCAGTGGTAAAGCTCTGGTGTCTTTTGTTACACAGGATCATCACCTATGTGTTGCCCGGTGGCTTTTTCTCCCATCATGGGCTGAATCGTTTTCCTGCATCCCTTCCATTGTCTGGGGTGGAGGAAGTCAGCCAGGTCCAGGCTGACTGTCCTGGCTCACTCACTGGTGTCCAGTTCACTAGCAAGCAGGTCCCTGGGGAGTTGTCTCAATCTGGAGGGTGGTGGTGAAACTGATCACACTTACGTCTTGAACACAGCCAGAGCCCAGAGTGGGACTTAAACTCACCATTTTCAATTAGACTCTCTCACCTGGTATCTGGACCCACTGAAGTCCAGGTTCCTTGTGTCTCCGTGCAGAAGAAATTCAGAGAGAGAGAAAGTGATAGGCAAGAAATAGATTTATTGAGATAGCATGCTAGTGAGAGATGCCAGCAGGCAGGGAAGGAGACTCCGCCCCGAGGATCTGGTGGGCTCCAGTTTTATCATCTGAGGGGAGGAGGGATTGGAAAAGCCCACCCCTTCCTTTCTGGGAGTAGTAGCTCCTCCTTTGTATCCAGTAAGGTGTGTATTCAAATCAGCTGAAGGCCGGTCCTCAAACTCCTGCCCTTGGTCTGAATCTGAATGCAGGTTTCGCACCTATGCCCCACCCAATGACCCGAGGCTTATCTCACGCCTCCACTAGTCAAAGCCTGCCTCATGCTGGTGGCTTTCTTGAGCTGTGAACTTACAGTGGTCACCCAAAGTCCCCCAGGTTTCCCTTTCTGTCTGTGGTCCCTTCTGACTTCCACACTATGTGTAACTATCTTCCTCCAGCCCCATCATTAGCTGTCTCTTGGGGAGCCTCAGATGTGCTGTCACCCATTCATGGGAGAGGAAAAAAAAATGATTGTGCTGCCCTGCTCTGTGGAGATCCCTCCCACACCCTGGCTAAGATGTCAGGGGCATCTGGCAAACATTCATTCTGGGGAATCACCCCAAAGACTGGCATTTCCTTAGCAAGTATCATTTTTAATGCAAACCATCTGCTCACAGAGAAAAAAAAAAACAAAAAGAAAGCATGACCTCAATTTGCTGCAAAACAGATGATTCTTTGGTTTGACACCAAGAGGCAGGGCACGAATTAACTCTTTAAATCGCTGACCTCTTTTGAATGATTTCCCTGCTTTCGATGGAACCCAGGGGTCAGAATGGTGTGGGTGTTTATCCATTCAGAGCCTTGAAACTCTGGAAGTTTTTGGAAGCTTTCCTTCTTCAGTAGTTCTTGCAAAGAGAATGAACGGGGTATCAGGTTACATTTAGAACAAAGACCCACAGTGTGAGTTGGGAGAGGCGGGGTGGATTTTAAGGAATAAAGCCGGGAAAAAGAGTAGCAAAGAATTAAAGAGAAGGGGACCCAGTTTGTAAATTTAGAGTGGGCCAATTGAAGCAGAAATCAGACCTGAAAATGGGGCAAAAGAAAACATGAACGGATGAGGGGATAAGATGGACAGTTGACCGCGATGAAATAGGGGCTGCTGAGGAATTTAGAGGTGCTTGAAAGTGTGTGTGTGTGTGTGTGTGTGTGTGTGAGAGAGAGAGAGAGAGAGAGAGAGATACTGATGATCAGAACGTTTCTGTTCCTTAAAGAGAATGTTGATTCAAAATATAATTAGGATTAACTAAAGAGTGGTTTCTTTGAGGAGGGATTTGTAAATTACTGGCTTACCCTTACGCTTCTCAGTCCAATGCTTCTCTGAGGCTAAAAAATAAATAGAGCTGGGGGGAGGAGTCCTTGGACTTCCTGGAATCCTTCGTGTCAATCCCTTCTCCATGGTGATTCCACCTTCCTCCTAAGGAATGCCATGAGAGGAAAGCCATGGATTCCTAGGCACCTGCAACTGATTTTTAAATGTTTTCCTATTTTTTTTTTCTGTACTGTTTGTGTATGTGCTTAATGCCAACTGGAGCACTGATAAGCAAAAAACAGCAGGGAAGGACTGGGAAAATGAGGAAGTGGGGAAGAAACCGCCTTGGTTAGATGGGGTAAAT
The DNA here is from genome assembly GCF_054392235.1 of Sus scrofa. Classification (NCBI taxonomy): domain Eukaryota; kingdom Metazoa; phylum Chordata; class Mammalia; order Artiodactyla; family Suidae; genus Sus; species Sus scrofa. The sequence goes on from NC_139402.1 coordinate 3,921,510, forward strand.
TGTGACTTCAAGTTGGCTTTCAGCCGTCGGAATGGATGCTTAATAGCTGTAGCTAATGGAATCTGTGCTGCTGAATGAGAAATCGGGCTACCTGGGTCAAAGATCTGTCTTTGTCACTGTGCTGGGTTTGGTATCCTCTGTGGCTTGAGAACCAGCGAGGGGCAGACATCTCAGGCACGCTTCAGGTGGGGTCCCTAAAGCACCCAAGATGAGGGAAAGAGAGCAAGGGAAGCAAGCCAGAAAGAAATGCAGCAAGGCTTGGACTTTGATATACGAAGGAGGGAATACCGGTTGGGCCAGTTTGGAAAGGCCCATCGGTGCATATTTCACCGCGACAGGGCTAAATACCGAAGGGCCAGTGTATCTCAACCAGGAGGAAGGCTGTCCTGACCTGATGGGTCTCGCGAGCTAGTGGCTGGAGCCCAGTGGCATGGGGTCAGTCGGCCTCAGGGCTCTGAAAGCTTGTGTGAGGATCACAGCCCACCTGGCATGAGACTTCTTGGTGTTTCAAGCATGGGGAGGAAGGCAATCCCACCAGCATATGGGCCAAGGTCCCTGGAGCCCCAGGCAGCTGCCCAGCCTGAGCCTGGAGGACAGCCTGGGAGGTGCTGTTAGAGCAGATGTCCACAGGAGGGCGGCAGAGGACCTGGTGTCCCCAGGTGCAGCTCCAAGGCTGCAGGTGCAGGCCCAGGGTGGGGCTTGAGGATGGGCTTGTTGGGCAGCCCCCACAGCAAGCAGCCTGTGGTTCTGGGTTGTGTGCTGGGCCCCTGGGCCTCTCGGCTCCAAGATGCGTCATGGCAGGCAGAGGACCCAGGTACCCCCTTAACATCGGATGGGGAGGGGCAGCCTGGTTGGGTGGCCATGTGTTTTGAAGGCTTGATGGAGTCCCTGGGTTTGTGAAGGCCTTGGCTTCCCACAGGGGTAGGAGGTGGGACCCACACAGCATCTGTGTTGCAGCGTGGGCTGGGCCTTTTTAAGCCCCCAGCTGGCGGGGCTTTAGGGATGTGGGAGAGTGGCTGGGGGTGATGAATGGGTGGGGGCTTGGGGGAGGACTTTGGTGGCATTGTGCTGGGCGGCTGTGCTGCCCCCTGGGCTGTTGTCACTCCAGAGACCTAGGGAAGTGTCATTCCTGCCTTTGGAGATGAGCCTCTCTTTTCAGGATGGCACCCGGATAAGGAGGCCTGACCCAAACCAGGTCTGATGAATGAAGCAGGGTTGATGGGTATCATCCAGAAAGCTCTCTGGGAGTTCCCCGCTGGCTCACCATGGAAGGGCCTCTCTCTGTCACAGCTGTGGTGGTGGGATGCGGTGGGAGATCCAGCCCTGACCAGACAACATCCCAGGGGGGCAGGGGGCACCCTAACCCCTTCATCCCTCCACCTGGATATGGAAAAGCAGGGGCGCCATGGAGAAAGAGGTCTATCGTCACAGAGATCCCTTCCCACAGGGTAGCCGAGGGCCTTGACCGATGGAGGAAGCGATCCTCGAGGCTCTCCTGACAGGAGACCTCTGGTGTCAGAGGGTTTGAAGGACGAGCCCAGGGTTGGACAGCAGTGGTGGGGAGCCAGTTCCTGGCCAGCGAGCCTCTGCGTGCCACCGAGAGGTGCAGAGAAATAAGGAGGTGAAGGCCAACCAACATAAGGAAAAACGTGAATTGAGAATTGAGTTCACACCTCCCGGGTCATGCCCTCTGCTCAGACATCCCAGTCCTATGAAATCCTGTCAGGATCAGTGGAGGGCCTGTGCCTCTCACTTTCTCCAGAGGCTGGAGGCTGGACCCAGACACCTTCCCTGCTGATCGCTGAGGCGGTCGTGCTGAGGGTTGCTTTGTTTCTGAATCGTGTTTTCTTTCATCTAGAGCTCATTCAGAGGGCTCCATTTGTCTTCTGCAGCCACATCATCCAGCTGTACATGAATAACAATATTCTTTGTCAAACAGTCTCCTCCATGTCGTTGCCTAAGAAGAGATGAGATCCTGTTTCCTGAGGAAGACAGCAGGACTTCATTGCTCCCCCCCTCCCCCGCACGTGCAAGCGTTTGCATCTCTTGCCCCACAAGTCCCAGACCTTCCCACACCCTCCCCCTCCAATCAGGCAACCACCAGCCTGGTGGCCAGTCCCTGCATTTCCTTGGTGGAGAAAGCCACACGGGTGCCCATTGTTAGACTCCAGGTTGGAGGGGTTTGCCAAGGGAGGTGTATTTCGCTTTCAGACTTGTTTCCCTCAGTATGAGAGTTTGAGTTCCATCGCTTTGGCTGCCATTGGATTTTGGGGGGTTCTTTTTTAGGGCTGAGTAGTATTCCATTGTGTATATGTCCAACCTCTTCCTAGTCCATTCATCTGTTGATGGACATTCAGTTTGTTTCCATGGCTTTGCTTTTGTGAATTGTGCTGCAATGAACATAGTGGGGGCTTTAATTTAAAAGAACTTTTTAAATGGAAATGTGCCAATGGGGGGATTACGGGGTCATATGGTCATCCTATATTAATTTTTGGATTTACCTCGATCCTGTGGTCGATCGGGTTTGTACAAATTACACACCCACCCACCCACACTGTAGGATGGCTCCCTCTTTTCCCCACCCTCTCCAGGATTTGTTATTTCGAGGCTCACTCATCATGGCCATTCAGACAGGTGTGAGGGGGCACCTCAGACCCATTTGGACTTGCATTTCCCTCCTAATGAGGGATGGGCATCATTTTTTGCCGTGCTTGTTGCTCTCTGTATATCTGGTGTAGGAAACTATCCATGCGGGTATTTTGCCCATTTTTCAGCTGGGTTGTTGGTTTTGTTGTGCTGTTGGGTCGTGTCAGTTGTGGAGCTGGTAGTTTTGACATCACAACTTCACCTGGGCTTTGGGATCTGGCTCAAGTGCCTGTGGCTTGTGCATGGAATGTGGTAAAAGGGTGACATTGGGGTGAGCAGCTGTGCTCACCCCACCCTTTTTCTCTCAGGAGGTCTCCTGCAATGCCATCCTTTCACTCCCCGTGAGACTCATTTGTTCTCTGAGTACACCTGGTATGAAGAACTGATCTCGAGCCAGGTCGGGTGAATTAAGGCTGCCAGATTTGATAGGGATGGAGTCGGCACAGGTAGTTCTAGGAGTCCCAGTGAAGGACCATAGAGAGAGAGGGAAACCCAGGGGACTCTGGGAGACCACTGTAGGTTAATAAATTGCTCAAGAAACTCATCTGAACCCAGTGGCCTTGCTTGACTAGTGGAAGTGCAAGAACTGCCTCAGGTCCCTGGGTGGGGGATGGGATGCGCCCTGCATTCGGATTCAGACCTAGGGCAGGAGTTTGAGGACCGGCCTTCAGCTGATCTGAATACACACCTTACCAGAGACTGAGGAGGATGCACTCCTCCTGGGAAGGAAGAGGCGGGCTTTCCCAACCCCCACACGCCCTGGAGGATAAAACTATAGCCCTCCAGGTTCTCAGAGCAGACCCTCTTTCTCTGCCTGCTTGCATCTCTCACAAGCATCCTAGCCTCATAAATCTATTTCTTGCCCATCGCTTTGTCTCTCCCTGCATTCCCTCTGCATGGAGACATGAAGAACCAGAACCTCAGTGAGTCCAGAAATCGGGTGAGTGCTACTTAAAATGTGGGTTGGAGTCCCAGTTTGAATTAGGCCAGGTTTGAACCCTGGAACAAGGGCTCAAGTCCCATTCTGGGTTAAGGCTGGGTTCGAGTCCCGGCATGAGGGTTCAATCACAGACTGTATTCTGGCTAGGTACAGGCCACTGATAATGTCAGTTTCAGACGGATAGAAAGTTCCATGGAGATCCCTTGTGGCTCCCTTGGTAAAAAATCTGTCTTTGTCACTGTGGTGGGTTTGGACTCCTATGTGAATTGAAAACCGTGAGTTGGCAGAAATCTTAGGCACACATCAGGTGTGGTCCCTGACGTACCAAAGAGGAGGGAAAGAGACCAAGAGAAACAAGCCAGAACGAAAAGATGCAAGGCTTCATTTACAAACAAAGGCATAACGATTGCACAATTATGGAAAAGTCCGTAGGTGCATATATGCACACCGACAGGGATAAATACCTAAGGGCCGGCATATCTGAAACGGGAGGAAGGCCGTCAGGACCTGGTGGGTCACACGAGCTGTTTACTGGGACACAGTGGCCTGGGGTCAGGTGGCCTCAGGGCTCTGAAAGCCTCTGCGAGAATCACAGCCCGCCTGGCATGGCACTTCTTGGTATTTCATGCACCGGGAGGAAGGCAATCCCACCAGCATATGGGCCAAGGCTCTTGGAGCCCCAGGTGGCAGCTGAACCTCAGCCAGTAGGAAAGCCTGGGAGGTGTTGTTAGAGCAGATGTCCACAGGTGGGTGCCAGAGGACCTGCTGGCCCCAGGTGCAGCTCCAAGGCTGGAGGTGCAGGCCCACGGTGGGGCTTGAGCGTGGGCTTGTTGGGCAGCCCCCACAGCAAGCAGCCAGCAGGTTGGGGTTGTGTGCTGGGCCCCTGGGCCTCTCAGCTCCAAGATGCGTCATGACAGGCAGAGGACCCAGGTACCCCTTGGGCATGGCATGAGGAGGGGCACCCTGTTTGGGTGGCCACATGTTTCAAAGGCTTGAGGGATCCCAGAGTCCTTGGGTTCCCCCAGAGGCAGGAGCTGGGACCCACACAGCATCTGTGTTGCATCGTGGGCTGGGCCTTTTCAAGCCCCCGACTGTTGGGGCTTTAGGGATGTGGGAGAGTGGCTGGTGCCAATGAAGGGGTGGGGCTAGGGAAGGACTTTGGGGGCTGAGCTGCTCCCTGGGCTGTGCTCACAGCAGAGACCTAGGGAAGTGTCATTCCTGCCTTTGGAGATGAGCCTCTCTTTTCAGGATGGTACCCGGCTAAGGAGGCCTGACCCAAACCAGGTGTGCTGAATGAAGCAGGGTTGATGGGTATCATACAGAAAGCTCTCTGGGAGTTCCCCACTGGCTCACCGTGGAAGGGCCTCTCTCCATCACAGCTGTGGTGGTGGGAAGGGATGTGGTGGGAGATCCAACCCTGACCAGACAACATCCCAGAGGGGCAGGGGGCACCCTAACCACTTCATCCCTCCACCTGGGTATGGAAAAGCAGGGGCGCCATGGAGAAAGAGGTCAATCATCACAGAGATCCCTTCCCAGAGTCGCTGAGGGCCTCGACCGATGGCGGAGGCGATCCTCAGGCTCTCCTGACAGGATACTTTGGTGTCAGAGGGTTTGAAGGACGAGCCCAGGGTTGGACAGCAGTGGTGGGGAGCCAGTTCCTGGCCAGCAAGCCTCTGCCTTCCACCGAGGGGTGCAGAGGAATAAGAAGGTGAAGGCCAACCAACATAAAGAGAATTGTGACGGCAGAAATGCAGAGTTCTCACCTCCTGGGTCATGCCTTCTGGACGGATGTCCCATGGCCATGAAATCCTGTCAGGATCAGTGGAGGGCCTGTGCCTCTGACGTTCTCCAGAGGTGGGAGCCTGGACCCAGACACATTCTCTGCTGAACGCTGAGCCGGTCGTGCTGAGGGTTGCTTTGTTTTTGAATCGTGTTTTCTTTCGTCTAGAGCTCATTCAGCGGGCTCCATTTCTCTTTCATGGTGACATTGTCCAGTTGTACATGAGTGAAGCCATTCTTCTTGACACAGTTGCCTCCATGGCGTCGCCAAAAAAGGGTGCAGATCCTATTCCCTGGGGTAGACAGCGGGATCTCACTGCTTCCCCCACTGCACGTGCAAGCATTTGCATCTCTTACCCGACAAGTCCTAGGCCTTCCCACACCCTCCCCCTGCAAGTGGACAAACACCAGCCTGGAGGCCAGTCCATGCATTTCCTTGGTGGAGAAAGCCCCTTGGGTGCCCATCAATAGACACCCAATCTATCTATCGATCGATCAGAGGGGTCTGCCGAGGGAGGTGTCTTCTCTTTTGGACTTGTCTCCCTCGGTATGACAGGCTTGAGTTCTGTCAATTTGGATGCCAGTGGCTTTTGGTGGGGTATTTTTCAGGGCTGAATAGTACTCCCTTGAATACAGATCCAACCTCTTCCTAATCTATTCATCTGTGCATGGACCGTGAGCTTGTTTCCATGTCCTGGCAAAGGTGAACTGTGCTCCAAGGGACAGAGTGGGTCAACTAAGGAATTTCAAAGAGGATCTGTTGGGGGGGAATATATGTTGAAGTGGGGGAGGGCTGGGTCACTGGGTGGCTTGAGATGGATTGTTCGGAGGTACCTCGATCCTGCTGTCCATCGTGGTTGTCCCCATGGAGCCACCCACCCCCGCACACGGTAGGAGGGCACCCACTTCTCCAGCCCATCTCCAGGATTTGTTCTTGTAGACTTCCTATCGATGGCCATTCGGACAGGTTTGCCAGGGTCCCTCAGAAGCGTTTGGATATGCACATCTCATCTCACGTGTGATTGTGATCAATTTCTGTCCGGGGCTGGTGGCCCCCACTCTCTCTCTCTCTCTCTCGGGGTTCAGAAAAGGTCTACTGAGGACTCTTGCCCCCCTTTCTCTGGGGCTGTTGGGGTTGTGCTCCTGTCGGGTTGGATCAGGGGCTGGGCTGGTCGTTGGGAACCCCCAGGCTGACCTGGGCTCTGGGGTCAGAATCGAGTGCCTGTGGGTTGTGCCTGTGCGTCGGTCCAACGCTGCTCTCTTGGGGGGCAGCGGGGAGCAGCCCTGTGCGTCCTCTCTCAGGAGGGCTCCCGCATCTCCGTCCCCCTCGGTCCATGGGAGCCGCCTCCCTTTCTCTCGACACACAGGGCATGAAGACCCGATGGAAAGCTGCAGCGGGTGAATTAAGGGGGGGCGGATGGATCCACAGCAAGCTCTCCGGGAGATCCGTCCTGGCTCCCTGGGTCAAAGATCTGTCTTTGTCACTGTGCTGGGTTTGGTATCCTCTGTGGCTTGAGAACCAGCGAGGGGCAGACATCTCAGGCACGCTTCAGGTGGGGTCCCTAAAGCACCCAAGATGAGGGAAAGAGAGCAAGGGAAGCAAGCCAGAAAGAAATGCAGCAAGGCTTGGACTTTGATATACGGAGGAGGGAATACCGGTTGGGCCAGTTTGGAAAGGCCCATCGGTGCATATTTCACCCCGACAGGGCTAAATACCGAAGGGCCAGTGTATCTCAACCAGGAGGAAGGCTGTCCTGACCTCACGGGTCTCGCGAGCTAGTGGCTGGAGCCCAGTGGCATGGGGTAGTTGGGCCTCAGGGCTCTGAAAGCCTGTGTGAGGATCACAGCCCACCTGGCATGAGACTTCTTGGTGTTTCAAGCATGGGGCAGAAGGCAATCCCACCAGCATATGGGCCAAGGTCGCTGGAGCCCCAGGCAGCTGCCCAGTCTGAGCCTGGAGGACAGCCTGGGAAGTGCTGTTAGAGCAGATGTCCACAGGAGGGCGGCAGAGGACCTGGTGGCCCCAGGTGCAGCTCCAAGGCTGAGGGTACAAGTGGAGGGTTCAGGGTGAGGGTGTGTTGTGCGGCCCCCACAGCAAGCACCCAGCGGGTCAGGGTTGTGTGCTGGGCCCCTGGGCCTCTCGGCTCCAAGATGCGTCGTGGCAGACAGGGGACCCAGGTACCCCTTGGGCATGGCATGGGGAGGGGCGATCTGGTTGGGTGGCCGCATGTTTTGAAGATTCGAGGGATCCCCTGGGTTGTGAAGGCCTTGGGTTCCCCCAGGGGCAGGATCCAGGACCCACACAGCACCTCTGTAGCATCATGGGCTAGGTCTTTTTAAGCCCCCAGCTGGCGGGGCTTTAGGGATGTGGGAGAGTGGCTGGGGGTGATGAATGGGTAGGGACTTGGGGGAGGACTTTGGTGGCATTGTGCTGGGCAGCTGAGATGCTCCCTGGGCTCTTGTCGCAACAGAGACCTAGGGAAGTGTTGTTTTGCCTTTGGAGATGAGTCTGTCTTTTCAGGCTGGTACCCGGCTAAGGAGGCCTGACCCAAACCAGGTCTGCGGAATGAAGCAGGGTTGATGGGTATCATCCAGAAAGCTCTCTGGGAGTTCCCCGCTGGCTGCCCGGTGGAAGAGCCTCTCTCCATCACAGCTGGGGTGGTGGGAAGGGATGTGGTGGGGGATCCAACCCTGACCAGACAACATCCCAGGGGGGGCAGGGGCACCCTAACCCCTTCATCCCTCCACCTGGGTATGGAAAAGCAGGGGCGCCATGGAGAAAGAGGTCCATCGTCACAGAGATCCCTTCCCACAGAGTAGCCGAGGGCCTCGACCGATGGAGGAGGCGATCCTTGAGGCTCGCCTCTCATGATACCAGTGGTGGCAGAGGGTTTGAAGGACGAGCCCAGGGTTGGACAGCAGTGGTGCGGAGCCAGTTCCTGTCCAGCGAACCTCTGTGTGCCACCGAGGGGTGCAGAGAAATAAGAAGGTGAAGGACAACCAACATAAGGAAAAACGTGAATTTACAATTGAGTTCTCACCTCCCGGCTCATGCCTTCTGCTCAGACATCCCAGTCCTATGAAATCCTGTCAGGATCAGTGGAGGGCCTGTGCCTCTCACTTTCTCCAGAGGCGGGAGGCTGGACCCAGACACCTTCCCTGCTGATCGCTGAGCCTGTCGTGCTGAGGGTTGCTTTGTTTCTGAATCATGCTTTCTTTCCTCCAGAGCTGATTCAGAGGGCTCCATTTCTCTTTCACGGCAGTGGCATCCAGTTGAACACGAGCAAAGCCTTTCTTCTCAGTTGCCTCCATGTTGTTGCCCAAAGAGGGAGGAGATCCTGTTCCCTTGGGTAGACAGCAGGACCTCACTGCTTCCACCCCTGCAGGTGAAAGCATTTGCATCTCTCACCCCACAAGTCCCAGGCCTTCCCACACCCTCCCCCTCAAATAGGGCAACCAGCAGCCTGGTTTCCAGTCCATGCATTTCCTTGGTGGAGAAAGCCACATGGGTGCCTGCTGGTAGACAACTGATTGATCGGACAGGTATGCCAGGGATGTGTCTTTCTGTTCTGGACCTGTCTGGCTCTGAGTGAGAGTCTTGAGTTCCCTCTCTTTGGCTGCCAGGGGCTTTGGGGGTGGGGGGTTCCCTTTTAGGGCTGAGCAGTATTCCACTGTGTATGGGGAACACCTCTTCCTCATCCATTCCCCTGGCAATGGACTTTGAGTTCATTGCCATGTCTTGGCTGTTGGGAAGTGTGCTGCGAGGCACAGAGTGGGTCAGGGAATGACTTTCAGAGAACATATTTTTTGGGGGATGTATGGCAAAGCGTGGGAGGGCCGGGTCACAGGGTGGTTCGAGATGGATTGTTCGGAGGAACCTCGATCCTGCTGCCCATCGTGGTTGTCCCCATGGAGCCACCCACCCATGCACACGGTAGGAGGGCACCCGCCTCTCCACCCCATCTCCAGGATTTGCGCTTGGTAGTCCTCCCACCAATGGCCATTCAGACTAGTTTGCCGGGGTCCCTCAAGGGATTTTAATATGCATCTCTCTCCTCCTGCTGGGGATCATTTCTGCCTGGGGGTGATGGCTCTCTCTCTCTCTCCAGGTTCAGGAAAGATCTACTCAGGACTCTTGCCTCCCTTTCTCTGGGGCTGTCAGTGATGTGCTCCTGTTGGTTGGATCAGGAGCTGAGCTGGTCATGTGGAATCTGCAGGCTGACCTGGGCTCTGGGGTCAGAATCGAGTACCTGTGGGTTGTGCCTGGGAGGTGGTCAAATGCTGCTCTGTTGGGGAGCAGCAGCGCTCAGCCCTGTGCTTTGTCTCTGAGGAGGGCTTCTGCATCTCTGTGTCTCTCAGTCCATGGGAGCCGCATTCCTTTCTCGTGACACACAGGGCAGAAGTCTTGATGGAAAGCCGGGTCGGGTGAATTAAGGAGGACTCATGGATCTAAAGAAAGCTCTCTGGGAGATCCTTCCAGGCTCCCTGGGTTAAACATCTGTCCTTTTCACTGGGGTGGGTTTGGTATCCTCTGTGGCTTGAGAACCAGCAATGGCCAGAAATATCAGGCATTATTCAGGTGGGGTCCTTAAAGTATGAAAGACGAGGGAAAGAGAGAAAGAGAAACAAGCCAGAAGGAAAAGAAGCAAGGCTTCATCTTACATCACACAGACAAGGGCAAAACGGTTGGACACTTATGGAAAGGTCCATAGGTGCATATAGGCAAATGCACAGGGCTAAATACCTAAGGGCAGGCATATCCCAAATGGGAGGAAGGCCGTCCTGACCTGATGGGTCACGCAAGCTGGGGGCTGGAACAGAGTGTCCTGGAGTTGGTTGGCCTCAGGGTTCTGAAAGCCTCTGCGAAAGCAATAGCACGCCTGGAATATCACTTTTGGGTATTTCAAGGCAATCCCACCAGCATATTGGCCAAGGCCCCTGGAGCCCCAGGCAGCTGCTGAGCCTGAGCCAGGGGGAAAGCCTGGGAGGTGCTGTTAGAGTAGATGTCCACAGGAGGGCACCAGAGGACCTGGTGTCCCCAGGTGCAGCTCCAAGGCTGCAGGTGCAGGCCCAGGGTGGGGCATGAGGGTGTGCTGGGACCCCACAGCAAACTCCCAGAGGGTCAGTGTTGTGTGCTGGGCCCCTGGGCCTCTCAGCTCCAAGATGTGTCATGGCAGGCAGGGCACCCAGGTGCCCCTTTGGCATCAAATGGTGTTGGGCTCTGGCTGGGTGGCTGTGTGTTTCAAAGGCTTGAGGGATCCCCTGGGTTGTGAAGGCCATGGGTTCCCCCAGAGGCAGGAGCTGGGACCCACACAGCATCTGTGTTGCAAAGTGAGCTGGGCCTTTTCAAGCCCCCGACTGTTGGGGCTTTGGGGATGTGGGAGAGAGGTTGGTGCTGATGAAGGGATGGGGGGTCGGGGGGAGAACTTTGGTGGCATTGTGCTGGGCAGCTGAGCTGTTGTCGCTCCAGAGACGTGGGAACATTTCATTATTTTTGTTTGTTTGTTTCATTGGCTTTTTTGGTTTTTATGAATTTTTCAGGATTTATTTTTTATTGAGGTACCTTTTGTTTACAACATTACATATATTTCTTGTATACAGAATTAGTTTTACTTAAAAAAATTTTTTTCTCTGTACAGCATGGGGACCAAGGTATACATACATGTATACACATTTTTCCTGTCATTGTTGTGTTGTAATGTTAAGTATCTAGACATAGTTCTCTGTGCCACACAGCAGGATCCCACTGTAAATCCATTCCAAGAGCAATAGTTTGCATCCAATAACCCCACACTCCCGATCGCTTCCACTCCCTTCGTCTTTCCCCAGGCAGCCACAAGTCTATTCTCCAAGTCCATGATTTTCTTTTCTGTGGAGAGCTTCATTTGTGCTGTATATTAATTTCCAGTTGTAAGTGATACCATATGGTATTTGTCTTTCTCTTTCTGACTTACTTCACTCAGGACGAGAGTCCCTAGTTCCATCCATGTTGCTGCAAATGGCATTATGCCATTCTTTTTAATGGCTGAATAGTATTCCATTGTATATATATACCACACCTTCCTAATCCAGTCATCTGTCGATGGGCATTTGGGTTGTTTCCATGTCTTGGCTACTGTGAACAGTGCTGCAATGCACATGTGGGTGCGTGGTTTTTTTGTTTTTTTTTTTTTTTTTTTTTTTTTTTAGGAAAGTTTTGTCCAGATAAATGCCCAAGAGTGGGACTGCTGGGTCATATGGTAGTTCTGTGTATAGATTTCTATGGTACCTCCATACTGTTCTCCACAGTGGTTGTACCAGCTTCCATTCCCACCAAGAGTGCAGGAGGGTTCCCTTTTCTCCACACCCCCTCCAGCACTTGTTATTTGTGGACGTATGAATGATGGCCATTCTGAGTGGTGTGAGGTGGTATCTCATGGTAGTTTTGGTTTGCATTTCTATACTCATCAGGGATGTGGAGCATTTTTTCATGTGCTTGTTGGCCATCTGTCATCTTCCTTGGAGAATGGTCTATTCAGGTCTTTTGCCCATTTTTCCATTGGGTGATTGGCTTTTTTTGCTGTTGAGTTGTATAAGGTGCTTGTATATGCTAGAGACTTAGCCCTTGTCCGTTGCACCATTTGAAACTATTTTCTCCCATTCTGTAAGTGCATGGTGTGAGGGTGTGTTCTAGTTCCATTGCTTTGCATGTGGCTGCCCAGGTTTCCCAGCAATGCTTGCTGAATAGACTTTCTTTTTCCCATTTTATGCTCTTGCCTCCTTTGTCCAAGATTAATTGACCATAGGTGTCAGGGTTTATTTCCGGGTTCTCTCTTCTGTTCCATTGGTCTGTCTGTCTGTTTTGATACCATTGCCACACTGTCTTGATGACTGTGGCTTTGTAATGTTGCTTGAAGTCTGGGAGAGTTATGCCCCCTGCTTGGATTTTGTTCCTCAGGATTGCTTTGCCAATTCGGGGTCTTTGGTGGTTCCATATCCATTTTTAGATGGTTTGTTTTAGTTCTGTGGAAATTGTCCTGGGTCATTTGCTAGGGATTGCCTTAAGTCTATGGATTGCTTTGGGTAGTATGGCCATTTTTACAATACTGATCTTTCCAATCCAGGCACATGGAATATCTTTCCATTTCCTTATGTCTTCCTTAATTTCTTTGATTAAAGTTTTATTGTGCTCAGCATATAAGTCCTTTACCTCCTTGGTCAGGTGTATTCCCAGGTATTTGATTTTTGAGGGGCAATTTTAAAAGGTACTGCATTTTTGTATTCCTTTTCTAGCATTTCCTTTTTGGTATACCAAAATGTGACTGATTTCTGAATGTTAATCTTAAATGCTGCTACTTTGCTGAATTTGTTAGCCAGTTCAAGTCGTTTTGGGGTTGAGTCCTTAGGGTTTTCTGTGTATAGTATCATGTCTGCATACAGTGACAGCTTTATCTCCTCTCTTCCTATTTGGATGCCTTTGATTTCTTTTTTTTTGTCTAATTGCTGTGGCTAGGACTTCCAGAACCATGTTGAATAGCAGTGGTGAGAGTGGGCATCCCTGTCTTGTTCCAGATTTGAATGCGAAGGCTTTCAGTTTTCCCCATTGAGTATTATATTTGCTGTGGGTTTGTCATCAGTGGCTTTGATTATGTTCAGGCATGTTCCCTCTATACCCACTTTGGTGAGAGTTTTGCTCATGAATGGATGTTGGACTTTGTCAAATGCTTTTTCTGCTTCTACTGAGATGATATATATATAGGTATGCCTTCCATACTGCTGGTTACATGCTTATAAATATATATGCATCCTAGTGATTTTGGATGGATAGATAGATGATAAATAGATAAATAGAGCTGATAGATAATGATAGACTTGATAGAAAGGTAGATATAGATAGATGACAGATAGATAGAAATCTTCCTACCAGCTTTATCTCTATATCAACATTGATGTCTGTTTCTATATATCTATAGATAGATACACCCTCCTGTGGTTTTAGAGATATAGATATATAGGGATAGAGATATTTTATTGGTCTTGTCTATATATCACATTCTACTGATTGTATATATATACATATATACACATCATATCGGTCATACACATGTAACATACACACATTTTATTGGCTTTATATATATATAGAGAGGGAGGTGGTGGAGGGGAGAGACTGGTTGATTGCCAGGAACGAGCTCATGCAATTATGGAGGCTGAGAAGCCCCAAGACACGCAGGTTGAGCTGTCAAGCTGGAGACCCAGCCTTTAGGCATCAACTGCCATGCAAAGGGGGGCAGGCTGGAGAGCCAGGAAGAGCCATGTTTCAGTGGACTGCAAAGGCAGGAGAAAGATGAGGTCCCCACTCAGAGGCTGTGAGCAGGAGGAATTCGCTCTTACCTGGGGGGGGGTAGAGTTAGCTCTTTGTACTAGTCAAACCCTCATCTGATTAGACCAGGCCCACCCACCCTGGGGAAGTCCTTATGCTCAATTCGGTGCGTTGATCCAAATGGTAATCTCATCCTGAAACCCTGTTACAGACGCTTCCAGAATAGTATTGACCAAGCATCCAGACACCTGTCAAGTTCATGCAAACAACAGAAACCGTGGTATGGGGGTTCCCATTGTGGCTCAGTGGTAATGAATCTGACTAGTATCTATAAGGAAGGGAGTTTGATCCCTGGCCTCACTCAGTGGGTTAAGGATCCGGTATTGCTATAAGTTGAGGTGTAGTTGCACAAGTAGCTCAGATCTGGTGTTGCTGTGGCTGTGGTGTAGGCTGGCAGCTACAGCTCCAATTGGACCCTGAGCTTGGGGGCTTCCATATGTCAAAAGATGAAAAACAACCCCCCCAAACCCCATGGTACATCCCCAAGGTACTCTGGTCAGCAAAGTAGTGATTGTTGACCATGACAGAGCTTTCCTCTGCTGCTCTGTCTCAGCCCACCATGTCAGTGCAGGGTGTGCTGGTTAATTTTTTTTGAAGACTATGGCCAGGTTACAATGTCCCGTCATTTAGTCAAACCCTAGTGCAGGTGTTTGATGACTACAAAATACCAGGGTCACTTTGCTGTACAGCAGAAATTGACAGAACATTGTAAATCAACTATAGTTTTAAAAAATTAAAACAACAACAACAACAGGTGAATGTATGTGGTCAATGAGATGAATGTATACAACCAGTAAATTCATAAAGCAGCCTATGCTCCCTGTGTGGGTGGGCCTTGTCTCATCAGGTGAAGGTCATCCAAGCCTGGGCTCTCCCAAAGAAAAGGAGATTTCTGCCTGAGTTTCCAGCCTGCAGTCCTGCAGAATTCTGATGCCAGGCTGCAATCTCAACCCTTACCTGTGCCTTCGGCCTGCTCTATGGATTTCAGGCTGCTGGTGTCCCTTAAAACACACCCACCTGCCCACATGTACCTGTTGACTTCCCTGCAGAATGCTGGGAACACAAGCACAAAGGAAGGGACTCAGCCATCACCCCAACACCATAGCCTGTGTCCAGTCTGAGGAAGATGTCCACTCTGCAGAAAAGCCACTCAGCACAAGGTCCAAGGATGTGCCCGAGAAGTGGTCCATGTTCCGAACGAGCGAATCCCAAACTGGGTTTCCTGTGAGTGTGTTTAACTCTCTGATTCATACCAAGGAAGTGGGGTTGAGCCTCTGACTGTGTCTGATGGGATGGGGTCTCCGGGTGTGTGTGTGTGTGTGTGTGTTAGTGTCATCGTGTGCTGGGCGCTGCCACTACCACATATATGAAAGATGAATGGGGTCCACAGGCAGGAGCCGGGACCCACACAGCATCTGTGCTGCATCATGGGCTGGACACTTGCAAGCCCCTGACTGTCCCGGCTTTAGGTACATGGGAGAGAGGCTGGTGCAAATGAATGGATGGGGCGGGGGGACTTCGGTGGCATTCTGCTGGGCAGCTGTGCTCATCGCTGTGCTATTTTTGCTCAAGAGACCTGGAGAAATTTCCTTCTTGCCTTTCAAGATGAGCCTCTCTTTTCAGGACGGCACCCGGCTATGGAGGCCTGACCCAAACCAGGTCTGATGAATTAAGTAGGGTTGATTGGTGTCATCCAGAAAGCTCTCAGGGAGTTCCCTCATGGCTGTCGGGCTGAAGAGTCTCACCCTGTCACTGCTGTGCTTGTGGCAAGAGCTGCATCGGGAGGTCCAACCATGACCAGTCAACATCCCACGGTCCCAGGTGGCACCCAAATAAATTTATCAATTAAAGAGATATTGAAAAGAATGAGCTCCGTTGATAAAAAAAAGTCAATAGGAGTTCCCGTTGTGGCTCAGTGTTTACAAATCCAACTGGAAACCATGAGGTTGGGGGTTCGATCCCTGGACTTGCTCATTGGGTGAAGGACCCGGCATTGCCATGAGCTGTAGTGTAGGTTGCAGACTCGGCTCGGATCCCGTGTTGCTGTGGCTCTGGTGTAGGCTGGTGGCTATACCTCCGATTAGACCCCTAGCCTGGAAACCTCCGTATGCTGCAGGTGTGGCCCTAGAAAAGATGAAGACAAAAAAAAAGTCAATAAATACATATATATTCCTACAGAGTAGCTAAGGGAATTGATGGATAAGGCAAAAATAAAGGATCTCCTGACACAATACCTCTGGTGGCAGAGGATTTTAAGTGAGAGCCTGGGGTTGTACGATAGCGGCGTGGATCTAATTCCTGGGCAGACAGCATCTGTGTGTCACAAGTGGGTCCAGAATAATGAAAAGGTAAGAAAAAAAAATAAATGATGTTAATATAGAAATAAATTCCTACACCACAGGTAATTACTTCTGTCACATTGCTAAGAAATCTTGACAGTTTCAGAAAACTCAGCTTGCCTGTTTTTTTTTTTTTTTCATGAGAGGCAGGAGTCTGGCCCAAACACCTTCTCTGGTGAACGCTGAACTGGTAATTTTTTTAAATCACATTTTATTTCCATTCTAGCTGATTTATTATGCTCAATTTCTGTTTAACTGCTAAGTGAATGGTCACACATGTATAACTTACTTTTTTTCTCGCATTAGCCTCCATCTTGTTCCAAAAAAAAAAAAAAAAAAAAAAGGCTAGATCCTGTTCCTTGAGGTAGACAGCAGGATCTCATTACTCTCCCCGCTCCCCCGCACGTGCAAGTGTTTGCATCTCTTACCCCACAAGTCCCAGGCCTTCCCACACCCTCCCCCTCCAATCAGGCAACCAGCACCTGGTGGCCAGTCCCTGCATTTCCTTGGTGGAGAAAGCCACATGGGTGCCCATTGTTAGACGGCAGATGGGAGGGGTTTGCCAAGGGAGGTGTCTTTCGCTTTCAGACTTGTTTCCCTCAGTATGGCAGTCTTGAGTTCCTTCTCTTTGGTTCTTTGGGGGGTTCTTGTTTAGGGCTGAATAGTATTCCATTGTGTATATGTCCAACCTCTACCTAGTCCCTTCATCTGTCGATGGACATTCAGTTTGTTTCCATGTCTTTGCTTTTGTGAATTGTGCTGCAATGAACATAGTGGGGGCTTTAATTTAAAAGAACACTTTTTTTTCCTGGAAATGTGCCAAAGAGGGGGATTGCAGGGTCATATGGTCATCCTATATTTAATTTTTGGATTTACGTCGATCCTGTGGTCCATCGGGTTTGTGCAAAGTTCCACACACACACCCACCCCCACTGTAGGATGGCTCCCTCTTTTCCCCACCCTCTCCAGGATTTGTTATTTTGAGGCTCACTCATCATGGCCATTCGGACAGGTGTGAGGGGGTTCCTCAGACCCGTTTGGATTTGCGTTTCTCTCCTAATGAGGGATCAGGATCTATTTTTGCCGTGCTTGTTGCTCTCTGTATGTCTGGTGTAGGGAAATAGCTATGGGGGTATTTAGCCCATTTTTCAGCTGGGTTGTTGGTTTTGTTGTGCTGTGGGGTTGTGTCAGTTGTGGAGCTAGTAATTTTGACATCACAACCTCACCTGGGCTTTGGGATCTGGCTCAAGTGCCTGTGGCTTGTGCATGGAATGTGGTAAAATGGTGACATTGGGGTAAGCAGCTGTGCTCACCCCACCCTTTTTCTCTCAGGAGGTCTCCTGCAATGCCATCCTTTCACTCCCCGTGAGACTCATTTGTTCTCTGAGTACACCTGGTATGAAGAACTGATCTCGAGCCAGGTCGGGTGAATTAAGGCTGCCAGATTTGATAGGGATGGAGTCGGCACAGGTAGTTCTAGGAGTCCCAGTGAAGGACCACAGAGAGAGAGGGAAAACCAGGGGACTCTGGGAGACCATTGTAGGTTAATACATTGCTCAAGAAAAGTCATCTGAATCCGATGGCCTTGCTTGACTAGTGGAAGTGCAAGAACTGCCTCAGGTCCTCGGGTGGGGGATGGGATGCGCCCTGCATTCGGATTCAGACCTAGGGCAGGAGTTTGAGGACCGGCCTTCAGCTGATCTGAATACACAGCTTACCAGAGACTGAGGAGGATGCACTCCTCCTGGGAAGGAAGAGGCGGGCTTTTCCAACCCTCACTCCCCTTGGAGGATAAGACTGCAGCCCACCAGGTCCTCGGGGCAGAGCCTCCTTCCCTGCCTGCTTGCATCTCTCACAAGCATCCTAGCCTCATGAATCTATTTCTTGCCCATCACTTTGTGTCTCCCTGAATTCTCTCTGCATGGAGACATGAAGGACCGGAACCTCGGTGAGTCCAGAAATCAGGTGAGTGTTTATTAAAACATGGGTTGGAGTCCCAGTTTGGATCCCGGCACAAGGGCTCAAGTCCCAATCTGGGTTAAGGCTGGGTTCGAGTCCCAGCATGTGGGTTCAAGTCACAGACTGTATTCTGGCTAGGTACAGGCCACTGATAATGTCAGTTTCAGACGGATAGAAAGTTCCATGGAGATCCCTTGTGGCTCCCTTGGTAAAAGATCTGTCTTTGCCACTGTGGTGGGTTTGGACTCCTATGTGAATTGAAAACCGTGAGTTGGCAGAAATCTCAGGCACGCTTCAGGTGTGGTCCCTGAGGTACCAAAGAGGAGGGAAGGAGACAGAGAAGACAAGAATGAAAGAAAAGAAGGAAGAATTCATTTAACAAAAGAAGGAATAACGATTCAAAATTTATGGAAAGGTCCACAGGTGCATATACGCACACCAAAGGGTTAAATACCTAAGGGCAAGTGTATCTCAAAAAGGAGGAAGGCTGTCAGGACAGGAGGGCTTGCCAGGTTGAAGTTGGAACACAGTGGATGGGGGTCAGTTGGCCTCGGGGCTCTGAAAGCCTCTGTGAGAATCACAGCCCACCTGGCATGGCACTTCTTGGTATTTCAAGAACTGGGAGAAAGGCAATCCCACCAGCATATTAGCCGAGGCCCATGGAGCCCCAGGCAGCTGCTGAGGCTGAACCAGGAGTAAATCTTGAGGGGTGCTATTAGAGCAGATGTCCATAGGAGGGCGCTAGAGGACATGGTGGCCCCAGGTGCAGCTCCAAATTGCATCACAGGAGGCAGGGGACCCAGGTACCCTTTCAGCATCAGAGGGAGATGGACAGCCCGGTTTTGGGCTT
The DNA here is from genome assembly GCF_054392235.1 of Sus scrofa. NCBI lineage: Eukaryota > Metazoa > Chordata > Mammalia > Artiodactyla > Suidae > Sus > Sus scrofa. The sequence continues at coordinate 3,940,388 of NC_139402.1, forward strand.
GAGGGTTTGCTGGGTGGCCCCCAGAGCAAGCCCCCCCATATGCACACCTACAGTGCTAAATACCTAAAGGCAGGCTTATCTCAAAAGGGCAGAAGTCCATGCTCACCTGATGGGTCAAGCAAGCTGGGTGCTGGAACGGGCAGTGTCCTGGGTAGGTTGGCCTCAGGGCTCTGAATGCCTCTGTGAGCATAATAGCCTGCCTGGAAAGGCACTTCTTGCTATTTCTAGACCTAGGAGGAAGGCAATCCACCAGCATACTGCCCAAGGCCCCTGGTACCCCAGAGGTCTGCTTAGGCTGACCTAGGGGGAAATCCTGAGAGCTGCTGTTAGAGCAGGTGTCCACAAGAGGGCGCCAGAGACCTGGTGGCCCCAGGTGCAGCTCCAAGGCTGTAGGTGCAGGCACAGGTGTGTTGGGCAGCACCGACAGGAAGCACCCAGCTGGTCAGTGTTGTGCTCTGGGCCCCTGGGCCTCTTAGCTCCAAGATGCATCACAGCAGGTGGGGGACTCAGGTACCCTTTCAGTATCAGAGGGAGATGGGCAGCCCGGTTGCGTGGCCATGTGTTCTGAAGGCTCGAGGGATCCCCTGGGTTGTGAAGGCCATGGGTTCCCCCAGAGGCAGGAGCCGGGATCCACACAGCATCTGTGTTGCACTGTGGGCTGGGCCTTTTCAAGCCCTTGACTGTTGGGGCTTTAGGGATGTGGGAGAGAGGTTGGTGCTGATGAAGGGTTGGGGGTTTGGGGGGAGGATTTTGGTGGCATTGTGCTGGGCAGCTGAGCTGTTGTTGCTCCAGAGACCTGGGAACATTTCGTTCTTTTTGTTGGTTTGGTTGTTTTTTTATGTTTTTGCGTTTTTCAAGATTTATTTTTTAATTGAGGTAACTTTTGTATACATTACATAAGTTTTGTGTGTACAAACTTATACTTTCACTTAAAAAATTTTTTTTCTCTGTACAGCATGGGGACCAAGTTATACATACATGTATACACATTTTTCCTCTCATTGTTGTGTTGTAATGTTAAGTATCTAGACATAGTTCTCTGTGCCACACAGCAGGATCTCACTGTAAATCCATCCAAGAGCAATAGTTTGCATCCAATAACCCCACGCTCCCGATCGTTCCCACTCCCTCCCTCTCCCCCTGGACAACCAAAAGTCTATTCTCCATGTCCATGATTTTCTTTTCTGTGGAGAGCTTCATTTGTGCTGTATATTAATTTCCAGTTGTATGTGATATCATATGGTATTTGTCTTTCTCTTTCTGACTTATTTCACTCAGGATGAGAGTCTCTCGTTCCATCCATGTTGCTGCAAATGGCATTATGTTGTTCTTGTTTATGGCTGATAGTATTCCATTGTGTATCTATACCACATCTTCCTCATCCCATCACCTGTTGATGGGCATTTGGGTTGTTTCCATGTCTTGGATATTGTGAATAGTGCTGCAATGAACATGCAGGTGCATGTGTATTTTTTTAGGAAAATGTTGTCCAGGTAAATGCCCAAGAGTGGGACTGCTGGGTCATATATATGGTAGTTCTGTGTCTAGACTTGTAAGGTACCTCCATACTGTTCTCCACAGTGGTGGTACCAGCTTCCATTCCCACCAAGAGTGCAGGAGGGTTCCCTTTTCTCCACACCCCCTCCAGCACTTGTTCTTTGTGGACTTATGAATGATGGCCATTCAGACTGGTGTGAGGTGGTATCTCATGGTAGTTTTGATTTGCATTTCTCTAGTCATCAGGGATGTGGAGCATTTTTTCATGTGCTTGTTGGCCATCTGTATATCTTCCTTGGAGAAATGTCTATTCAGGTCTTTTGCCCATTTTTCCATTGGGTGATTGGCTTTTTTGCTGTTGAGTTGTGTAAGTTGCTTGTATATGCTAGAGATTAAGCCGTTGTCCGTTGCATCATCTGAAACTATTTTCTCCCATTCTGTAAGTTGACTTTTTGGTTTCTTTTGGGTTTCCTTTGCTGTTCAAAAGCTTGTCTGTTCGATGAGGTCCCGTTGGTTTATTTTTGCTCTTATTTCTCTTGCCTTACAGGAATGACCTGAGAAAATATTCATGAGATTGCTGTCAGAGAGTGTTTTGCCTATGTTCTCTTCCAGGAGTTGGATGGTGTCTTGTCTTCTATTTAAGGCTGTCAGCCCTTTTGAGTTTATTTGGGTGCATGGTGTGAGGGTGTGTTCTAGTTCCATTGCTTTGCACGCAGCTGCCCAGGTTTCCCAGCAATGCTTGCTGAGTAGACTTTCTTTTTCCCATTTTATGCTCTTGCCTCCTTTGCTCAAGATTAATTTGCCATAGGTGTCAGGGTTTATTTCTGGGTTCTTTTTTCTGTTCCATTGGTCAGTCTGTCTGTTTTGGTACCAGTGCCACACTGTCTTGATGACTGTGTCTTTGTAATATTGCTTGAAGTCTGGGAGAGTTATGCCCCCTGCTTGGATTTTGTTCCTTAGGATTGCTTTGGCAATTCTGGGTCTTTGGTGGTTCCATATCCATTTTTGGATGGCTTGTTTTAGTTCTGTGAGAAATGTCCTGGGTGATTTGCTAGGGATTGCCTTGAATCCGTGGATTTCTTTGGGTAGTATGGCCATTTTTACAATATTGATTTTTCCAATCCAGGCACATGGAATATCTTTCCATTTCCTTATGTCTTCATTAATTTATTTGATGAATGTTGTATAGTGCTCAGCATATAAGTCCTTTACCTCCTTGGTCAGGTGTATTCCCAGGTATTTGATTTTTGTGGGGCATCCTAAAAGGTACTGCATTTTTGTATTCCTTTTCTAGCATTTCCTTTTTGGTATACAGAAATGTGACTCATTTCTGAATGTTAATCTCATATCCTGCTACTTTGCTGAATTTGTTAGCCAGTTCAAGTCATTTTGGGGTTGAGTCCTTAGGGTTTTCTGTGTATAGTGTCATGCTGTCTGCATACAGACACAGTTTTATCTCCTCTCTTCCTATTTGGATGCTTTTTATTTCTTTTGTTTGTCTAATTGCTATGGCTAGGCCTTCCAGAACCATGTTGAAATGCAGTGGTGAGAGTGGGCATCCCTGTCTTGTTCCAGATTTGAGTGAGAAGGCTTTCAGTTTTTCCCCATTGAGTATTATATTTGCTGTGGGTTTGTCATCAGTGGCTTTGATTATGTTCGGGAATGTTCCCTCTATACCCACTTTGGCGAGAGTTTTGCTCATGAATGGATGTTGGACTTTGTCAAATGCTTTTTCTGCCATCTATTGAGATGATCATGTGGTTTTTGACTTTTCTTTGGTTAATGTGGTGTCTGACGTTGAGTGATTTGTGTATGTGGAACCTTCTTTGTGCACCTGGGATGAACCCCACCTGGTCGTGTTGTACGATCTTTTTGATATGTTTCTGGATTTGGTTGGCTAAGATTTTGTTGAGAATTTTTGCATCTGTGTGCATCAAAGATATTGGCTGATAGTTTTCTTTCTTGGAGGTATCTTTGTCTGGTTTTGGAATTAGGGTGATGGTGGCATCATAGAATGTCTTTGGGGTTTTTCCTTCTTCCTCAACCTTTTGAAATTGTTTAAGGAGGATGGGCAGCAGATCCTCTTTATATGTTGGGTAGAATTTGCCTGTGAAGCCATCTGGTCCTGGGCTTTTATTTGTAGGGAGTGTTTTTATGATGTATTCAATTTCATTTCTAGTGATTGGTCTGTTCAATTGGTCTGATTCTTCTGGATTCAGTTTTGGCAGGCTGTAAGATTCTAGAAAGTTGTCCATTTCTTCCAGATTGTCCAATTTGTTGGCATACAGTTTTTCATAGTATTCCCTCATGGTATTTTGTATGTCTGCAGAATCCGTTGTGATTTCTCCTTTTCAAATTCTATATTGTTTATTTGGGTTCTTTCTCTCCTCTCCTTAGTGAGTCTAGGCAGAGGTTTGTAAATGTTGTTTACCTTTTCAGGGAACCAGCTCTTGGTTTTATTAATTATCCTGTATTGTTTTTTGAATATCTAGTTTATTGATTTCCTCTTTGATGTTTATGATTTCCTTCCTTCTGCTGACTTCAGTTCTTTTTTGTTCTTCTTTTTCTAATTCATTTAGGTGGTGGGTTAAGTTGTCAATTTGAGATCATTCTTCTTTTCTGAGGAAGGCCTGTATTGCTATGACTTTCCCTCTGAGCACTGCTTTTGCAGTATCTCAAAGATTTTGAGAGGTTGTTCTTCATTAGCGTTTGTCTTGAGGTAGTTTCTAATTTCCTTCTTGATGTCCTCATTGACCCTTTGGTTTTTGTAGCAGCATGTGGTTTAGTCTCCATGTAGTCAGTTTTTTCTCATTTCTTTCCCTGTGGTTGATTTCCAATTTCATACCATTGTGGTCAGAGAAGGTATTTGAAATAATTTCTATGCTCCTCAATTTGTTGAGTTAGTTTTGTGCCCCAGGATGTGATCAATTCCTGAGAATGTTCCATGTGCACTTGAGAAGAATGTATATTCTGATTTTTTTGGATGTAGTGTCCTGAAGATGTCAATGAAGTCTAACTTTCCTATTGTTTCTCTTAGGGTCTCTGTTGCCTTATTGGTTCTGTCTAGAGGATCTGTCCTTTGATGAGAGTGGGGTGTTAAAGTCTCCTACTATGATTGTGTTCCCATCAATTTCTCCCTTGATGTCTGTTAATATTTGTCGTATGTATCTGGGTGCTCCTACACGTGGGGCATATATGTTGATGATTGTAATAGCCTCTTCTTGAATGGATCCTTTAATCGTTACATTGTTTCCTTCTTTGTCTTTCTTTATGGGCTTCATTTTAAAGTCTATTTTGTCTGATATGAATATTGCATCTCCTGCTTTCCTGTCATGTCCATTGGCATGAAATATTTTTTCCCACCTCCTCCACTTTCAATCTATATGTGTCCTTTGTCCGAAGGTGAGTATCTTATAGGCAGCAGATTGAAGGGTTTTTCCTTTTTATCCAATCAGCCCCTCTGTCTTTTGATTGGAGCATTCAGTCCATTGACATTTAAGGGCGATTGATAGATGATTATTTATTGCCATTTTATTTTTTTTATTTTATTAGTATTTTTTTGTCTTTTTGCTATATCTTGGGCCGCTCCCACGCCATATGGAGGTTCCTGGGCTAGGGGTCGAATTGGAGCTGTAGCTGCCAGCCTTATGCCAGAGCCATAGCAACTTGGGACCTGAGCCGTGTCTGTGACCTACACCACAGCTCACGGCAACACCAGATCATTAACCTTCTGAGCAAGGGCAGGAACAGAACTTGCAACCTCATGGTTCCTAGTCAGATTTGTTAACCACTGCGCCACGACGGGAACTCCTTTATTGCCATTTTAATTCTCAATTTCCAGTGGATTCTATGTTTCTCTTTTCTTCTTATGGTCGGATGGTCTCCAATTATTTTCTGCTTGAGTATTTTTCTTGTCATTTTTTGTCAATGTAATGTTTTTTTGATTTGTGGTTGCCCTGTTTAAGTATGTTAACCCCTTCCTATAATTGTGTGTTTTAACCTGAAAGTCCTGTAGGTTCAAACACTTCATTACCATACTAAAATTAAAAAAAAAAGAAAGTCAAAAAAAGAATCTATTTCCTTACTTCCCTGGCCCACATGTTATGATTTTGATGTCTTTTTTTTAATTTTTAATTTTATTTTGTTTTAAGCACCTTCATGATTAGATGTGTATGCTGCCTTATTTGAGTGACTGCTCTCTGATTGTGGTTTCCTCCATCTTAGTTTTTCTTCTTCTTTTTTTTTTTTTTGATTAAGAGAAGTCCTTTCAATATTACTTTTAGAATGGGTTAGAATGGGTTTCATATTGCTGTACTCTTTTCGCTTTTATTTGTTGGAGATATTCTTTATTTCCCCTTCTATTTTAAATGATATTCTTGCTGGATAGAGTCTTCTAGATTGCATATTTTTTCCTTTCAGCACTTTAAATATCTCTTGCCATTCCCTCCTGGGCTGTAGTGTTTCTGTAGAGAAATCAGTTGATAGCCTTATGGGGGTTCCCTTATAAGTGACACTTTGCTTTTCTCTTGCTGCCTTTAGGATCCTCTCTTTATCATGAACTTTTGCCATTTTTATTATAATGTGTGTTGGTGTGGGTCTGTTTGGGTTCACCTTGTTTGGGGCCCTCTGTGCTTCCTGTATCTTGAAATCCGTGTCCTTTAGATTTGGGGAGTTTCCAGAGATAATTTCTTCAAATATATTTTCAATCCCCTTATCTTTGTCTTCTCCTTCTGGAATTCCTATTATGTGTAGATGGGCCTGCTTTATATCATCCCATAGGTCTCTTATATTGCTTTCATGGTTTTTCCTTTGGTTTTCTGTCCACTGTCCTGTTTGGGTGATTTCCGTTATTCTATCTTCCACCTCACTAATTTGTTCTTCTGCATTATTCATTCTGGTTTTTAATGCCCTTAGCTCAGGTTGTATCTCTGCCAATGAATTTTCTAGAGTTTCTTGGCTCCTTATTGTATTCTCCAGTTCCTTTCTGAGGGAGTCTGCATTACTCTTCATATCCTGTCTTAATTCGTTCAGTATTTTCACTGTCTCCCTTTTGAAGTCCACGTCTGTCAGACTGCAGAGCTCTGTTTCATTGGTGACTGCTTTCAGTGGGTTCTCCTGTTGGTTCCACTGGGAATGGTTTCTGAGCTTCTTCATCTTGCTTGTTATTTTCTTTTTTGTGATGCCTTCCCCATGGCCCAGCAGGGTTTGCCCTGGCACTGCTGTGGAGTGTTTCCCAAGGATTGGCAATGTTGGCTGGTCTTCTTTGAGGCAGAGGGGCATTTCCTGAGGGCAGGCAGGACTGGCAGGTCCTCACCACGATGGAGGCAGACTTCCTGTGGCCAGGCAGGGCTTTCCCCAGCACTTCTGGGCTGCAGAGCTCTTACAGAGTGTGGGTGTTGCTAGGCAGCTGCTCCATGGGCGTGCAGCTCCTGAGAGAGGGAGCAGATAGCTGGGCCACTGGGAGACAAAGAGCACTTCCCCAGGACAGCCAGAATTGGCAGGACTGCCCCCCGCCAATGGAGGCAGACTTCCCATGGCCAGGCAGAGCTTGCCCTGGAGATTCTGGGCCACAGAGCTCTTCCAGGGGGCACTGCTCTGTGGGAGTGTAGCCCCTCCAGAGGGCAGTCAGGCCAGGCCAGGGAAATCCCCAGAGGTGGTTGGCTTCCCACGAGTGGTGAGGCCATCCCTCCAGCATGACAGGCAGCCTCAGGTCATGTGTGTGGGGCTAGGGTAGGGGGATGTACTGGGAAGCACTGCTCTCTCCTAGCTGGGGGCAAGCATGCTCGCTGGCTGCCAAGAGTGTTCTATGGTGGCCCGCCCCTCCTCCTCTCCCTTCCCCAACACTGGCGCCTTGTCTCTCCGGCAGGTCCAGCTCTTCTCCCAGGTTCCCTCTGTTGGGACTTTCCACTCCCCAGCCCTTAGCCTATTGCTCCCTTCACATGTGATGCACTGCTTCCTAGTCCCCTGGGCTGCCTCCACACCACCAATCTCAGCCTGCTCTCAGGGACTAACCTCCAGAGCCGTGGTGTCAGTGTCCAGCCCCACCCCAGCATCTCAGTTTTGGGTGACTGTGCCAGGAGTTCAGATGATCTGTTTGGCTCTCACTCTGCTTTTCAGATCTCAGACCTAGTGCTGTGCTCTTCTTTGCATCTGCAGTTCCTTCTAACTCAGTTGAGCTTTCCGTCAATTAGTTGGCTTTCCAGGGTGTGGGTTTCCCTTTCTCCTTCACAGTTCCCTTATGGGAGTGCCCATCTGGTCCTGATTCCCCTTCTCTCTCTCTCTCCTCATTTCTCTTGTTTTAACCCAGTTATATCATGAGATTCTTGCCATTACCGGAGGTTTAAGTTCTGCCTGGTTTTAGTTGCTGTTCTGTGTGATCATTTAAGATACAGATGTGTTTGTTGTTGCTGTGTTTGTGGGAGAGGGTAAGTGTGTCCCCCTACTCTTCCACCATCTTTCCTCTCCACCTCTTTCCTGACTTTTGACATGAGCCTCTCTTCCCCGTTCGATGCCAGGCTATGGAGGCCTGAGTGAAACCAGGTCTGATGAATGAAGCAGGGTTGACGGGTATCATTCATAAAGCTCTCTGGGAGTTCCCTGGTGGCTTCCCAGTGGAAAAGCCTATTTCCATCACTGCTGTGGCCGTGGGAAGAGCTGCCTTGGGAGATGCAATCCTGACCAGACAACATCCCAGGGGGGCAGGGGGCACCCTAACCACTTCATCCCTCAACCTGGACATGGAGAAGAAGTGGCTCCATTGAGATAGAGGTTGATAATCACAGAGATCCCTTCCCACAGGGTAGCTGAGGGCCTTGATTGGCTAGCCAATCCTCAAGGCTCGCCTGACATGATGCCTCTGGCAGCAGAGGGGTTGAAGGATGAGCCTGTGGTTGGACAGCTTTGGCATGGAGTCCTTACCTGGCCAGAGAGCATCTGCATGCCACCAAGGGATGCAGAGAAATAAGTAGGTTAAAGACAACAAATATCAAGGAAAATGGGAAAGTGGAAATAAGTTCTCACCTCCCGGGTCAGGCCTTCTGGTCAGACTTCCCAGGGCTACGAAATCGTGTCAGGATCCGTGGAGTCCCTTTGCCCCTTATTTTCTTTCTTTCTTATTATTACTCAATGAATTTATTACATTTGTGGTTGTACAATGATCATCACAATCCAATTTCACAGGATTTCCATCCCGCAAACCCAGCACATCCCCCCACCCCGCAAACTGTCTCCTTTGGAGACCAGAAGTTTTTCCAAGTCTGTGAGTCAGCATCTGTTCTGCAAAGAAGTTCAGTCTGCCCTTTGTACAGAGTCCACATGTCAGTGAAAGCATTTGATGTTGGTGTCTCACTGTATGGCTGACTTCCCTTAGCATGATAATTTCTAGGTCCATCCATGTTGCTAAAAATGCCGGTATTTCGTTCCTTGTAAGGGCTGAGTAATATTCCACTGTGTATATGGACCACATCTTCTTGATCCACTCCTCTGTCGACGGACATTGATGTTGTTTCCATGTCTTGGCTCTTGAAAAGAGTGCTGCAATGAACATTGGATGACATGTGTCTTTGCGAGTCATGGATTTCTCTGGCTAGATGCCCAGGAGTGGGAATGCTGGATCAAATGGTAATTCCATGTTTAGTTTTCTGAGGCATCTGCACACTGTTTTCCACAGTGGTTGCACCAATTTACAATCCCACCAACAGTGTACTAGGGTTCCTTTCTCTCCACACTTTCTCCAGCACTTATCATTGGCAGGCTTTTTGATGATGGCTATTCTGGCTGATGTAAGGTGGTACCTCATAGTGGTTTTGATTTGCATCTCTCTAATAACCCCATTTTTTTGAAGGGGCTGTTTGTTTTTTTGGTATTGAGCTGCAGAAGGTGTTTCTAAATTTTGGAGATGAATCCCTTGTCAGTCGCTTCACTTGCAAATATTTTCTCCCATTTGTGGGTTGTCTTTTCATTTTGTATAGGGTGTCCTTTGCTGTGCAGAAACTTTTGAGTTTGATTAAGTCCCATTTGTTTATTTCCATTTTTACTGTCATGACTCTAAGTGGTGCATCTGGGAGGATGTTTCTGTTGTTTATGTCGGTGAGTGTTTGGCCTATGTTTTCCTCTAAGAGGTTTATAGTGTCTGGTCTTCTGTCTAGGTCTTTAATCCGTTTTGAGTTTACGTTTGTGTCTGGTGTTAGTGAGTGTTCTACTTTCATTCTTTTCCATGTGGCTGTCCAGTTTCCCCAGCACCACTTATTGAACAACCTGTCTTTTCCCAATTACATATTCTTGCCTCCTTTATCATAGAAGAGTTGGCTGTAGGTGTGTTGGTTGAATTCTGGGCTTTCTGTCCTGTTCCACTGATCTCTATTTCTGTCTTTGTGCCAGTATCATATGGTTCTGATGACTGTTGCTTTGTAGTAGTGTCTGAAGTCAGGGAGCCTGATTCCTCCAGCTCCATTTTTCTTTTTCAGGATGTCTTTGTATATTCTGGGACTTTGTGCTTCCAAACAATCTTTATTTTATTTTATTTTTTTGTCTTTTTGCTATTTTTTGCTCAGCTCCTGTGGCATTTGGAGGTCCCTAGGCTAGGGGTCTAATCTGTAGCTGCTAGCCTATGCCAGAGCCACAGCAATGCGGGATCCAAGCTGTGTCTGTGACCTACATCACAGCTCACAGCAATGCCGGATTATTAACCCACTGAGCAAGGGTGGGGATCGAACCCACAACCTCATGGCTCCTAGTCGGATTCGTTAACCAGTGCACCACGACAGGAACTCCAAGAGTTGTGACGATTTTTTTTTTAGTGGCCACACCCACAGCATATGAAAGTTCCTGGGCCAGGGATTGAAATGCACCTTGACAACAATCCAAGCTGTTGCAGTTGGGTTCTTAGTCCACTGTGCCATAGCAGGAATTCCCCAAACAAACGTTAAAATATTTTTTTCAAGTTCTGTGGAAAGTGTCCTTGGTAATTTGATAGGGATTGCATTGAATCCGTAGATTGCCTTGGGTAGTATAGTCATTTGGATAATATGGACTCTTCCAATCCAAGAGCATTGTATGTCTTTCCATCTATTTGTGTCATCTTTGATTTCTTCCATCAGTATATTAAGTGTTTTCAGAGTACAGACAGGTCTTTTGTCTCTTGAGATAGGTTTACTCCTAGGTGTTTTATTCTTTTGGATGCAATGGTAAACGGGATTGCTTCCCTAATTTCTCTTTCTGATCATTCGTTGTTAGTATATAGAAATGCTGTTGATTTCTGTGTATTGATTTTGTATCCTGTGAGTTTGCCAAATTTGTGGATGAGCTCTAACAGTTTTCTGGTTGAGTCTAGGATTCTCTAGGTATAGTATCATGTCATCTGCAGATAGTGAGAGTTTAACTTCTTCCTTTCCAATTTGGAGTCCTTTCATCTCTTTTGCTTCTCTGATTGCTGTGGCTAGGACTTCCAAAACTATGATGAAGAGTTTTGGGCAGAGCAGTCATCCTTGTCTAGTTCCTGAGTTCAGCAGGAATTCTTTCAGCTTTTCACCATCGGGAATGATGTTCGCCGTGGGATTGTCATACATGGCCTTTATGATGTTGAGGTGGGTTCCCGCTATGCCCCCTTTCTGAAGGGTTTTCATCAGAAACAGGTGTTGGATTTTGTCAAAGGCTGTCTCTGCGTCTATTGAGAGGACCCCATATGGTTTTTCTTCTTCAGTTTGTGAATGTGCTGTATCCCGCTGATGGATTTGCAGATATTGAAGAACGCTTGCATCCCTGGGATAAATCCCACTTGGTCATGCTGTACATTCCTTCTCATGGATTGTTGGATGCGGTTTGCTAGGATTTTGTTGAGGATTTTTTGCATCGATGTTGATCATTGCAATGGGCCTGTAATTTTCTTTTTTTTTTGTGGTATGTTTTTCTGGTTTTGGTATCAGGGTGATGGTGGCCTCATAGAATGAGTTTTGGAGTGCCCCTTCCTATGTGATTTTTTGGAATAGTTTCAGAAGGAGAGGTGTTAGCTCTTCTCTAAATGTTTGATAATTCGCCTGTGAAGCCATGTGGGCCTGGACTTTTGTTTGTTGGAAGTTTGCTACTCACAATTTCAATTTCAGTTCTTGTGATGCGTCCATTCATTTTTTTCTATTTCATCTTGGATTAGTCTTGGAAGATTGTACGATTTGAAGAATTTGTCCAATTCTTCTAGGTTTTCCATTTTATTGGCAAATAGCTGCATAGAATAGTCTCTTAGGATCCGTTGTGTTTCTGTGATGTCTGTTGTGACTTCTCCTTCTTCATTTCTAGTTTTATTGATTTGAGTCCTCTCTCTTCTTTTCTTGATACGTCTGGCTAAGGGTTTAACAATTTTGTTGATCTTTTCAAAGAACCAGCTTTTTGTTTTGTTGATCTTTTCTATGGTTTTCTTCATTTCTATTTCATTGTTTTCTGCTCTGATCTTTATGATTTCTTTCCTTCTACTACCTTTAGGTTTTGTCTGTTCTCTCTCGAGCTGCTTTTGGTGTATAGTTAGCTGGTTTCTTTGAGCGTTTTCTTGGTTCCTGCGGTGGGCTTGTATTGCTATAAACTCTCCTCTTAGAACGGCTTTTGCTGCATCCCATAGGTTTTGGTGTGTTGTATCTTTGCGGTCATTGGCTTCTAGGTCTTTTTTCATTTCCTCTGTGGTTACTTCAGTGATGCATTGGTTGTTGAGTAGCATGTTGTTTCATCTCCACGTGTTTGTGTGTTTTGCAGTTTTATTCTTCTTGTTGATGTCCAGTCATATAGCGTTGTGGTCAGAAAAGATGCTTGATGTGATTTCAATTTTCTTAAAGTTACTGAGGTTGGATTTGCAGCCCAGGATGTGATCCATCTTAGAGAATGTTCCATGTGCACTTGGGCAGAATGTGTATTCTGCTGCTTTGGGATGGAATGTCCTATAAATATCTATTGAGTCCCTCTGGTGTAATGCATCATTCAGGGCCTGTGTTTCCTTATGGATTTTCTGTCTGGATGATCTGTCCATTGCTGTAAGTGGGGTGTTAAAGTCCCCCACGATGATTGTGGTATTGCTGATTTGTCCTTTGAAGGTTGTTACCATTTGCCTTATATATATTGTGGTGAACCTGTGTTGGGTGCGTTCATATTGAAAACTCTTGTATCTTCTTCTTGGCTTGATCCTTTGATCATTAGGTAGTGGCCTTCCTTGTCCCTTAAAATAGTCTTCATTTTGCCTATTTTGTCTGATGTGAGTATTGCTACTCCAGCTTTCTTTTGACTCACAATCACATGGACTGTTTTCTTCCATCCTCTCCCTTTCAATTTGTGTGTGTCCCTCGAAGTGAAGTGGGTCTCTTGAAGACAGGATATATATGGGTCTTGTTTTTGTATCCATTCAGCCAGTCTGGGTCTTTTGGTTGGGGCGTTTAGTCCATTGACCTTGAAGGTAATTATTGACATGTATGTTCTTATTGCCATTTTATTAATTTCTTTGGATTTGTTTTTGTTGCTGTTTTTTCTTACCTTCTTCTCTGGTTCTCTCCTTTGTGGTTTGATGACTATCTTTAGTGTTGTATTTGAGTTGGTTTTTCTTATTTGTTTGTGTATCAGTTGTAGAAGTTCGGTTTGGAGTTCTTCTGAAGTGTTGATGAAAGAGTCTCACTCTATATATGAGATTGTTTTAAGTTGTTGGTCTCTTAATTGTAAGTGCATCTCCAGTGTCCTGCATGTGTCTCCACCTCTTCTCACGATTTCTGATTTTGGTGGCATAATTGTGCATGGATGTTTGCATATGTTTACTGTATATATACTTCTACCGGTGAGTCTTTTCATTTGTGGTATTTTTGTTTCCTGTTGCGGACTTGCCTTTTCTGCCTAGAGAAGTTCCTTTAGTATTTGTCGTAAAGCTGGTTTCGTGGTGCTGAATTCTCTCAGCTTTTGCTTATGTGTGAAGCTTTTTATTTCTCCTTCAAATCCGAATGAGAGCCTTGCTGGGTAAAGTCTTCCTGCTTGGAGTTTTTTTTCCTTTCATCATGTTAAATATATCATGCCACTCCCTTCTGCCCTGAAGAGGTTCTGCTGAAAAATCTACTGATAACTTTATTGGGGTTCCCTTGTATGTTATTTGTTTCTTTTCCCTGGCTTCTTTCAAGATTTTCTCTTTGTCTTTAATTTTGTCCAGTTTGACTAATATGTGGTTCAGGGTATTCCTCCTCGGGTTTACTTTATGTGGTACTTGTTGCGCTTCCTGGATTTGCATGAGTGGTTCTCTCCTCATGTTAGGGAAGTTTTGGGCTATTATCTCTTGGAGTGTTTTTTCTGTCCCCTTCTCTCTCTCTCCTCCTTCTGGCACCCCTATAATACGGATGTTGGTGCATTGAATGTTGTCCCAGAGTTCTCTGAGACTCTCCTCATTTGTTTTCAGTCTTTTTTCTCTTTTCTCTTCTGCATCTGAAATTTCTACCAATCTCTCCTCCACCTGGCTTATTCGTTCTTCTGCCCCCTGTATTCTGCTGTTAGCTGCTTCTAGGGAATTTTTTATTTCCGTGATTGTAGTTTGCATCTCTTCTTGTTTAAGTATTATATCTTGTATCTCTTTTCTGAGGGTTTCCTATAAGTTATCCATCTTTGCCTCCAGTTCATTTCCAACGTCTTGCATCATCTTCAGCATCAACAGCCTAAAGTCTTTTTTCTGGAGGATGAGAATCTCCTGATCACTTAGCTGATCTTCTGGGGTTTTTTCCTTTCTCCCTCATCTGAGGTATAGTTCTCTGTCTTTTCATTTTTCCAGGTTTTTGGTGTGGTGACCTTTTTACAGATAATGGGATTGTGGCCCCTCTTCCTTCTGGTGTCTTCCCCCTTGTGGCTGAAGTTGGTATGGGGGCTTGCTGTAGGCTTCCTGATGGGAGGGACTAATGCCTGCTCACTGGTAGGTGGAGCTGATTCCTGTCTCTCTGGTGGGTGGAGCTTTGTCTCTGGATGGGATTGCAGGCAGCTGTGTACCTCAGGGGGCGTTATGTATCCTGTTTCCTGATGGGCAGGGCTGTGATCCCACCTGGATTGTTGTTTGGGCTGGGGCTTCTCAGCGCTGATGGTTGGGGCCAGAGTTTCCCAGAATGGCCACCTCCAGAGAAAGGCAAGCTGCTGAATATTTCCGAGAGCTTTGCTTCCAGTGTCCTTCCCTCACAACAAGCCATATTCACCCCTGTTTTCCCAGGATGTCCTCCAAGAACTTCAGTCAGGTTTCACCTGGATTCCTGTGGAGACTTTGCTTTGCCCTGGGACCCAGTGCCCATGAAAGTCTGTGTGCACCTTTTAAGAATGGGGTCTCCATTTCCCCCAGTCCTGTGGAGCTCCTGTGCACAAGCCCCACTGGCCTTCAGTGCCAGATGGTCCAGGGGCTCTTGCTCCCAGTGCCAACTTCCCACACGTGGGCGTTTGATGTGTGTCTCCGAGCTCTCACTCCTGTAGGTGAGTCTCTGTGAACCAGTTATATTCCAGTCTGTGGGGCTTCCCACCCAGGAAGATTGGGGCTGTTTATATAACATAATCGCCCCTCCTAACACTTGATGTGGCCTCCTAAAGTCTTCTGGAGTAGGATTGTTTGCCACTTTTCTTGAGAGGCAGGAGGCTGGACCCAGACACCTTCTCTGTGGAATCCTGAGCTGGGAATGCTGTGTGTTGCTTTGTGTTTGAATCATTTTTTTATTTCCTGTAGAGCTGATTCAGAGGGCCTCTTTTCTCTTTCATGGCAACGTCATCCAGTCATATATGAATACAGTTATTCTCTCACAGTAGCCTCCACGTTGCTGCCAAAAACAGGGACTAGATCCTGTTCCCTGGGGTAGACAGCAGGACCTCACTGCTTCCACACGTGCCCTGCACATGCACGCATTTGCATCTCTTACCCCACAGGTCCCAGGCCTTCCTACACCCTCCCCCTCCAATCAGGCCACCACCAGCCTGGTTTCCAGTGCATGCATTTCCTTGGTGGAGAAAGCCACATGGATGCCCATCGGTAGACTCCCGATTAATCGGATGGGTGTGCCAAGGGATGTGTCTTTCTCTTCCGGACTTGTCTCCCTCAGTTTGAGAATCGTTTCGCGTTCCATCTCTTTGGCTGCAAGGAGGTTTTGGGGAGGGGTTCTATTCTAGGGCTGAACAGTATTCCCTTGTGTATAGGGACCACCTCTTCCTAATCCATTCCTCTGGCGATGGCCCTTGAGCTTGTTGCCATGTCTTGGCTATTGGGAAGTGTGCTGCTAGGCACAGAGCAGGTCACTTAATGACTTTCAAAGGACATGCTTTTTGGGGGATATATGGCGAAGCGTGGGAGGGCTGGGTCACAGGGTGGTTCGAGATGGATTGTTTGGAGGAACCTCGATCCTGCTGCCCATTGTGGTTGTCTCCATGGAGCCACCCACCCAGGCACATGGTAGGAAGGAAGGCACCCACCTCTCCACCCCATCTCCAGGATTTGGTCTTGGTAGACTTCCCAGCGGTGGCCATTTGGAGAGGTTGGCCGTCATCCTTCAGAAGCATTTTTCTGCATCTAACCCTCATGCATGCTGGTGATCAATTTCTGTCTGGGGCTGGTGGCCCTTTATCTCTCTGGGTTCAGGAAAGCTCTACTTAGGACTCTTGCCCCCTTTCTCTGGGCCTTCGAGGTTTTTCTCGAGTTGGGTTGGGTCAGGGGCTGAGCTGGTCATGTGGAACCCCCAGGCTGACCTGGGCTTTGGGGTCCGAATCGGGTGCCTGTGGGTTGTGCCTGGGAGGGGGTCAGATGCTGGTCTCGTGTGGAGCAGTGGCGCTCATGTCTCTGCATTTTCTCTGAGGAGGGCTCCTGCCTCTCCATCCCCTTGGGTCCATGGGAGCCGCATTCCTTTCTCTCGACACACAGGGCATGAAGACCTGATGGAAGGCCGAGTCGTGTGAATTAAGGCAGGCAGATGGATCTACAGAATGGTCTCCAGGAGATCCCTCCTGGCTCCCTGGGTGACAGATCTGTCTTTGTCAGTGTACTAGGTTTGGTTTGGTATCCTCTGTGGCCTGAGAACCAGCGACGGGCAGACATCTCAGGCATGTTCCTTGGGTACCAAAGACAAGGGAAAGAGGGCAAGAGACATGAGCCAGAAAGAAAAGATTCAAGGCTTCGTCTCACGGCTTCCAAATGAGCGACTAACAGTTACACAATGATGGAAATGTCCATAGGTGCATATATGCACCCTGAGAGGGCTAAACAGCTAAGGGCACGAGTATCTCAACAAGGAGGAAGGTTGTACTGAGCTGGTGGATCTTGCGACCTGGGTGCTGGAGCCCAGTGTCCTGGGGTCGGTTGGCCTCAGGGCTCTGAAAGCCTCTGTGAGAGTAAGAGCCCGACTGGAATATCACTTCTGGGTATTTCGAGGAAATCCCACCAGCATATGGCCCAAGGCCCATGGAGCCCCAGGCACCAGCTGAGCCTGAGCCAGGGGGAAAGCCTGAGAGGTGCTGTTAGAGCAGATGTCCACAGGAGGGCACCAGAGGACATGGTGGCCCAGGTGCAGCTCCAAGGCCGCAGGTGCAGGCCCAGGGTTGGGCTTGAGGGTGGGCTTGTTGGGCAGCCCCCAGAGCAAGCACCTAGCGGGTCGGGGTTGTTGGCTGGGCCCTGGGCCTCTCGGCTCCAAGATGGGTCATGGCAGCCTGGGGACCCAGGTACACTTTCAGCATTGGAGGGAGATGGGCAGCCTGGTTGTGCGGCCATGCATTACAAAGGCTCGAGGGAACCGCAGGCTTGTGAAAGCTTTGGGTTGTCCCAGAGGCAGGAGCTGGGACTCATACAGCATCTGTCTAGCATCGTGGACTGGAAATTTTCACGCTCCCACCCTTTGGGGCTTTAGGGCTTTGGGAGAGAAGTTGGTGTTGATGAAGCAATGGGGGGTCTGGGGAGTATTTAGGTGGCATTGGGCTTGGCAGCTGAGCTGTTGTTGCTCAAGAGACCTAGGAAAATTTCGTTCTTCTTGTTTGCTTGGTTGGTTTTTTTATGTTTTGTTTTTGCATTTTTCAAGATTTAGTTTTTTAATGATGTACATCTTGTTTACAACATTCCATTAGTTTCATGTGTACAAACTTTTACTTTTTTTTAAATTCTTTTTTTCTCTGTACAGCATGGGGACCAAGTTACACATACATGTATACACATTTTTCCTCTCATTGTTGCATTGTAATGTTAAGTATCTAGACATAGTTTTCTATGCTACACAGCAGGATCTCACTGTAAATCCATTCCAAGAGCAATAGTTTGCATCCAATAACCCCAAGCTCCCAATCTCTCCCACTCCCTTCCTCTTTCCCCAGGCAGCCACAAGTATATTCTCCAAGTCTATGATTTTCTTTTCTGTGGAGAGCTTCGTTTGTGCTGGATATTAATTTCCAGTTGTAAGTGATACAATATGGTATTTGTCTTTCTCTTTCTGACTTATTTCACTCAGGACGAGAGTCCCTAGTTCCATCCATGTTGCTGCAAATGGCATTATGCCATTCTTTCTAATGGCTGGGTAGTATTGCATTGTGTATCTATACTACGTCTTCCTCATCCAATCATCTGTTGATGGACATTTAGGTTGTTTCCATGTCCTGGCTAATGTGAACAGTGCTGCATTGAACATTCGGGTGCATGTGTTTTTTTTAGGAAAGTTTTGTCCAGATAAATGCCCAAGAGTGGGACTGCTGGGTCATATGGTAGTTCTGTGTCTAGACTTCTAAGGTACCTCCATACTGTTCTCCACAGTGGCTGTTCCAGCTTCCATTCCCACCAAGAGTGCAGGAGGGTTCCCTTTTCTCCACACCCCCTCCGGTACATGTTATTTGTGGACTTATGAATGATGGCCATTCAGACTGGTATGAGATGGTATCTCATGGTAGTTTTTTTTTTTTTTGTCTTTTTGCCATTTCTTTGGGCCGCTCCCATGGCATATGGAGGTTCCCATGCTAGGGGCTTCATCAGAGCTACAGTTGCCGGCCTACTGCACAGCCACAGTAATACAAGTTATGAGTCACGTCTGCAACTTACACCACAGCACATGCAACTTTAGATGCTTAACCCACCAAACTGGGCCAGGGATGGAGCCAGCAACCTCATGGTTGCTAGTCGGATTCGTTCCCAATGCGCCACAATGGGAACTCCTTCAAGCTCATGTCTAGTGATCCATTTGTTCAAATGATCTGCTTCTTTTTTTTTTTTTTTTTGTCTCTTTGCCATTTCTTGGGCCATTCCCACGGCATATGGAGGTTCCCAGGCTAGGGGTCGAATCGGAGCTGTAGCCGACAGCCTACACCACAGCCACAGCAACATAGGATCCGAGCCGCATCTGTGACCTACACCACAGCTCACAGCAACACCGGATCGTTAACCCACTGAGCAAGGGCAGGTATCGAACCTGCAACCTCATGGTTCTTAGTCAGATTTAACCCTTAACTGATCGAGGCCAGGGCTTGAACCTGCGTCCTCATGGGTCCGAGTCGGATTCGTCTCCACTGCGCCATGACAGGAACTCCCTCTCATGGTAGTTTTGATTTGCATTTCTCTACTCATCAGGGATGTGGAGCATTTTTTCATGTGCTTGTTGGCCATCTGTATATCTTCCTTGGAGAAAGGTCTATTCAGGTCTTTTGCCCATTTTTCCATTGGGTGATTGGCTTTTTGGCTGTTGAGTTGTATAAGCTGCTTGTATATGCTAGAGATTAAGCCCTTGACCGTTGCATCATTTGAAAGTATTTTCTCCCATTCTGTAAGTTGTCTTTTTGGTTTCTTTTGGGTTTCCTTTGCTGTGCAAAAGCTTGTCTGTTTGATGAGGTCCCATTGGTTTATTATTTCTCTTATTTCTGTTGCCTTGGGAGACTGACCTGAGAAAATATTCATGAGGTTGATGTCAGAGAGTGTTTTGCCTATGTTCTCTTCCAGGAGTTGGATGGTGTCTTGTCTTCTCTTTAAGGCTGTCAGCCCTTTTGAGTTTATTTTGGTGCATGGTGAGAGGGTGTGTTCTAGTTCCATTGCTTTGCATGCAGCTGCCCAGGTTTCCCAGCAGTGCTTGCTGTGTAGACTTTCTTTTTCCCATTTTATGCTCTTGCCTCCTTTGTCCAAGATTAATTGACCATAGGTGTCAGGGTTTATTTCTGGGTTCTGTCTTCTGTTCCATTGGTCTGTCTGTCTGTTTTGGTACCAGTGCCAGACTGTCTTGATGACTGTGGCTTTGTAATATTACTTGAAGTCTGGGAGAGTTATGCCCCCTGCTTGGTTTTTGTTTCTCAGGATTGCTTTGGCAATTCGGGGTCTTTGGTGGTTCCATATGAATTTTTGGATGGTTTGTTTTGGTTTGTGGAAAATGTCCTGGGTCATTTGCTAGGGATTTCCTTGAATCTATGGATTGCTTTGGGTAGTATGGCCACTTTTACAATATTGATTTTTCCAATCCAGGCACATGGAATATCTTTCCATTTCCTTATGTCTTCTTTAATTTCTTTGATTAAAGTTTTATAGTGCTCAGCATATCAACCCTTTACCTCCTTGGTCAGGTGTATTCCCAGGTATTTGATTTTTGAGGGGCAATTTTAAAGGTACTGTAATTTTGTATTCCTTTTCTAAGACTTCATTATTAATGTACCAAAATGCATCTGATTTATGAATGTTAATCTCATATGCTGCTGCTTTTCTGAATTTGTTAGCCAGTTGAAGTAGTTTTGGGGTTGAGTCCTTATGGTTTTCTGTGTATAGTGTCCTGTTGTCTGCATGCAGTGACAGCTTTATCTCCTCTCTTCCTATATGGATGCCTTTTATTTCTTTTGTTTGTCTGATTGCTGTGGCTGGGACTTCCAGTACTATGTTGAAGAGCAGTGGTGAGAGTGGGCATCCCTGTCTTGTTCCAGATTTGAGTGAGAAGGCTTTCAGTTTTTCTCCATTGAGTATTATGTTTGATGTGGGTTTGTCATCATTGGGTTTGATTATGTTCAGGCATGTTTCCTCTATACCCACTTTGGCAAGAGTTTTGCTCATGAATGGATGTTGGACTTTGTCAAATGCTTTTTCTGCCATCTATTGAGATGATCATGTGGTTTTTGACTTTTCTTTGGTTAATGTGGTGTCTGTCGTTGAGTGATTTGTGTATGTGGAACCATCCTTGTGCACCTGGGATGAACCCCACCTGGTCGTGGTGTATGATCTTTTTTATATGTTTCTGGATTCGGTTGGCTAAGATTTTGTTGAGAATTTTTGCGTCTATGTGCATCAAAGATATTGGCTGATAGTTTTCTTTCTTGGAGGTATCTTTGTCTGGTTTTGGATTTAGGGTGATGGTGGCATCATAGAATGTCTTTGGGGGTGTTCCTTCTTCCAATTTGAATTTTCTTCAAAAATTCTTCCAATTTTTGAAATTGTTTGAGGAGGATGGGCACCAGATCCTCTTTGTATGTTGGGTAGAATTCGCCTGTGAGGCCATCTGGTCCTGGGATTTTATTTGTAGGGAGTGTTTTACGACTTATTCAATTTCATTTCTAGTGATTGGTCTGTTCAATTGGTCTGATTCTTCTGGATTCAGTTTTGGCAGGCTGTAAGATTCTAGAAAGTTGTCCATTTCTTCCAGATTGTCCAATTTGTTGGCATACAGTTGTTCATAGTATTCCCTCATGGTATTTTGTATGTCTGCAGAATCCGTTGTGATTTCTCCTTTTCAAATTCTATATTGTTTATTTGGGTTCTTTCCCTCCTCTCCTTAGTGAGTCTAGCCCAAGGTTTGTCAATGTTATTTACCTTTTCAGAGAACCAGCTCTTGGTTTTATTAATTATTCTGTATTGTTTGAATCTCTAGTTTATTGATTTCCTCTTTGATGTTTATGATTTCCTTCCTTCTGCTGACTTCAGGTCTTTTTTGTTCTTCTTTTTCTAATTCATTTAGGTGGTGGGTTAAGTTGTCAATTTGAGATCGTTCTTCTTTTCTGAGGAAGGCCTGAATTGCTATGACTTTCCCTCTGAGCACTGCTTTTGCAGCGTCCCATAGATTTTGAGAGGTTGTGTCTTCATTGCTACCTGTCTCGAGGTTGTTTTTAATTTCCTTCTTGATGTCCTCATTGACCCATTGGTTCTGTAGTAGCATGTTTAGTCTCTATGTAGTCAGTTTTTTCTCATTTCTTTCCTTGTGGTTGACTTCCAATTTCATACCATTGTGTTCAGAGAAGATATTTGAAATAATATCTTCTCTGAGGAAGAAGGAAAACACCCAAAGATATTCTATGATGCCACCATCACCCTAATTCCAAAACCAGACAAAAATCCTCCAAAAAAGAAAACTATCAGCCAATATCTTTGATGCACATAGACACAAAAATTCTCAACAAAATCTTAGCCAACCGAATCCAGAAACATATAAAAAATCTATGCTCCTAAATATGTTGAGTTAGTTTTGTGCCCCAGGGTGTGATCAATTCCTGAGAATGTTCCATGTGTGCTTGAGAAGAATGCATATTCCGATTTTTTTGGATGTAGTGTCCTGAAGGTGTCAATGAAGTCTAACTTTCCTATTGTTTCTCTTAGGGTCTCTGTTGCCTTATTGGTTCTGTCTAGAGGATCTGTCCCTTGATGTGAGTGGGGTGTTAAAATCTCCTACTATGATTGTGTTCCCATCAATTTCTCCCTTTATGTCTGTTAATGTTTGTCGTATGTATCTGGGTGCTCCTATATGTGGGGCATATATGTTGATGATTGTAATATCCTCTTCTTGAATGGGTCCTTTAATCATTACATCGTGTACTTCTTTGTCTTTCTTTATGGGCTTCATTTTAAAGTCTATTTTGTCTGATACGAATATTGCAACTCCTGCTTTCCTGTCATGTCCATTGGCATGAAATATTTTTTCCCACCTCCTCCACTTTCAATCTATATGTGTCCTTTGTCCTAAGGTGAGTGTTCTGTAGGCAGCAGATTGAAGGGTTTTGCCTTTTTATCCACTCAGCCCCTCTGTGTCTTTTGATTGGAGCATTCAGTCCATTGACATTTAAGGGCGATTGATAGATGATTATTTATTGCCATTTTATTTTTTAATTTTCAATTTTATTAGTATTTTTTTTGTCTTTTTGCTATATCTTGGGCCGCTCCCACGCCATATGGAGGTTCCTGGGCTAGGGGTCGAATTGGAGCTGTAGCTGCCTGCCTTATGCCAGAGACATAGCAACTTGGGACCTGAGCCGCGTCTGTGACCTACACCACAGCTCACGGCAACGCCAGATCATTAACCTTCTGAGCAAGGGCAGGGACAGAACCTGCAACCTCATGGTTCCTAGTCAGATTTGTTAACCACTGCGCCACGACGGGAACTCCTTTATTGCCATTTTAATTCTCAATTTCCAGTGGATTCTATGTTTCTCTTTTCTTCTTTTCTTTTTATGGTCGGATGGTCTCCAATTATTTTCTGCTTGAGTATTTTTCGTGTCATTTTTTGTCAATGTAATGTTTTTTTGATTTGTGGTTGCCCTGTTTTTTAATTATGTTAACCCCTTCCTATAATTGTGTGTTTTAGCCAGAAAGTCCTGTAGGTTCAAACACTTCATTACCATACTAAAATTAAAAAAAAAAGAAAGTCAAAAAAAGAATCTATTTCCTTACTTCCCTGGCCCACATGTTATGATTTTGATGTCTTTTTTTTAATTTTTAATTTTATTTTGTTTTAAGCACCTTCATGATTAGATGTGTATGCTGGCTTATTTGAGTGACTGCTCTCTGATTGTGGTTTCCTCCATCTTAGTTTTTCTTCTTTTTTTTTTTTTTTTGATTAAGAGAAGTCCTTTCAATATTACTTTTAGAATGGGTTAGAATGGGTTTCATATTGCTGTACTCTTTTCGCTTTTATTTGTTGGAGATATTCTTTATTTCCCCTTCTATTTTAAATGATATTCTTGCTGGATAGAGTCTTCTAGATTGCATATTTTTTCCTTTCAGCACTTTAAATATCTCTTGCCATTCCCTCCTGGGCTGTAGTGTTTCTGTAGAGAAATCAGTTGATAGCCTTATGGGGGTTCCCTTATAAGTGACACTTTGCTTTTCTCTTGCTGCCTTTAGGATCCTCTCTTTATCATGAACTTTTGCCATTTTTATTATAATGTGTGTTGGTGTGGGTCTGTTTGGGTTCACCTTGTTTGGGGCCCTCTGTGCTTCCTGTATCTTGAAATCCGTGTCCTTTAGATTTGGGGAGTTTCCAGAGATAATTTCTTCAAATATATTTTCAATCCCCTTATCTTTGTCTTCTCCTTCTGGAATTCCTATTATGTGTAGATGGGCCTGCTTTATATCATCCCATAGGTCTCTTATATTGCTTTCATGGTTTTTCCTTTGGTTTTCTGTCCACTGTCCTGTTTGGGTGATTTCCGTTATTCTATCTTCCACCTCACTAATTTGTTCTTCTGCATTATTCATTCTGGTTTTTAATGCCCTTAGCTCAGGTTGTATCTCTGCCAATGAATTTTCTAGAGTTTCTTGGCTCCTTATTGTATTCTCCAGTTCCTTTCTGAGGGAGTCTGCATTACTCTTCATATCCTGTCTTAATTCGTTCAGTATTTTCACTGTCTCCCTTTTGAAGTCCACGTCTGTCAGACTGCAGAGCTCTGTTTCATTGGTGACTGCTTTCAGTGGGTTCTCCTGTTGGTTCCACTGGGAATGGTTTCTGAGCTTCTTCATCTTGCTTGTTATTTTCTTTTTTGTGATGCCTTCCCCATGGCCCAGCAGGGTTTGCCCTGGCACTGCTGTGGAGTGTTTCCCAAGGATTGGCAATGTTGGCTGGTCTTCTTTGAGGCAGAGGGGCATTTCCTGAGGGCAGGCAGGACTGGCAGGTCCTCACCACGATGGAGGCAGACTTCCTGTGGCCAGGCAGGGCTTTCCCCAGCACTTCTGGGCTGCAGAGCTCTTACAGAGTGTGGGTGTTGCTAGGCAGCTGCTCCATGGGCGTGCAGCTCCCGAGAGAGGGAGCAGATAGCTGGGCCACTGGGAGACAAAGAGCACTTCCCCAGGACAGCCAGAATTGGCAGGACTGCCCCCCGCCAATGGAGGCAGACTTCCCATGGCCAGGCAGAGCTTGCCCTGGAGATTCTGGGCCACAGAGCTCTTCCAGGGGGCACTGCTCTGTGGGAGTGTAGCCCCTCCAGAGGGCAGTCAGGCCAGGCCAGGGAAATCCCCAGAGGTGGTTGGCTTCCCACGAGTGGTGAGGCCATCCCTCCAGCATGACAGGCAGCCTCAGGTCATGTGTGTGGGGCTAGGGTAGGGGGATGTACTGGGAAGCACTGCTCTCTCCTAGCTGGGGGCAAGCATGCTCGCTGGCTGCCAAGAGTGTTCTATGGTGGCCCGCCCCTCCTCCTCTCCCTTCCCCAACACTGGCGCCTTGTCTCTCCGGCAGGTCCAGCTCTTCTCCCAGGTTCCCTCTGTTGGGACTTTCCACTCCCCAGCCCTTAGCCTATTGCTCCCTTCACATGTGATGCACTGCTTCCTAGTCCCCTGGGCTGTCTCCACACCACCAACCTCAGCCCGCTCTCAGGGACTAACCTCCGGAGCCGTGGTGTCAGTGTCCAGCCCCCACCCCAGCATCTCAGTTTTGGGTGACTGTGCCAGGAGTTCAGATGATCTGTTTGGCTCTCACTCTGCTTTTCAGATCTCAGACCTAGTGCTGTGCTCTTCTTTGCATCTTCAGTTCCTTCTAACTCAGTTGAACTTTCTGTCGATTAGGTGGCTTTCCAGGGTGTGGGTCCCCTTTCTCCTTCACAGTTCCCTTATGGGAGCGCCCATCTGGTCCTGATTCCTCTTCTCTCTCTCTCCTCTTTTCTCTTGTTTTCCCCAGTTATGTCACAAGATTCTTTCCATTGCTGGAGGTTTAAGTTCTTCTGCCAGTGTTTAGTTGCTGTTCTGTGTGAGCCATTTAAGATATAGATGTGTTTGCTGTTGCTGTGTTTGTGGGAGAGGGTAAGTGTGTCCCCCTACTCTTCCACCACATCTCTACATCTCTTTCTTGACTTTTGAGATGAGCCTCTCTTTTCAGTTTGGCGCCAGGCTATGGAGGCCTGAGTGAAACCAGGTCTGATGAATGAAGCAGGTTGATGGGTCTCATTCATAAAGCTCTCTGGGAGTTCCCTGGTGGCTTCCCAGTGGAAAAGCCTCTTTCCATCACCACTGTGGCTGCGGGAAGAGCTGCCTTGGGAGATGCAGTCCTGACCAGACAACATCCCAGGGGGGCAGGGGGCACCCAAACCACTTCATCCCTCAACCTGGACATGGGGAAGAAGGGGCTCCATTGAGATAGAGGTTGATAATCACAGAGATCCCTTCCCACAGAGTAGCTGAGGGCCTTGATTGGTAAGCCAATCCTCAAGGCTCGCCTGACATGATGCCTCTGGTGGCAGAGGGGTTGAAGGATGAGCCCGGGGTTGGACAGCAGTGGCATGGAGCCAATTCTTGGCCAGGCAGCATCTGCATGCCACTGAAGGGTGCAGAGAAGTAAGTAGGTGAAGGACAACCAATATCAAGAATAATGTGACTGCAGAAAAACAGAGTTCATACCTTCTGGGTAATGCTTCTGGTCGGATGTCTCAGGGCTACAAAATCCCGTCAGGATCAGCAGAGTCCCTTTGCCTCTTATTTTCTTTCTTTTTTTTATTACTCAATGAATTTATTACATTTGTAGTTGTAAAATAATCTTCACAATCCAATTTCACAGGATTTCCATCCCACAAACCAGCGCATCCCCCCACCCCCCAAACTGTCTCCTTTGGAGACCAGAAGTTTTTCAAAGTCTGTGAGTCAGCATCTGTTCTGCAAAGAAGTTCAGTCTGCCCTTTGTTCAGAGTCCACATGTCAGTGAAAGCATTTGATGTTGGTGTCTCATTGTCTGGCTGACTTCCCTTAGCATGATAATTTCTAGGTCCATCCATGTTGCTAAAAATGCTGGTATTTCGTTCCTTGTAAGGGCTGAGTAATATTCCACTGTGTATACGGACCACTTCTTCTTGATCCACTCCTCTATCGATGGACATTGATGTTGTTTCCAAGTCTTCGCTATTGAAAAGAGTGCTGCAATGAACATTGGATGACATGTGTCTTTTCGAGTCATGGTTTTCTCTGGAGAGGTGCCCAGGAGTGGGATTGCTGGATCAAATGGTAGTTCTATGTTTAGTTTTCTGAGGCATCTCCATACTGCTTTCCACAGTGGTTGCACCAATGTAAAATCCCACCAACAGTGTACTAGGGTTCCTTTTTCTACACACTCTCTCTATTACTTATTGTTTGTATACTTTTTGATGATGGCCATTCTGGCTGGTGTAAGGTGGTATCTCATTGTGGTTTTGATTTGCATTTCTCTAATAATGAGTGATGCTGAATATCTTTTCATGTGTTTCTTGGCCATCTGTATGTCTTTTTTGGAGAACTGTCTGTTTAGATCTTCTGCCCATTTTTTGATGGGGTTGTTTGTTTTTTTTGGTATGGAGCTGCAGAAGTTGTTTATAAATTTTGGAGATTAATCCCTTGTCAGTCGCTTCATTTGCAAAGATTTTCTCCCATTCTGTGGGTTGTCTTTTTGTGTTGTTTAGAGTGTCCTTTGCTGTGCAGAAACTTTGAAGTTTGAGTAGGTCCAATTTGTTTATTTTTCTTTTTATTATCAATACTCTGAGAGGTGGATCTGAGAAGATGTTGCTGGCGTTTATGTCAGAGAGTGTTTGGCCTATGTTTTCCTATAAGAGGTTTATAGTGTCTGGTCTTCTACCTAGGTCTTTCATCCATTTTGAGTTTATTTTTGTGTATGGTGTTAGGGAGTGTTCTAATTTCATTCTTTTCCACGTGGCTGTCCAGTTTTCCCAGCACCACTTA
This sequence comes from Sus scrofa, assembly GCF_054392235.1. Lineage (NCBI taxonomy): Eukaryota > Metazoa > Chordata > Mammalia > Artiodactyla > Suidae > Sus > Sus scrofa. The sequence continues at coordinate 3,967,737 of NC_139402.1, forward strand.
TTGAACAAGCTGTCCTTTCTCCATTGTATAGTCTTGCTTCCTTTTTCATAGATGAGTTGGCTGTAGGTGTGTGAGTTGAATTCTGGGCTTTCTATCCTGTTCCACTGATCTATATGTCTGTCTTTGTGCCAGTACCATGCAGTTTTGATGACTGTTGCTTTGTAGTAGTGTCTGAAGTCCGGGAGCCTGATTCCTCCAGCTCCATTTTTCTTTTTCAGGATGTCTTTGGCTATTCTGGGGCTTTTGTGCTTCCAAACAAACTTTAAAATATTTTGTTCAAGTTCTGTGAAAAATGTCCTTGTAATTTGATAGGGATTGCATTGAGTCTGTAGATTGCCTTGGGTAGTATAGTCATTTTGATAATATTAACTCTTCCAATCCATGAGCATGGTATATCTTTCCATCTATTTGTGTCCTCTCTGATTTCTTTCATCAGTGGCTTGTAGTTTTCAGAGTACAGGTCTTTTGTCTCTTTAGGTAGGTTTACTCCTAGGTATTTTATTCTTTTGGATGCAATGATAAATGGGATTGCTTGTCTAATTTCTTTTCCTGCTTTTTCATTGTTAGTGTATAGAAATGCCATCGATTTCTATGTATTAATTTTGTATCCTGCGACATTGCCAAATTCGTGGATGAGCTCTAACAGTTTTCTGGTAGAGTCTTTAGGGTTCTCCAGGTATAGTATCATGTCATCTGCAGATAGTGATAGTTTTATTTCTTCCTTTCCAGTTTGGAGTCCTTTCACCTCTTTTACTTCTCTGATTGCTGTGGCTAGGACTTCCAAAACTATGTTGAAGAGTAGTGGCGAGAGCAGACATTCTTGTCTTGTTCCTGACCTCAGCGGGAATTGTTTCAGCTTTTCACCATTGAGAATGATGTTTGCTGTGGGTTTGTCATATATGGCCTTTATGATGTTGAGGTGGGTTCCCACTATGCCCACATTGTGAAGGGTTTTCATCAGAAACAGGTGTTGGATTTTGTCAAAGGCTTTTTCCGTGTCTATTTAGAGGATCATATGGTTTTTTATTCTTCAGTTTGTGAATGTGGTGTATCCCACTGATGGATTTGCAGATATTGAAGAACGCTTGCATCCCTGGGATAAATCCCGCTTGATCGTGATGTACAATCTTTTCAATGTATTGTTGGATGCGGTTTGGTAGTATTTGGTTGAGAATTTTTGCATTGATTTTCATCCGTGAAATTGGCCTGTAGTTTTCTTTTTTTTTGCAATTTCTTGGGCCCCTCCCGTGGCATATGGGAGTTTCCCAGGTTAGGGTTCAAATCGGAGCTGTAACCACCAGCCTATTCCAGGGCCACAGCATTGTGGGATCTGAGCCGTGTCTGTAACCTACACCACAGCTCATGGCAACGCCGGATCGTTAACCCACTGAGCAAGGCCAGGGATCTAACCTGCAACCTCATGGTTCCTAGTCGGATTCATTAACCACTGCGCCACGATGGGAACTCCCAGTTTTATTTTTTTGTGGTAACTTTGTCTGGTTTTGGTATCAGGGTGATGGTGGCCTCGTAGAATGAGTTTGGGAGTATCCCTTCCTCTGCAATTTTTTGAAATAGTTTCAGAAGGAGAGGTGTTAGCTCTTCTCTAAATGTTTGATAGAATTCACCTGTGAAGCCACCTGCTCCTGGACTTTTGTTTGTTGGAAGTTTTTTAATCACAGTTTCAATTTCAGTTCTTGTGATGGGTCCCTTCATCTTTTCCATTTCATCTTGGATTAATCTTGGAAGATTGTACGATTTGAAGAATTTGTCCATTTCTTCTAGGTTTTCTGTTTTATTGGCATATAGCTGCATACAATTTCTCTTAGGATCCGTTGTATTTCTGTGATGTCCGTTGTGACTTCTCCTTTTTGATTTCTAGTTCTATTGATTTGAGTCCTCTCTCTTCTTTTCTTGATATGTCTGGCTAAGGGTTTATCAATTTTGTTGATCTTTTCAAAGAACCAGTTTTTTGTTTTGTTGATCTTTTCTATGGTTTTCTTTGTTTCTATTTCATTGATTTCTGCTCTGATCTTTATGATTTCTTTCCTTCTACTATCTTTAGGTCTTGTCTGTTCTTCTCTCTCGAGCTGCTTTACATGTAACGTTAGCTTGTTTCTTTGAGCGTTTTCTTGTTTCCTGAGGTGGGCTTATATTGCTATAAACTTTCCTCTTAGAATGGCTTTTGATGCATCCCATAGGTTTTGGAGGGTCGTATCTTTGTTGTCATTTGCTTCTAGGTCTTTTTCCATTTCCTCTTTGATTTCTTCAGTGATGCATTGGTTGTTGAGTAGCATTTTGTTTCATCTCCACGTGTTTGTGTGTTTTGCAGTTTTATTCTTGTTGTTGATGTCCAGTCATATGGCGTTAGGTTGTCAGAAAAGATGCTTGATATGATTTCAGTTTTCTTAAAGTTTCTAAGGTTGGATTTGCAGCCCAGGATGTGATCCATCTTAGAGAATGGTCCATGTGCACTTGGGCAGAATGTGTATTCTGCTGCTTTGGGATGGAATGTCCTATAAATATCTATTGAGTCCATCTGGTGTAATGCATCATTCAGGGCCCGTGTTTCCTTATGGATTTTCTGTCTGGATGATCTGTCCATTGCTGTAAGTGGGGTGTTAAAGTCCCCCACTATGATTGTGTTATTGTTGATTTCTCCTTTTAAGGTTGTTAGCATTTGCCTTATGTGTTGTGGTGAACCTGTGTTGGGTGCGTAGATATTGAAAATTGTTACATCATCTTCTTGGATTGATCCTTTGATCATTATGTAATGTCCTTCTTTGTCACTTAAAATATTCTTCATTTTAAAGTCTATTTTGTCTGATGTGAGTATTGCTACTCCAGCTTTCTTTTGATCTCCGTTTGCATGAAATATTTTCTTCCATCCTCTCACTTTCCATTGGTATGTGTGCCTAGAAGTGAAGCGGGTCTCTTGAAGACAGCCTATATATGGGTCTTGTTTTTGTATCCATTCAGCCAGTCTATGTCTTTTGGCTGGGGCATTTAATCCATTGACATTGAAGGTAATTATTGACATGTGTGTTCTTATTGCCATTTTATTAATTGCTTTGGATTTGTTTTTGTTCTTTTTTCTTCCCTTCTCCTCTGGTTCTCTCCTCTTGTGGTTTGATGACTATCTTTAGAGTTGTATTTGAGTTGATTTTTCTTATTTGTTTATCAGTTGTAGATGTTTGGTTTGTAGTTATTCTGAAGTTTTCATGTAAGAGTCTGTGTAAATAAATAAATATATATATATATATATATATATGAATGTTTTAAGTTGTTGGTCTCTTAATTAGAAGTGCATCTCCAGTGTCCTGCATTTCTACCCATCTCTTCTCACCATTTCTGATTTTGGTGGCATAATTGTGCATGGATGATTTCATATCTTTACTGTATATATACCTTTCCTGGTGAGCCTTGTCATTTGCGGAATTTTTGTTTCCTGTTGTGGCCTTGCCTTTTCTGCCTAGAGAAGTTCCTTTAGTATTTGTTGTAAAGCTGGTTTAGTGGTGCTGAATTCTCTTAGCTTTTGCTTATCTGTGAAAGTTTAGATTTCTCCTTCAAATCTGAATGAGAGCCTTGCTGGGTCAAAGGAATCTTGGTTGGAGGTTTTTTCCTTTCATCACGTTAAGTATATCATGCCACTCCCTTCTGGCCTGCAGAGGTTCTGCTGAAAAATCTGCTGATATACTTATCGAGGTTCCCTTGTATGTAATTTCTTTTCCCTAGCTGCTTTCAAGATTTTCTCTTTGTCTTTAATTTTGGTCAGTTTGATTACTATGTGTCTCGGGGTGTTCCTCCTTGGGTTTATTTTATATGGTACTCGTTGTGCTTCCTTGAGTTGAGTGAGTGGTTCTCTTCTCACGTTAGGGATGTTTTGGGCTATTATCTCTTGGAATATTTTTTCTGTCCCCTTCTCTCTGTCTTCTCCTTCTGGTACCCCTACAATACGGATGTTGGTGCGTTTCACATTTTGCCAGAGTTCTCTGAGACTCCCTTCATTTGTTTTCAATCTTTTTTCTCTATTCTGTTCTTCATCCGTAATTTCCACTCATCTGTCCTCCACCTTGCTTATTCATTCTTCTGCCTCCTGTACTCTGCTGTTAGCTGCTTCTAGTGAATTTTCTTTCTTTTCTTTCTTTTTTTTTTTTTGTCTTTGTTGTTGTTGTTGCTATTTCTTGGGCTGCTCCCGCGGCATATGGAGATTCCCAGGCTAGGGGTTGAATTGGAGCTGTAGCCACCGGCCTACTCCAGAGCCACAGCAACGCAGGATCCGAGCCGCATCTTCAACCTACACCACAGCTCACGGCAATGCCGGATCGTTAACCCACTGAGCAAGGGCAGGGACCGAACCCGCAACCTCATGGTTCCTAGTCGGATTCGTTAACCACTGCGCCACGACAGGAACTCCTAGTGAATTTTCTATTTCAATTATTGTAGTTTGCATCTCTTGTTGTTTAAGTTTCATATCTTGTATCTATTTGCTGAATGTGTCCTGTAAGTTATCCATCTTTGCCTCAGTTTATCTCCAATGTCTTGCATCATCTTCAGCATCAACAGCCTACAGTCTTTTTCCTGGAGGCTGAGAATCTCCTGATCACTTAGCTGATTTTCTGGGTTTTTCCTTTCTCCCTCATCTGAGGTATAGTTCTCTGTCTTTTCATTTCTACAGGTTTTTGGTGAGGTGACCTTTTTATAAATAGAGTTGTAGCCTCTCTTACTTCTGGTGTCTGCCCCCCTGTGGGTGAAGTCAGTATGGGGGCTTGCTGTAAGCTTCCTGATGGGAGGGGCTGATGCCTGCCCCCTGGTAGGTGGAGCCGATTCTAATCCCTCTGGTGGGTGGGCTTAGTCTCTGGATGGGATTAGAGGCAGCTGTGTGCCTCAGGGGTCTTTAGGTAGCCTGTTTCCTGATGGGCAGGGCTGTGATCCCACCTGGATTGTTGTTTGGCATGGGGCTTCTCAGCACTGATGGGTGGGGCCATATTTTCCCAGAATGGCTACCTCCAGAGAAAGGCAAGCTGCTGAGTATTCCCAAGAGCTTTGCTTCAATGTCCTTCCCTCACAACAAACCACATTTACCCCTGTTTTACTAGGAGTTCCTCCAAGAGCTGCAGTCAGGGTCTGACCCAGATTCCTGTGGAGACTTTGCTTTGCCCTGGGACCCAGTGCATGTGAACGTCTGTGTGCACCTTTTAAGACTGGGGTCTCTGTTTCCCCCAGTCCTGTGGAGCTCCCGTGCACAGGCCCCACTGGCCTTCAATGGCAGATGCTCCAGGGGCTCTTTCTCCAAGTGACAGATCCCCACACAGGGGGGTTTGATGTGGGGCTCAGAACTCTCTCTCATACAGGTGAGTCTCTGTGAACCAGTTAGTTTCCAGTCTGTGGAGCTTCCCACCCAGGAGGTATGGGGTTGTTTATATAACATAATCGCCCCTCCTACCACTTGATGGAGTCTTCTGGAGTAGGGTTCTTTGCCTCTTATTTTCTCGAGAGGGCGGAGGCTGGACCCAGACACCTTCTCTGTGGAACGCTGAGCTGGGAATGCTGTGTTGCTGTTTTTCAATCATGTTTTCTTTCCTATAGAGTTGACTCAGAGCACTCCTTTTCTCTTTCATGGCAGTTTCATCCAGTCATACATGAACAAAGCCACTCTTCTTCTAACAGTCCCCTCCATGTCATTCCCCAAAACAGACTAGATCCTATTTCCTGGGGTAGACAGCAGGACCTCACTGCTTCCCCACACCCTTCACGTTCATACATTTTCGTCTTTTACCCCACAAGTCCCAGGCCTTCCCACACCCTCCACCTCCAATCAGGCAACCAGCAGCCTGGTTTCCAGTCCATGCATTTCCTTGGTGGAGAAAGCCACATGGAATGCCCATTGGTAGACTCCCAGTAGATCAGAGGGGTGTGCCAGGGGTGTGTCTTTCGCTTCCAGACTCATCTCCCTCTGCATGAGAAGAGACTTGAGTTCCATCTCTTTGGCTGCCAAGGGCTTTGGGGGATTGGGTTATTTCTAGGGCTGGACAGAATTCCATTGTGTATAGGGCCCACCTCTTCCTAATCCATTCCTCTGGTGATGGACCTCGAGCTCATTGCCATGTCTTGGCTATTGGGAAGTGTGCTGCGAGGCACAGAGCAGGTCACCTGACTTTTGAAGGACATGGTTTTAGCGGGATATAGGCCTAAGCATGGGAGGGCTGGGTCATAGGGTGGTTCCAGATGGATTGTTCGGATGTACCTCGATCCTGCTGTCCATCGTGGTTGTCCCCATGAACCACCCGCCCACACACACTGTAGGAGGGCACCCACTTCTTCACCCCATCTCCAGGATTTGTTCTTGGTAGACCTCCCACTTATGGTCATTCGGACAGGCTTGCCGGGGTCCCTCAGGTGTGTTTTGGTATGCATCTCTCCCCTCAAGCATGCTGGTGATCATTTCTGTTCAAGGCTTGTGGTCCTCTCTCTCTCTGGGTTCTGGAAAGGTCTATTCAGGACCCTTGCTCTCCTTTCTCTGGGACAGTGGATGTTGTGCTCCTGTTGCATTGGATCAGGGGTTGGGCTGGTCGTTGGGAACCCCCAGGCTGACGTGGGCTTTGGGGTCTGAATTCAGTGCCTCTGGGTTGTGCCTGGGAGGTGGTCAAACGCTGCTCTCCTGGGGAGCAACGGCACTCATGCCTGTGCTTTCTCTCAGGAAGGTTCCCACATCTCCATCCCCCTCAGTCCATGGGAGACACCTCCTTTTCTCTCGACAGACAGGGCATGAAGACCTGATGGAAAGCCAGGTCGGGTGAATTAAGATGGGCCGATTGGTCTAGGTAGAGCTCTCTGGGAGATCTCTCCTGGGTCCCTGGGTCAAAGATCTGTCTTTTTCACTGTGTTGGGTTTGGTATCCTCTGTAGCTTGAACCACTGATGGGCAGACATCTCAGGCACACTCCACGGGGGTCCCTAAAGTGCCAAAGATGTGGGAGAGAGCAAGAGAAACAAGCCAGAAGGAAAAGATGCCAGGCTGTGTCTTACATCACATGAAAGAGGGAATAACGGTGGACAATTATGGAAAGGTGCATATACACACACCAACAGGGCTAACTACCTAAGGGCAGGCTTATCTCAAAAGGGCAGAAGGCCGTCCTGATCTGATGCGTCATGCAACTGTGTGCTGGCATGCACAGTGTCCTGGGGTAGGTTGGCCTCAGGGCTCTGAATGCCTCTGCAAGAATCATAACCTGCCTGGAAAGGCACTTCTTGGTATTTCAGGAATTGGGAGGAAGGCAATCCCACCAGCATACTGCTCATACTGGGGTGCCAGGGGCTTGCTGAGCCTGAGCCAGGAGGAAATCCTGAGAGCTGCTGTTAGAGCAGATGTCCACACAAGGGCACCAGAGGACCTGGTGGCCCCAGGTGCAGCTCCAAGGCTGCCCGTGAAGGCACAGGGTGGGGCTTGAGGGTGTGTTGGCAGCACCCAGAGCAGGCAGCCTGCGGGTCAGGGTTGTTTTCTGGACCCCTGGGCCTCTTGGTTCCAAGATGTGTCATGGCAGGCACGGGACACAGGTACCCCTTCAGCATTGGGTGAAGAAGGGTGGTGGCCATGTGTGAAGAAGGGTTGAGGGATTCCCTGTGTTTCCCAGTGACTTTGGTTCCTCCAGATATGGTAGCCAGAACCCATACGGCATCGGTTTCAAATGGTGGTCTGGGCATTTTCAAGCCCCTGACTGTCGGTGCTTTAGGTATGTGGCTGAGAGGCTGGTGCTCATGAAAGAATGGAGGAGGGGGGTGCTTCATTGGCATTCTGCTTTGCACCTGAGATACTTCCTGGGCTGTGGTCACTCTGAGACCTAGGGAAATACCTTTCTTGCCCTTTGAGATGAGCTTCTCTTCTCAGTTCGGCACCAGTCTATGGCAGCCTGAGCAAAACCAGATCTGATGACTGAAGCAGGGTGGATTGGTATCATCCAGAAAGCTCTCAGGGAGCTCCCTCTTGGCAGGCTGATTGAAGAGTCTCTCTGCGTCCCAGCTGCGGCTGTTGGAAGAGCTGCGTTGGGAGATCCCACCCTGACCAAGTACATCCCTGGGGGGCAGCTGACATCCTAACAACTTTCTCAATATAAGTGGATATGAAAAAGAATGTGCTCCATTGATAAAGATTTCGAAAGTCACATAGCTACATTCCCACAGGGTAGATGAGGGCTTTGTCCATGAGGCAATCCTAAAAGTTCTCCTTACAGGAGAGCTCTGGTGGCAGAGGGTTTGAAGACCGCACCTGCAGTGGGACATCAGTAGCATGGGTACAATTCCTGGCATGCCAGCACCTGCATTCCACCAATGGGTGCAGAAGTAGGAGTAGGTTAAGGAAAACAATAATAAATGAAAATGTGAATACAGAAATGAATTTATACCTCCTGGGTAATGATGTCTGGTCAGATATCTCATGGCTAAGAAATCCTATCAGGATCAGCAGAGTCCCTTTGCCTCTTATTTTCTGGACCCAGACATCTTCTCGGGTGAACGCTGAGCAGGTCATGTGTTTCACTTTGTTTTCTTTTTTTTCAATCATGTTTTATTTCCTTTAGAGCTGAGGAAGAGTGCTCCATTTGTCTTTAACGGCAAAGGCATCCAGTCGTACATGAATGACGTTACCCTTTTTCTCACATTAGCCTCCATGTCATTGCCAAAAAAGGGACTAGACATTGTTCCCTGTGTTACACAGCAGGAGCTCCTGGCTTCCCCCCTGCACCTGCAAGCGTTTGCATCAATTACCCCACAAATCCCAGGTCTTCCCACACCATCCCCCTCCACTCTGCAACCAGCAGCCTGGTTTGCTGTTCTTGCAAGTCCTTCATTTGAAAAGCCACATGTGTGCCCATTGTTAGACTCCAGATCAGAGGGGTTTGCCAAGGGAGGTGTCTTTCACTTTCAGACTTGTTTCCCTCCGTGTGAGAGTCTTGCTTTCCATCACTTTGGCTGCCATTGGCTTTGTTGGGGTGCTTTTTTAGGGCTGAATAGTATTCCATTGTGTAGAGGAACAGCCTCTTCCTAATCCATTCTTCTGTTGATGGACCTTGAGTTTGTTTCCATGTCCTGGCTATTGGGAAGTGTGCTGCCAGGAACAGAGTGGTTCAATTAGCGAATTTCAAAGACAAGATTTTTGTGGGATCTAGGCTGAAGAGGGGAATGTCTGGGTCACAGGGTTGATCTAGTCTGATTATTTCCGATGTACCTCGATCCTGCTGTCCATTGTGGTTGTCCCCATGGACCCAACCACCCACTGTAGGAGGGCACCCGCCTCTCCACCCCATCCCCAGGATATGTTCTCTGTAGGCTTCCTACTGATGGCCATGTGGACAGGTTTGCTGTGGTCCCTCTGACGTGTTTGGAGTTGCATCTCTCCCCTGATGTGTGCTGGTGATCATTGCTGTCCGGGAATGGGGGCGCTCTCTCTCTCGGGGTTCAGGAAAGGTCTGCTCAGGACTCTGGCCCCCCTTTCTCTGGGGCTGTTAGTGTTGTGTTCCTGTTGGGTTGGATCAGGGGCTGAGCTGGTTATGTGGAACCCCCAGGCTGACCTGGGCTTTGGGGTCTGAATCGAGCACTTGCAGGTTGTGCCTGGGAGGAGGTGAAACCCTGCTCTCTTGGGGCGCAGCGGTGCTCATCCCTTTGATTTTTCTCCCAGGAGGGCTCCTGCATCTCTGTCCCCCTCGGTCTGTGGGAGCCACGTTCCTTTCTCTGGACACACAGGGCATGAAGACCTGATGGAAAATCTGGTTGGGTGAATTAAGGAGAGACACTGGATCTGAAGAAAGCTCTCTGGGAGATCCCTCCTGGGTCAAAGATCACTCACTCTTTGTCACTCTGGTGGGTGTGGTATCCTCTGTGTCCGAAAGCCATGCATGCAGCATAAATCTCAGGCACACCTCAGGGAGGGTCCCTAAAGTACCAAAGATGAGGGAAAGAGAGCAAGAGAAACAAGCCAGATAGAATAGAAGCAAGTCTTTGTCTTAGAAACAGAGCAATAACTGTTGGAGAGTGATGGAATGGCCAAGGCTTACAGATAGACACGCCTACAGGGCTAAAAACCTAAGGACAAGTATACATCAAAATGGAGGAAGGCTTCCTTGACATGATGTGTCTTGTGAGCAGAGTGTTGGAATGCAGTGGCCTGGGGCGTGTTGGTCTCAGGGCTCTGAAAGCCTCTGAGAGCATAATAGCCCACCTGGAATGGCACATCTTCATATTTCAAGCACCAGGAGGAAGGCAACCCCACCAGCGTATGGGCCAAGGCCTATGGAGCCCCAGGTGGCTGCTGCACCTGAGCCAGGAGGAAAGCCTGACAGGTGCTGTTAGAGCAGATGTCCACACGAGGGCACCAGAGGACCTGGTGGCCCCAGGTGCAGTTCCAAGGCTGCAGGTGCAGGTCCAGGGTGGGGGTTGAGGGTGTGTTGGGTGGCCCCCACAGCAAGCACCCAGTGGGTCAGGGTTGTTATCTGGGCCCCTGCGCCTCTTGGCTCCAAGATGCCTCATGGCAGACAGTGGACACAGGTATCCCTTCAGCATTAGATGGGGATAGGCAGCCTGGTTGGGTGGACGTGTGTTTTGAATGTTTGACTGATTCTGTGGCTTTCTGAATGCCATGGGTTCCCTCAGAGGCAGGATCCAGGACCGGCACAGCATCTGTGTTGCATCGTGGGCTGGGCATTTTCAAGCACCTGGGTGTTGGGGCTTTAGCAGTGTGGGAGAGAGGCTGGTGCTGATAAATGCATCGGGGGAAGGAGGGGGACTTTGTTGGCATTCTACTGGTCAGCTGAGCTGCTCCCTGGGCTGTTGTCACTCCAGAGACCTAGGGAAATTTCCTTCTTGCCTTTTGAGATAAGCCTCTGTGTTCAGGTGGCTCCTGGGTATGGAGGCCTGAGCAAAACCAGGTCTGATGAGTTATGCAGGGTTGATTGGTATCATCCAGAAAGGTCTCAGGGAGTTCCCTGGTGGCTGCTCAGTGGAAAATCCTCTCTCCATCACAGCTGTGGTGGTGGGAAGGGCTGCGTGAGGAGATTGAACCCAGACCAGACAACATCCCAGGAAGGCAGGTGGCACCTGAACAACTTTCTCAATAAAACTGGATACAGAGGAGTTCTCATCGTGGTGCAGTGGTTGACGAATCTGACTAGGAACCAAGAGGTTGCATGTTCCATCCCTGGTCTTGCTCAGTGGGTTGAGGATCTGGCATTGCCGTGAGCTGTGGTGTAGGTTGCAGACGCAGCTTGGATCCCGCGTTGCTGTGGCCCTGCCATAGGCTGTCGGCTACAGTTCTGATTCGACCCCTAGCCTGGGAACCTCCATGTGCCATGGGAGTGGCCCCAGAAAAGGCAAAAAAAATAAACAACAACAACAACAACAAAAAAAAACTGGATATGGAAATGAATGGGCTCCATTGAGAAAGAGGTCAATAATCAAACACATACCATCCCACAGGGTAGCTGAGGGCCTTATCAATGAGGTGACCCTCAAGGCTCTCCTGACATGATACCTCTGGTGGCAGAGGGTTCGAAGGAGGAGCCTGGGGTTGGGCAGCAGGGGCGTGGATACAATTCTTGGCCAGATGGCATGTGCGTGCCATCAGTGGGTGCAGGAACGTGAGGAGGTTAAGTAAAACAGCAATGAATAGAAATGTGAATATAGAAATAAATTCACACCCTCTGGGTAGTGTCTTCTGGTCGGACGTCCCAGTGCTAAGAAGACTTGTCAGGATCAAGGGAGTACGTCACCTCTTATTTTCTCGAGAGGCAGGATGCTGGACCCAGACTCCTTCTCTGGTGAACACTGAGCCGGTCATGCTGAGTTTTGCTCTGGTTTTCAACCATGTTTTATTTCCTGTAGAGCTGATTCAGAGGGCTCCATTTCTCTTTCATGGCAACATCATCCAGTCGTACATGAATGAAGACATTCTTGGTCTCATGGTAGCCTCCGTGTCTTTGCCAAGAAAGGGACTAGATCTTGTTGCCTGGGCTATCACACAGGACCTCATTGCTTCCCCCCCTGCTCATGCAAGCATTTGCATCTCCTTTCCCACAGTCCCAGGCCTTCCCACACCATCCCCCTCCAACCTGGCAACCACCAGCTTGGTTTCCAGTCCATGTGTGTCCTTTGTGTAGAAAGCCACATGGATGTCCATTGCTAGACTCCCAATCAATCGGACAGGTATGCCAAGGGATGTACCTTTCTCTTCCAGATTTGTCTTCCTCCATTTGAGAAGAGTCTCCAGTTCTATCTCTTTGGCTGCCCATGGCTTTTGGTGGTTTCTTCTCAAGGGCTGAATAGTATTCCATTGTGAATAGGGACCACCTTGTCCTAATCCATTCATCTGCCGGTGGAGTTTGAGTACATTTCCATGTCTTGGCTAGTGTGAATTCTGCTGCAAGGGACAGAGCAGGTCAATTAACGAATTACAAAGAGCGTATTTTTTAGCCCATATGTCCGAAGAGTGGGATGTCTGGGTCACGGTGTCATTCTGGATTTCTTGTTCGGAGGAACCTCGATTCTGCTGCCCATCGTGGGTGTCCCCATGGACACACTCACCCACACTGGAGGAGGGCACCTGCTGGTCCACCCATCTGCAGGACTTGTTCTTTGTAGACGTCCTACTGATGGCTGTTCGACGGGTTTGCCATGGTCCCTCGGACAGGTCTGGATGTGCATCTCTGCTCATGAGTGCTGAGGATGATTTTTGTCTGGGGCGTGTTGCCCTCCATCTCTCCAGTTCTGGGGAAGATCTGCACAGGACAATCGCCCCCTTTTCTCTGGGGTTGCTGTTTTTATTCTCCTGTTGGGTTGGACCTGGGGCTGAGCTGGTCAGGTTGATACCCAGGCTGACCTGGGCTTTGGGGTCTGAATCGAGCGCTTGTAGGTTGTGCCTGGGAGGTGGCCAAAGGCTGCTCTCTTGGGGAGCATCGGCGCTCATCCCTGTGCTTTTTCCCTCAGGAGGGTTCCTGCATCTCTGGCCCCCTTGGTCGATGGGAGCCGCATCCCTTTCAACACACAGGGCATGAAGAACTGATGGAAAGCGGGGTCAGGTGAATTAAGGCAGGCCGATGGACCTAGAGGAAGCTCTACAGGAGATCCGTCCTGGCTCCCTGGGTCAAAGATCTGTCTTTGTCACTGTGCTGGGTTTGGTATCCTCTGTGGCTTGAGAACCAGTGATGGGCAGACATCTCAGGCACAGTTCTGGTGTGGTCCCCAAAGGACCAAGGACAAGGGAAAGAGAGCCTGGGAACCAAGCCAGAAAGAAAAGAAACAACGCTTCGTCTTACGTCTTCCTAATGAGGGAATAACAGTTGCACAATTATGGAAATGTCCATAGGTGCATATACACACTGACAGGGCTAAATAGCTAAGGGGAAGCCTATCTCAACAAGGAGGAAGGCTGTCCTGACCTGGTGGATCTCCCGACCTGGGCACTGGAACCCAGTGTCCTGGGCTAGGTTGGCCTCAGGGCTCTGAAAGCCTCTGAGAGCATAATAGCCCACCTGGCATATCAGTTCTGGGTATTTCAAGGCAATCCCACCAGCATATGGGCCAAGGCCCATGGATCCCCAGGCAGCTGCTGAGCCTGAGCCAGGAGGACAGCCTGGGAGGTGCTGTTAGAGCAGATGTTCACAGGAGGGCACCAGAGGACCTGGTGTCCCCAGGTGCAGCTCCAAGGCTGCAGGTGCAGGCCCAGGGTGGGGCTTGAGGGTGTGTTGGGCGCCCCCCCACAGCAAGCACCCAGTGGATCGGTGTTGTGTGCTGGGCCCCTTGGCCTCTCGGCTCCAAGATGCAGCATCTCAGGCAGGGGACCCAGGTACACTTTCAGCATCAGAGGGAGATGGGCAGCCTGGTTGGGTGGCCACGTGTTTCAAAGGCTCATGGGATGGCCTGGTTTTGCGAAGGCCTTGGGTTCCCCCAGAGTCAGGAGCCAGGACCCACACAGCATCTGTGTTGCATCGTGGGCTGTGCATTTTCAAGCCCCTGACTGTTGGGGCTTCAGGGATGTGGGAGAGAGGTTGGTGCTGATAAAGTGATGGGGGGTCGGGGAAGGACTTTGGTGGGATTTTACTGGGCAGCAGAGCTGTTGTTGCTTCAGAAACCTAGGGAAATTTCATTCTTTTTGTTGGTTCGGTTGGTTTTTTGTTTGTTTATTTTGCATTTTTCAAGATTTATTTTTTAAAGACGTACCTTTTGTTTACACTACATATGTTTCATGTGTACAAAATTATACTTTTACTTTTTAATTTTTTTTTTCTGCTGTACAGCATGGGGACCAAGTTATACATACATGTGTGCATATTTTTCCTGTCCTTGTTGCATTGTAATGTTAAGTATCTATACATAGTTCTTGGCTACACAGCAGGATCTCACTGTAAATCCATTCCAAGAGCAATAGTCTGCATCCATTAACCCCAAGCTCCCGATCCCTCCCACTCCCTCCGTCTCTCCCTGGGCAGCCACAAGTTTATTCTCCAAGTCTATGATTTTCCTTTCTGTGGAGAGCTTCATTTGTGCTGTATATTAGATGCCAGTTATAAGTGATATTATATGGTATTTGTCTTTCTCTTTCTGACTTATTTGACTCAGGGCGAGAGTCCCTAGTTCCATCGATGTTGCTGCAAATGGCATTATGTCATTCTTGTTTATGGCTGAGTAGTATTCCATTGTGTATCTATACCACATCTTCCTCATCTAATCAGCTGTCAGTGGACATTTGGGTTGTTTCCATGTCTTGGATATTGTGAATAGTGCTGCAATGAACATGCAGGTGCATGTGTTTTTTTTTAGGAAAATTTTGTCCAGATAAATGCCCAAGAGTGGGGCTGCTGCGTCATATATATGGTAGTTCTGTGTCTAGATTTCTAAGCTACCTCCATACTATTCTCCATAGTGGTTGTACCAGCTTCCATTCCCACCAAGAGTGCAGGAGGGTTCCCTTTTCTCCACAGCCCCTCCAGCACTTGTTCTTTGTGGACTTATGAATGATGGCCATTTTGAGTGGTGTGAGGTGGTATCTCATGGTAGTTTTGATTTGCATTTCTCTAGTCATCAGGGATGTGGAGAATTTTTTTTCATGTGCTTGTTGGCCATCTGTCTATCTTCCTTGGAGAAATGTCTATTCAGGTCTTTTGCCCATTTTTCCATTGGGTGATTGGCTTTTTTTGCTGTTGAGTTGTATAAGGTGCTTGTATATGCTAGAGACTAAGCCCTTGTCCATTGCATCATCTGAAACTATTTTCTCCCATTCTGTAAGTGGTCTTTTTGGTTTCTTTTGGGTTTCCTTTGCTGTGCAAAAGCTTGTCCGTTTGATGAGATCCCATTGGTTTATTTTTGCTCTTATTTCTCTTGCCTTACAGGAATGACCTGAGAAAATATTCATGAGGTTGCTGTCAGAGAGTGTTTTGCCTATGTTCTCTTCCAGAAGTTGGATGGTGTCTTGTCTTCTATTTAAGTCTTTCAGCCTTTTTGAGTTTAATTGTGTGCATGGTATGAGGGTGTGTTTTAGTTCCATTGCTTTGCATGCGGCTGCCCAGGTTTCCCAGCAATGCTTGCTGAATAGACTTTCTTTTTCCCATTTTATGCTCTTGCCTCCTTTGTCCAAGATTAATTTGCCATAGGTGTCAGGATTTATTTCTGGGTTCTTTGTTCTGTTCCATTGGTCTGTCTGTCTGTTTTGGTACCAGTGCCAGACTGTCTTGATGACTGTGTCTTTGTATTATTGCTTGAAGTCTGGGAGAGTTATGCCCCCTGCTTGGATTTTGTTTCTCAGGATTGCTTTGGCAATTCTGGGTCTTTGGTGGTTCCATAGGAATATTTGGAGGGTTTGTTTTAGTTCTGTGGAAAACGTCCTGGGTCATTTGCAAGGGATTGCCTTGAATCTGTGGATTGCTTTGGGTAGTATGGCCATTTTTACAATATTAATTTTCCCAATCCAGGAACATGGAATATCTTTCCATTTCCTTACGTCGTCTTTAATTTATCTGATGAATGTTGTATAGTGCTCAACGTATAAGTCCTTTACCTCCTTGGTCAGGTGTATTCCCAGGTATTTGATTTTTGAGGGGCAATTTTAAAAGGTACTGTATTTTTGTATCCCTTTTCTAACACTTCATTATTAATATACAGAAATGCGACTGATTTCTGAATGTTAATCTCATATGCTGCTACTTTTCTGAATTTGTTAGCCAGTTCAAGTAGTTTTTGAGCTGAGTCCTTAGGGTTTTCTATGTGTAGTGTCATGTTGTCTGCATACAGTGACAGCTTTATCTCCTCTCTTCCTATTTGGATGCCTTTGATTTCTTTTGTTTGTCTAATTGCTGTGGCTAGAACTTCGAGAACTGTGTTGAAATGCAGTGGTGAGAGTGGGCATCCCTGTGTTGTTGCAGGTTTGAGTGAGAAGGCTTTCAGTTTTTCTCCACTGAGTATTATATTTGCTGTGGGTTTGTCATCAGTGGCTTCGATTATGTTCAGGCATGTTCCCTCTATACCCACTTTGGTGAGAGTTTTGCTCATGAATGGATGTTGGACTTTGTCAAAGGCTTTTTCTGCCATCTATTGAGATGATCATGTGGTTTTTGACTTTTCTTTTGTTAATGTGGTGTCTGGCATTGAATGATTTGCGAATGTGGAACCATCCTTTTGAAAGACTGTGTGCACCTTTTAAGAGTGGGTCTCCAATTCCCCCAGTTCTGTGGAGCTCTGTGCACAAGCCCCACTGGCCTTCAATGCCAGATGCTCCAGGGGCTCTTTGTCCCACTGCCAAATTCCCACACGTGGAAGTTTGTCGTGGGGCTTAGAACTCTCACTCCTATAGGTGAGTTTCTGTGAACCAGTTATATTCCAGTCTGTGGGCCTTCCCACCCAGGAGGTGTGGGGTTGTTTATATAACATTGTCGCCCCTCCTACCACTTGATGGAGTCTTCTGGAGTAGGATTCTTTTCCTCTTATTTTCTCAAGTGGTGGGAAGCTGGACCCAGACACCTTCTCTGCTGAATGCTGAGCTGGGAATGGTATGTGTTGCTTTTTTATAAGTAAGTGATACAGAAATTGTAATATTTATTGTATTGCAGAGAAGGGCAGAGACTGGGTAACTATATTGCTGTCTTTTAAA
The DNA here is from genome assembly GCF_054392235.1 of Sus scrofa. NCBI lineage: Eukaryota > Metazoa > Chordata > Mammalia > Artiodactyla > Suidae > Sus > Sus scrofa. Next base: position 3,984,864 of record NC_139402.1, read on the forward strand.
CAGCAGTAGACCATAGGAGTTAAAAACACAGACCTCATCCATATTCAGAACACAGCTCTACCACTTAGTAGCTGTGTGACCTTGAAAAAGTTACTTGGTCTCTCTGATCTTTGGCTTTCTCCTCTGTAAACTGAGAATCATAATGACCTCATAGGATGTTGTAAGGGCAATTATGAGTTAATATGTCTGGCACAGATAAAGTTAGTTATTTTTATTACATTGGAAGTGCCTCCAATACAGTGTGCTAGATAGTTTGAGAAGTGGGAGAGAAGAAAAAGACCCAAAGAGGGTTCTAGGCATTTGTGTTTATGAGTTTTTTAGTGAATAGAATGAAAAGGTCAAGGATTAGTTTGACAAAAGAAAAAGTGAAGGGTTGGTTATTAAGTTTACCACATAGATAAATAAGGTCAGCGTGTGGTGGAAAGAAAGAGATGCCTGGAGCTGAGAGAGGACACCCACACGGGGAAGAGGTGAAGGTGACCAGAAGAGATGGCTTGGGTGGTCACAGAGCACAGGCAGAAAGGGTAACTTTCGAAAGGTCTTCAAGCTAGAAGGAGAACGTCTGGAAGGCTTGAGAAGGCCAGAAGTCTATTTCGCGTTGCAGAGACGGTGTCAATGCAGAACATACATCCAGGCCTTTATAGAAGAAACAAAACGGTTGACAGGAAAAAGAGAATATTCAGATAGTCCTTGTGTTGGGAGAATTATACTTGAGAAGGGCAGTCAGGGCATTCTGTTCTTACAGCTACAGCTGTCAACGCTCTGGTAAGCTCATGGGAATTGGAGAAAGTCATGACCAAAGAGAAGAGGTAATGGAATCCTTGGGGAAATAATTGCAAACATAGTCAGCCGAGGCACATCCAAATGGTTAGGAAATTGGTGCACACCAAATAAAACCAGAGCTCTTTTTTTTAATATATATTTTTTTATTTTCCCACTGTACAGCAAGGGGATCAGGTTATCCTTACACGTACACATTACAATTACATTTTCCCCCCACCTTTATTCTGTTGCAACATGAGTATCTAGACAAAGTTCTCAATGCTATTCAGCAGGATCTCCTTGTAAATCTATTCTAAGTTGTGTCTGATAAGCCCAAGCTCCCGATCCCTCCCACTCCCTCCCCCTCCCATCAGGCAGCCACAAGTCTCTTCTCCAAGTCCATGATTTTCTTTTCTGAGGAGATGTTCATTTGTGCCGCATATTAGATTCCAGTTATAAGTGATATCATATGGTATTTGTCTTTGTCTTTCTGGCTCATTTCACTCAGGATGAGATTCTCTAGTTCCATCCATGTTGCTGCAAATGGCATTATGTCATTCTTTTTTATGGCTGAGTAGTATTCCATTGTGTATATATACCACCTCTTCCGAATCCAATCCTCTGTCGATGGACATTTGGGTTGTTTCCATGTCCCGGCTATTGTGAATAGGGCTGCAATGAACATGCGGGTGCAAGTGTCTCTTTTAAGTAGAGCTTTGTCCGGATAGATGCCCAAGAGTGGGATTGCAGGGTCATATGGAAGTTCTATGTATAGATTTCTAAGGTATCTCCAAACTGTTCTCCATAGTGGCTGTACCAGTTTACATTCCCACCAGCAGTGCAGGAGGGTTCCCTTTTCTCCACAGCCCCTCCAGCACTTGTTATTTGTGGATTTATTAATGATGGCCATTCTGACTGGTGTGAGGTGGTATCTCATGGTAGTTTTGATTTGCATTTCTCTTATAATCAGCGATGTTGAGCATTTTTTCATGTGTTTGTTGGCCATCTGTATATCTTCCGTGGAGAAATGTCTATTCAGGTCTTTTGCCCATTTTTCCATTGGTTGATTGGCTTTTTTGCTGTTGAGTTGTATAAGTTGCTTATATATTCTAGAGATTAAACCCTTGTCGGTTGCATCATTTGAAACTATTTTCTCCCATTCTGTAAGTTGTCTTTTTGTTTTCTTTTTGGTTTCCTTTGCTGTGCAAAAGCTTTTCAGTTTGATGAGGTCCCATGGGTTTATTTTTGCTCTAGTTTCTATTGCTTTGGGAGACTGACCTGAGAAAATATTCATGAGGTTGATGTCAGAGAGTGTTTTGCCTATGTTTTCTTCTAGGCGTTTGATGGTGTCCTGTCGTATATGTAAGTCTTTCAGCCATTTGGAGTTTATTTTTGTGCATGGTGTGAGGGCGTGTTCTAGTTTCATTGCTTTGCATGCAGCTGTCCAGGTTTCCCAGCAATGCTTGCTGAACAGACTTTCTTTTTCCCATTTTATGTTCTTGCCTCCCTTGTCAAAGATTAATTGACCATAGGTGTCAGGGTTTATTTCCGGATTCTCTCTTCTGTTCCATTGGTCTGTCTGTCTGTTTTGATACCAGTCCCACACTCTTTTGATGACTGTGGCTTTGTAGTATTTCTTGAAGTCTGGGAGAGTTATGCCTCCTGCTTGGTTTTTGTTTCTCAGGATTGCTTTGGCGATTCTGGGTCTTTTGTGGTTCCATATAAATGTTTGGATTGTTTGTTCTGTTCTGTGAAAAGTGTCATGGGTAATTTGATAGGAATTGCATTGAATCTGTAGATTGCTTTGGGTAGTATGGCCATTTTTACAATATTGATTTTCCCAATCCAGGAACATGGAATATCTTTCCATTTCTTTACATCTTCTTTGATTTCTTTGATTAAAGTTTTATAGTTCTCGGCATATAGGTCCTTTACCTCCTTGGTCAGGTGTATTCCGAGGTATTTGATTTTGTGAGGTGTAATTTTAAAAGGTATTATATCTTTGTATTCCTTTTCTAATATTTCTTTGCTGGTATACAGAAATGCAACGGACTTCTGAATGTTAATCTTATATCCTGCTACTTTGCTGAAGTTATTAATCAGTTCAAGTAGTTTTGGGGTTGAGTCCTTAGGGTTTTCTATGTATAGTATCATGTCATCTGCATACAGTGACAGTTTGATCTCTTCAAAACCAGAGCTCTTTTAATCCCCGTTTGCATGGAATATTTTCTTCCATCCTCTCACTTTCAATTTGTATGTGTCCCTAGAAGTGAAGTGGGTCTCTTGAAGACAGCATGTATATGGGTCTTGTTTTTTTCTCCATTCAGCCAGTCTATGTCTTTTGGTTGGCACATTTAGTCCATTAACATTTAGGTAATTATTGGTATGTATGTTCTTATTGCCATTTTATTAGTTGCTTTGGATTTGTTTATGTTGGTCTTTTTTCTTCCCTTCTTCTCTTCTTCTTTTCTGCCTAGAGAAGTTCCTCTAGTATTTGTTGTAAGGCTGATTTAGTGTTGCTGAATTCTCTCAGCTTTTGCTTATCTGTGAAGGTTTTGCTTTCTCCTTCAAATCTGAATGAGAGCCTTGCTGGGTAAAGTCATCTTGGTTGGAGGTTTTTTCCCTTCATCACATTAAGTATATCATGCCACTCCCTTCTGGCCTGCAGAGTTTCTGCTGAAAAATCTGCTGATAACCCTATTGGGGTTCCCTTGTATGTTATTTTCCCCAGCTGCTTTCAAGATTTTCTCTTTGTCTTTAATTTTGGTCAGTTTGATAACTATGTGTCTCGGGGTGTTCCTCCTTGGGTTTATTTTATATGGTATTTGTTGCGCTTCCTGGATTTGAGTGAGTGGTTCTCTTCTCACGTTAGGGATGTTTTGGGCTATTATCTCTTGGAATGTTTTTTCTGTCCCCCTCTCTCTCTCTTCTCCTTCTGGCACCCCTACAATACAGATGTTGGTGAGTTTAACTTAGTCCCAGAGTTCTCTGAGACTCTCTTCATTTGTTTTCAAGCTTTTTTCTCTTTTTTGTTCTGCATCCATGATTTCCACTCATCTGTCCTCTACCTCACTTGTTCGTTCTTTTGTCTCCTGAATTCTGCTGTTTGCTGCCTCCAGTGAATTTTTTATTTCTGTTATTGTAGTTTGCATTTCTTCTTGTTTAAGTTTGATATCTTGTATCTCTTTGGTCAGTGTTTCCTGTAAGTTATCCATCTTTGCCTCCAGTTTATTTCCAATGTCTTGCATCATCTTCAGCATCTACAGTCTAAAGTCTTTTTCCTGGAGGCTGAGAATCTCCTCATTGCTTAGCTGATTTTCTGGGGTTTTTCCTTTCTCCCTCATCTGAGTTATAGTTCTCCGTCTTTTCATTTTTATAGGTTTTTGGTGTGGTGACCTTTGTATAGAAAATAGGGTTGTAGCCTCTATTAATTCTGATATCTTCCCCCCTATGGCTGAAGTCAGTATGGGGGCTTGCTGTAGGCTTCCTGATGGGAGGGGCTGATGCCTGCCCCCTGGTAGGTGGAGCTGATTCTAATCCCTCTGGTGGGTGGGGCTTAGTCTCTGGATGGGATTAGAGGCGGCTGTGTGCCTGAGGGGTCTTTAGGCAGCCTGTTTACTGAGGGGTGGGGCTGTGATCCCACCTGGATTTGTTTGGCCTGGGGCTTCTCAGCAGCTGAGTGAGGGGTAGGGCCAGATTTTCCCACAATGACCACCCCCAGAGAAAGTCATGGCTGCTGAACATTCCTGAGAGCTTTGCTTCAATGTCCTTCCCTCACAACAAGCCTGTTCACCCCTGTTTGCCTAGGATGTCCTCCAAGAACTGCAGTCATGTTTGACCCAGATTCCTATGGAGACCTCACTCGGCCCTGGGACCCAGTGAACGCGAAAGTCCATGCGTGCCTTTTAAAAATGGGGTCTCCGTTTCCCCCAGTCCCGTGGAGTTCCTGTGCACAAGCCCCACAGGCCTTCAATGCCAGATCCCCACACGTGAGAGTTTGATGTGGGGCTCAGAACTCTCACTCCTGTAGGTTAGTCTCTGTGAACCAGTTGGTTTTCAGTCTGTGGAGCTTCCCACCCAGGAGGTATGGGGTTGTTTATATTGTGAAATCGCCTCTCCTACCTCTTGATGTGGCCTCCTCTTTTTCTTCTGGAGTAGGGTATCTTTTTTAAGGTTTCTGGTCCATTTGGATGGAAATTGCTCAGCCTTTAGTTGTGAATTTTGTTGTTTTTAGGAGAGAAGTTGAGCTCCATTCCTTCTATTCTGCCATCTTAATCCTGCCTTCCGTGTTTGTTTTTGAATCGTTTTTATTTTCTGTAGAGCAGATTCAGAGGGCTCCTTTTCTCTTTCATGGCAGCGTCTTTCAGTCATACATGGAAAAAGATATTCTCCTCACAGTAGCCTCCATGTTGTTCCCCAAAACAGGGACTAGATCCTGTTCCCGGAGGAAGACAGCAGGACCTCACTGCTTCCCCACACCCTTCATGTTCAAGCCTTTGCATCTCTTACCCCACAGGTCCCAGGCCTTCCTACACCCTCCCCCTCCAAATGGGCAACCACCAGTCTGGTGGCCAGTCCATGGGTTTCCTTGGTGGAGAAAGCCACATGGATGCCCATCGGTAGACTCCCGATTGATCAGAGGGGTGTGCCAAGGGATGTGTCTTTCTCTTCTGGACCCGTCTCCCTTGGTTTGAGAAACATCTAGAGTTCCATCTCTTTGGCTGCAAGGAGGTTTTGGGGAGGGGTTCTATTCTAGGGCTGAACAGTATTCCCTTGTGTACAGGGACCACCTCTTCCTAATCCATTCCTCTGGCGATGGGCCTAGAGCTCGTTGCCATGTCTTGGCTGTTGGGAAGTGTGCTGCGAGGCACAGAGCAGGTCAGTGAACGTCTTTCAAAGAACATGTTTTTGGGGGGATGTATGGTGAAGCATGGGAGGGCTGGGTCACAGGTGGCTTGAGACAGATTGTTCGGAGGTACCTCCATCCTGCTGTCCAACGTGGTTCAGTGAACTTCTTTCAAAGAACATGTTTTTGGGGGGATATATGGTGAAGCGGGGGAGGGCTGGGTCACAGGTGGCTTGAGACGGATTGTTCGGAGGAACCTCGATCCTGCTGCCCATCGTGTTTGTCCCCATGGAGCCACCCACCCACGCACACGGTAGGAGGGCACCTGCTTCTCCACCCCATCTCCAGGATTTAGTCTCGGTAGACCGCCAACCGACAGCCATTGGGAGAGAGCTGCCGGGCTCCCTCAGACGTGTTTTTGGGTGCATCTCTCCCCTGACGCGTGCTGTGATCCTTTCTGTCTGGGGCTGGTGGTCCTCTCTCTCTCCGGGTTCAGGAAAGTTATACTCATGGCTCTGGCCCCCCTTTCTCTGGGGCTGTCTGGGGCTGAGCTGGTCATGTGAAACCCCCAGGCTGACCTGGGCTTTGGGGTCTGACCTGAGCACTTGTGGGTTGTGGCTGGGAGGTGGTCAAATGCTGCTCTCTTGGGGAGCAGCCGGGCTCAGCCCTGTGATTTTTCTCCCAGGAGGGCTCCTGCAACTCCATCCCCCTGGGTCCAAGGGAGACACGTCCCTTTCTCTCGACACACAGGGCATGGAGACCTGATGGAAAGCCGGGTCGGGTGAATTAAGACGGGCCAATGGATCTAGAGAAAGGTCTCCAGGAGATCCCTCCTGGATCAAAGTTCTGTCTTTGTCACTGTGCTGCATTTGGTATCCTCTGTGGTTTGAGAACCAGCGATGGGCAGACATCTCAGCCATGCTTTGGGGTGGGGGTCCCTAAAGGACCAAAGACGAGGGAAAAAGAGCAAGAGAAACAAGGCAGAAAGAAAAGAAGTAAGGCTTTGTCTTACACCACCCGAATAGGGAATAATGGTTGGACAATTAAGGAAAGGCACATAGGTGCATATAGGCACACCAACAGGGCTAAGTACCTAAGTGCAGGCATATCTCAACAAGGCGGGCAGCTTTCCTGACCTAATGGGTCATGCGAGCTGGGGGCTGGAACAAAGAGTTTTGGGGTCAGGTGGCCTCAGGGCTCTGACAGCCTCTGCGAGAATCACAGCCTGCCTGGCATGGCACTTCTTGGTATTTCAGGAACCTGAAGGCAGGCAATCCCACCAGCATATTGGCCAACGCCCATGGAACCCCAGGCAGCTTCTGAGGCTGAGCCAGGAGGAAAGCCTGTGAGGTGCTGTTTGAGAAGATTTCCACAGGAGGGCGCCAGAGGACCTTGTGGAACCAGGCTCAGCTCCAAGGCTGCAGGTGCAGGCACAGAGTTGGGCTTGAGGGCGTGTTGGGTGGCACCAGCAGCAAGCACTCAGCGCGTCGGGGTTGTGTGCTGGGCCCCTGGGCTTTTCAGCTCTAAGATGGGTCATGGCCGGCAGGAGACCCAGGTAAAAATTCGGCTTCCAGCATCGGATGGGGATTGGGAGCCTGGTTGGGTGGCTGTGTGTTTTGAAGGCTCAAGGGATCCCCTGGGTTTGCGAAGGCCTTGCGTTCCCTCAGAGGCAGGAGCCGGGACCCACACAGCATCTTTCTTCCATTGTGGGCTGGGCATTTTCAAGCCCCTGGCTGTCTGGGCTGTAGGGATCTGGGTGAGAGGCTGGTGCTGATGAAGGGATGGGGTGTTGGGGGCAGGAATTCGGTGGCATTGTGCTGGATAGCTGAGCTACTCCCTAGGCTGTTGTCATTCCAGAGACCTAGAGAAGTGTCGTTCTTGCCTTTTGAGATGAGCCTCTCTTCTCATTTTGGCGCCTGGCTATGGAGGCCTGAGCGAAAGAAACCAGGTCTGCTGAATGAAGCAGGGTTGATTGGTATCATCCAAAGAGCTCTCAGGGAGCTCCCTCATAGCTGCCTGATTTCAGAGCTTCTCTCCATCACAGCTGTGGTGGTGGGAAGGGCTGTGGTGGGAGATACAACCCTGACCAGACAACATCCCAGGGGGGCAGGGGGCACCCTAACCACTTCATCCCTCAACCTGGATATGGAAAAGCAGGGGCGCCATGGAGAAAGAGGTCTATCGTCACAGAGATCCTTTCCCACAGAGTCGCTGAGGGCCTTGATCCATGAGGGGCAGGTGGAGGCTTGTGAGAAGAAGATCTTTAGTCATGTACGACTGGACGACATTGCCGTGAAAGAGAAATGGAGCCCTCTGAATCAGCTCTGGAGGAAAGAAAGCAGGATTCAGAAACAAAGCAACCCTCAGCACGACCGGCTCAGCGTTCAGCAGAGAAGGTGTCTGGGTCCAGCCTCCCGCCTCTGGAGAACATCAGAGGCACAGGCCCTCTGCTGATCCTGACAGGATTTCACAGCCCTGGGACATCCAACCAGAAGGCATGAGCCAGGAGGTGTGAACTTATTTCTACATTCACATTTTTCTTGACTTTGGTTTTCCTTAATAACCTCCTTATTTCTCTGCACCCCTTGGTGACACACAGATGCTCTCTGGCCAGGAATTGGCTCCACACAGCTGCTGTCCAACCCCCGTCTTGTCCTTCAAACCCTCTGCCCCCACAGGTCTCCTGTCAGGAGAGCCTCTAGGATCGCCTCCTCCATCGTCGAGGCCCTCGGCTACCCTGTGGGAAGGGATCTCTGTGATGATTGACCTCTTTCTCCATGGCGCCCCTGCTTTTCCATACCCAGGTGGAGGGATGGAGTGGTTAGGCTGCCCCCTGCCCCCCTGGGATGTGGTCTGGTCAGGGCTGGATCTCCCACCACAGCACTTCCCACCACCACAGCTATGATGGAGACAGGCTCTGAAACCAGGCAGCCCCTGGGGAACTCCCAGACAGTTTTCTGTAGGATACCAATCAACCCTGCTTCATTCATCAGACCTGGTTTCGGTCAGGCTTCCATAGCCTGGCGCCGAACTGAGAAAAGTTCAAACTCAAAAGGCAGGAATGAAATTTCTCTAGGTCTCCGAAGCAACAACAGCCCAGGGAGCAGCTCAGCTGCCTAGCACAATGCCACCAACGTCTTCCCACCCCCATCCCTTCATCAGCACTAGCCTCTCTCCCTCATTCCTAAAGCCCCTTGAAAATGCCCAGCCTACGATGCCACACAGATTCTGTGTGGGTCCTGGCTCCTGCATCTGGGGGAACCCAAGGCCTTCTGAAACCTGGCGAATCCCTCAAGCCTTCAAAACACACATCCACCCATTCAGGCTGCCCATCCCCATCTGATGCCAAAGGGGTGCCCGAGTCCTCTGCCTGCCATGATGCATCTTGGAGCCGAGAGGTGCAGGGGCCCAGCACGCAACCCCGACCCGCTGGGTGCTTGCTGCTGGTGCCCCCCAACACGCCCTCAAGCCCAACTCTGTGCCTGCACCTGCAGCCTTGGAGCTGAGCCTGGTTCCACAAGGTCCTCTGGCGCCCTCCTGTGGACACCTGCTCTAACAGCACCTCTCACAGGTTCCTTCTTGCTTAGGCTCATCATGGATCTTGGGCCGTATGCTGGATGGATTTCCTTCCTCCTGCTTCCTGAAATACCGAGATGTGCCATTCCAGGTGGGCTCTGAAAGCCCTGAGGCCAACCGACCCCAGGCCACTGTGGTCCAACACCCATCTTGCCCCACCCATCACATCATGGCAGCCTTCCTCCTTTTTGAGATATGCCGGCCTTTGTGTATTTAGCCCTGTAATTGTGTATACATGGAACCATGGAACCACTGACCTGTCCATAACTTTCCAACAGTTATTCCTGTGATTGGAATATGAAGGCTTCCTTCTTTTCTTTCTGGCTTGTTTCTAGTTCTCTCTTTGCCTCTTCTTTGGTACTTTTGGGATCCTACTTTAAGCTTGCCTGAGATTTGTGCCCATGGATGTTTCTCATGTCACAGAGGATACCAAACCGAGCACAGGGATGAAGACAGCTCTTTGACCCAGGGAGCGAGGACGGCTCTACCAGAGAGCTATCTCTAGATCTATCACCTGTCCTTCATTCGCTTGACCTGTCTTAATATCGGGTCTTCATGCCCTGTGTATAGAGAGAAAAAATGAGGCTCCTATGGACCTAGACAGATGGAGATGCAGGAGCTCTCTTGAAAGAAAAAGCACAGGGATGAGCGCTGCTGTTCCCCAGGAGAGCAGCCTTTGACTACCTCCCAGGCACAACCTACAGGCACTCGATTCAGACCCCAAAGCCCAGGTCAGCCTGGGTATCGACCTGACCAGCTCAGCCCCAGATCCAACCCAACAGGAGAATAAAAGCAGCAACCCCAGAGAAAAGGGGGCAATTGTCCTGTGCAGATCTTCCCCAGAACTGGAGAGATGGAGGGCAACACGCCCCAGACAAAAATCATCCTCAGCACTCATGAGCAGAGATATGCACATCCAGACCTGTCCGAGGGACCATGGCAAACCTGTCGGACAGCCATCAGTAGGACGTCTACAAAGAACAAGTCCTGCAGATGGGTGGACCAGCAGGTGCCCTCCTCCAGTGTGGGTGAGTGTGTCCATGGGGACACCCACGATGGGCAGCAGAATCGAGGTTCCTCCAAACAAGAAATCCAGAATGACACTGTGACCCAGACATCCCACTCTTCGGACATATGGGCTGAAGAATACGCTCTTTGTAATTCGTTAATTGACCTGCTCTGTCCCTTGCAGCAGAATTCACACTAGCCAAGACATGGAAATGTACTCAAACTCCACCGGCAGATGAATGGATTAGGACAAGGTGGTCCCTATTCACAATGGAATACTATTCAGCCCTTGAGAAGAAACCACCAAAAGCCATGGGCAGCCAAAGAGATAGAACTGGAGACTCTTCTCAAATGGAGGAAGACAAATCTGGAAGAGAAAGGTACATCCCTTGGCATACCTGTCCGATTGATTGGGAGTCTAGCAATGGACATCCATGTGGCTTTCTACACAAAGGACACACATGGACTGGAAACCAAGCTGGTGGTTGCCAGGTTGGAGGGGGATGGTGTGGGAAGGCCTGGGACTGTGGGGTGAGAGATACAAGTGCTTGCATGATCAGGGGTGGGGGAAGCAATGAGGTCCTGCATGATAGCCCAGGCAACAATATCTAGTCCCTTTCTTGGCAAAGACACGGAGGCTACCATGAGACCAAGAATATCTTCATTCATGTACGACTGGATGATGTTGTCATGAAAGAGAAATGGAGCCCTCTGAATCAGCTCTAAAGGAAATAAAACATGGTTGAAAACCAGAGCAAAACTCAGCATGACCGGCTCAGTGTTCACCAGAGAAGGAGTCTGGGTCCAGCATCCTGCCTCTCGAGAAAATAAGAGGTGACGTACTCCCTTGATCCTGACAAGTCTTCTTAGCCCTGGGATGTCTGACCAGAAGACACTACCCAGAGGGTGTGAATTTATTTCTACATTCGCATTTCTATTCATTGCTGTTTTACTTAACCTCCTCACGTTCCTGCACCCACTGTTGCCATGCACATGCAATCTGGCCAGGAATTGTATCCACGCCATGGCTGCCCAACCCCAGGCTCCTCCTTCAAACCTTCTGCCACCAGAGGTATCCTGTCAGGAGAGCCTTGAGGGTCACCTCATCGGTCAAGGCCCTCAGCTACCCTGTGGGATGGTATGTGTTTGATTATTGACCTCTTTCTCAATGGAGCCCATTATTTTACATATCCAGTTTGATTGAGAAAGTTGTTTGGGTGCCACCTGTCACCATGGGATGTTGTCTGGTCAGGGTTGGATCACGCAACGCAGCCCTTCCCACCGCCACAGCTGTGATAGAGAGGCTTTTCCACCAGGAAGCCACCAGGGCACTCCTGAGACCTTTCTGGATGATAATTCATCAGACCTGGTTTTGTTCAGGCCTCCATACCCAGGAGCCACCTGAACACAGAGGCTTATCTCAAAAGGCAAGAAGGAAATTTCCCTAGGTCTCTGGAGTGACAACAGCCCAGGGAGCAGATCAGCTGACCAGCAGAATGCCAACAAAGTCCCCCTCCTTCCCCCAGTGCATTCATTAGCACCAGCCTCTCTTCCACACTGCTACAGCCCTGACACTCAGGTGCTTGAAAATGCCCATCCCACAATGCAACACGGAGGCTGTGCGGGTCCTGGATCCTGCATCTGGAAGAACCCATGGCATTCAGACACCCAGAGAATCAGTCAAGCCTTCGAAACAAATGGCCCTCCAAACAGGCTGCCCATCCCCATCTAATGCTGAGGGGATACTGTGTCCTCTGCCTGCCATGATGCATCTTGGAGACAAGAGCTCAGATGCCAAGCACACAACCCCAACCTACAGGCTGCTTGCTGTGGGTGCCACCCAACACACCCTGAAGCCCAACTCTGTGCCTGCACCTGCAGCCATGGAGCTGCACCTGGGTCCACCAGGTCCGCTGGTGCCCTCCGGTGGATATCTGCTCTAACAGCACCTCTCAGGATTTCATCCTGGCTCAGGTGCAGCAGCTGCCTGGGGCTCCATGGGCCTTGGCCAATATGCTAGCAGGACTTCCTTCCTCCTGGTGCTTGAAATATGAAGGAGTGCTATTTCAGGTGGGCTACTGTGCTCTCAGAAGCTTTCAGAGCCCTGAGGCCAACGGACCCCAGGCCACTGCATTCCAACACCCTGCTTGCAAGACACAGCATGTTGAGAGATGGGAGTAAGATGGCAGAATAGAAGGAATGGAGTTCAACTTCTCTCCTAAAAACAACAAAATTCACAACTAAAGGCTGAGCATTCTTCACCCAAATGGTCTGGAAACCTTAAAAAAGATACCCTACTCCAGAAGAAAAAGAGGAGGCCACGTCAAGAGGTAGGAGGGGTGATTTCATGATATAAACAACCCCATACCTCCTGGGTGGGAAGCCCCACAGACTGGAAACTAACTGGTTCACAGAGACTCACCTATAGGAGTGAGAGTTCTGAGACACACATCAAACTCGCACATGTGGGGATCTGGCACTGGGAGGAAGAGCCCCTGGAGCATCTGGCATTGAAGGCCTGTGGGGCTTGTGTGCAGGAGCTCCACCAGACTGGGAGAAAACAGAGACCCCATTCTTAAAAGGCACACACGGATTTTCACGTGCACTGGGTCCCAGGGCAAAGCACAGTCTCCACGGGAATCTGGGTCAAACCTGACTGCAGTTCTTAGACGACCTCCTGGGAAAACAGGGGTGAACATGGCTTGTTGTGAGGGAAGGACATGGGAAGCAAAGCATTCAGGAATACTCAGCAGCCGTGCCTTTCTCTGGAGGTAGCCATTCTGGGAAAATATGGCCCCACCCATCAGTGCTGAGAAGCCCCAAGCCAAACAACAATCCAGGTGGAATTACAGCCCCAGTCCTCAGTAAACAGGATACCTAAAGCCCCCTAGGCACACATCCACCTCTAATACCAACCAGAGATAAAGCCCCACCCACCAGAGGGGTTAGAATCAGCTCCACATACCAGTGGGCAGGAATCAGTCCCTCCCATCAGGAAGCCTACACCAAGCCCTCATACAGACTTCAGCCACAAGGGGAGCAGACATCGGAAGTAAGAGAGGCTACAACTCTATTATCTGTAAGAAGGTCAACACACTAAAAATCTATAAAAATGAAAAGACAGAGGACTATACCTCAGACGAGGGAAAGAAGAAAAACCCCAGAAAATCAGCAAAATGATCAGGAAATTCTTAGCCTCCAGGAAAAAGACTTTAGATTGTTGATGCTGAAGATGGTGCAAGACATTGGAAAAGAACTGGAGGCAAAGATGGATAACTTGCAGGAAACACTGAGCAAAGAGATACAAGATATGAAACTTAAACAAGAAGAGAGGCAAACTACAATAACTGAAATAAATTCACTAGAAGCAGCTAACAGCAGAATACAGAAGGCAGAAGAACGAATAAGCGAGGTAGAGGACAGATTAGTGGAAATTACGGATGAAGAACAATAAGGAAAAAAAAGATTGAAAACAAATGAAGAGTCTTAGAGAACTCTGGGACAATGTTCAATGCACCAACATCCGTATTATAGGGGTGCCAGAAGGAGAAGAGAGATAGAAGGGGACAGAAGAGATATTCCAAGAGATAACAGCCAAAAACTTCCCTAACATGGGAAAGGAACCACTCCCTCAAATCCAGGAAGCACAAGGAGTACCATACAAAATAAACCCAAGGAGGAACACCCCGAGACACATAGTAATCAAACTGACCGAAATTAAAGACTTAGGAAAAATATTGAAATCAGCTAGGGAAGAGAAAGAAATTACATACAGGGAAACCCTGATAAAGTTATCAGCAGATTTTTCAGCAGAACCTCTACAGGCCAGAAGGGAGTGGCATGATATACTTAATGTGATGAAGGGAAAAAACCTCCAACCAAGATGACTTTACCCAGCAAGGCTCTCGTTCAGATTTGAAGGAGAAAGCAAAAGCTTCCCAGATAAGAAAAAGCTAAGAAAATTCAGCATCACTAAACCAGCCTTACAACAAATACTAAAGGAACTTCTCTAGGCAGAAAAGGCAAGGCCGCAACAGGAAACAAAAATACCACAAATGAAAAGACTCACCGGTAGAGGTATATATACAGTAAACATAAGCAAACACCCATGCACAATTATGCCACCAAAATCAGAAATCGCGAGAAGAGGTGGGGACAGATGCGGGACACTGGAGATGCACTTACAATTAAGAGACCAACAACTTAAAACAATCTCATATATATATAGAGAGAGAGACACTTACCTCAAAACCTTCAGAATAACCACAAACCAAACTTCTAAAATTGAAACACAAAGAAAAAAAATCAACTCAAATACAACTCTAAAGATAGCATCAAACCAGAAGAGGAGAGAACCAGAGAAGAAGGGAAGAAAAATGAGCAACAAAAACAAATCCAAAGCAATTAATAAAATGGCAATAGGAACATACATATCGATAATTACCTTCAAAGTCAATGGACTAAACGCCCCAACCAAAAGACCCAGACTGGCTGAATGGATACAAAAACAGGACACATAATATATATATACGGTGTTTTCAAGAGACCCACTTCACTTCTATGGACACATACAAATTGAAAGGGAGAGGATGGAAGAAAATATTTCACGTAAACCGGGATCAAAAGAAAGCTGGAGTAGCAATACTCATATCAGACAAAATAGACTATAAAATGAAGAATATTTTAAGGGACAAGGAAGGTCACTACCTAATGATCAAAGGATCAAGCCAAGTAGAAGATACAAGAGTTTTCAATATCTACACACCCAACATAGGTTCACCACAATATATATAAGGCAAATGCTAACAACCTTCAAAGGACAAATCAGGAGTTCCCATCGTGGCGCAGTGGTTAACGAATCCAACTAGGAACCATGAGGTTGTGGGTTCGGTCCCTGCCCTTGCTCAGTGGGTTAACGATCTGGTGTTGCCGTGAGCTGTGGTGTAGGTTGCAGATGCGGCTCAGATCCTGTGTTGCTGTGGCTCTGGAGTAGGCTGGCAGCTACAGCTCCGAATCAACCCCTAGCCTGGGAAACTCCATATGCCACGGGAGCAGCCCAAGAAATGGCAAAAAGACAAAAAAAAAAAAAAAAAAAAAAAAAAAGGACAAATTAGAAATACCACAATCATCGTGGGGGACTTTAACACCCCACTTACAGCAATGGACAGATCATACAGACAGAAAATCCATAAGGAAACACAGGCCCTGAATGATGCATTACACCAGATGGACTCAATACGTATTTATAAGGCGTTCCATCCCAAAGCAGCGGAATACACATTCTGCCCAAGTGCACATGGACCATTCTCTAAGATGGATCACACGCTATATGAATGGGCTAAAAATCCAACCTTGGTAGCTTTAAGAAAACTGAAATCATATCAAGCATCTTTTCCTACCACAATGCTATATGGCTGGACATCAACAACTAGAATAAAACTGCAAAACACACAAACACGTGGAGATGAAACAACATGTTACTCAACAAGCGATGGATCACTGAAGAAATCAAAGAGGAAATGTAAAAATACCTAGCAGCAAATGACAACAACGATATGACCCTCCAAAACCTATGGGATACAGCAAAAGCCGTTGTAAGAGGAAAGTTTATAGCAATACAAGCCCACCTCAGGAACCAAGAAAACGCTCAAAGAAACAAGCTAACTTTACATCTAAAGCAGCTCGAGAGAGAAAAACACACAAGACCTAGAGGTAGTAGAAGGAAAGAAATCATCAAGATCAGAGCAGAAAACAATGAAATAGAAATGAAGAAAACCATAGAAAAGATCAACAAAACAAAAAGCTGGTTCTTTGAAAAGATCAACAAAATTGTTAAGACTTAACCAGACGTATCAAGAAAAGAAGAGAGAGGACTCAAATCAATAAAACTAGAAATGAAGAAGAAGTCACAACAGACATCACAGAAACACAACGGATCCTAAGAGACTACTATATGCAGCTACATTCCAATAAAACGGAAAACCTAGAAGAAATGGACAAATTCTTAGAAAAGTATAATCTTCCAAGACTAAACCAAGATAAAATAGAAGAGATGAACGGACCCATCACAAGAACTGAAATTGAAAGTGTGAGTAAAAAACTTCCAACAAACAAAAGTCCAGCACCAGGTTGCTTCACAGGCGATTTCTATCAAATGTTTAGAGAAGAGCTAACACCTCTCATTCTGAAACTATTCCAAAAAATCGCATAGGAAGGGACACTCCCAAACTCATTCTATGAGGCCACCATCACCCTGATACCAAAACCAGAAAAACATACCACAAAAAAAAGAAAACTACAGGCCCATTGCAATGATGAATATCGATGCAAAAAATCCTCAACAAAATCCTAGCAAACCGCAATCAATAATCCATTAGAAGGATTGTATAGCACGACCAAGTGGGATTTATCCCAGGGATGCAAGCGTTCTTCAATATCTGTAAATCCATCAGTGGGATACACCACATTCACAAACTGAAGAAGAAAAACCATATGGTCCTCTCAATAGACACAGAGAAAGCCTTTGACAAAATCCAACACCCGTTTCTGATGAAAACCCTTCAGAAAGTGGGCATAGTGGGAACCCACCTCAACATCATAAAGGCCATATATGACAATCCCACAGCAAACATCATTCCCAAAGGTGAAAAGCTGAAAGTATTCCTGCTGAGATCAGAAACAAGACAAGGATGACTGCTCTGCCCAAAACTCTTCATCATAGTTTTGGAAGTCCTAGCCACAGCAATCAGAGAAGCAAAAGAGATGAAAGGACTCCAAATTGGAAAGGAAGAAGTCAAACTCTCACTATCTGCAGATGACATGATACTATACCTAGAGAAGCCTAGAGCTCATCCACAAATTTGGCAAAGTTGCAGGATACAAAATTAATACACAGAAATCAACAGCATTTCTATACACTAGCAATGAAAGATCAGAAAGAGAAATTAGGGAAGCAATCCCATTTACCATTGCATGCAAAAGAATAAAACACCTAGGAGTAAACCTATCTCAAGAGACAGAAGACCTTTACTCTGAAAACGCTTAATATACTGATGGAAGAAATCAAAGATGACACAAATAGATGGAAAGACATACCATGCTCTTGGGTTGGAAGAGTTAATATTATCCAAATGATTTTACTACCTAAGGCAATCTACTGATTCAATGCAATCCCTATCAAATTACCAAGGACATGTTCCACAGAACTCAAACAAAATATTGTAAAGTTTGTTTGGAAGCATCAAAGTCCCAGAATAGCCAAAGACATCCTGAAAAAGAAAAATGGAGCTGGAGGAATCAGGCTCCCAGACTTCAGACTCTACTACAAAGAAACGGTCATCAAAACTGTATGGTACTGGCACAAAGACAAAAATAGAGATCAGTGGAACAGGATAGAAAGCCCAGAATTCAACCCGGGCACCTACAGCCAACTCATCTATGACAAAGGAGGCAAGAATAGACAATGGAGAAAAGACAGCCTGTTCGGTAAGTGGTGCTGGGAAAACTGGACAGCCACATGGAAAATAATGAAATTAGATAACTCCCTAACACCAGACACAAAAATAAACTTAAAATGGATTAAAGACCTAGATATAGAACCAGATACTGTGAAAATCTTAGAGAAAACCATAGGCCAAACACTCTCTGACATAAACCACAGCAACATCCACTCAGATGCACCTTTTAGAGTCATTACAGTAAAAACAGAAATAAACAAATGGGACCTAATCAAACTTAAGAGTATCTGCACAGCAAAGGAAACCCTAAACAAAATGAAAAGGCAACCCACGGTATGGCAGAAAATATTTGCCAATGAACCGACTGACAAGGGACTCATCTCCAAAATTTAGAAACACCTTACACCAGCCAGAAAGGCCACCATCAAAAAAGACTACCAACAGTAAGTGCTGGAGAGAGTCTGGAGAGAAAGGAACCCTAGTATACTGTTGGTGGGATTG
This sequence comes from Sus scrofa, assembly GCF_054392235.1. NCBI lineage: Eukaryota > Metazoa > Chordata > Mammalia > Artiodactyla > Suidae > Sus > Sus scrofa. Next base: position 4,003,014 of record NC_139402.1, read on the forward strand.
TACATTGGTACAACCACTGTGGAAAACAGTATGGAGATGCCTCAGAACACTAAACATAGAACTACCACTTGATCCAGCAATCCCACTCCTGGGCATCTAGCCAGAGAAATCCATGACTCGCAAAGACACATGTCCTCCAATGTTCATTGCAGCACTCTTTTCAATAGCCAAGACTTGGAAACAACCTCAATGTCCATCGACAGATAGTGGATGTGGTACATATCCACAATGGAATATTACTCAGCCATGAAAAGGAATGAAATACTGGCATTTTTAGCAACATGGATGTACCTAGAAGTTATCATGCTAAGGGAAGTCAGCCGTACAAGGAGACACCAACATCAAATGCTTCCACTGACATGTGGACTCTGAACCAAGGACAGACTGAACTTCTTTGCAGAACAGATGCTGACTCTCAGACTTGGAAAAACTCATGGTCTCCAAAGGAGACAGTTTTGTGGTGGGGGTTGCGCTGGGTTCGCAGGATGGAAATCTTATAAAAATGGATCATGATGATTATTGTACAGCTACAAATGTAATAAATTCATTGAGTAAGACAAAAAAGAAAGAAAAGAAGAGGCAAAAGGACTCTGCAGATCCTGACACGATTTCAAACACTGGGACATCCAACCAGAAGGCCTGACCCGGGAGGTGAGAACTTATTTCTACATTCACATTTTTCTTTATTTTGGTTGTCCATAATAACCTCCTTATTTCCCTGCACTCTTTGGTGGCATGCACATGCTGCCTGGCCAGGAATTGGCTCCATGCCACTGCTGTCCAACCCTGGGCTTGTCCTTCCACCTCTCTGCCACCAGAGGTATCATGTCATGAGAGCCTTGAGGATTGGCGTACTGATAAGGCCCTAAGCTACTCTGTGGGAAGGGATCTCTGTGATAATCAACCTCTATCTCAATGGAGCCCCTTTTCTCCATATCCAGGCTTAGTGAAGTAGTGGATAGGGTGCCAACCGGCCCCCGTGGGGTATTGTCTGGTCAGGGTTGCATCTCACAGTGCAGCTCTTCCCACAGCCACAGCTGTGATGGAAAGAGGTTCTTCCACTGGGCAGCCAACGGGGAACTCCTGGAGACCTTTCTGGATGATACCAATCAACCCTGCTTCATTCATCAGACCTGGTTTCCCTCAGGCCTCCATAGCCTGGCATCAAACTGGGAAGAGTGGCTCATCTCAAACATCAAGAAAGAGATGGAGAGGCAAGTTGGTGCAAGAGTAGGGGGACGTGCTCACCCTCTCCCACAAACACAACAACAACAAACACATCTATATCTTAAATGATCTCGCAGAACAGCAACTAAAGGCTGGCAGAAGAACTTAAACCTCCAATAATGGCAAAAATCTCATGACATAACTGGGTAAAACAAGAGAAAAGAGGAGAGAGAGAGAAGAGGAATCAGGACCAGACGGGCACTCCCGTAAGGGAACTGTGAAGGAGAAAGGGAACCCACACCCTGGAAAGCCACCTAATCGACGGAAAGATCAACAGAGTTGGAGGGATCTCCAGATGCCGAGAAGAGCACAGCAGTAGGTCTGAGATCTCAAAAGCAGAGTGAGAGCCGAACAGATCATCTGAACTACTGGCACAGTCATCCAAAACTGAGACGCTCAGGTGGGGACTGGGCATGGAGACCTAGGCTCTGGATGTTAGCCCCTGGGAGCGGGCTGGGGTTGGTGGTGTGGAGAGAGCCCGGGGGGACTAGGAATCAGTGCATCACATATGAAGGGAGCAATACACTAAGGGCTGGGGAGTGGAAAGTCCCAACAGAGGGAACCTGGGAGAAGAGCTGGACCTGCCGGAGAGACAAGGTGCTAGTGTTGGGGAGAGGCGAGCAGGAGGGGCGGGCCACCACAGAATACTCCTTGCACCCCAGTGAGCATGCTTGCCCACCAGCTAGCAGAGAGCAGTGCTTCCCAGTACATCGCCCCTCCCTACCCCACACAAGCCTGAACTGAGCTACCTGCCATCCAGAGAGGCTGGCCTCACGACTTGCGGGATGCCAACCACCTCTGGGGATTTCCCTGGCCTGGCCGGACCGCCCTCTGGAGGGGCTACCCCCAACAGAGCAGTGCCCCCTGGAAGAGCTCTGTGGCCCAGAATCACCAGGGCAAGCTCTGCCTGGCAATGGGAAGTTGGCCTCCATTGGGGGGGGGCGGTCCTGCCAGTTCTGGCTGCCCTGGGGAAGTGCTCCTTTGTCTCCTGGCAGCCCAGCTATCTTCTCTCTCCCTCAGCAGGAGCTACACTCCCATGGAGCAGCTGCAGAGCACCACCCGCCCCCTGGAAGAGCTCTGAAGCCCAGAGGTGCTGGGGAAAGCCCTGCCTGGCCACAGGAAGTCTGCCTCCATCGTGGTGAGGACCTGCCAGTCCTGCCTCCCCCCGGGAAATGCCCCTCTGCCTCAAAGAAGACCAGCCAACATTGCCAACCCTCGGGAAACACTCCACAGCAGTGTCAGGGCGAACCCTGCCCACCAATGGAGAGTGCACTTCCATCACGAAAAAGAAAATAACAAGCAAGATGAAGAAGCTCAGAAACCATTCCCAGGGGAACCAACAGGAGAACCCACCGAAAGCAGTCACCAATGAAACAGAGCTCTGCAGTCTGACAGATGTGGACTTCAAAAGGGAGACAGTGAAAATACTGAACGAATTAAGATATGAACAGGAATGCAGATGCCCCCAGAAAGGAACTAGAAAATATAAGGAGGAGCCAAGAAAATCTAGAAAATTCATTGGCTGAGATACAAACTGAGCTAAGGGCAGTAAAAACCAGAATGAATAATGAAGAACTAATTAGTGATGTGGAAGATAGAATAACAGAAATCACCCAAACATCACAGCAGACAGAAAACCAAAGGAAAAACCATGAAAGCAATATAAGAGACCTATGGGGTAATATAAAGTGGGCCAATCTACACATAACAGGAATTCCAGAAGGAGAAGACAAAGATAAGGGATGGAAAATATATTTGAAGAAATTATCGCTGGAAACTTCCCAAATCTACAGGATACTGATTTCACAATACAGGAAGCACAGAGGGCCCCAAACAAGGTGAACCCAAACAGACCCACACCAAGACACATTATAATAACAATGGCAAAAGTTAATGATAAAGAGAGCATCCTAAAGGCAGCAAGAGAAAAGCAAAGTGTCACTTATAAGGGCACCCCCATAAGGCTATCAGCTGATTTCTCTACAGAAACTCTACAGGCCCAGGAGGGAATGGCAAGAGATATTTAAAGCACTGAAAGGAAAAAATATGCAATCTAGAAGACTCTATCCTGCAAGAATATCATGTAAAATAGAAGGGGAAATAAAATTTTTTTTGATGAACAAAAGTGAAAAGAGCACAGCAATACAAAACCCATTCTAAAAGAATATTGAACGGACTTCTCCTCATCAAAAAAAAAAAAAAAAAAAAAAGAGGAAGAACTAGGATGGAGGAAACCACAATCAGAGAGCAGTCACTCAAATAAGCCAGCATACAGATCTCATCATGAAGATGTTTAAAACAAAACAAAATTAAAAAGAAAAAAGAGACATCAAAATCATTACATGAGGGCCAGGGAAGTAAGGAAATAAATAGATTCTTTTTTTAAGTTTCTTTTTTTTAATTTTAGTATGGTAATGAAGTGTTTGAACCTACAGGACTACCAGGCTAAAACACACAATTATAGGAAGGAGTTAACATACTTAAAAAACAGGGCAAGCACAAATCAAAACCAAACATTACATTTACAAAAAAAAGCAATACTCAAGCACAAAGTAATTGGAGACCATCCAACCACAAAAAGAAAAGAAGAAAAGAGAAACACAGGATCCACTGGAAATTGAGGTTTAAAATGGCAATAAATAATCATCTATCAATCATCACCTTAAATGTCAATGAACTGAATGCTCCCATCAAAAGACACAGAGGGGCTGAGTGGATAAAAAGGCAAAACCCTTCAATCTGCTGCCTACAAGACACTCACCTTAGGACAAAGGACACATATAGATTGAAGGTGAGGGGGTAGGGGGAAATATTTCATGCCAATGGACATGACAGGAAAGCAGGAGTTACAATACTCACATCAGATGAAATGTATGTTAAAACAAGGCCATAAAGAAAGGCAAAGAAGGACACTATGTAATGATTAAAGAATCCATTCAAGAAGAGGATGTTACTATTGTCAACATATATGCCCCACATACAGGAGCACCCAGATACATACAACAAACATTAACATACATAAGGGGAGAGATTGATGGGAACACAATCATAGTAGGAGACTTTAACACCCACTCACATCAACGGACAGATCCTCTAGATAGAAAACCAATAAAGCAACAGAGATCCTATAGGAAACAACTGACAAGTTAGAATCAATTGACATCTTCAGGACATTACATCCAAATAAATCAGAGTACACATTCTTCACAAACGCACATGGAACATTCTCAAGTAGCAACCACATATTGGGACACAAACCTAACCACAACTAATGTAGCAGAAATAATTTCTATGCAAGTAACTTCCCTGACAACAATGGTATGAAACTGGAAGTCAACCACAGGGAAAGAAATGAGAAAAAAACCCGACTACATGGAGACTAAACCACATGCTACTACAAAACCAATGGGTCAATGAGGACATCAAGAAGGAAATTAAAAACTACCTTGTGACAAACGACAATGAAGACACAACTTCTCAGAATTTATGGGACGCTGCAAAAGCAGTGCTCAGAGGGAAAGTCATAGCAATACAGGCCTTCCTCAGAAAAGAAGAACAATCTCAAACGGACAACTTAACCTACCAACCAAATGAATTAGAAAAAGAAAAACAAAAAAGACCTGAAGTCAGCAGAAGGAAAGAAATCAGAAACATCAAAGAGGAAATCAATAAACTAGAGATTCAAAAAACAATACAGGATAATTAATAAAACCAAGAGCTGGTTCTCTGAAAAGGTAAACAAAATGGACAAATTTCTGGTTAGACTCACTAAGGAGAGGAGAGAAAGAACCCAAATAAACAAAAGTAGCAATGAAAAAGGAGAAATCACAATGGATTCTGCAGAAATACAAAATACCATGAGAGAATACTATGAACAACTGTATGCCAACAAATTGCACAATCTGGAAGAAATGGAAAACTCTCTAGAATCTTACAGCCTGCCAAAACTGAATCCAGAAGAATCAGACCAATTGAACAGACCAATCACTAGACATGAAATTGAATACATCATAAAAACACTCCCTACAAATAAAAGCCCAGGACCAGATGGCTTCACAGGTGAATTCTACACAACATATAAAGAGGATCTGGTGCCCATCCTCCTTAAACTTTTTCAAAAGTTTGAAGAAACAGGAATACCCCCAAAGACATTCTATGATGCCCCCATCACCCTAATTCCAAAACCAGACAGAGATACCTCCAAAAAAGAAAACTATCAGCCAATATCTTTGATGCACACAGATGCAAAAATTCTCAACAAAATCTTAGCCAAACGAATCCAGAAACATATAAAAAAGATCATACACCACGACCAGGTGGGGTTCATCCCAGGTGCACAAGGATGGTTCCACATACACAAATCACTTAATATCAGACACCACATTAACCAAAGAAAAGTAAAAAACCACATCATCATCTCAATAGATGAAGAAGAAGCATTTGACAAAGTCCAATATCCATTCATGAGCAAAATCTCGCCAAAGTGGGTATAGAGGGAACATGCCTGAACATAATCAAAGCCACTGATGACAAACCCACAGCAAATATAATACTCAATGGGGAAAAACTGAAAGCCTTCGCACTCAAATCTGCAACAACACAGGGATACCCACTCTCACCACTGCATTTCAACATAGTTCTGGAAGTCCTAGCCACAGCAATCAGACAAACAAAAGAAATAAAAGGCATCCAAATAGGAAGAGAGGAGATAGAGCTGTCACTGTATGCAGATAACAAGATACTATACACAGAAAACCCTAAGGACTCAACCCCAAAACTACTTCAACTGGATAACAAATTCAGCAAAGTAGCAGGATATGAGATAACATTCAGAAATCAGTCACATTTCGGTATACCAAAAAGGAGATGCTAGAAAAGGAATACAAAAATACAATACCTTTTAGGATTGCCCCCCAAAAATCAAATACCTGGGAATATACCTGATCCTGGAGGTGAAGGACTTATATGCTGAGCATTATACAACATTCATCAAATAAATTAAAGATGACGTAAGGAAATGGAAAGATATTCCATGTTCCTGAATTAGAAAAATTGATATTGTAAAAATGGCCATACTACCCAAAGCAATCCACAGATTCAAGGCAATCCCTAGCAAATGACCCAGGACATTTTCCACAGAACTAAAACAAACCCTCCAAATATTCATATGGAACCACCAAAGACCCCGAATTGCCAAAGCAATCCTGAGAAACAAAATCCAAGCAGGGGCATAACTCTCCCAGACTTCAAGCAATATTACAAAGACACAGTCATCAAGACAGTCTGGCACTGGTACCAAAACAGACAGACAGACCAATGGAACAGAAGAGAGAACCCAGAAGTAACCCCTGACACCTATGGTCAATTAATCTTGGACAAAGGAGGCAAGAGCATAAAATGGGAAAAAGAAAGTCTACTCAGCAAGCATTGCTGGGAAACCTGGGCAGCTGCATGCAAAGCAATGGAACTAGAACACACCCTCTCACCATGCACCAAAATAAACTCAAAAGGGCTGAAAGCCTTAAATAGAAGACAAGACACCATCCAACTCCTGGAAGAGAACATAGGCAAAACTCTCTCTGACATCAACCTCATGAATATTTTCTCAGGTCAGTCTCCCAAGGCAACAGAAATAAGAGAAATAATAAACCAATGGGACCTCATCAAACAGACAAGCTTTTGCACAGCAAAGGAAACCAAAAAGAAACCAAAAAGACCACTTACAGAATGGGAGATAGTAGTTTCAGATGATGCAACGGACAAGGGCTTAGTCTCTAGAATATACAAGCACCTTATACAACTCAACAGCAAAAAAGCCAATCACCCAATGGAAAAATGGGCAAAAGACCTGAATAGACTGTTCTCCAAGGAAGATAGACAGATGGCCAACAAGCACATGAAAAAATGCTCCACATCCCTGATTATAACAGAAATGCAAATCAAAACTACCATGAGATACCACCTCACACCAGTCAGAATGGCCATCATTCATAAGTCCACCAAGAACAAGTGCTGGAGGGGGTGTGGAGAAAAGGGAACCCTCCTGCACTCTTGGTGGGAATGGAAGCTGGTACAGCCACTATGGAGAAAAGTATGGAGGTACCTTAGAAATCTATACACAGAACTACCATATGACCCAGCAGTCCCACTCTTGGGAATATATCCAGACAAAACTTTCCTAAAAAAAACACATGCACCCACATGTTCAATGCAGCACTGTTCACAGTAGCCAGAACATGGAAACAACCCAAATGTCCATCAACAGATGATTGGATGAGGAAGACGTAGTATAGATACACAATGCAATACTACCCAGCCATTAGAAAGAATGGCATAATGCCATTTGCAGCAACATGGATGGAACTAGGGACTCTCATCCTGAGTGAAGTAAGTTAGAAAGAGAAGGACAAATACCATATGGTATCACCTATAACTGGCATCTAATATCCAGCGCAAATGAAGCTCTCCACAGAAAAGAAAATCATAGACTTGGAGAATAGACTTGTGGCTGCCTGGGGAAAGAGGAAGGGAGTGGGAGAGATTGGGAGCTTGGGGTTATTGGAGGCAAACTATTGCTCTTGGATGGATTTACAGTGAGATCCTGCTGTGTAGCAGAGAACTATGTCTAGATACTTAACATTACAATGCAACAATGAGAGGAAAAATGTGTATACATGTATGTATAACTTGGTCCCCATGCTGTACAGAGAAAAAAAGAATTTAAAAAAAAGTAAAAGTATAAGTTTGTACACATGAAACTAATGGAATGTTGTAAACAAGATGTACATCATTAAAAAAATAAATCTTAAAAAATGCAAAAACAAAACATAAAAAAACCAACCAATTCAAAAAAAAAAAAGAAATTTCCCTAGGTTTCTCAGAGCAAAAACAGAGCAGCTTCCCAGCACAATGCCACCAAAGTTCTCCCCCAGACCCCCCATCCCTTCATCAGCACCAACCTCTCTCCCACATCCCTAAAGACCCAACAGTCGGGGGCTTGAAAGTGCACAGCCAACCATGCTACACAGATGCTATGTGGGTCCCAGCTCCTGACTCTGGGGGAACCCAAGGCTTTCACAAGCCCACTGTTCCCTCAAGCCTTTGTAACACATGGCCACCCAACCAGGCTGCCCATCTCCCTCCAATGCTGAAAGTGTACCTGGGTCCCTGGCCTGCCATGACCCATCTTGGAGTCAAGAGGCCCAGGGGCCCAGCCAACAACCCCAACCCACGGGCTGCTTGCTCTGGGGGCTGCCCAACAAGCCCAACCCTGGGCCGGCACCTGCGGCCTTGGAGCTGCACCTGGGGCCACCATGTCCTCTGGTGCCCTCCTGTGGACATCTGCTCTAACAGCACCTCTCAGGATTTCCCCCTGGCTCAGGCTCAGCTGGTGCCTGGGGCTCCATGGGCTTTGGCCCATATGCTGGTGGGATTGCCTTGATGTACCCAAAAGTGATGTTCCAGTCGGGCTCTTACTCTCACAGAGGCTTTCAGAGCCCTGAGGCCAACCGACCCCAGGACACTGGGTTCCAGCGCCCAGGTCGCAAGATCCACCAGCTCAGTACAACCTTCCTCCTTGTTGAGATACTCGTGCCCTTAGCTGCTTAGCCCTGTCAGGGTGCATATATGCACCGATGGACATTTCCATCATTGTGTAACTGTTAGTCGCTCATTTGGAAGCCGTGAGACGAAGCCTTGAATCTTTTCTTTCTGGCTCATGTCTCTTGCCCTCTTTCCCTCGTCTTTGGTACCCAAGGAACATGCCTGAAATGTCTGCCCATCGCTGGTTCTCAGGCCACAGAGGATACCAAACCAAACCTAGTACACTGACAAAGACAGATCTGTCACCCAGGGAGCCAGGAGGGATCTCCTGGAGACCATTCTGTAGATCCATCTGCCTGCCTTAATGCACACGACTCGGCCTTCCATCAGGTCTTCATGCCCTGTGTGTCGAGAGAAAGGAATGTGGATTCCGTGGACCCAAGGGGATGGAGAGGCAGGAGCCCTCCTCAGAGAAAATGCAGAGGCATGAGCGCCACTGCTCCACAAGAGAGCAGCATCTGACCACCTCCCAGGCACAACCCACAAGCACCCGATTCGGACCCCAAAGCCCAGGTCAGCCTGGGGGTTCCATGTGACTAGCTCAGCCCCTGACCCAAACTAACTCGAGAAAAACCTCGAAGGCCCAGAGAAAGGGGGCAAGAGTCCTAAGTAGAGCTTTCCTGAACCCAGAGAGATAAAGGGCCACCAGCCCCAGACAGAAATTGATCACCAGCATGCATGAGGAGTTACGTGCATAAAAATGCCTCTGAAGGACGACGACCAACCTCTCCAAATGGCCACCGCTGGGAAGTCTACCAAGACCAAATCCTGGAGATGGGGTGGAGAGGCGGGTGCCTTCCTTCCTACCATGCACGTGGGTGGGTGGCTCCATGGGGCAACCACGATGGGCAGCAGGATCGAGGTTCCTCCGAACAATCCATCTCAAATCACCCTATGACCCAGCCCTCCCACGCTTCGCCATACATTCCCCCCAAAAACATGTCCTTTGAAAGTCATTAAGTGACCCGCTCTGTGCCTCGCAGCACACTTCCCAATAGCCAAGACATGGCAACGAGCTCCAGGGCCATCGCCAGAGGAATGGATTAGGAAGAGGTGGTCCCTGTACACAAGGGAATACTGTTCAGCCCTAGAACAGAACCCCTCCCCAAAATCTCCTTGCAGCCAAAGAGATGGAACGCGAGACGTTTCTCAAAATGAGGGAGACAAGTCCGGAAGAGAAAGACACATCCCTTGGCACACCCACCCGATTAATCGGGAGTCTACCGATGGGCATCCATGTGGCTTTCTCCACCAAGGAAACCCATGGACTGGAAACCAGGCTGGTGGTGGCCTGATTGGAGGGGGAGGGTGTGGGAAGGCCTGGGTCCTGTGGGGTAAGAGATGCAAATGCGTGCATGTGCAGGGCATGTGTGGAAGCAGTGAGGTCCTGCTGTCTACCACAGGGAACAGGATCTGGTCCCTGTTTTTGGCAGCAACATGGAGGCTACTGCGAGAAGAATAACGGTATTAATGTATGACTGGATGGTGTTGCCATGAAAGAGAAAAGGAGCCCTCGGAATCAGCTCTACAAGAAATAAAAAAATGATTCAAACACAAAGCAACACACAGCATTCCCAGCTCAGCATTCCACAGAGACGGTGTCTGGGTCCAGCCTCCTGCCTCTCGAGAAAAGTGGCAAACAATCCTACTCCAGAAGACTTTAGGAGGCCACATCAAGCGTTAGGAGGGGCGATTATGTTATGTGAACAGCCCCATATTTCCTTGGTGGGAAGCCCCACAGACTGGAATATAACTGGCTCACAGAGACTCACCTACAGGAGTGAGAGCTCAGAGCCACACATCAAACGCCCACGTGTGGGAAGTTGGCACTGGGAGCAAGAGCCCCTGGACCATCTGGCATTGAAGGCCAGTGGGGCTTGTGTGCAGGAGCTCCACCAGACTGGGGGAAATGGAGACCCAATTCTTAAAAGGTGCACACAGATGTTCATGGGCACTGGGTCCAAGGGCAAAGCAAAGTCTCCACAGGAATCCAGGTCAAACCTGACTGAAGTTCTTGGAGGACCTCCTGGGAAACAGGGGTGAATGTGGCTTGTTGTGAGGGAAGGACATTGGAAGCAAAGCTCTCAGGAATACTCAGCAGCTTGCCTTTCTCTGGAGGTGGCCATTCTGGGAAATTCTGGCCACAACCATCAGCGCTGAGAAGCCCCAGCCCAAACAACAATCCAGGTGGGATCACAGCTCTGCCCATCAGGAAACAGGATACCTAAAGCCCCCCGAGGTACACAGCTGCCGGCAATCCCATCCAGAGACAAAGCTCCACCTACCAGTGAGCAGGCATTAGCCCCTCCCATCAGGAAGCCTACAGCAAGTCCCCGTTCCAATTTCAGCCACAAGGGGGAAGACACCAGAAGGAAGAGGGGCCACAACTCTATTATCTATAAAAAGGTCACCACACCAAAAACCTGGAAAAATGAAAAGACAGAGAACTATACCTCAGATGAGGGAGAAAGAAAAAAAACCATAAAATCAGCTAAGTGATCAGGAGATTCTCAGCCTCCAGGAAAAAGACTTTAGGCTGTTGATGCTGAAGGTGATACAAGACATTGGAAACCAACTGGAGGCAAAGATGGATAACTTACAGGAAACACTGAGCAAAGAGATACAAGATATAATACTTAAACAAGAAGAGATGCAAACTACAATCACGGAAATAAAAAATTCCCTACAAGCAGCTAACAGCAGAATACAGGGGGCAGAAGAACGAATAAGCAAGGTGGAGGAGAGATTAGTAGAAAATTCAGATGCAGAAGAGAAAAGAGAAAAAAGACTGAAAACAAATGAAGAGAGTCTCAGAGAACTCTGGGACAACATTCAATGCAACAACATCCGTATTATAGGGGTGCCAGAAGGAGAAGACAGAGAGAAGGGGACAGAGAAAACATTCCAAGAGATAATAGCCCCAAACTTCCCTAACATGAGGAGCGAACCACTCATGCAAATCCAGGAAGCGCAACAAGTACCACATAAAGTAAACCCAAGGAGGAACACCCTGAAACACATATTAAACAAACTGGCCAAAATTAAAGCCAAAGAGAAAATCTTGAAAGCAGCTAGGGAAAAGAAACAAATAACATACAAGGGAACCTCAATAACGTTATCAGCAGATTTTTCAGCAGAACCTCTGCAGGCCAGAAGGGAGTGGCATGATATACTTAACATGATGAAAGGGAAAAAACCTCCAAGCAGGATGACTTTACCCAGCAAGACTCTCATTTAGATTTGAAGGAGAAATCCAAATTCACACATAAGCAAAAGCTAAGCAAATTCAGCACCACGAAACCAGCTTTACGACAAATACTAAAGGAACTTCTCTAGGCAGAAAAGGCAAGGCCGCAACAGGAAACAAAAATACCACAAATGAAAAGACTCACCAGGAAAGGTATATATACAGTAAAGATATGCAAACATCCATGCACAATTATGCCACCAAAATCAGCAATCCTGAGAAGAGGTGGGGACACATGCAGGACACTGGAGATGCACTTGCAATTAAGACACCAACAACTTAAAATGATCTCATATATAGAGAGAGACTCTTTCATCAAACCTTCAGAAGAACTCCAAACGAAACATCTACAACTGATACACAAACAAATAAGAAAAATCATCTCAAATACAACTCTAAAGATAGTCATCAAACCAGAAGAGGAGAGAACCAGAGAAGAAGGGAAGAAAAAAGAGCAACAAAAACAAATCCAAAGCAATTAATAAAATGGCAATAAGAACATACATGTCAATAATTACCTTCAAGGTCAATGGACTAAACGCCCCAACCAAAAGACACAGACTGGCTGAATGGATACAAAAACAAGACCCATATATAGGCTGTCTTCAAGGGACCTACTTCACTTCTAGGTACACACACAAATTGAAAGGGAGAGGATGAAAGGAAACAGTCCATGTGATCGGGAATCAAAAGAAAGCTGGAGTAGCAATACTCACATCAGACAAAATAGACGTCAATATGAAGACTATTTTAAGGGACAAGGAAGGTCACTACCTAATGATCAAAGGATCAAGCCAAGGAGAAGATACAAGAGTTTTCAATATGAACGCACCCAACATAGGTTCACCACAATATATATAAGGCAAATGTTAACAACCTTAAAAGGACAAATCAGCAATACCACAATCATCGTGGGGGACTTTAACACCCCACTTACAGCAATGGACAGATCATCCAGACAGAAAATCCATAAGGAAACACAGGCCCTGAATGAAGCATTACACCAGAGGGACTCAATAGATATTTATAGGACATCCCATCCCAAAGCAGCAGAATACACATTCTGCCCAAGTGCACGTGGAACATTCTCTAAGATGGATCACACGCTATATGACTGGGCTAAAAATCCAACCTTGGTAGCTTTAAGAAAACTGAAATCATATCAAGGATCTTTTCCTACAACAATGCTATATGACTGGACATCAACAAGAAGAATAAAACTGCAAAACACACAAGCACATGGAGATGAAACAACATGCTACTCAACAACCAATGCATCACTGAAGAAATCAAAGAGGAAATGGAAAAAGACCTAGAAGCAAATGACAACAAAGATACAACACTCCAAAACCTATGGGATGCAGCAAAAGCCATTCTAAGAGGAATGTTTATAGCAATACAAGCCCAACTCAGGAACCAAGAAAATGCTCAAAGAAACAAGCTAACTATACACTGAAAGCAGCTTGAGAGAGAACACACAAGACCTAAAGGTAGTAGAAGGAAAGAAATCATAAAGATCAGAGCAGAAATCAATGAAATAGAAACAAAGAAAACCACAGAAAAGATCAACAAAACAAAAAGCTGGTTCTTTGAAAAGATCAACAAAATTGATAAGCCCTTAGCCAGACGTATCAAGAAAAGAAGAGAGAGGACTCAAATCAATAAAACTAGAAATGAAGGAGAAGTCACAACAGACATCACAGAAATACAACGTATCCTAAGAGACTACTATATGCAGCTACATTCCAATAAAATGGAAAACCTAGAAGAAATGGACAAATTCTTAAAAAGTATAATCTTCCAAGGCTAAACCAAGATGCAATAGAAAAGATGAAGGGACCCATCACAAGAACTGAAATTGAAAGTGTCAGTAGAAAACTTCCAACAAACAAAAGTCCAGGACCACATGGCTTCACAGGCGAATTCTATCAAACATTTAGAGAAGAGCTAACACCTCTCCTTCTGAAACTATTCCAAAAAATCACATAGGAAGGGACACTCCCAAACTCATTCTATGAGGCCACCATCACCCTGATACCAAAACCAGAAAAACATACCACAAAAAAAAGAAAACTACAGGCCCATTGCAATGATGAACATCGATGCAAAAAATCCTCAACAAAATCCTAGCAAACCGCATCCAATAATCCATGAGAAGGATTGTACAGCATGAGCAAGTGGGATTTATCCCAGGGATGCAAGCGTTCTTCAATATCTGCAAATCCATCAGCGGGATACACCACATTCACAAATTGGAGAAGAAAAAACCATATGGGGTCCTCACAATAGACGCAGAGAAAGCCTTTGACAAAATCCAACACCCATTTCTGATGAAAACCCTTCAGAAAGGGGGCATAGCGGGAACCCACCTCAACATCATAAAGGCCATGTATGACAATCCCACGGCGAACATCATTCCCGATGGTGAAAAGCTGAAAGAATTCCTGCTGAACTCAGGAACTAGACAAGGATGACTGCTCTGCCCAAAACTCTTCATCATAGTTTTGGAAGTCCTAGCCACAGCAATCAGAGAAGCAAAAGAGATGAAAGGACTCCAAATTGGAAAGGAAGAAGTCAAATTCTCACTATCTGCAGATGACATGATACTATACCTAGAGAATCCTAGACTCAACCAGAAAACTGTTAGAGCTCATCCACAAATTTGGAAAACTCGCAGGATACAAAATTAATACACAAAAATCAACAGCATTGCTATATACTAACAACGAATGATCAGAAAGAGAAATTAGGGAAGCAATCCCGTTTACCAATGCATCCAAAAGAATAAAACACCTAGGAGTAAACCTATCTCAAGAGACAAAAGACCTGTATGTACTCTGAAAACACTTAATATACTGATGGAAGAAATCAAAGATGACACAAATAGATGGAACGATATACCATGCTCTTGGATTGGAAGAGTCCATATTATCCAAATGACTATACTACCTAAGTCAATCTACTGATTCCATGCAATCCCTGTCAAATTACCAAGGACACTTTCCACAGAACTTGAACAAAATATTTTAACGTTTGTTTGGGGAATTCCTGCTATGGCACAGTGGACTAAGAACCCAACTGCAACAGCTTGGATTGTTGTCAAGGTGCATTTCAATCCCTGGCCCAGGAACTTTCATATGCTGTGGGTGTGGCCACTAAAAAAAAAAATCGTCACAACTCTTGGAGTTCCTGTCGTGGTGCACTGGTTAACGAATCCGACTAGGAGCCATGAGGTTGTGGGTTCGATCCCCGCCCTTGCTCAGTGGGTTAATAATCCGGCGTTGCTGTGAGCTGTGATGTAGGTCACAGACACAGCTCGGATCCCACGATGCTGTGGCTCTGGCATAGGCTGGCAGCTACAGCTCCGATTAGACCCCTAGCCTAGGGACCTCCAAATGCCACAGGAGCAGAGCAAAAAATGGCAAAAAGACAAAAAAAATAAAATAAAGATTGTTTGGAAGCACAAAGTCCCAGAATATACAAAGACACCCCGAAAAAGAAAATGGAGCTGGAGGAATCAGGCTCCCTGACTTCAGACTATACTACAAAGCAACAGTCATCAGAACCATATGATACTGGCACAAAGACAGAAATAGAGATCAGTGGAACAGGATAGAAAGCCCAGAATTCAACCAACACACCTATAGCCAAGTCTTCTATGATAAAGGAGGCAAGAATATGTAATTGGGAAAAGACAGGTTGTTCAATAAGTGGTGCTGGGAAAACTGGACTGCCACATGGAAAAGAATGAAAGTAGAACACTCACTAACACCAGACACAAACGTAAACTCAAAACGGATTAAAGACCTAGACAGAAGACCAGACACTATAAACCTCTTAGAAGAAAACATAGGCCAAACACTCACTGACATAAACAACAGAAACATCCTCCCAGATGCACCACTTAGAGTCATGACAGTAAAAACGGAAATAAACAAATGGGACTTAATCAAACTCAAAAGTTTCTGCACAGCAAAGGACACCCTATACAAAATGAAAAGACAACCCACAGAATGGGAGAAAATATTTGCAAGTGAAGCAACTGACAAGGGATTCATCTCCAAAATTTAGAAACACCTTCTGCAGCTCAATACCAAAAAAACAAACAGCCCCTTCAAAAAATGGGGTTATTAGAGAGATGCCTGCCAACGATAAGTGCTGGAGAGGGTGTGGAGAGAAAGGAACCCTATTTCACTGTTGGTGGGATTGTGCATTGGTGCAACCGTTGTAGAAAACAGTATGGAGATGCCTCAGAACACTAAACATAGAACTACCACTTGATCCAGCAATCCCCCTCCTGGGCATCTAGCCAGAGAAATTCATGACTCGAAAGGACACATGTCCTCCAATGCTCATTGCAGCACTCTTTTCAATAGCCAAGACATGGAAACAACCTAAATGTCCATCGACAGAGGAGTGGATCAAGAAGATGTGGTCCTTATACACAATGGAATATTACTCAGCCATTAAAAGGAATGAAATCCAGCATTTTTAGCAACATGGATGCACCTAGAAATTATCATGCTAAGGGAAGTCAGCCGTACAAGGAGACACCAACATCAAATGCTTCCACTGACATGTGGACTCTGAACAAAGGGCAGACTGAACTTCTTTGCAGAACAGATGCTGACTCCCAGACTTTGAAAAACATCTGGTCTCCAAAGGAGACAGTTTGGGGGGTGGGGGGATATGCTGGGTTTGCGGGATGGAAATCCCATAAAATTGGATTGTGATGATCATTGTACAACCACAAATGTAATAAATTCATTGAGTAATAATAAGAAAGAAAGAAAATAAGGGGCAAAGGGACTCCACAAATCCTGACACGATTTCGTAGCCCTGGGAAGTCCGACCAGAAGGCCTGACCTGGGAGGTGAGAACTTATTTCCATGTTCCCATTTTTCTTGATATTTGTTGTCTTTAACCCACTTATTTCTCTGCATCCCTTGGTGGCATGCAGATGCTCCCTGGCCAGGTGAAGGCTCCACACCACTGCTGTCCAACCACAGGCTCATCCTTCAACCCCTCTGCCGCCAGAGGCATCAGGTCAGGAGAGCCTTGAGGACTGGCTTACCAATCAAGGCCCTCAGCTACTCTGTGGGAAGGGATCTCTGTGATTATCAACCTCTATCTCAATGGAGCCCCTTCTTCTCCATGTCCAGGTTGAGAGATGAAGTGGATAGGGTGCCACCTGCACCCGTGGGGTAATGTCTGGTCAGGGTTGCATCTCCTAAGGCAGCTCTTCCCACAGCCACAGCTGTGACAGAGAGCAGCTCTTCCACTGGGCAGCCAAGGGGCAACTCCAGGAGATCTTTCTAGATGATACCCATCAAACCTGCTTCATTCATCAGACCTGGTTTCCCTCAGGCCTCCATAGCTTGGCATCGAACTGGGAAGAGCGGCTCATCTCAAAAGTCAGGAAAGAGGTGAAGAGGCAAGATGGTGGAAGAGTAGGGGGATGCACTCACCCTCTCCCACAAACACAGGAACAACAAACACATCTATATCTTAAATGATCACACAGAACAGCAACTAAAACCAGGCAGAACTTAAACCTCCGGTAATGGCAAGAATCTTGTGACATAACTGGGTAAAACAAGAGAAAAGAGGAGAGAGAGAGAAGGGGAATCAGGACTGGATGGGCACTCCCATAAGGGAACTGTGAAGGAGAAAGGGAACCCACACCCTGGAAAGCCAACTAATTGACGGAAAGTTCAACTGAGTTGGAGGTATCTCCAGATTCCGAGAAGAGCACAGCAGTAGGTCTGAGATCAGAAAAGCAGAGTGAGAGCCGAACAGATCATCTGAACTACTGGCACAGTCACCCAAAACTGAGATGCTGGGGTGGGGGCTGGGGGCCGAGATCATGGCTCCGGAGGTTAGTCCCCGGAAGCAGGCTGAGGTTGGCTGTGTGGAGACAGCCCAGGGGACTAGGAAGCAGTGCATCACATGTGAAGGGAGCAATACGCTAAGGGCTGGGGAATGGAAAGTCCCAACAGAGGGAACCTGGGAGAAGAGCTGGACCTGCAGGAGAGACAAGGTGATAGTGCTGGGGAGAGGAGAGGAGGAGGGGCAGGTCACCATAGAACACTCCTTGGCCACCAGCTAGCAGAGAGCAGTGCTTCCCAGTACATCCTCCCTCCCCTCCCCCACACAAGCCTGACCTGAGGCTGCCTGCCATCCAGGGGGGCTGGCCTCACCACTTGTGGGAAGCCAACCACGTCTGGGGATTTCCCTGGCCTGGTATGCTCACCCTCTGGAGGGGCTACCCCCAACAGAGCAGTGCCCCCGGGAAGAGCTCTGTGGCCCAGCATCACCAGGGCAAGCTCTGCCCAGTAACAGGAAGTCTGCCTCCATCACGGGGCAGTCCTGCCAGTTCTGGCTGCCCTGGGAAGTGTTCCTTTGTCTCCTGGCAGCCCAGCTATCTTCTCTCTCCCTCAGCAGGAGCTACACTCCCATGGAGCAGCTGCAGAGCACCGCCCGCCCCCTGGAAGAGCTCTGCAGCCCAGAAGTGCAGCGGAAAGCCCTGCCTGGCCACAGGAAGTCTGCCGCCATAGTGGTGCCGACCTGCCAGTCCTGCCTGCTTTCAAGAAATGCCCCTCTGCCTCAAAGAAGATCAGCCAACACTGCCAACCCTCGGGAAACAGTCCACAGCAGTGTCAGGGCAAAGCCTGCCCAGCCATGGGGAGTGCACTTCCATCATGAAAAAGAAAATAACAAGCAAGATGAAGAAGCTCAGAAACCATTCCCAGGGGAAAAGAACAGGAGAACCCACCTAAAGCAGTCACCAATGAAACAGAGCTCTGCAGTCTGACAGATGTGGACTTCAAAAGGGAGACAGTGAAAATACTGAAGGAATTAAGACAGGATATGAACAGGAATGCAGATGCCCCCAGAAAGGAACTAGAAAATATAAGAAGGAGCCAAGAAAATCTAGAAAATTCATTGGCTGAGATACAAACTGAGCTAAGCACATTAAAAACCAGAATGAATAATGAAGAACTAATTAGTGACGTGGAAGATAGAATAATGGAAATCACCCAAACAGCACAGCAGACAGAAAACCAAAGGAAAAACATGAAAGCAATATAAGAGACCTATGGGATGATATAAAGTGGGCAAATCTATGCATAATAGGAATTCCAGAAGGAGAAGACAAAGATAAGGGGATTGAAAATATATTTGAAGAAATTATCTCTGGAAACTCCCCAAATCTAAAGGATATGATTTCAAGATACAGGAAGCACAGAGGGCCCCAAACAAGGTGAACCCAAACAGACCCACACCAACACACATTGTAATAAAAATGGCAAAAGTTAATAATAAAGAGAGGATCCTAAAGGCATCAAGAGAAAAGCAAAGTGTTACTTATAAGGGAACCCCCATAAGGCTATCAGCTTATTTCTCTACAGAAACTCTACAGCCCAGGAAGGAATGGCAAGAGATATTTAAAGCACTGAAAGGAAAAAATATGCAATCTAGAAGACTCTATCCTGCAAGAATATCATGTAAAATAGAAGGGGAAATAAAGAATATCTCCAACAAATAAAAGCGAAAAGAGTACAGCAATATGAAACCCATTCTAACCCATTCTAAAAGAAATATTGAAAGGGCTTCTCTTTATCAAAAAAAAAAAAAGAGAGAGAAAGAGAGAGAAAGAACTGGGATGGAGGAAACCACAATCAGAGAGAAGTCACTCAAATAAGCCAGCATACACATCTAATCACGAAGATCTTTAAAACAAAATAAAATTAAAAAGGAAAGAGAGACATCAAAATCTTAACATGAGGGCCAGGGAAGTAAGGAAATAAATAGGTTCTTTTTTTAACTTTCTTTTTTTTAATTTTAGTATGCTAATGAAGTGTTTGAACCTACAGGACTACCAGGCTAAAACACACAATTATAGGAAAGGATTAACATACTTAAAAAAACAGAGCAAGCACAAATCAAAACAAACATTACATTCACAAAAAAAAGCAATATTCAAGCACAAAATAATTGGAGACCATCCAACCATAAAAAGAAAAGAAGAAAAGAGAAACATAGGATCCACTGGAAATTGAGGTTTAAAATGGCAATAAATAATCATCTATCAAACATCACCTTAAATGTCAATGGACTGAATGCTCTGATCAAAAGACACAGAGGGGCTGAGGGAATAAAAAGGCAAAACCCTTCAATCTGCTGCCTACAAGACACTCACCTTAGGACAAAGGACACATATAGATTGAAAGTGGGGGGGTAGGGAAAAATATTTCATGCCAATGGACATGACAGGAAAGCAGCAGTTGCAGTACTCACATCAGATGAAATAGACATTAAAATGAAGGCTATAAAGAAAGACGAAGAAGGACACTATGTAATGATTAAAGGATCCATTCAAGAAGAGGATGTTACTATTGTCAACATATATGCCCCACATACAGGAGCACCCAGATACATACAACAAACATTAACAGACATAAGGGGAGAGACTGATGGGAAGATAATCTTAGTAGGAGATTTTAACACCCCACTCACATCAAGGGACAGATCCTCTAGACAGAAAACCAGTAAGGCGACAGAGATCCTAAAGGAAACAATAGGAAAGGTAGACTTCATTAACATCTTCAGGACACTACATCCAAAAAATGCAGAATACACATTCTTCTCAGGTGTGCATGGAACATTCTCAGGAATAGATCACATCCTGGGGCACAAAGCTAACTCAATAAATTTAGGAGCATAGAAATTATTTCAACTATTTTCTCTGACCACAATGGTATGAAACTGGAAATCAACCACAGGGAAAGAAATGAAAAAAACCCGACTACATGGAGACTAAACCACATGCTACTACAAAAACCAAAGGGTCAATGAGGACATCAAGAAGGAAATTAAAAACTACCTCGAGATAAATGATAATGAAGCACAACCTCTCAAAATCTATGGGATGCTGCAAAAGCAGTGCTCAGAGGGAAAGTCATAGCAATACAAGCCTTCCTCAGAAAAGAAGAACGATCTCAAATTGACAACTTAACCCTCCACCTAAATGAATTAGAAAAAGAACAAAAAAGACCTGAAGTCAGCAGAAGGAAGGAAATCAAGAAGATCAAAGAGGAAATCAATAAACTAGACATTCAAAAAACAATACAGAATAATTAATAAAACCAAGAGCTGGTTCCCTGAAAAGGTAAACAACATTTACAAACCTCTGCCTAGACTTACTAAGGAGAGGAGAGAAAGAACCCAAATAAACAATATAGAATTTGAAAAGAAGAAATCACAACGGATTTTGCAGACATACAAAATACCATGAGGGAATACTATGAACAACGATATGCCAAGAAGTTTGACAATCTGGAAGAAATGGACAATTTTCTAGAATCTTACAGCCTGCCAAAACTGAATCCAGAAGAAAGAGACCAACTGAACAGACTAATCACTAGACATGAAATTGAATATGTCGTAAAACACTCCCTACAAATAAAAGTCCAGGATCAGATGGCTTCACAGGCAAATTCTACCAAACATACAAAGAGGATTTGGTGCCCATCCTCCTCAAACAATTTCAAAAGGCTGAGGAAGAAAGAACACCTCCAAAGACATTCTATGATGCCACCATCACCCTAATTCCAAAACCAGACAAAGATACCTCCAAAAAAGAAAACTATCAGCCAATATCTTTGATGCACATAGACACAAAAATTCTCAACAAAATCTTAGCCAACCGAATCCAGAAACATATCAAAAAGATCGTACAACACGACCAGGTGGGGTTCATCCCAGGTGCACAAAGAAGGTTCCACATACACAAATCACTCAACGTCAGACACCACATTAACGAAAGAAAAGTCAAAAACCACATGATCATCTCAATAGATGGCAGAAAAAGCATTTGACAAAGTCTAACATCCATTCATGAGCAAAACTCTCGCCAAAGTGGGTATAGAGGGAACATTCTTGAACATAATCAAAGCCACTGAGGACAAACCCACAGCAAATATAATACTCAGTGGAGAAAAACTGAAAGCCTTCTCACTCAAATCTGGAACAAGACAGGGATGCCCACTCTCACCACTGCTCTTCAACGTAGTTCTGAAAGTCCTAGCCACAGCAATCAGACAAACAAAAGAAATAAAAGGCATCCAAATAGGAAGAGAGGAGATAGATCAATCACTGTATGCAAACAACATGATACTATACATAGAAAACCCTAAGGACTCAACCCAAAAACTACTTCAACTGGCTAACAAATTCAGCAAAGTAGCAGCATATGAGATTAACATTCAGAAATCAGATGCATTTTGGTATATTAATAATGAAGTCTTAGAAAAGGAATACAAAAATACAGTACCTTTTAAAATTGCCCCTCAAAAATCAAATACCTGGGAATACACCTGACCAAGGAGGTAAAGGGTTTATATGCCAAGAACTATACAACATTCAATAAGGAAATTAAAGATGACATAAGGAAATGGCAAGATATTCCATGTGCCTGGATTAGAAAAATTGATATTGTAAAAATGGTCATACTACCCAAAGAAATCCACAGCTTCAAGGCAATCTCTATCAAATGACCCAGGACATTTTCCACAGAACTAGAATAAACCATCCAAACATTTATAGGGAACCACAAAAGACCCAGAATTGCCAAAGCCATCCTGAGAAACAAAATCCAACAGGGGGCATAACTCACCCAGACTTCAAGCAATATTACAAAGCCACAGTCATCAAGACAGTCTGGCACTGGTACCAAAACAGACAGACAGACCAATCGAACAGAAGAGAGAACCCAGAAATAAACCCTGACACCTATGGTCAATTAATCTTGGACAAAGGAGGCAAGAACATAAAATGGGAAAAGGAAAGTCTATTCAGCAAGCATTGCTGGGAAACCTGGGCAGCCGCATGCAAAGCAATGGAACTAGAACACACCCTCACACCATGCACACAAATAAACTCAAAAGGGCTGAAAGCCTTAAATAGAAGACAAGACACCATCCAACTCCTGGAAGAGAACATAGGCAAAACTCTCTCTGACAGCAACCTCATGAATATTTTCTCAGGTCAGTCTCCCAAGGCAACAGAAATAAGAGAAAAAATAAACCAATGGAACCTCATCGAACGGACAAGCTTTTGCACAGCAAAGGAAACCAAAAAGAAACCAAAAAGTCAACTTACAGAATGGGAGAAAATAGTTTCAGATGATGCAACGGACAAGGGCTTAATCTCTAGCATATATAAGCACCGTATACAACTCAACAGCAAAAAAGCCAATCACCCAATGGAAAAATAGGCAAAATACCTGAATAGACCATTCTCCAAGGAAGATATACAGATGGCCAACAAGCACATGAAAAAATGCTCCGCATCCCTGATGAGTAGAGAAATGCAAATCAAAACTACCATGAGTTACTGCCTCACACCAGTCTGAATGGCCATCATTCATAAGTCCACAAAGAACAAGTGCTGGAGGGGGTGTGGAGAAAACCCCTCTGCACTCTTGGTGGGAATGGAAGCTGGTACAGCCACCATGGAGAACAGTATGGAAATACTTACAAGTCTATACACAGAGCTACCATATGACCCAGCAGTCCCACTCTTGGGCATGCAACCTGGCCAAACTTTCCTAAAAAAATACACATGTACCCACATGTTCATTGCGGCACTATTCACAGTAGCCAAGACATGGAAACAACCCAAATGTCCATCAACAGATGATTGGATGAGGAAGAAGTGGTATATATATACAATGGAATACTATTCAGCCATTAAAAAGGATGGCATAATGCCATTTGCAGCAACATGGATGGAACTAGAGACTCTCATCCTGAGCGAAATAAGTCAGAAAGAGAAAGACAAATACCATATGATATCACCTATAACTGGCATCTAATATACAGCACAAATGAAGCTCTCCACAGAAAAGAAAACCACAGACTTGGAGAATAGACTTGTGGCTGCCCAATGGGAGAGGGAGGGAGTGGGAGGGATCAGGAGCATGGGGCTATTGGATGCAAACTATTGCTCTTGGAATGGATTTACAATGAGATCCTGCTGTGTAGCACTGAGAACTATGTCTAGATAATTACATCACAACACAACAAGATGAAAAAATATGTATACATGTATGTGTAACTTGGTCCCCATGCTGTACAGCGGAAAAAAAAAATTTTAAGTAAAATTATAATTTTGTACACATGAAACATGTAATGTTGTAAACAAAATGTATCTCATTAAATCTTGGAAAATTAAAAAAAAGAAAACTCACATAAAGAAAGAAAAAGAACAAAATTTCCCTAGGTCTCTGGAGTGAAAACAGCTCAGCTGCCCACCACAATGCCACCAATGTCCTCCCCCCCGACCCCCCATGCCTTCATAAGCACCAAGGCCTTTGCAAACCCAGGGGATCCCTCAAGCCTTTGAAACACGCGGCCACCAACTAGGTTGCCCCTCCCCATGCATTGCTGAAGGGGTACCTGGGTCCCCTGTCTGCCATGACACATCTTGGAGCTGAGAGGCCCAGGGGCCCAGCAAACAACCCTGACCCACTGGGCGCTTGCTGGGGTGCCACCCAACACCCTCAAGCCCAACCCTGAGCCTGCACCCACTGCCGTTGACCTGCACCTGGGACCACCAGGTCCTCTGGCGCCCTCCTGTGGACATCTGCCTAACAGCACCTTGCCTGCTTTCCTCCTGGCTCAGGCTCAGCAGCTGCCTGGGGCTCCATAGGCCTTGGCCCATATGCTGGTGGGATTGCCTTGAAATACCCAGAAGTGACATTCCAGGTGGGCTATGACTCTCACAGAGGGTTTCAGAGCCCTGAGGCCAAGCAATGCTAGGACACTGTGTTCCAGCCCCCAGCTCAAGTGACCCATCAGGTCAGGACAGCTTTCCTCCTTGTTGAGATAAGCCTGTCCTTAGGTTTTCAGCCCTGTAGATGTGTGTATATGCACTCGTGGACTTTCCGTAATTGTCCAACTGTTTTTCCCTCATTTGTGTGATGTAAGATGAAGCCTTGCTTCATTTCCTTCTGGCTGGTTTCTCTTGCTCTCTTTCCCTCGTCTTTGGTCCTTTAGGGACAACCCCCCCCCCCCAAAGCGTGCCTGAGATGTCTGCCCATCGCTGGTTCTCAAGCCACAGAGGATACCAAACCCAGCAGTGACAAAGACAAATCTTTGGCCCAGGGAGCCAGGACGGATCTCCCGGAGAGCTTTCTGTGGATCCATCCGCCCCGCTTAATTCACCCAACTTGGGTTTCCATCAGGTCTTCATGCCCTGTGTGCCAAGAGCAAGGGACATGGCTCCCATGGACAGTGGGGGCTGGAGATGCAGGAGCCCCTCCTCAGAGAAAAAGCATGGGATGTGCGCTGCTGCTCCCCAAGAGAGCAGCATTTGACAACTTCCCAGCCACATCCACAGGCTCTCGATTCGGCCCAGGTCCCAGGTCAGGCTGGGGGTTCCACGTGACCAGCTCAGCCCCTGATCCAACCCA
Organism: Sus scrofa; assembly: GCF_054392235.1. Classification (NCBI taxonomy): domain Eukaryota; kingdom Metazoa; phylum Chordata; class Mammalia; order Artiodactyla; family Suidae; genus Sus; species Sus scrofa. The sequence continues at coordinate 4,028,567 of NC_139402.1, forward strand.
ACAGGAGCACAACACCAAGAACCCCAGAGAAAGGGGGTCCAGAGTCCTGAGTACACCTTTCCTGAACCCGAAGAGAGAGAGAGAGGGCCACCAGCCCCGGACAGAAATGATCACCAGCATGCATGACGGGTTAGATGCACACCAAAATGCTCCTGAGGGATCCCAGCAAACCCGTCTGAAAGGCCATTGGTGGGAGGTCTACCAAGAGCAAATCCTGGAGATGGGGTGGAGAGGCGGGTGCCTTCCTTCCTACCATGCACGTGGGTGGGTGGCTCCATGGGGACAACCACGATGGGCAGCAGGATCGAGGTTCCTCCAAACAATCCATCTCGAACCACCCTGTGACCCAGCCCTCCCACGCTTCGCCATACATCCCCCCAAAATCATGTCCTTTCAAAGTCATTAAGTGACCCGCTCTGTGCCTCGCAGCACACTTCCCAACAGCCAAGACATGGCAACAAGCTCAAGGCCCATCGCCAGAGGAATGGATTAGGAAGAGGTGGTCCCTATACACAAGGGAATACTGTTCAGCTGTAAAAGGGAACCCCCTGCTCCCAAAGCCCCTGGCAGCCAAAGAGATGGAACTCAAGACCCTCACATATAGGGAGAAAAGTGCAGGAGAGAAAGGCACATCCGTGGCATACCCGTCCGTTCAATCAGGAGTCTCCTGATGGGCCCCCATGTGGACTTCACCACCAAGGAAACACACGGAGTGGCTACCAGGCTGGTCGTTGCCCGATTGCAGGGGGAAGGTGTGGGAAGGCCTGGGACTTGTGGGGTAAGAGATGCAGATGCTGGCACGTGCAGGGCCTGGGGAAGCAGTGAGGTCCTGCTGTCTTCCTCTGGGCACAGGCTCTCCTCCCCTTTTTGGCAATGACATGAAGGCGACAGTGAGAAGAATATCTTTATTCATGTACAACTGGATGGTGTTGCCGTGAAAGAGAAATGGAGCCCTCAGAATCAGCTCTAGAGGAAAGAAAACATGATTCAAAAACAAAGCAACACTGGGCACGACTGGCTCAGCGTTCAGCAGAGAAGGTGTCTAGCTCCAGCCTCCAGCCTCTTGAGAAAACAAGAGGCACAGGCCCTCTGTGGATCCCTGAAAGGTTTTCATGGCCCTGGGACGTCCAACCAGAAGGCATGACCCGGGAGGTGTGAAGTCTGCGTTTCTGCAGTCACATTTTACTTCATGTTGGTTGTCCTTCACCTCCTTATTCCTCTGCACCCCTCGGTGGCACGCAGAGGCTCGCTGGCCAGGAACTGGCTCCCCACCACTGCTGTCCAACCCTGGGCTCGTCCTTCAATCCCTCTGACACCAGAGGTCTCCTGTCAGGAGAGGCTCAAGGATCGCCTCCTCCATCGGTCGAGGCCCTCGGCTACCCTGTGGGAAGGGATCTCTGTGACGATAGACCTCTTTCTCCATGGCGCCCCTGCTTTTCCATATCCAGGTGGAGGGATGGAGTGGTTAGGGTGCCCCCTGCCCCCCTGGGATGTTGTCTGGTCAGGGTTGCATCACACAGCCCAGCCCTTCCCACCACCCCAGCTGTGATGGAGAGAGGCTCTTCCACCGGGCAGCCATGGGGGAGCTCCCTGAGAGCTTTCTGCATGGTACCAATCAACCCTGCTTCATTCAGCGGACCTGGTTTTGCTCAGTCCTCTATAGCCAGGCACCGAACCAAGAAGAGAGGCTCATCTCGAAAGGCAAGACGACACTTCCCTAGGTCTCTGCTTTGACAACAGCCCAGAGTGCAACTTGGCTGCCCAGCACAATGCCACCAAAGTCCTCCTACTCCCATCCCTTCACCAGTAGCCACCCCTAAAGCCCACATCCCTAAAGCCCAGACAGTCGGGGGCTTGAAAACACCCAGCCCACGATGCCACCCAGATGCTGTGTGGGTCCCACCTCCTGCCTCTGGCGGAACCCAAGGCCTTCACAAACCCAGGGGATCCCTTGAGCCTTCAAAACACATGGCCACCCAAACAGGCTGCCCATCCCCATTCGATGCCAAAGGGGTACCTGCATCCTCTGCCTATCATGACGCATCTTGGAGCTGAGAGGCCCAGGAGCCCAGAAAACAACCCCAACACGCTAAGCGCTTGCTGTGGGTGCCGCCCAACAAGCCCACCCTCAAGCCCCACCCTGTGCCGGCACCTGCAGCCTTGAAGCTGAACCTGGGGACACCAGGTCCTCTGCCGCCCTCCTGTGGACATCTACTCTAACAGCACCTCCCAGGATTTCCCCCTGGCTCAGGCTCAGCAGCTGCCTGGGGCTCCAGGGGCCTTGGCCAATATGCTGGTGGGATTGCCTTCCTCCCGGTGTTTCAAATACCAAGAAGTGCCTTTCCAGGTGGGCTGTGTTTCTTACAGAGGCTTTCAGAGCCCTGAGGCCACCTGACCCCAGGCCACTGCGTTCCATTCCCCAGCTCACGTGACCCATCAGGTCAGGACAGCCTTCCTCCTGGTTGAGATATGCCTGCCCTTGGGTTTTTAGCCCTGTCCGTGTGCATATATGCACCTGCGGGCCTTTCTATAATTGTCCAACCGTTCCTCCCTTGTTTGTGTGATGTAAGACACAGCCTAGTATCTTTTCCTTCTGGCTTGTTTCTCTTTCTCTTTCCCTCATCTTTGGTCCTTTAGGGACGCCACCTGAAGCATTCCTGAGAGGTCTCCCCATCACCTGTTCTCAAGCCAGAGAGGATACCAAACCCATCACAGTGACAAAGACAGATCTTTGACCCAGGGAGCCAGGAGGGATCTCCCAGAGAGCTTTCTGGATGATACCAATCAAGCATGCTTAATTCATCAGACCTGGTTTTGCTCAGGCCTCCATAGCCTGGTGCCATACTGATAACAGAGGCTCATCTCCAAAGGCAAGAATGACACTTCCCTAGGTCTCTGTTGTGTCAACAGCCCAGGGAGCAGCTCAGCTGCCCAGCACAATGCCACCAAAGTCCTCCCCCAATTCCCCACCCATTGATCAGCACCAGCCTCTCTCCCACATCCCTAAAGCCTCGACAGCAGGGCGCTTGAAAATGCCCAGCCCATGATGCTACAGATGCTGTGTGGGTCCTGGCTCCTGCCTCTGGGGGAACCCAAGGCCTTCACAAACCCAGGGGATCCCTTGAGCCTTCGAAACACACAGCCACCCCACCAGGCTGCCCCTCCCCATGCCATGCCAAAGGGGTACCTGGGGTGCCTGCCTGCCATGATGCATCTTGGAGCTGAGAGGCCCAGCAGACAACCCCAACCTGCTGGGTGCTTGCTGTGGTGGCCACTCAACAAGGCCTCAAGCCCAATCCTGGGCCTGCACCTGCAGCCTTGGAGCTGCACCTGGGGCCACCAGGTCCTCTGGCGCCCTCCTGTGGACATCTACTCTAACAGCACCTTGCAGGCTTTCCTCCTGGCTCAGGCTCAGCAGCTGCCTGGGGCTCCAGGGGCCTTGGCCAATATGCTGGTGGGGTTGCCTTCCTCCCAGGTCTTGAAATACCAAGAAATGCCATGCCAGGCAGGCTATGATTCCGGCAGAGGCTTTCACAGCCCTGAGGCCAACTGACCCCCATCCACTGTGTTCCAACTTCCAGCTGGCCAGCCATTCTGTCCTGGCAGCCTTCCTCCTTTTTGAGATACGCCTGCCCTTAGGTATTTAGCCTTAGATATATGCACCTGTGGACCTTTCCATCAATTTTGAATCGTTATTCCTTCTTTTGTTAAATGAATTCTTCCTTCTTTTCTTTCATTCTTGTCTTCTCTGTCTCCTTCCCTCCTCTTTGGTATCTCAGGGACCCCACCTGAAGCGTGCCTGAGATTTCTGCCCACTCACGGTTTTCAATTCACATAGGAGTCCAAACCCACCACAGTGACAAAGACAGATCTTTTACCAAGGGAGCCACAAGGGATCTCCCTGGAACTTTCTATCCGTCTGAAACTGACATTATCAGTGGCCTGTACCTAGCCAGAATACAGTCTGTGACTTGAACCCACATGCTGGGACTCGAACCCAGCCTTAACCCAGATTGGGACTTGAGCCCTTGTGCCGGGATCCAAACCTGGCCTAATCCAAACTGGGACTCCAACCCATGTTTTAATAAACACTCACCCGATTTCTGGACTCACTGAGGTTCTGGTTCTTCATGTCTCCATGTAGAGGGAATTCATGCAGAGACAGAGCGATGGGCAAGAAATAGATTCATGAGGCTAGGATGCTTGTGAGAGATGCAGGCAGGCAGGGACGGAGGCTCTGCCCCGAGGACCTGGTGGGCTGCAGTCTTATCCTCCAGGGCGTGTGGGGGTTGGAAAAGCCCGCCTCTTCCTTCCCAGGAGGAGTGCATCCTCCTCAGTCTCTGGTAAGCTGTGTATTCAGATCAGCTGAAGGCCGGTCCTCAAACTCCTGCCCTAGGTCTGAATCTGAATGCAGGGCGCATCCCATCCCCCACCCGAGGACCTGAGGCAGTTCTTGCACTTCCACTAGTCAAGCAAGGCCACTGGGGTCAGATGACTTTTCTTGAGCAATTTTTTACCCTACAATCGTCTCCCAGAGTCCCCTGGGTTTCCCTCTCTCTCTATGGTCCTTCACTGGGACTCCTAGAACTACCTGTGCCGACTCCATCCCTATCAAATCTGGCAGCCTTAATTCACCCGACCTGGCTTGAGATCAGTTCTTCATACCAGGTGTACTCAGAGAACAAATGAGTCTCACGGGGAGTGAAAGGATGGCATTGCAGGAGACCTCCTGAGAGAAAAAGGGTGGGGTGAGCACAGCTGCCCACCCCAATGTCACCCTTTTACCACGTTCTATGCACAAGCCACAGGCACTTGAGCCAGATCCCAAAGCCCAGGTGAAGTTGTGATGTCAAAACTACCAGCTCTACAACTGACACAACCCAACAGCACAACTAAACCAACAACCCAGCTGAAAAATGGCCAAAATGCCTGCATAGATAGTTCCCTACACCAGATATACAGAGAGCAACAAGCAGGGCAAAAAATGATGCCCATCACTCATTAGGAGAGAAATGCAAGTCAAAATGGGTCTGAGGTACCCCCTCACACCTGTCTGAATGGCCATGATGAGTGAGCTTCGAAATAACAAATCCTGGAGAGGGTGGGGAAAAGAGGGAGCCATCCTACAGTGGGGGTGGGTGTGTGTGTGGAACTTTGCACAAACCCGATGGATCACAGGATCGAGGGAAATCCGAAAATTAAATATAGGATGACCATATGACCCTGCAATCCCCCTCTTTGGCACATTTCCAGGAAAAAAAAGTGTTCTTTTAAATTAAACCCCCCGCGATGTTCATTGCAGCACAATTCACAAAAGCAAAGACATGGAAACAAACTGAATGTCCATCGACAGATGAATGGACTAGGAAGAGGTTGGACATATACACAATGGAATACTATTCAGCCCTAAACAAGAACCCCCCAAAGAACCAAAGAGAAGGAACTCAAGACTGCCATACTGAGGGAAACAAGTCTGAAAGCGAAAGACACCTCCCTTGGCAAACCCCTCCCATCTGCCGTCTAACAATGGGCACCCATGTGGCTTTCTCCACCAAGGAAATGCAGGGACTGGCCACCAGGCTGCTGGTTGCCTGGTTGGAGGGGGAGGGTGTGGGAAGGCCTGGGACTTGTGGGGTAAGAGATGCAAACACTTGCACCTGCGGGGGCAGGGGGGGGCAATGAGGTCCTCTGTCCTACCTCAGGGAACAGGATCTAGTCTTTTTTTTTTTTTTTTTTTTTGAGCAAGATGGAGGCTAATGTGAGAAAAAAAGTAAGTTATACATGTGTGACCATTCACTTTGCAGTTAAACAGAAATTGAGCATAATAAATCAGCTAGAATGGAAATAACATGTGATTTAAAAAAATTACCAGTTCAGCATTCACCAGAGAAGGTGTTTGGGCCAGACTCCTGCCTTTCATGAAAAAAAAAAACAGGCAAGCTGAGTTCTCTGAAACTGTCAAGATTTCTTAGCAATGTGACAGAAGTAATTACCTGTGGTGTAGGAATTTATTTCTATATTAACATAATCTTTTTTTTTTTTACTTACTTGTTCATTATTCTGGACCCACTTGTGACACACAGATGCTGTCTGCCCAGGAATTAGATCCACGCCGCTACCGTACAACCCCAGGCTCTCACTTAAAATCCTCTGCCAGCAGAGGTATCGTGTCAGGAGATCCTTTATTTTTGCCTTATCCATCAATTCCCTTAGCTACTCTGTAGGAATATATATGTATTTATTGACTTTTTTTTGTCTTTTCATCTTTTCTAGGGCCTCACCCGCACCACACGGAGCTTCCCAGGCTAGGGGTCTAATCGGAGGTATAGCCACCAGCCTACACCAGACCCATAGCAACAAGGGATCCGAGCCGAGTCTGCAACCTACACTACAGCTCATGGCAATGCCGGGTCCTTCACCCAATGAGCAAGGCCAGGGATCAAACCCCCAACCTCATGGTTTCCAGTCGGATTTGTTAACCACTGAGCCACAACGGGAACTCCTATTGACTTTTTTTTATCAACTGAGCTCATTCTTTTCAATACCTCTTTTAATTGATAAATTTATTTGGGTGCCACCTGGGACCGGGGGATGTTGCCTGGTCATGGTTGGACCTCCTGATGCAGCTCTTGCCACAAGCACAGCAGTGACAGGGTGAGACTCTTAAGCCCAACAGCCATGAGGGAACTCCCTGAGAGCTTTCTGGATGATACCAATCAACCCTACTTAATTCATCAGACCTGGTTTGGGTCAGGCTCCACAGCCGGGTGCCGTCCTGAAAAGAGAGGCTCATCTTGAAAGGCAAGAAGGAAATTTCTCTAGGTCTCTTGAGCAAAAAGAGCACAGCGATGAGCACAGCTGCCCAGCAGAATGCCACCCAAGTCCCCCCGCCCCATCCATTCATCTGCACCAGCCTCTCTCCCATGTACCTAAAGCCGGGACAGTCAGGGGCTTGCAAGTGTCCAGCCCACAATGCAGCACAGATGCTGTGTGGGTCCCGGCTCCTGCCTGTGGGCCCCGTTCATCTTTCATATATGTGGTAGTGGCAGCGCCCAGCACACGATGACACTAACACACAAACACACACACACATACCCCCGGAGACCCCATTCCATCAGACACAGTCAGAGGCTCAACCCCACTTCCTTGGTATGAATCAGAGAGTTAAACACACTCACAGGAAACCGCACGCACCCAGTTTGGGATTTGCTGGTTCGGAACATGGACCACTTCTCGGGCACATCCTTGGACCTTGTGCTGAGTGGCTTGTCTGCAGAGTGGACGTCTTCCTCGGACTGGACACAGGCTATGGGGTTGGGGTGATGGCTGAGTCCCTCCCTTTGTGCTTGTGTTCCCAGCATTCTGCAGGGAAATCAACAGGTACATGTGGGCAGGCAGGTGTGTTTTAAGGGACACCAGCAGCCTGAAATCCATAGAGCAGGCCGGAGGCACAGGTAAGGGTTGAGATTGCAGCCTGGCGTCAGAATTCTGCAGGACCGCAGGCTGGAAACTCAGGCAGAAATCTCCTTTTCTTTGGGAGAGCCCAGGCTCGGATCACCTTCACCTGATGAGACGAGGCCCACCCACACAGGGAGCATAGGCTGCTTTATGAACTTACTGGTTGTAGACATTCATCTCATTGACCAGATACATACACCTGTTGTTGTTTTTTTTTAATTTTTTAAAATTATAGTTGATTTACAATGTTCTGTCAATTTCTGCTGTACGGCAAACTGACCCTGGTATTTTGTAGTTATCAAACACCTGCACTAGGGTTTGACTAAATGACGGGACATTGTAACCTGGCCATAGTCGTCAAAAAAAATTAAGCAGCACACCCTGCACCGACATGGTGGGCTGAGGCAGAGCAGCAGAGGAAAGCTCTGTCATGGTCAACAATCACTACTTTGCTGACCAGAGTACCTTGGGGATGTACCATGGGGTTTTGGGGGGGGGTTATCCTTTGGCATATGGAAGCCCCCAAGCTCAGGGTCCAATTGCAGCTGTAGCTGCCAGCCTACACCACAGCCACAGCAACACCAGATCTGAGCTACATGTGCAACTACACCACAGCTTATAGCAATACCGCATCCTTAACCCACTGAGCGAGGCCAGGGATCAAACTCCCTTCCTTATAGATACTAGTCAGATTCATCACCACTGAGCCACAATGGGAACCCCCATACCACGGTTTCTGTTGTTTGCATGAACTTGACAGGTGTCTGGATGCTTGGTCAATACTATTCTGGAAGCGTCTGTAACAGGGTTTCAGGATGAGATTAGCATTTGGATCAACGCACCGAATTGAGCATAAGGACTTCCCCAGGGTGGGTGGGCCTGGTCTAATCAGATGAAGGTTTGACTAGTACAAAGAGCTGACTCTTACCCCCCCAACCCAGGTAAGAGAGAATTCCTCCTGCTCACAGCCTCTGAGTGGGGACCTCATCTTTCTCCTGCCTTTGCAGTCCACTGAAACATGGCTCTTCTTGGCTCTCCAGCCTGCCCCCCTTTGCATGGCAATTGATGCCTAAAGGCTGGGTCTCCAGCTTGACAGCTCAACCTGCGTGTCTTGGGGCTTCTCAGCCTCCATAACTGCATGAGCTCGTTCCTGGCAATCAACCAGTCTCTCCCCTCCACCCCCTCCCTCTCTCTCTATATATAAAGCCAATAAAATGTGTGTATGTTACATGTGTATGACCGATATGATGTGTATATATGTATATATATACAATCAGTAGAATGTGATATATATAGAAAAGACCAATAAAATATCTCTATCCCTATATATCTATATCTCTAAAACCACAGGAGGGTGTATCTATCTATAGATATGTAGAAATAGATATCAATGTTGATATAGAGATAAAGCCAGTAGGAAGATTTCTATCTACCTGTCATCTATCTATCTATCTCTATCTTTCTATCATGTCTATCATTATCTATCAGCTCTATTTATCTATTTATCATCTATCTATCTATCCAAAATCACTAGGATGCATATATAAGCACATAACCAGCAGTATGGAAGGCATACCTATATATGCATCATATATATAATAGATATCTATTATATGTAATAGATATGTATGCTCTCTCCCTCTCAATTTCTCTCCCCCCCGATATATATACCTATAATTGGTGGGGTTACCTACACCTACAACCAACAGAGGGTATGTATCTTTCTCTCTCTATATATATAAAATAATCAATATGATGCAATATACATATAAATATATAACCAGTATAGTGTGTAACATATGTACTATATGTATATATCAATATAAATAAATAAATACATAAAACCAAAAGGATTTTATATATTTATATATATATATATCTGTCTCCAATAGAAGAGGCATAGGTACATATAATCAGTGGAAGGATGTGTATATACCTATATATATAAAACCAATAGAGATGTATATATATGTATAAACTATAAGCATATGTCTATATGAGCCCCTCGGAACGGTCTGTTTCCCTGGAGAGCCCTGGCTGCCCCAGGAAGCCTAAACCCTGGGCAGGTCCCTTCGTGGATGACCTCTGACAGCTGACCTCCCCACCGCCCCAGAAGGGCTGTGTAGGGAGAGACAGGGCACCAGGCTTCCTGATGGGGAACAGCTGAGTGGAAAACAGGCACAGTGAAGGATTCCATGGCCACAGAGAAGGCTTGTCTGCCGTGCATCTTTTTTTTTTTCTTTTTTTTGGCAGCACCTGCAGCATGCAGACGTTCCCAGTCCAGGGATGGAAGCTGCGCCACAGCTGTCACCGGAGCCACAGCTGCGACAACCCCAGATCCTTAACCTGCTGTGCCACGAGGGACCTCAGGCTGCATATCTTTTTGACAAAATCCCAAATGACTCCCAAGAAGGACAGGTTGTCACGGTTCTGCATCGAGCTAAGCTCTCTACAAGGAATGCTATTAACGTCAGCCAGCCCTCGTTTGGCTCCTCAGGCAGGCTGTGTGCCAGCCTGCTAAAACCTTCTACCTTTCAGCTCAGGTTGGTCATGCAACGACGAGGAAGGTGCCATTCTTATTCATCCCATTTTGCAAATGAAAAGGTGAGGTTTTGGAGCAGGACTGGCAGCTAGAGGCCACCCTAACGCTCAGAATCCATCAGATTCTCCCTGTGCTGCCTTAGGTCTCCATCTCTGGTTACACTTTGCATCCCTCAGTTCTGTTTTTCACCAAATAGCTCCCTGTGGGTTGTGTATATGAAGAAAGCAAGCTGCTGGGAGCTGCTTGAAGAGTCTCAGTGGGTTTGCGTTTGTGAACGGGGCTAAGACACTGGAGGAGGGACCCAGCACTCCTGGAAGGGTCACGGCTGGTCTGGAAGGATGTCTCTCCATAAACCAACTTCCGTCCCCTGGCCCCAAAGCCTTGCTCCTCAGAGCGGCAGATGGATGCCAAATGGTCCCAAGCTGTAGGCAAGTGTCAAACCCTCAGGCTGGTTTCTTTCTGCAGCCTTGCCTCCCGGGGCTTCACAGGCGGCCCCATGGTGAGCAGGAAGGAAATGGCAGCTCCATCAGCCCTTAAACTCTAAGCTTGCAGGGCTGTCCTTTGTCCTGGGGTTGGGGGTGGGGGGGTCGGGGAATGAGACACAGGCAAGTGCTCCTGGGCATCGAACATATTTTTATCAGAAGTGGGGAATGAAAGAAAGGCATCTATAACACACACACACACACATATATCATTATATATACACACACCACACGTAAACACACACATTGTGCGTATACACATATATACACACATTTTATATGTATATATACACACACTATATGTATAAAGACACACTATATACATCCCCACACATATATATACATATCTATTACACATATATCCACACACACATAGAGACATTGTGTGTATATACATACACACATACATATAAATACACATTATATATAGACACACACGTATAAACACACATATATATACACACCCTATACACACACATGTATATACAGACACATATAGATACAAACACAAATACCCATAGTGTATACACACACACATATATACACACACACATACACACATTATCTATACACACATATAAAAATACACACACATATATAAACCCGCGCTCTATTTATAGACACACACGTACACACATACATACCTGTACACAGTGTGTGCACACACACGGATATGCATACATGCCCATATGGAAATACTGGAAGCACATACTTGTATCTACAAGTATATGCTACACGTACACCAGGAAAGAGTAAATCTTGATACTGACAGAGGCAGGGAGCATGCTCTCCACAGCAACCCGGTCTACACCTCTCCCCCACCGCCGTGGGCAAGAACACAACTGCAGAAAAGCCACGTCATGAGTAAGCAAAGCACCGGGTGATCACACTTGTCCTCCAGTGATGACAACAGAACGACATGCACCGGCACAGGTGGATTTTACAGGCGTGATGCTGAGTGAGCGAAGCCAGACACCAGAAAAGAGCTCCATGTCACATATTAACTGAGAATAAACCAGATCTGTGGGGACGGGGCTGCACATGCTCTGTGGCCCGGCAGCCCCTCAGGCCATTCTTCCTAATGTCTCTCGCCCCGGGAGGCAGACACCTGTGGATGCAGAGTTGGACTTCAGGTTGGTCCCCGCCAAGAGGAAGCAACGAGAGAAACTGCAAAGGCCAAAGTCCTCTGCGAGGCAGAAGTCAGGAGGTTTGATCCCCTCCCGGCCTGCCAGCTGGCGACGGCATTACTGTGCTCCAGGTAAACTGGAGAAGGAAGATGGGGAGGGAGGGACCAATTGAACCCATAAATTAACATGGGGGATTGGAAAGTTAGTCATGAGAGAATTCAAGAATAGGCTGCACTTCGAGAGTTCCCGTCGTGGCGCAGTGGTTAACGAATCCCTGGCCTTGCTCAGTGGGTTAAGGATCTGGCATTGCCATGAGCTGTGGTGTAGGTCATGTGGTGTAGATTTGGCTTGGATCTGGCGTTTCTGTGGCTCTGGCGTAGGCCAGCAGCTACAGCTCTGATTAGACCTCTAGCCTGGGAACCTCCATATGCCACAGGAGCAGCCCTAGAAAAGGCAAAAAAAAAAAAAAAAAAAAAAAGAATAGGCTGCCCCTAAATTATGGAGTTTCTTTGTGGCTCAGTGGGTTAAGGATCTGGCATTGTCACTGCAATGACTTGGGCCGCTGCTGGGCTGGGAACTTCTGCATATCTTGAGTGCACACACACAGACACACACACACAAAGGTGGTCTTGCTTGGAGATTCCACTGTGGCTCAATGATAATGAATTCGAGTATCCATGAGGATGCAGGTTTGATCCCTTGTCTTGCTTAGTGAGTTAGTGATCTGGCATTGTAGCAGCTGTGGCATAGGTCACAGCTGCAGCTTGGATAGGATCCCTGGCCCACAGAACTTCTGCATGCTGTAGAAAAAAAGAAGGAGGAGGAGAAGAAAGAAGGAAGAAGAAGAAAAAGGAGAAGGAGAGGAAGAAGAGGAAGGAGAAGAAAGAAGAAAGAACAAGAAGAAGAAAGAGGAAGAAAGAAGAAGAAGATGAAGAAGAAGAAGAAGGAGAGGAAGGAGAGGAAGAAGGAGAAGAATAAGAAAGAAGAAAGAAGAAGACGAAGAAGAAGGAGAAGAAGGAGAGGAAGGAGAGGAAGAAGGAGAAGAATAAGAAAGAAGAAAGAACAAGAAGAAGGAAGAAGACGAAGAAGAAGAAGGAGAAGAAGGAGAGGAAGGAGAGGAAGAAGGAGAAGAATAAGAAAGAAGAAAGAACAAGAAGAAGGAAGAAGACGAAGAAGAAGGAGAAGAAGGAGAGGAAGAAGGAGAAGAAGAAGAAAGAAGAAAGAACAAGAAGAAGAAAGAAGGAAGAAGACGAAGAAGACAAAGAAGAAGAAGAAGGTCTTACAACTGATAGACAAAGCCCTATCCAGCCTTTGTCATCTTCTGCATTGACTTGTAAGACTCCACCTACAGGACAGAGGACAGAGGATGGAGGGTACACTGAGGTGGGTCATAGCCATCCATAGAAGGGTGCACATCCTTTGGTGTGAGATACTGGACAGATCATCTGATCTCTTTGGATCTCAGCTTGCTTCCATCCTCAACAGGAAGGTTGACCTGGACCATCCTGACTGTTCCTTAGGGAATTAATTCTTTGAGTCCTCTAAGCAAAGAGCAAAGTCACATCCCCAAATCTTTTTTTTTTTTTAATTAAACATTTTTTCCCTCTTTTCTTTTCCTTTGGCCATCCTGTGACGTATGGAATTCCCAGGCCAGAGATCAGATCCGAGCTGCAGTCGCCACCTACACCATTGCTGTGCCAACAATGCCACCGAATCCTTTAACCCACAGTGCCAGACGACCGGGGATCAAACCCGCAACCTGGTGCTGCAGAGATGCCGTTGATCCTGTGGCACCGCAGCAGGATCTCCAGTGTAAAAAAAATATTTTTAGAAATTTTAATTATTTTATTTTTTAGGCCACACAGACAGCATGTGGAAGTTCCTGGGCCAGGAATCGAACCTGAGTCACAGCAGTGACAACACCAGGTCCTTAACCACTAGTCCACCCAAGAATCTCCCCCCTCTTTTTTCTTTAATAAAGTAGAATGAGTTCCCTCCTTTCCATGCTTTGTTTCCAGTAAAATTTGGGGAATGAGATGTTGGACTTGTATGGGTTATTCAAGGTGAATTCTCCCCTGAACATCAGAAAAGATGATTCATTGTTGAGAAATATTGAATGAGTCACAAGCCACCAGCTTTTAAGGAAGGACTACAAATTATAGGGTGTATCTACTCTATACAACCCTTTAATAAGAGACGGCCATGCGTTGGTTATAAAGACATGTGGACACCATGAAATGAGCATGTCCAGGTAGAAATGGGTTTACCCTTAAAGCTGAGTGGTAACTGTTGCTCCAGCAAAGCAGATCTAGCTAAGAGAAGGATGAAATCCAATTTTCGAAGTCAAGGCACTCTTGGAACCACTGCCTCAAGGGCAAGAGGCTGTGTGGTTTATGACCCAGGCATTTTGAACGTGTTACTGCCGGGGTCTTGGCCCCAGAATCAAGCCTTCTGGCAATACATACATAAACAAATAAGGCTCAGTCGCTGGTTTGACCTGAGTGCACCCTGCTCTCTATTACTCATGAATAAAAGGAATGAGAAACATTCTAATACATTCCATATTTTACAAATTATTTTTTTTCTCTTCCGACTTTATCTTGATCCCAATTACCCTCCAGCCTTCCTTGAAAGAGGACAGTCTGCGTGATCCGATTTGCTCCTAAATTGCTCCGCGAAAAAGGCATTATGGAGAGAAGACATAACACATATAAACACGATGAGCTCAAAGGCAAATTATTCCAAGTATTATTATTTCAAGCATCCCGTTATTATTCTGATATTTTTTTCCCTTTTTTAGTCCATCGTTGTCTTAAGGAATAATCTTTCAGGGAGTCAAAATCGGTCTTTGTCCCCTAATCACAGTGCCGTTTAATGCAGAATATCAATAAAAGGATATCGAGAGGCTCTGAGACACGGTATTCCTTGGAGGGGTCCCTATCTTCTCAGTGGCTTGAAGAGAGTTGATCAGTGTGCAAACTGGCCCCCAGGCTGGTGACCCATTGCCTAGGCTACTGATTCTCATGGGCTCAACCACGGAATAAAGGAGTTGGACATAAGGCTTCCTGCCAAGGCTGGACACACAAGTAGAGAAGCCATGTCCTGGGTTAGTTATCGGTGGGGGTCCACCTCCCCCAGAATGCTCACATTGTTGGAGCATTTGCGGGGCTCTGTGACTTTGACCTCCTGCTGAATCTGTTCCCTGGCAGGCAATAGAGCCAGAATGCCCCAGAGTCCCTGCGTATCCCTGTAGCGCAATTAATTGATAACATTCGTTGAGTACACATGGTCACCATCCCTGTCCATCATCAGCCTGACCTGCCCACTTTCTCCAATGAGGAGATGTCCTTGGGAGGCTGAAGGCTATGCCAAGGGATCATTCTGGATTCACGAAGGCATGCAATGCAAGGGATGCACAGGTCTTCTGACTTGAGTGGCAGCGCGATGAGAGTTCCATTTTGTTTTTGCGAAGGGGTGCACATTCTTGGAAGTGCGGGCGGAATGGTGTCCCCTGTGGGCAGGGTATTGCATGATCTGTCAGTCCAGCCTGGCCTCTATGAATAATTCATTTGTCATTGTTTGGTTGCCTGACATACTGTCTCTTTCTGGATATGTTCAGACTTGCCTTGAAGTTTGGTTCTGTTCTGTGAGTCACTCTGTCTCCTTAAGGCAAAGATCTGGATCTCTTGCTGTTCTGATGTTTTCCCTCAGGGAGTTATTTATTCCCAAGGAGATGTGTCTCCTGCCCACGTTGCAATCTCCAGAAGAGCAAATAAACGCATGAATAACCTCAGTCTGTTTCGGACATCTCGGCTGCCTCTGTGCACCGATGCCAAATAGAGTTGGAGGAGACGGAAAAAGCAGCTTGAATGGCCAGGCAAAGAGGGGACACAGCAGGCTAGTGCCTCAAGGACTGTGCCCCCCTGGAGAGGAGTGAGGGGTCTTACAGTGTCAAGGAGCAGGGCGTGGTCAGCTTGGGGACATTTTCCTGACGGGTGGGCGGTGAGGTCATTGGGCCCTTCTGGTTCCAACCCATCTGGGGTCTCTGTGTTGCTGGCAAGATACAATTAACTTCTTCCACCCTGTGGGGCTTCAGCACCTGTAAGACAGCTCCAAGGACCAGCTCAGAATATGATCTAGAGTCTTTGAAGAAGCACTCACTAAAGGTCCTTGACTTCTTTGAAGGGCTAAACTATCATGATTCTGTCTTGCTTGACTGTGTTCCTTTTTCTCCATATTTTGTCCCTTCTCTGATTAAATTGATTCTTTGACTGAAGTTTTGCTATGGATAAAAGGCAGGGGGGAGGACAGGAATGGGGGGGTCCACACTGGGAAGCTCGTTGACAAGGCTGCGTCCAAATGATGACAACCACATACTCGAAGATGTGCAGAAGACTTTCCTACACACCAACAAGGTTATGGACTTACTGGGTCATTTGCTCACCATTGTACCTCGAAAATCTGGGGAGGGGATCCTAACATTAAGAATAGGGAAAAAGCTGTGACTCAGTGAGGGATGTCCTTATGACGCCAGGGGAAAATAATCAATGACGGAGATGATGGGGGATGACCACCTCCGGCCAGGAAAAACAATCTATGACCCAAATGATGAGCCCCAATCCCTGTGATCACCTCTGTCCAGACAACATTGTCCATGACTGAGACGGTGGGTGTTGACCATCTTATTCCAAGTGTTATGACAACAAGAGTTTGCAATGTGGGATTTTCCATTTCACCCTCTGGTCCAAGAATGCTTTGCTGGCTAAGAGGCTCAAGATTTCCTGGCAGAGTGGGCTCTTGGCAAAATTGCTGATTAAAGCATAGGTCAAGCTTGTTTGTAGAGGGTGGGGGGGTTCCTGTAGTTCCCTCCCCTGCAATCAGGCTGCTTCCCACCCCAAAGAGAAATTCTGGCATCCCTCTGCCCACCTGAGATGCTCATTCTGCCCGAGCTGAATACACAGTCTTTCATTTGCTGAATTTTCCTTCCTCAGGTCCAGCTGTTCCCGCCCCACTGATCCATGTCTTCAGGTGCCTGATTGATGACCAAAGCAATGTCACAGACACATTCTTACGAAGGACACGCATGGCTCCTGAATCAATGTGTTGGGTTTACAGGTGTGGCTGCCTGCAATGTTGGAAATGTGACTGCCTTAGCTGCTGGTGAGGGTGGGGTGTCAAAAGACTGGGGACCCTTCTAAACTTCTTTTGGAACCCCTCCATGCTGATGCTTCCCAAGCCCATTCCCACTGCTTGCAGTTCAGGCTCATTAGCAGGACTAAGGTGGGGAGTTTGCCTCCAAATAGCTGAGTAGGACTGACCTTGGTTGAAGACATTACATTCATGTTATCTTGCTCTCATTTTTTTTTTCTTTTTAGGGCCACACCTGCTGCATATGGAAGTTCCCAGGCTAGGGGTCAAATTGGAGTTACAGTGGCAGGCCTACACCACAGCCACAGCAATGCTGGATCCAAGCCCCATCTATGACCTATGCCACAGCTTGCAGCAACGCCTAATCCTTAACCCACTGAGCAAAGCCAGGAATCAAACCCACATCTTCACAGAGACAATGGCAGGTCCTTAACCCACTGAGCCACAATGGGAACTCCTCTCTCTCTTTGAATATAAGGTGTTCTTAAAACAAAAAAATAACCAGACTTTCCACTGTGCTTAGCGGAAACGAGCCTGGCTAGTACCCATGAGGATGCAGGTTCAATCCTGCTGCAGCTCTGATTGGATCCCTAGCCTGGGAACTTCCATATGCCACAGGTGCAGCCCTAAAAAAGAAAAAAAAAAAAAAAAGGAAAAGAGAGAAGAGAAAGCAGTAAAAAATATCAGAGTTGAGTCTATAGAAAGTTCAGCTTGGAGGAAATGTTATTTTGTTTGAAAAGGTTTATATTATCCCTTTTGAAAGGAAGAAGGTCTGTGTACAGAAAGCCCCCATCTTTGCTGCTCAACGAGGAACCTTGTTCAGCTCTTTCTCTGATTTTTCTTTCACAAATGCCCTTTCCGCAAAGCGGCTGGAGCATGCCTGGTCTTGTGGCTGCCTCAAGAGAAGCGGTACCCAGGCTGCCAGTTCTGATGCGTTCCTACCTGGTGAGAGCTGTCCTCTGAAACCGCAGCGCTGGCCTGGCGGTCCTTCCCCAGCCAGAGACGGCAACGCCAGAGTCTTCGTGTTCGCTTGTGCATAACTCGCACAGAAAGAAAAAACGAAGTAATTTAAAAAACAAAAATAAAGAAGAATGAACTACCCAGCCAGAATAGAATGTGGTCAGATATATATGTGGTCCCATCATTTGTCACAACTGCCTACAGGCTTTTAGGATCATCCTTTTTTTATGGGTTGACGTGTGTCTGCCCGCAATTCACACACTGACATTTTCAGGATGGGCACCTCCGAACGGGATGCTGTTGGGGAGCATGGTCTTTGCAGATGGAATCAGAAGGAGGACTGGCCTTCAGACAGCAGCCCCTTCCTCTCCCTGGGCGGGTGGGGGTGGCAGGAGAGGCAGAGCGAAGGAAGGGCTTCTCTTCCTCGTTTCCTGCTGGAGGACGAACTACCGTCCCCTCCCCCTGTGGAAACAAACGATTCTCCTCCTGCCGCCTGCGTGCTCCGTCTCGAATGCCCTCCCTGTGACCTTGTACCCTTGCAAGATCACCAGCCCCTAAGAGCTTTGATGTCCCTGCCCCGGAATTCACCAGCGTTCGGTTTGTTTACAGAGTGGCTTTCTCATCCATCCAGTGTCTTAAAATTCCACGGGTTGTGAAGGGGCCGCTTAGCCGGTTGAATGAGCCGATCCCCTTCTGGACGCGGACTTGAAAAGAAGGAAAGCCGAGGTTCGTCGGTGGAGAGAGGCCATGCCCGCGGAGATCACACAACCCCGGGGACCCAGGGGATTTAAAGAGTGCGGGCTTGGCGTCTCTCCAGGAGGTGAGGGGCTTTGATGTGCGCTGCCAGATGCATTTAAGGAAGGAAGGAGGAGGACCCCAAGCAGCCCGGGGTTTCCATGGCATCAGGCCTGTTGCAACTTGGGCTGCAAGCTGTTTCCGGCCGTCTCACGTCTGAAGGCGGAGGGATGGCGCTGGGGCCGAAAAAGCAGCAAGAGTCCATGCGGTTCCTGCCAGGCAGAGGAAAACTCGGAGAGAGTCAAATCCTCCATGACGGCACCGCCCCCAACTCTGGAGGATGTTAGGGCCATGCAGCGTCTTTTATCTTTTTTTTTTTTTTTAATCTCTTTTTTTTTTAGGGCCGCACCCACAGCATATGGAGGTTCCCAGGCTAGCAGTCTAATTGGAGCTACAGCTGCTGGCCTACCCCACAGCCACAGCCCCAGCAGCGCCAGGTCCGAGCTGCGTCTGCGACCTACACCGCATCTCATGGCAATGCAGGATCCTTAACCCACTGATCAAAGCCAGGGATCCAACCCTCAAGCACATGGTTCCTAGTCAGAATCATTAACCACTGAGCCTGGATGGGAACTCCCTCATGTAGTGTTTGCAACAAACACTCGAGTCAAAGTTTGTGAAATGGGCATAAAACATATGGCAGGTAAACGCAATGAAAAGTCTGCTCGGAGACCAAGGAAGGAAGACGTCATTCTTTGGGAGATGGACGGTGGTCCTTGGGGACAGAAACACGATTCAGAGATAAAAAGACATCAGCTCTCAAGCCACGAAAAGACAGGGAGGAAGCTGAAATGCCTGCGACTTCAGGAAAGAAGCCCGGCTGAAAAGATGGTGGGATTTCAGCGCTAGAACGTTCTGGAAAAGGCACAACCATGGAGACAGGAAACGCATCCGAGGTGGCCAGGGGGTTAGGAGGGCGAGGGGTGGAGGAGGAATAAGCAGAGCTCAGGGGATGTTTAGGGCCGAGGAAATAACTGTAGGACCCTCTCCTGACAGATACAGGTCATCATGCACTGGTCTCAACCCACAGCAGGTACCACGCCAAGAGTGAACCGTGATGGAAACCAGGGACTCTGGGAGGTGGTGGTGTCTGTCTTGGTTCATTCTTGGTCGCAGACGCACTGTCTGGTGGGATTTTTTTTTTTTCTTTGTCTTTTTAGGGCTGCACCTGTGGCATATGGAAGGTCCCAGGCTAGGGATCAAATCTGAGCAGCATCTGCGACCCACACCACCACTCACGGCAGCACTGGATCCTTAACCCACGGAGCAGGGCCAGGGATCGAACCTGTGTCCTCATGGATACTGGTTGGGTTCATTATCGCTGAGCTACAATGGGAACTGGTGGCTGTGCTGGGGGCGGCGGGGGGGAGGGGCGGGATTGTCGGGGAAGCCTCTGTATCTTTCCTCAATTGAGCAGTCAACCTAAAATACTGTTTAAAAAGTCTTCTCAGGAGTTCCCGTCCTGGTGCAGCGGAAACGAATCCGACTAGGAACCCGGAGGTTGGGGTTTCAATCCCTGGCCTCCCTCAGTGGGTTAAGGATCTGGCATTGCTGTGACCTGTGGTGTAGGTCGCAGACACGGCTCAGATTCCACGTTTCTGTGGCTGTGGCTGTGGCCGGTAGCTGCAGCTCCAATTCAACCCCTAGCCTGGGAACCTATACAGCAGCATCCCATTGCTTCCCTATTCCAAAGGCAAGAGTTTGCATTTTTTTTTTCTTTTTTAGCTGCATCTGAGGCATGTGGAAGTTCCCAGGCCAGGGAATCAAACTGACACTACCCGTGCCAGAGCAGTGACCTAGGTCGCTGCAGTGACAACACTGGATCCTTAATCACCTGCACCCCAAGGGAACTCCTAGGGCTGCATTTATCGTAATTAAGAGTCGGGCAAAATGGGGTATGTGCTTGTGAGTAGAGCTGCACATAAAAAATCCAGATCCAGCATACTGTTACAGTTAGAATGGATAAACCACAAAGTCCTACTGGACAGCACAGGGAACCAGATCCGGTCTCCTAGGATAAAGCATGATGGAAAAGAATTTAAAAAGAGTATATATATAATATGGAGTTCCCGTCATGGCTCAGTGGTTAACGAATCCGACTAGGAACCATGAGGCTGCCGGTTCGATCCTTGGCCTTGCTCAGTGGGTTAAGGATCAGGCATTGCCGTGAGCTGTGGTGTAGGTTGCAGATGCGGCTCGGATCCCGTGTGGCTGTGGCTGTGGTGTAGGCTGGCAGCTACAGCTCTGATTAGACCCCTAGCCCGGGAACCTCCATATGCTGCCACTGGAGCAGCCCTAGAAAAGGCAAAAAGACAAAAATAATAATAATTATATATATACCATATATAATATAATATATATATTAAGAATATATAGAATAGAGAATATATATATCACTTTGCTGTATAGCAGAAATAAGCACGTTGTAAGTCAACTATACCTCAGTTAAAATTTTTCAATTGAAAAATCACCCCCCAAAACTCCAGATCCAGCATTCTGCCCCGAAACCTAAGAGCCCGGGTTCTGTGGGCAGACTGGGCATCACACGGGCATATGACCTGATCATTTCCACTCTCTGTACGACACTCTGATGACGGAGACAGGTCACCATGCATCTGTCTAAAGCCACAGCACACACTCCACCGAGAGAACGCTGTTCTTGACCCGACCACGCTTGCTATAAACAATGAAGGTGAAATGCGTCTCCATCCCGTTCCTTTGGGCGCAGGGTAAGAGGCAGTGTTTTTGAGGGCATGTACCCAGGTGTACAACCCTCCCCACAGAGCAGTTTTAGAATATTTCCAGCACGTCCGCCCACCCACCCACGTTCCCATGTGTTCATTTCTTAACTCTCTGTTCCCCCCGCACCCCCCGCGTGCCCCAGTCCCAGCCAATCTGTTCCCGGTCCCTACAGAGCTCCTTCTGCAGCTTTCCTACTAATGGCTTCTCCCACTCAGCAATGGATGTTTAAGATGCTCCATGATGTAACATGCATCCAGAGTCCCTTTTTCCATTTTTCTTTCTTTCTGAAAAGACCTTTGTTGTTGTTGTTGTTGCTTTTTTGCTTTTTAGGGACACACGCGCAGCAGTTGGAGGTTCCCAGGCTAGTGGTTGAATCGGAGCTGCAGGTGCCAGCCTACACCACAGCCACAGCAATGCCAGATCCGAACTGCATCTGCAACCTACGCCACAGCTCACGGCCACGCTGGATCCTCAACCCACAGAGCAAGGCCAGGGATGGAACTTGCCACCTCATGGTTCCCCGTTGGATTCGTTTCTGCTCCACCACGACGGGAACTCCAATAATACATATATCTTAATGATACCAAGGACAGGATTGCTTCTGCGACAGCATTTGCAAACTGTAGGAGATTTCTAACAAACCTAGAGTTATTCTAGTTAACGTCATTTTAAAAAATGATTTTTATGTTTTCCATTACAGTGGGTGTACACAGGTCTGTCAATTTCCACTGTACACAGCAAAGGGACCCAGTCACACATGTACGTTCTTTTTCTCACATTATCCTCCATCATGCTCCATCGTAAGTGACTAGATAGAGTTCCCTGTGCTGTACAGCAGGATCTCATTGCTCATAACATCATTTTTTTTTAATTACTGAGCATACACATAATCTCACTCAGGGCTCTGTTGTCTGACTGTAGACATTGTGGGCAGTGATGCCCTGTGGTCTGACTGTAGACATTGTGGGCAGTGATGCCCTGTGGTCTGACTGTAGACATTGTGGCCAGTGATGCTCTGTTGTCTGACTGTAGACATTGTGGGCAGTGATGCCCTGTGATCTGACTGTAGACATTGTGGGCAGTGATGCCCTGCGGTCTGACTGTAGACATTGTGGGCAGTGATGCCCTGTTGTCTGACTGTAGACATTGTGGGCAGTGATGCCCTGCGGTCTGACTGTAGACATTGTGGGCAGTGATGCCCTGCGGTCTGACTGTAGACATTGTGGGCAGTGATGCCCTGTGATCTGACTGTAGACATTGTGGCCAGTGATGCCCTGTGGTCTGACTGTAGACATTGTGGCCAGTGATGCCCTGTGGTCTGACTGTAGACATTGTGGCCAGTGATGCCCTGCGGTCTGACTGTAGACATTGTGGGCAGTGATGCCCTGCGGTCTGACTGTAGACATTGTGGGCAGTGATGCCCTGCGATCTGACTGTAGACATTGTGGCCAGTGATGCCCTGTGGTCTGACTGTAGACATTGTGGCCAGTGATGCTCTGTGGTCTGACTGTAGACATTGTGGGCAGTGATGCCCTGCGATCTGACTGTAGACATTGTGGGCAGTGATGCCCTGCGGTCTGACTGTAGACATTGTGGGCAGTGATGCCCTGCTGTCTGACTGTAGACATTGTGGGCAGTGATGCCCTGCGGTCTGACTGTAGACATTGTGGGCAGTGATGCCCTGCGGTCTGACTGTAGACATTGTGGGCAGTGATGCCCTGTGATCTGACTGTAGACATTGTGGCCAGTGATGCCCTGTGGTCTGACTGTAGACATTGTGGCCAGTGATGCCCTGTTGTCTGACTGTAGACATTGTGGGCAGTGATGCCCTGTGGTCTGACTGTAGACATTGTGGCCAGTGATGCCCTGTGGTCTGACTGTAGACATTGTGGCCAGTGATGCCCTGCGGTCTGACTGTAGACATTGTGGGCAGTGATGCCCTGCGGTCTGACTGTAGACATTGTGGGCAGTGATGCCCTGTGATCTGACTGTAGACATTGTGGCCAGTGATGCCCTGTGGTCTGACTGTAGACATTGTGGGCAGTGATGCCCTGCGGTCTGACTGTAGACATTGTGGGCAGTGATGCCCTGTGATCTGACTGTAGACATTGTGGCCAGTGATGCCCTGTTGTCTGACTGTAGACATTGTGGGCAGTGATGCCCTGTGGTCTGACTGTAGACATTGTGGCCAGTGATGCCCTGTTGTCTGACTGTAGACATTGTGGCCAGTGATAAGCTTTCAGTATAAAGGACGATGTTATCTTTGAAAGCGCGATGTCTTGGGTTTCACCTCTGGACCCATTCAGTCCAAAGTTTTGAAAGAGCAGATGTAGACATTAGCTTCACACGTAGTTCTTTTCAGCCGAGGGCTAAGTGACACAAGAGATCTAGTGTTAGAATGTCCCCAGAATAATTTATAAAATCACTCCTACGCGATGCATAAAAAGTAAGAGGATCCTTCTTTGTACATGAACCTTATCTGCACTTGGATACCAGCAATGGACTTGTGAGAAAAAAAGTGTTACATGCAATGAGAGTTTAGAGTACTGTAGGGAGTTAGCAGATGCAAACAATGACATTTAGAATGCACAAGCCTGACGTTCCTGCTGTGGCTCAGTGGTAACAAACCCAACGAGCATCCATGAGGATGCAGGTTCAATCTGGCCTCGCTCCGTGGGTGAAGGATCCGGTGTTGCCGTGAGCTGTGGTGTTAGGTCACAGAGGCAGCTTGGATCTACCGTGGCTGTGGCTGTGGTGGAGGCCAGGAGCTGCAGCTCCAATGCAAGCCCTAGACTGGGAACTTCCAAATGTCGCAGATGCAGCCCTAAAAAGAAAAAAATAAATGAGAATGGATAAGCAACA
Source organism: Sus scrofa (assembly GCF_054392235.1). Lineage (NCBI taxonomy): Eukaryota > Metazoa > Chordata > Mammalia > Artiodactyla > Suidae > Sus > Sus scrofa. The sequence goes on from NC_139402.1 coordinate 4,052,683, forward strand.
AGGTCCTGCTGTCCAGCTCGGGGAACTCTATCCAGTCTCCTGGGACAGACCGTGATGGAAGAGAAGATAGGAAAGGAGAGGGATATGTAGCTATGACAGGGTCACTGTGCTGAACAGCAGACATTGGCACAACCCTGGACTCAACTAGAGTTTACTTAAAAAAAAAAAAAAAAGACAAGTTAACGTATTTTAGGAAGATGACATTTCCAATGTAGAAAATCAAGTAGCGTTTCCAAATGACTTCTAAGGAGACAGGTTTGGAAAACAGATGATTCAAGCAGTTGAGGAAGGACTATTTTTTTTTTTTTTTTTTTTTTTTGCCCACTTTGGGCTGCAAATCTCTATACAGGAAATGCTGGCAATATATTTTGGGGTCATGTGTACAAGAAACATACCTAAGCAATCGCTGTATCCATGCCCATCTCAGCTTTCAAAATCAGGGTAGTGGGTTTTGTTCTTTTATTTCTCTTTTTTTTTCTAATTTTTCTTTAAAAATTTTTATTGGAGTAGCATTGACTTCTAATGTTGTGTTAGTTTCAGGTGTACTGCATCACGGCTCAGTTATAAATACATACACATCCATTCCTTTTCAGAGCCTTTTCCCATATAGGTTACTTTTTATTTTTTATTTTTTTGGTCTTTTTGTCTTTTCTGTGGCCGCTCCCTCGGCCTATGGAGGTTGCTAGGCTAGGGGTCCAGTCGGGGCTGTAGCCACCGGCCTACGCCACAGCCACAGCTCCAGTTCGACCCCTAGGCCTGGGAACCTCTGTATGCTGCAGGTGCAGCCCTAAAAAGACCAAAAAAAAGAAAAAAGGAAAAAAGTGAGAGATTGACTATGTAAAAGGCCAGTCACAGACAACATCTGGTCCATCTTACTGCCTCTTTTATTCCCTAGTCTACGTTCAGATAATCATGCCTGGCTCTTTGTATCAGAATTGCACTTCAGACCCCATGCTTATCTTGCAGAGTTGAATCCATACGAAACCCAAGTTAAAAACCCATGTGTGGGGAAAAAGCCACCCCATACTTCCAGGGACTCTTTGCAGAGGCGCTGGTCTTGCCATGGACAAAAGAAGAGAGTCCACAGCAAAAATGATATTAGGTCTTGCAATGCACAAAAATAAAAACAAAAAATAGTCCACACCAAAAATTACATTAGGTCTTGCAATGGACACAATGAAATAATCCACACTAAAAGTTATATTAGATTTTGCAATGGACAAAAGAAAATGGTGCACACAAAGAATTATATTAGGTCTTGCAATGAACCAGTAAAATAAAATAAAATAAAATAGTCCACACATTAGGGCTGATTGAAACCAGAAACCCAGGCACAGATCCTCAGAAAGATGGATTTATTTTTGTTTTCGGATGATAAGGGTGTGTGGTTCAGAAATTCCCCCCTTTGGGAGTTCCCATCGTGGAGCAGCGGGAACAAATCCGACTAGGAACCATGAGGTTATGGGTTTGATCCCTGGCCACGCTCAGTGGGTTAAGCATCCGGCGTTGCCATGAGCTGTGATGTAGGTCACAGACACAGCTCAGATCTGGCGTTGCTGTGGCTGTGGTGTAGGCCGGTGGCTACAGCTCTGATTAGACCCCTAGCCTGGGAACCTCCATATGCTGCAGTTGCAGCCCTAAAAAGACAAAAGACAAGAAAAGAGAAAGAAAGAAAGAAAGAAAGAAAGAAAGAAAGAAAGAAAGAAAGAGAAAGGGAGAAAGAGAGAGAGAGAAAGAAAGGAAGGAAGGAAGGAGGGAAGGAAGGAAGAAAGAAAGAAAGAAAGAAAGAGAAAGAAAGAAAGAAAAAGAAAAAAGAGAAAGAAAGAAAAAGAAAGGGAGAAAGTGAGAGAGAAAGAAAGAGAGGAAGGAAGGAAGGAAGGAAGAATGAAAGGGAAGAAAGGAAAGAAAGGAAAGAAAGAAAGAAAGAGAAGGGAAGGAAGGAAGAAAGAATTTTGTGTGTGTGTCAAGAACAGGCGTGTGGGTTGTTCCTGGGCGGTGACCCTTTCTGTCCAGATCTCTGTGACTCCAGAGGTCCAAGGGGAAGTCCATTTTCAGGGATGCACTGGGCATCTGTGTTCACCTGGAGCTTGGAGCACCTGGCCGATGGTTCTCACGGCATCCATTCTTGGCGGGGGGGGGGGGGGGGGGGGGGAGGGAACGACTGTTTTCGTGGATGACTGGGGATGGGTTCAGTGCAAAGTAACAAAATTGGCAGGAAAAGTGGGGGGGGGGTCTGTTTTCCCCAAGCTTAGACTTTAAAAAAAAAAAAACAAGAGTCTGTTACATTTTATGTAAAATAAGCATCAACGTAGCTGCAAAGAGGCAAAGCAGAGAAGGAATGTGTTTGACCTTCTCGTGGGGGTGCTTCCCTGTCCCCCCCTACTCCCCAAAAGCCTGAGGCTGTTGGCCCCATGACCAGTGCTTTTCAAGACCCTCTGACATCCAACGGTTGCCCCAGAATTCGGGGGGTAACTCCTGGTTTCCATATTCAGGGAAACAAGGCCGTCAGGGACACAATGTTGCCAGCAACATCTCCGTAGACCCAGAGGCGGAGCATTATACCTTTTTAAATATTACTCTAGGATCAGGCTGGATGTCATACGGGGCTAAAAGCATTGAAAAAGTTGAAAGGGAGGCCTTAAATGTCCATAAACATAGGCTTTCAATTTGGTTGATTTGGAGTTCCCGTGGTGGCTCAGCAGGTGACGAACCAGACAGAGGGTTCACGGGGACGTGGGTTCGATCCCTGGCTCGCTCAGTGGGTTAAGGACTGGGCATTGCTGCTTACACTGCATTTGTGTATGTATACATGTGGTTTTATTTATATAAAGTTTTAGACAGAAACATGTATGTACACAGATATATGATTAAATGATATATGCATACTATATAATTAAAATGTACTTTATACACATAAAATTATACACATACATGTAAGTACGTGTATGCATGTCTGTATATACAGCCGATTAAAATTATTTTTGCATATATAGGGAGAGCTGGTTATATTTATATTTATGTATATACACATATATATTTTGTGCTTGTAAAGATTTTAGGCATATATTTATATATATACATTTTACAGGTAGAATGTATTACATTAACCACAACTGGTTAATTGCATCAAAATGTGTTTGTGTATAATTTTTAAGCAGCTATATAATGTATACTTATGTATATATGTATATATGCATATATTTTATATGTGTTAATTATAGCATGTGTATATACATGGATATAATTTTAACCATTATATATACATAATATGCATATATGTGTATACATACCTATGTATAAAATTTATAGGTATAAAAATATGCATTTTAACCAGTCACATATAGGTAAATACATAGATAATTTTATTTGTACACAATATAATATGTACATACAAAAACAGGCGTCATTGTAAACAGCTATACAGATACATACATACGTGTGTGTTTGTGTGTGTGTGCGTGTATATACCTATGAGGATTTTTTGCTTTTGTTCTTGTTTTGTTTTTTAGGGCTGCACTGGCAGCATATGGAAGTTCCCAGGCGAGGGGTCGAATTGGAGCTGTAGCTGCCGGCCTACACCACAGCCACAGCAACACGGGATCCAAGCCGTGTCTGTGACCTACACCACAGCTCATGGCAACGCATGATTCTTAACCCACTGAGCGAGGCCAGGGATGGAACCGGCATCCTCATGGAAGCTGGCCAGGTTCCTTAACCACTGAGCCACAACAGGAACACCTATATGACAGTTTTTTAACCAGCAATGGTGTCCAGGGCTGGGATAAGGTAAGAAGAGCTACTATCTGGGTGAACAAATTCCAGGGTCATAAAACACTAAATTCATTCATAAAGGACATGATATTTTAATCACACACACACACTCAGTGCTCAGGGACCACAATAAGCCTTTTCCCATAAGGCAGACGAAACGGTATTTGCAACCAGGCCTGGTGTGTAAGGACACAATGTGTGTAAGAAAAGTTCAGCCTCTTGCTTAAACGGAGGCCTGACCTCTGACCCCAGGTCCAAAGGTGACCTCTGCACCTCTGGAGTGACCTGCTGGACAGCAGTGTCTTTTTCTTTTTTCTTTTTTCTTTTTAGGTCTGCCCCAGAGGCATAGGGAGGTTACCAGGCTAGGGGTCAAATCCAAGCTGCAGCTACCAGTCTACACCACAGCCACAGCCATGCCCCATCTGAGCTGCATCCATGACCACCACAGCTCACGGCAACGCCAGGTCCTTAACCCACTGAGCGAGGCCAGGGATCGAACCAGCATCCTCACGGATACCAGTGGGGTTCTTAACTCGCTGAGTCCCGAGGGGAACTCCCTGTTGTGTATTTTTGGTCACTGATCCAGTTCCCTTCCAATTGAACGTCAACACCCATCTGGCTGTGACTTTTCAAAAGCCAGGTGAGACACTGCTTAATAGACGCCAGTGGTTTTGAACCGTCGGGAAGCTTCGGAACAGAGACGGCTGTTGTACTGAAACCAAACCCTTTTGGGGGCTGCCTGTGCCAGACCTGTTTTCTCTCTCTCTTTGTCTCCATCTCGCCTTTGGTGAAATCGGCAGAGGTCTAAGACGTGGCTGTGGTTGCAGTTCTCCAAGAAAAATAACGGACCTGCATGGAAAGGACGTTTGCAGACGGGGGGTTATGGGGGAGCAGATGGAAGCGGGGTGTGGTCCCCGGGGGAGGAGCCCTCGGTGCCCGGTGGCGTGGAGGGCTGCTCCCGGTGAGGCGTCAGCCTGTGCGTCTGGGGGAGCTGCACCTTGGCAGTGACCTTTTTGGAAGCGCAGAGCTTAAAAAGACCCCACCCTGCACGCACCCACTCCTGGACGCCCGTTTTTATGGACCTAGGCGAGTATTTCCAAAGTATGTGGTAAGTGGGTGACAAGCTATGTTTACAGGCTGAATTTTGATCTTTGAAAGAAGCTAGGTTGCCTTGGCAGGACTTGTTCGCGCTATAAACATGATCTGTTTTCCCTACCACGCGGAGGCCTCCGGCTGCAGGAAGGGTATCGGAGGAACCTTACCAACTGGTCAGAAGGGTGCAGCCGTCCAGGTCTGGAGCTCCCCCACCCCAAGGTGAAACAATCTTGGAGATGTGAATTCAAAAAGACATACTGGACCGGCGTTCCCCTTGTGGCACAGCAGAGACAAATGCCACACGTATCCATGAGGACGCAGGTTGGATCCCTGGCCTCACTCAGTGATTAAGGATCCAGGCGTTGCCGAGAGCTGTGGTGTAGGTCTCAGATATGGCTCAGATATGGCTCAGATCCTGTGTCACTGTGGCTGTGGTGTAGGCTGGCAGCTGCAGCTCTGATTGGAGCCCAAGCCTGGGAACCTCATATGCCGCAGGTGTGGCCCTAAGGGCGGAGGGGAAAGAAGCAAAAATATTGGACATGAAAAAAATCACGAGTCTTTGCTTTCACGATGGAGGGCGGGCGGGATGCCTATTTCCAAGAGAGCATAGGTCTTTTATATTTGTGCTGGCTTCTGACTTTCCCCTGCAACAAAGACCACTTGTGAGATTTTTCAACTTGGAAAAGCATCTTATGCCCAAAAGCGTTCCCCTGGGACCCTTCACAGCTGCAGGACTCAATGATGAATGCCTCGCAGTTTCTGAGATTCTTCCAAGAGCACCCGACACAGTCGTTGCTCAGGAATTTTCCCCCGGGCACAGACGCTGAGCTTGCATTTCTAGCAAAGCTTATTTATTATATTTTTCGACCTGAGGAGAAGAGGACTTAAGGCATCAGTTAGCGTCCTTTGAAATCCTCACCCCCGTGTTTTGACATTTGATGCCAAATGGATCAAGGATTCCTCCACGGATGCATTTGAAGGAGCATTGCATTTTTTTTTAACAGTGCTGCTCGAAAGCCAACAGGAGTTTGGAATGGATACTGCCAGCCTCAAAGATGATTGCCTTTTATCCCAACTGAAGGAAATGAGCAGACTTAAATCTTTGTGGGTTTTTTTTTTTTTTTTTTTTTTTGCTTTTTAAAAGGGCTGCGCCTGAGGCATATGGAGGTTCCCAGGCTAGGGGTCCAATCCCAACTGTAGCTGGCAGCCTACACCACAGCCACAGCAACACTGGATCCAAGCTGCATCTTCGACCTACACCACAACTCATGGCAACACCGGATCTTTAACCCACTCATCGAGGCCAGGGATCGAACCCACAACCTCATGGTTCCTAGTTGGAGTCATTTCCACTGAGCCACAACGGAAACTGCAAGCCTTAAAATCTTTAAGTCTTCTGAAACTATTGTGTGGTTTGAGAGAAAACCCAAACCCACCTGATTTCATTAGTCACCTGAAGTTTTGCATAATTTTTCTTTCTTTTTTTTCTTTCTGTATTTCGAAGATTTTTTTTTTTTTTGGTGGAATTGTTTTTTAAAGTTTTTACATGTGGAATCTGAACAAAGGACAGACTGAACTTCTTTGCAGAACAGATGCTGACTCACAGATATTGAAAAACTTATGGTCTCCAGAGGCGACGGTTTGGGGGGTGGGGGGAGGCGCTTGGGCTGTGGGATGGAAATCCTGTGAAATCAGATTGTATGATCATTATACAACTACAGATGTGATACATTCATGTGAGTAATAAAAAAATTTTTTTTACTCTAGTTGATTTACAATGTTCCTTCAATTTCTGCTGTACAGCAAAGTGACCCAGTCATACATACATACACATTCTTTCTCTCATACTATCATCCATCCTGGTCTATCCCAAGAGACTGGATAGAGTTCCCTGTGCTGGACAGCAGGACCTCATTGCTGATCCATTCTCAATGTCATAGTTTGCATTTACTCACCCCAAACTCTCCGTCCATCCCACTCTCTCCCCTCCCCCTTGACAACCCCAAGTCTGCTGTCTGTGTCTGGGAGTCTGCCTCTAAAGGTCTTCCTCTTTGAAACAATGTTTTATTTTTAATTAATTAATTTGTTTGGGCTGCGCCCATGGCAGGCAGAAGTTCCCAGTTCAGGGATCGAACCCACGCCACAGCCCTGACAACCGCCAGATCCTTAACCCACTGAGCAACTAGGCAACTCCAAGAATAGTCAGGTTCTTCCATCCTCTAGTGTTGACTGTGTCTACAGGCCAGGTTCTGTCCTGGTCTTGACATGGACACCCGGCATCCTTGGGGATGTCCAGAGGTGGCAACAGACGGGCCCTCTTATCCTGTGTCCCTTTACAAGGCAGAAGGAACTTTTCACAAGGACTCTCTGAAGACCCAGCTCCTACCGAAAGCTGGGTGGTACGTGTTTGGTCACTGTGTCCAGGATCTGGAAAACGGCAACCCCCCCCCCCTCCATGGGTAGCTCTGTACCATCAGCATTTCACCAAAATTGTCCCCTGGAATCTATGATCTCGGGAACGAGAAGTGCACCCACCCTCCCAAAAGACCCTGATCTGCTCTGGCAACGAATAAATGGAAATCGGATCAAGCTTGGCTTCAAGGGGTCCATACGTTTGCTCAATGAACAGAGGGCCTGGACCGTAAAAAATGCCCTCATTTTTAGCCCTTTCACTCAAGAGCTGTGATGACAGGATTGCCGAGCTTTTCCTAGGAGGAGTGCCATTGATTCGCAAGAGTTGAGAATCAAGAAAGCCATGGGATGTTCCTTCTCTCTTCAAAAATCCTTGGGCCTCTTTCCACTTCCTGTTGCATAACGAGTGAACTTGAACCAGGACATCTGTTCCAACACTTGCCTTGGCTAAGTTCAAACTAATGTGCCTCCAGTGTGACGTGGAAATTCCCCTTCATCTTTGCGCTTGAATCCTGTGGGCCCCACGTAGGGGAGATGCTGCTGTGGTCCTTCCCCTGAGCCATGTTTTTGCAGTTCCTGGACACCCCCCACCACCGTTTTTACTTTTATTTTGGGGGCTTTTTAAGGCCGCACCCAAGACATATGGAAGTTCCCAGGCTAGGGGTCCAATCAGAGCTGCAGCGGCCAGCCTCCACCACAGCCACAGCAACACCCGATCCGAGCTGTGTCTGCGACCTACGCCACAGCTCATGGCAACGAAACCAGGGATCAATCCCCCATCCTCATGGATCCTAGTTGGGCTCTTAACCTGCTGAGCCCAACGGGAACTCCTGGCTCCAGTACGTTAAGGGATTTATTCTATTCCTTCAATCCCTTCTGTAGATTTTATATTGTTTTTGCTTCTGAAACCATCACTATTTGGCTTTGTCACATTGACGATGCCGGTAAAAACAATATGCTCAGGGCATGCCAAAGACATTCAGAATGCCAGCTGGGGATGCTTTTGTTGTTTTTGACACTTTCTTTTTTACTGTCTCCAGAAGCAAATTGAAAGCCCAAGTGAGGCGTCGCCCCAGAGTGCTCCCCACAAATGGCCTCATTCTGTTCATTACCACCCATCTGGTTCCCAGCCTCCAGCGCTCAATTTTCTGGCCACACAGGCTCCAGGCAAACCACAGTCGTTCCATCTGCTGTCCTCATCACCACAGCTCTCGGCTTTCTGCTTCTCTGGGGCCTCCTTGCCACCGGTCTTCCAGCAACTCTGTGACGGCTTGTGGTGGTGGCCACTGTGCCGTCCTGGTCCTCCCAGCCTCCCAGGTGGCCTCAGATGCACTTCCCCTTGAGGAAGGAAGGATGCTAAGATGTACAGCCATGAAACCGGACCTGCCCTCTCCAAGGGTTACTTACCATTCACTCCTCAAGCCCAGCTGCCTTATCCATCAAACACCAGCCTCCAGAGTTCCCGATGTAGCTCAGGGGGTTACGAACCTGACGAGTATCCACGAGGATGCAGGTTCCACCCCTGACCTCACTCAGTGGGTTCAGGATCCGGCATAGCCGTGAGCTGTGGTGTAGGTCACAGACAATGCTCGGATCCTGTGTTGCTGTGGCTGCGGTGTAGGCCAGCAGCTATGGCTCCAATTTGACCCTTAGCCCAGAAACATCCATATGTGAAGGGTGATGCCCTAAAAAAAAGGTCGGGGGGAATGGACTTGCAGAATGAGAATGTCAAGTATTAATAACCAGAAGGGAGAGGGGGTATTGGCAGGGAATTAATGACAGAATTAGAGCTGCCTCTTATTACAGAGTTTGGCTCACTCTGCATGATCGCCTGAACTCCCAACTGCGCTTTCTTAGCTTCCTTGTACCCTAGCCTAAGGCTACTTCACCAACGAAGAACAAGAGCTTGTGCAGCAACCCACCCATCCATCCATCATCCACTCACCCATATATCCATCCACTGTCTATTCGTACTTCTATCTATTATCGCCTATTATTTATCTGTGTATCTACGGATCTATATACCATCTACGTATCTTTCCATCAATCTATCCACCCATCCATCCATCATCCATCCATACATCCATCCATCATGCATCCATCATGCATCCATCATGCATCCATCATGCATCCACCCATCCATCCAGCCACCCATCCATCATAAATCTACCCATCCTTCCATCCATCCACCCATCATCCATCCATACATCCATCCATCCATCATGCATCCATCATATAACCATCATCCATCCATCCACCCATCCATCCAGCCACCCATCCATCATAAATCTACCCATCCTTCCACCCATCCATCCATCATCCATCCATCCATACATCCATCATGCATCCATCATATATCCATCATCCATCCACCCATCCATCCAGCCACCCATCCATCATAAATCTACCCATCCCTCCATCCATCCACCCATCATCCATCCATCCTTCTCTCATCATCTGCCTATCTAAGTATCCTTTAATATGCCTACCCATCCATCCACCTACCCATCCATCATCCATCCATCCTTTTCTTATCTATCTACCGTCTATGCAGCTATCCATTAATCTGCCTACTTCCCATCTAGGATCTATCCATCCATTCTTCTATCACCTATCTATCTAGCCACCTATCATCTATACAATCAATTTGCCATTCCTACAAAATTTCAGAGTGGTGACTTGGAAAGTCAAATGTCTTCTGTCTACTAACCAAAGAAGTCAGAAGGAGACGGCCACTGCCTTTGTAAGAAGTCCCAGGACGCCCGCGTTGTTGGAGGAAAAGAAGGGGGGTAAAATTCATTCTGGATGAGATGTAACGCCTGAACCCTCATTACTCAGCCAAGAAGAATCTCACTTTTGATCAACGCCTTCCTGTCCAAGGCAATTCTGTCTTTCAGTCAAGCCATCCCCTCATCAATCCATATTCTGTAAGCTTCACTCACCTCAGAGCCAGCTTCTCAGAGAACCCCACCGCTGCCCAACCTCCAAAGTTGCCTCCACCCATGTCCCAGATCCATCCTGCATCTCCTGTTTGCCTCCTGCCCTTTAGGACTGGAATCTTCTCGGGACAGCAGGGTCTGGGATATGGGGAGATAACCCCTTCCCCTTTTTTTGTCATTTTAGGGCCTCACCCACAGCATATGGAAGTTTCCAGGCCAGGGGTCAAATCAAAGCTGCAGCTGTGGGTCTATGCTACAGCCACAGCAATGCCAGATCTGAGCTGCATCCGTGACCTACGGTCCACCTTGTGTCAACACCAGATCCTTAACCCACTGCGCGAGGCCAGGGAAGAAGCCTGCATCCTCATGGATACCAGTCTGGTTCTTAACCACTGAGCCACAATGGGAACTCCTCACCAAGTTGTCTAAAGGGCTGCCTTTCCTATACATTTGAAGTTCTGTGTGTGTCACAGATAAGCATCCCTCCTTTGGAATCCTTTGTTGAAGAATTTGGTTCAAAGTTCCTCCTCTGGTGTTGGTCTTAATTTTTCATTTCACGTATGGAGTCTTTTGTTAAAAAGAAGTTCTTCACTGTAAGTTGGCTCCCATGGTATTTTCTTCAATGGTTAAGGTTTTCGTAACTTTAAAAAAAATCCCTCTGGACTCGAAGGAGAGAAAGATATTTTTTTCTCTGTTCTCTTCCAGACATTTCACTTCAGTCCATCTGGAAGTGAGTGTGAGTCCATATGGTTTTCATCTTTTTCCATATGGAAAGCCAACCACTGCAGCCTTTTTATCAAAAGTCCTCCATGGAGTGACCCAGCAGCAATCTCTCCTCTGCTGTAGACAGTGAACCTACTGCTCTCAATCCAAGGTCCTGAGTCTGTTCATCTTTATCTGAGCCCTGGAGCCTGATGGACATATGGGAGGCAAGCCAGAGGGCTGGGGACTTGGTGCCCCCAAGAAAGCGCCCCCACAGAAAGCTGTTGGTGGATAAGCACGCCAGCTCACTCACCCCACAGCCAGGGGAGTGCTTGGGCGTGTTCTAAACGCCCTCCAAAGCTCTCAGCTGGATGACCTCGGTTGTCCACCATGTCAACCTGCTGGAGAAACCCCCCATTTATCAGCCTCCTTTCTTTCCTGCCTCCCTTCCCCACCTCCTGTTGGCGCTCCCTACCCAAAGAAACTCCTGGGAACTCTTGAATCAAGCTCTGCTTCTGAGGGAACCCACACTAGAAGGTATACCTTATACGCACACACACACACCTTAGCTCGTATCTCTAGATATCATCCCCCTATAGGTCCATCTACCCACCTATCTTCTATCAATCATCTACCTGTCCATCTATTACACATCAATCATCTATCTATCCTTCTACTTTCTTCCATCTGCCTATCATAGCTATCATCTCTCTAGCCATTGTGTATCACCTATCCATCTATGATTTATCAATCATCGGTCATCTATCAACTATTTATCCATGTATTACCTATCATGTAAATACCTATCGTATCTACCTACCTATCAATCTAGCTATATACCCATTATCTATCAATCATTATTCATCATTATCTACCCATGCAACCATTTATCTATCTATCCAGTCATCCATCTATCCATCAATATCTATTGATCTAGCTATAGTTTATTTATCTCTCTATTCTTTTCCTTTGGTCTCTAATTTGCTTATGCGTAAATCTGGGGGTTTGGTTTTTTGTTTTTTTTTTTTTAATTTATTTTTAGGGCCACACCAGCAGCATATGGAGGCTCCCAGGCTAGGGGTCCAACTGGAGCTGTGGCTGCCGGGCTACACCACAGCCACAGCAACATGAGATCTGAGCTGCATCTGTGACCTACACCACAGCCCACTGCAATGCCGGATCCTGAACCCACTGAGCGAGGCCAGGGATCGAACCCTAGTCCTCAGGGATGCCTAGGCAGGTTCCTTAACCGCTGAGCCACAATGGGAACTCTGATGACTTTTTTTTTTTTTTTTTGTCTGCACCCATGGCATATAGAAGATTCCAGGCCAGGGATCACACCCGGGCCACAACAGTGACCACACCAGTTCCTCAACAAACACGCACTGTGCCACAGGAGGACCCCCCCCCCCCCCACACACACACACACACGAGATGACATTTTTAATCCCCTGACCAGGTGAGTCCTGGAGGCTCTCACGCTCCTCTTCCTCCTCGGTCCTGCCATTTTCAGGGACCCCATCTACCTCATAAAAGGTATGAGTGAGAAAGCAACAGACAAGACAACTGTATACATTTATATAACAAAGAAAAACCTGGCATCGGAATCCACCAGGTTGGCCTCAATGCCCAGCACCTGTAACCTAAACCCAGTGCGGAAGTGTTGAGACTATCTCGGAGCCCCAGATACAAACGCAACCGCTCTGCAGAGCTTAAACCTTCTCCGACCGGCGTGTTCCTGTTATGGGTGTGGAAGCCTCCTCCTACAGCAAGACGGAGCCACATGCACCCCCCCCCACCCCCACCCCCGGCCACGTTGTGGGGGCTCACGAAGATTCCAGAACATCGCTGGCGTCCTCAGATCTCCAGCCCGAGAAGGGCTGGCTTGCAGACGCACAGCCCAGAGAGGCGGGTCGGAGCCAGGGGGGACCTGGAGAGGTTGGGGGGCTTCCAGGGAGCAACGGAAAATGACGAGAGTCTTGGCACAAGGCTGCGAGACTATGTCTAAGGAGAAAAACAACCTTCGGAGGAAATGGATCTGAGTCAAGGACTTAGCCTTCACGCCGTTTCTGAGCGAGGGAGCGGAGTCCAGCGCAACGCGCCATGTAATTGCATGCACTTAATAAAAAAATAAAAAAACAAGCTCAGCTGTTCCCTCCACGCCCCTTGGCAGCCTTTGCTCCCAAACTCGGAAGGGCCGTGTACTCACTGTGGACGCGCGGGGGTGGAGTCGGTGGAGGTCTGGACCAGGACGGGGGCAACGGAGCGGAGAGGGTGGGCCTCAGAGGGTCTCAGAGCCGTGTGCGGGCCGGCTCGGGCGGCCGTGTTGAAGACCCCCGGGGGGAGCGGCTTCACCAGCAGGCACCTGTGGTCAGTCCGTTTTGCAGGTGGGAACTATGAGATCAAGGCGTCGTCAGGATTGGTTTCTGCTGAGACGTCTCTCCCTGGGCACCTGCCTGAGACATGGAGATATAAATAGATGGAGAGAGAGAGAGGGAAAGAGAAAAAGAGAGAAAGAAAGAAGGAAAGAAAGAAAGAGAGAGAGAAAGAAAGAAAGAGAGAAAGAAAGAAAGAAAGAGAGAGAAAGAAAGAAAGAGAAGGAAGGAAGGAAGGAAAGAGAGAAGGAAGGAGAAAGGAAGGAAGGAAAAGAAAGAAGAAGAAGAAAAAAGGCATTCCCAGTGAGGCACAGCGGAAACCAATCCAACTAGGAACCATGAGGTTGTGGGTTCGACCCCTGGCCTGGCTCAATGGTTTAAGGATCTGGCCTTGCCATGAGCTGTGGTGTAGGTCACACACGTGGCTTGGATCCTGCGTTGGTGTGGCTATGGTGTAGGCCAGTAGCTACAGCTCCGATTAGACCCCTAGCCTGGGAGCCTCCATATGCTGCAGGTGTGGCCCTAAGAAGACAAAAAAAGAAAGAGAACGAGAAAGGGAAATGCTTTATAGTCTTGAAAGTGCTGGACTATTTGACAGTAATATCGCAAAGCGCCGGTGGTGCTTGTACCGACGTTAAGGTGGTCACAAGCTTTGCAGTTACAGGAGGGGGCGTGGAGGAGGGGGCACCTGTTTGCCCTTGGCCCCTGCCACCCCTTGACCTGCAGGAACACCTGATGTGGGCAAAGAGCCAGATTCTGTCACGCTGGTAGAGTGGACCTGGGCTTGACCAGGATAACTCCGAGGGCCAGAGGGAAGGCACGTGTGGGCGGGGGGTGGGGGGAATCAGAGCACCAGGGCCCAGGAGGGCAGGGTGGCTGTGAGGGAGGCCACGTCTGCAGGGCCGGCTCCAGACCAGCCTGGAGTCATCCACGGCTTCCTCTCCAGCCACGGTGACATCACCGGTTCTTTGAAGTACAGCCCTGGCCGTGACTCAGGGCTTCCTTCCCAGGCCTGTCTCTTCCACTGCCTTTCCCTGTAGCCCCAGAGGCCAGCCAGCCTCACCCATGTCCCCACACCCGTGTCCCCGCTTCTTCCTGGGAGCTGGGGGCAAGCCCTGCTCTCTGACATCTGTGCCACATCAAAGCCCTGGATCCCGGACCAGCCAGAGCCGCTCCCCTCCCCCAACCCCGTGTCGCCCACTCCCACAGCTCAGAGGCACTGAGCTGACACAGAGGGGTGGGAAACCCTCGAGGGATCGGAAGATGCCCCAAGTACAGCACAGTGTAGACGCCCCTCCCCACGCCTCACTGTCCGAATTCTGAACCTGTGTGAAGCCGTCGAGGACAAGCTGCCCTGGACTAGCAGAGCAGACTTTGGACGAAGAGCTCTGAGCCCGAAGATGGGTCGACGTGCATCTGCTCAGTGCACAGCCTGTATCACTGTGTGTGTGTTTCCCAAGGACCACAAAGTGGAGGCTAAACCTATAGGCACCCACCCTCCCCCATCCTGGCGACCAGACGTCTGAGGTCAGGGGGGTCCCAGGGCCGCGCTCCTTCCAGAGGCTCCAGGGGAGGGTCCTTTCTGCCTCTTCCAACTTCCGGGGGTGCCAGGGGGCCCTGAGCTGGTGGCCGCCTCCCTCCCGTCTCTGCCTCCATCTTCCCGTGGCTTCTCCTCTGTGTCCGGGTCTCCTCTTGTGTCTCTCAGGAGGACACTGTCCCTGGATGGAGGGCCCCCCTCATCCAGGAGGACCTCCTCTCAGACCCTTCCCTTCATCACACCTGCAATGACCCTGTTGCCAAATAAGGCCCCATTCTGAGGTTCTTTGAAGCAGACATATTTTTTTCTAAACCAGTACTCTGAGGAAAAGCAGAGGCAAATACTCAAAATCATATTAATAAGGATCTATTAGTAACAAGTTTCTTTTCTGCCTGGAGCCTTTTCTGAAAAACTGTTAAGTTCTTACACATCAAATAACCTAAACTGAGACAGTCCCTGATGTAATGGTTCATTGCATCTCTGTATCCAGAACATTCGTTACTTTTCACAAACAAAACTTTGCAGGGAGGAGTTCCCCTTGTGGCCCACTGGTAATGAACTCAACTAGTGTCCATGAGGATGTGGGTTGAATTCCAGGCCTTGCTCCGTGGGTCAAGGATCCAGTGAGGCTGTGGCTGTGGTGTAGCCCGGCAGCTGCAGCTCCGATTCAACCCCTAGCCTGGGAGCTTCCATATGCCACAGGTGTGGCCTGAAAAAGACAAAAACAAAACAGGAAAAGGAGACCCTCCCTGTCAGCGCCCACTGAGGGGGCATCAGAATAGTTTGGGGGGGGAGGGTAGTCTTTATTGCATCTGGGGAAGCTCTTGCATATCCGAGGTTTCCTGTGAATGGGGTTTGGGAAAAACAAGTCCCTGAACTTGTACCAGGAAACTGGGTGTAACGAGGTTTTTATTGCACATCTGGAAGATGTTTCTAGGTGTCCAGAGCCCTGGGCAGGGAGGGCTGTGGGCAGGGAGGGAGCACACGCATTTTTTTGGCAGGTGGAGACTGCGCGTGGAGGACACCAGGGTGCTGGCGTGGTGACGCGTGTGGTTAAGGAGGCTAAGAGAAGTTTCTACGCTCCTTTTCTCAAATTCCTCTGCTAAGGACGTGTACGTGTACGTAGCATTACTAACCGGTTTCACCAGAGAAATGATGACTCATGGAAAAGATTTGGCTGAGTCGTAATCCTTGACAATTTAGGTCATGGCACCGCTTTCTCTGACAGACCCTTTGGACCAAGCTCATTATTCTGTCTTCATATCCTGTGACTACATCATCTCTAGATGATGCTGAACCGCCCGTCCATCATAAAACCAAGAATGCACTTCTGCAATCGTTCTGGGCCATCTGGTTCTATTGCATTTTCTGTCCACTCTGCTCCTCCAGATTTAGGGACATGACTCAGGCTGTGCAGCCCTTGGCAAAGCATCCCCTTGCAACGTCCTTTTAAAATGAGTATGTGCAACCCAAGTGTCCATCCCTGACAAAGGAATGGATGAAGAAGATGGGGTCCATATACACAGTGGAATATTACTCAGCCAAAAAAAAGAAGGATATAATGCCATTTGCAGCAACACGGGTGGACCTAGAGAGTCTCATACTAAGTGAAGTTGGTCAGACAGAGGAAGACAAATACCTTAGGCGATGTGGAATCTAAAACTTCTATGTGGAATCTAAAATATGGCACAAACACACTTATCTGCAGAACAGAAACAGACTCACAGACAGAGAACAGACGTGTGGTTACCGAGGGGGAGGGAGTGGGCTGGATGGGGAGCTTGGGGTTTGTAGATGCAAACTAGGACACTGAGAATGGATCAGCAATGAGGTCCTGCTGTCCAGCAAAGGGAACTGTATCCAGTCTCTTGGGATAGGCTGTGATGGAAGATAATATGAGACAGGGAATGGATATGTATGTATGACTGGGGCACTTTGCTGTACAGCAGACACGGACACAACCCTGTACATCAATTACAATTTTAAAAAATAAAAACAAAGCGTCTAAGGGATTCAAACACATCCTTGGGCTTCTAACTCAATCCTGAGGTCGAAGGAACACGCTGGCTTCTGGTGGCACTTGGTCAAATCGACAGTGAAAGCCTGAACCTCATTAAAAAGCAGTCCCTTCTGCAATGGCTCTGCTGTGCCCGTTCTTTCCACGTCAGCTCCCCCTGTGTCTTCCCCCCAAGTCCCCAAAAGACCTTGTCTGCCAGGTGACCTCTTGGAAAGCCAAGAAGGCAGGATTTCAGAACTGGACTTTCACAAGTGCCCTTCAGAAGGGCTTGACGCTCGGCTGTGGTTTTTCTTTCCTCTCTCAACTCATCTGGTGCCAGAGTCTGACGACAGAGGGTCTGCAGCTCTCCAGTTATTTTTATCTTTCCAGAATACGCATGCGGCAGAATACAGAGCCCTGAGGTCCCAGGCAAGCGATAAGGTCGGTTTCCTCTTCCGAGGTGCTCTGAAGCCAAACACTGGCTTATGGCTCTTCCTTTGGGGTGTTTCACTCGAATATCCATGACATGTTTAATATCCACCTCCGTGTTTTGTTTTTATTTTTATTTATGTTCAGAAGACTTTAGGAGCCCAATTCCTGCATCTCCTCGTATCTAGAAAAACACCAACCGCCTCATGGTGACATCTGCTTCTGCTGACTGTAACCCAGCTGGTCCCCTGCGGGGCTCCCGAGCACACAAGCTTTTCTGTGTCCTCCATGTCCTGTTTTTAGGGAATAAGCTGCAGCCTCCATGACCTTCCCTGAGCTCCAAAGGGCAGGTGCTGATCAGGGAACGGAGGGGATGCAGAGACCAGAGAGGGGCCATCAGGAGACAACAAGGCAGCCTGGGGGCAGGTCCTGGCTCCTCCTTAAAGAAAATGCACAACAGTATCTCTGAGCCTTTCTGCAGAACTAAGACCCCCCTACAAATGGAAGAACTACTTGATGGAGCCTTCTTCATTCCTGGAAGAAGGAGGACCAGCCGAACCAGTCCTGGGGCCACGAAACACCAGCCTTGAGAAATCCTGCAAGCTGCCTCTACCCCGATCCTTATCTGCAGCCCTCATTTCCACTCCCCAAACTATAAAACCACCTTCTAATCCCTTCCAAGCGGGGGTGCAGTCTTTAAGGCATGAGGCTGCTGTGGCCTCCTCTGCCTGGCAAAGCAATAAAGCTATCTTTTTCTCCTTCCCCCTAAACTGTCTCCACGTTTCTAACCAGCAACAGTGGACAGAGGCTGCGTTTCAGCAACATGATGAGCAGCGACCTTCTTTCTGCATAGTGTGTGCTCGCTCGCATGGACCGCTCCCCCCCTTCACCCAAATCACAGACGCACTGCCCTTCCCCTGTATCTTAGAAGGGGTTTCTCAGAGCTCCTGCGATGCTGCCTCCCAGACTCTAGTCCTTGTTCTGCTCCCAAATCAAACTGAACCCTCAACGTTTAGAGCGGGCATGTCTTTTAAGTCGACAGGTGAATGGCCGATGGGGAAGGGCAATGAGGTAGCCTGTCCAGGGCTGTCTCCGGGATTTACATGGTGCAGGCGAACAAGGACCCGCATTCGCTGTCTGCAGTGTCCCCTCCTGGTCCTTCTGGAAGCTTCTGACCTCAGTCGTTCATTGTCACCCACTGTTCTGAAGACATCGTGGGGCTGGTGGGACGCTCCTTCCTCCAGGTGGTGGGCTGAGCTTGTCGCGGAAACCGCAAAAACCGTGGCAACGGAAGGAGACAAATGGCACTCGGAGATATGGAAAAGCAAGGTTTATTCAGCACCGGTGCGGGCTCAGAGGAGCCACCTCCAGAGTCTGAGCACCAGGTCTTTGTTCTCAGTAACTTTTATACACTGTGAGGTCTTGATTTTCCCACGTAAGCGTCCCGGACCTACCCCATCCCCAATCAGACAGTGTTCCTCCCTAAGAAACTGAGCAAGCAAGGTTACAGAAGCAGAACTGATAAGCAATGCTAGGTACCTAATTAGCAGGGCTGCTGGCTTGGACAGAGAGCACACAGTTGTTACATTATTACAAGAAGGGTGGTATAGTGATGAGCACAACTGGAAAGGCTTGCAGCTGCCTTCTTAGCCAAAGGGGGGTTGTTCTTTAGTTAAAACTCCATTTCAAGCTGGCCCCTAAAGGGCTTCAACCCCAAGCACTTCCCTAGCCTGCCTTACAGCTGTCAGCTTTTTCATCTCAGTTTCCTACAGACCTATTCATGTCCTCCCACCCCTCTGGGGCGCTTTCCATGAAAATGGGGCTTTAGATGGACAGAAGAAAAATCTGTGCGTTCCTCAAAAAACTGCAAAGAAATAGAACGTGACACTGTTGGTGAGTTTAAGAATTCCTTCCCACGCAAACATTAGGCCCTGTGAGCAACTCCAGTTCTTTCCAGTTACAAGAGCTTTGAAGAGCTGAGTTTATCTCTGTGCTTATCTCACTGCCCAGGGGTGGGGAGGCGGGGGAGGCTGCAGAGAAAAACGTGTGAGCTCCCTGCTTGCACCTCCCAGTATCTGAAGGGTCAGGGAGATCACCTCAAAAATGCATCTGCTTTAAGCCTGTTTTTATGTGGCAGTGTAACCCAGCAGGATCTTGCAGGGCTCCTGGGCATACAAGCCTCTCTGTGTCCCCCATTTCTTGTTCTTAGGAAATGGGCCTCCTTCAGCCTCCAGGACCTTCTCTGAGCTCCCAAGGGGCAGGTTCAGAGGGTTGCCGATCAGGGAAGGGAGGGGAGGCAGAGACCAGGGAGGAGCCATCAAGACACAACAGTACAGCCTTGGGGCAGGTCCTGGTTCCCTCTCAAGGGATACACACAATGATGTAGGCATCTTATACACCTAAGAGAAAAGGGATATTCCTTATGCTTCTTCTAGAAATGAGGACTTTGAAACTGAAGAGCATGGAGCCCTTCCTTGTGCTTCTCCCTGGCTTAACGGCACCCTAAACCCATCACCTGTGAGCTCAAGATCAGACACATTGAGCTCAGTGGCCTGTGGGTTGAAGATGATGAGCACATGATGTTTTTCAGGAACTTTCCTGGTTTGTTCTCATCTCTGATCAATATGCCCTTTTCACAGGTACTGCCATTCTAAGCAATAACCCAGCAGACCACCACCCAGGAGCAGGCTGAGATGGCCTGACACCAGCTTCCATGACGAAGATTCCCCCAGAGAAAGAAGAATGCATGCCTGCCCCAACCCTGATTCTTGTCTGAAACCCTGTTTTTCTCCTCTGAGACCATAAAACTCCCTGCATTCTTCCCCCAAGGCGGGGGTGGGGGCACAGTCTTTAAGGCATGAGACTGCTGTGGCCTCCTTGACCTGGCAAAGCAATTAAAGCTATCTTTTTCTCCTTCACCCTGTCAACTTAAAAAAAATGCATGACCTGGAAGTCGAGAGTTGAGTTTTATTTGGGGCACAATGAGGACTTAAGCCTGGGAGACAGCACCTCAGGGAGCCCTGGGGAACAGCTCCGAGAAGGCGGGGGGGAGCTAGGATATGTGAGTTTTTGAAACAAAAGGAAGGTAATTGCAGTGAAAGATGTACAGAAAAAGATAAACAGAAAACCACTTTCTCTAGGAAGATGTGAAGGTCTGAGCTTCCCAGCATCCCTCCTTTGATGCACCTCACCTGGGGCCAGACTTCAGGGTGTCTTTCCTGAGTTCCCTCAGGGCTCCGTGGCCCCCCTTGGAAGTGGCTGTTCTCACAGGTGACCATTCCACCTTTTGTCTTGTCCTCTTAACTACAACCCTGGAGGCAGCACTTCAGACAGCTCTGAAACACCGCCCCAAAGAGCAAAGGGTTAACATCAAGATGGACTTCACGGAGGTGAAGGGGGAGGCGCCTGCAGCCAGGCACACATCCGACAGAAGTAGCTGCTGTCTCGTGAAGGTCCCTACTAGGCACAGCCACCAGTCCTCACTGAAGGATTTGAGTGTCTTTCTAGAGATGAGGCGATGAAGCATTGGGCTCATAAAATCTTCCCCTAAAAATATCTAACGCTCTGCAGACCTGTTCTTCCAGTTTTCCCAGCGCCCAGACTGCCTCACTCCTGGTCTCCAGCCTGAGGTCCGTGCTGGGGGAGCTGCGGGTCGGGCCACTGCCGTGGCTCATGATTTTAATCCATGGAGAGGCTCATGGCAGGTGCCAACCTTCAGTTCACAAGCCAACACGCTGTCTCCAAATGTCTATGCAGCACTGGTGGACAGAGCTGAGCGTTGTAAACAGCAACGCATGCATTTGCTGGCAGCGTGGGTGTTCATTAATGGTGGAAAAAAAAAAAACAGAAAAGAAAAATGATGGCAGAGGCTTCTCTCTCAAGTTCCTTAAAGGGGAGAGAAAAAGAATGTATATGGGTGTGTATGATGAAGTCACTATGCTGGACAGCAGACATGGACCCAACATTGTAAATCAGCTATAATCTAAAAAAGAAAAAAAAAAAAAAAAAGAAAGAGTAGGCAGCAAAATCTAGAATAATATCCTATTCTTCTAACATACTAATATACTAACCCATAATAATATACTATACTTTCAATGCCCCATTGAAAGAAGATACAAACAGAACCCGACTCAGGCTTCAGGAACCCAACCATCTTTAAACAATATGATGGGTGTTTGGGGGGCAGTTGAGCTGGAAATGGAGTTGGAGGGTTGTCAGAGGAAGGGGAGACAAGAGACCCCACCCCACCGTGTGGCAAGCAATCCACAGACACTGCAGAACTCAGCCTGGAGAATGAGGCAAAGGTTTTTATCGGAAAGGTTGATAAAGCTGCTTTCAAGTTCAGTTAAAATGACACAGGCAAGAAACCCGGCTTTTCAGCCAAGGACAAGCTCCTCTGCAGCCTCGTTTTCAGAATAAACACACTTCAAAGGACATTTGCCTCACGCCAAGTAAAAGCAGGGTCCAGATGCAACATTTCACGGCCTGGGGCTACAGTTTGAAATATGAAGTAGTGCTAATGATTAAGGAAACGCTGGCTTAAAAAATATGCACAAGGAGACATGTAGACTTCCTGCTCTCAGCAAGGCTTGGTTTTTTGAGGACATAGTATATTCTCAATAAATGTTTATTGATTGACCAAAAAAAATGCACAACCTAAAAGTTGAATGTTCAGTTTGATTTGGGCATGTGGAAGTTCCCAGGCCAGGGATCCAATCTGAGCTGAAGCTGTAACCTATGCCACAGCTGTGGAAATGCCAGATCCTTAACCCACTGTGCCACAGTGGGAACTCCAAGTCTTTTTTTTTTTTTTTCTTGAAATATAGTTGATGTATGATATTACATTGCTTTCAGGTGTATAACATACTGATTCAAGATTTTTCTAGATTATCCTCCAGTTAAAGTTATGACAAAATAATGGGTGTATTTCCCAGCTCTGTACAATACACCTTTCACTATTGATTTCACACAGTAGCGATGCTGCAAAGATGTGACCGGAATCTGGGTTCCTGTTCACGGCGGTGGAAGAATGAACTCCATGAACCCACAGGCAGCAAGCAAGCAAAGTTCATTAAAGGAAGGCAGACAGCGCCCAGGGCTGCTGGGAGTGGGGAGAAAAGGCTCCCCTTTCTCTATTGTCCTGTAAGAGTTTTTATTCCTTAAAGCTGGGGGGTGGGTACCAACATGGGGTCCAGAGAGACGTGGTTTTCCCCTTGGCCTTAGTCAGTTACTCATATCAGTCCTTGTCGGATAGGGTCCTCGGGTGGAAATGTCCTATAAGCCTCATAGTTTCTTTGTCCTTTTTGTCCAGTAAACTGAGTCACAGAGGATTAGAGATGAATGTCCATCTGGGTGCAGGTCCACTCCCTACAGTAAACAAGGGCTGTGGGGATGTTCCTCCCTGGAGCCCTTAAGCCACAGATGGTCATCAATGGCCATCAAAGGGTGCGTGGAGGCCCAGGCTCCTGCACTGATGACCTGAGTTAATATTCTGCCTCAGTAGTTTGTATCTCTTAATCCCTTTCCCGTATCTTGCCCCCGCTTCCCCCTCTCCACTGGTCACCAGTAGTTTATTTTCTGTATCTATATCTTCTCTTTAAAGATTATGTTTACTCTCCCCTTCAGCAAAGTTAGGAAATGTTTGACGTGTAGCATTTAAATACCTCACGACAGTTTTGGGAAGGCTCAGTACATCCAGGAAGGGATTTGGCTCTTGCATTAGCTGTGTGTCTTTATGAAACTCACTTGTGTGTGTGTGTGTGTGTGTGTGTGTGTGCTTTTTAGGGCCACACCTGTGGCATATGGAGGTTCCCAGGCTAGGGATCTAAGCACAGCTACAGCTGCCAGCCTACACCACAGCCACAGCAATGCCAGATCCAAACCATGTCTGTGACCTACACCACAGCTCAAGGCAATGCTGGATCCTTAACCCACTGAGCGAGGTCAGGGATCAAACCTGCAACCTCATGGTTCCTAGTCGGATTCGCTTTTGCTGCACCACAATGGGAACGCCTCGCTTTTTTTTTTTTTTTTTTTTGTCTTTTTGTCTTTTGTCTTTTGTTGTTGTTGTTGCTATTTCTTGGGCCGCTCCCGAGGCATATGGAGGTTCCCAGGCTAGGAGTTGAATCGGAGCTGTAGCCACTGGCCTACGCCAGAGCCACAGCAACGCGGGATCCGAGCCGCGTCTGCAACCTACACCACAGCTCACGGCAACGCCGGATCCTTAACCCACTGAGCAAGGGCAGGGACTGAACCTGCAACCTCATGGTTCCTAGTCGGATTCGTTAACCACTGCGCCACGATGGGAACTCCGCTTTTTTTTTTTTAAGAGCTGCACTAGCAGCATATAGACGTTGCCAGGCTAGGAGTTGAATCGGATCCTCAACCCGCTGACTGAGGCCAGGGGTTGAACCCTCATGCTCACGGACACTAGTTGGATTCGTTTCCGCTCCGCCACAACGGGAACTCCCAGACACTCACTTCTTTTGGCACCATTTTAGTTATTCTCCTGCACCATGAAGGCATGCATTAAGCCACTTCCAAGGTACACTGCCACTATGAAATCAGGTATGATTGTTGATACATAAAAGACTCACCTGGAATTGCATTTCTCATATAAACTTTCCTTGGCCTCTACCTGCAGGGGTGGGGTAGAGAATGAGATTGCATTCCTGCGGAGGGGTTAACGAGAGTTGAACATTTTTTTTTTTTTTTTTTTTTGGTGTGTAAATATACAGGTCTGCCTTCAGGGCATTTTCAAGTTTGTGTAAAGGAGAAGAGAGGGGTCTAGCATCTGGGGGAGTGGGGTGTGGAATCCGCCTGGCCTCCAGGGTTTGGAAGGAATCCGAAGGCTTTTCTGTGTGTGTGCTTGGGAGGCTTAAAAGCTTGGGATGAAAATTCCTCCAGGCGCCTGGAAAATTGCATCTCTCTTTCTCACACCTGCTCTGTGGCATCGCTGTGTCTTTGGTTGAGCAGCCCTGGGACGATGTGATTTCATTATAAGCCACCTCAAATCCTTCGAACGCAGGTGGAAGTAGATGAGGTATAAATTGTGTCTAAAGGAGCAGGCATGTGGCTGCCTTGGGCAGGGATTGTGGTTTGTGGAAGAGAAGTGTGTGTGTGTATGTGTGTGCAAGTGTGCGCGTGTGCGTACGCATGCCAAAGGGGGAACCCCGCCTGAGCTGTCCAAAGGCAGGTGGGTTCAATAACCAGCACGGATACATGGTGAGGGAGAGTCAATTAGGGTTTTTTCCTAACCATTTGTTTGCACTGTATAACCCACACTCCATACAAGTCACCCATTTAAAGTTGCACAATGCAATGGTTTTTACTATATTCAGAGCATCATGCCACCATTACCAGGTCCAAGCTTGTATGGCTCGCCACACAACGGGCCAATAGATAAAGAGACAAGGTGTCGGGGCAAGGAATAGCAGCTTTCAACCCAAAAGATGGAGGACTAGCATCCCAAAGAGCTACCTCCCCTGCGGCAGCATCAGGCTTCTTTTATACTAAAAGGTTGGGGTGGGTTGTTGCAAACCAGTCGGTGCTGGCATCCTTTGTTCTTGCGGCTGTCTGTCGGAGGAGGTCAGGTCACCAAGTTCTTGTAAACCTCCAAGACAAACACTGTTCTCTGTTCTGCAACATTTTATCTCTAGCTGAATGCAAACATGTCAGCCCCTTAAAGGGCAGAGCCTAGAGAAGGGGCTCTCCTGTATATTTCAGGCAATAAGTAACATTCTTTTACAAAAGGGACAGAGCCAGCATGACTCAGCACAGACAGTGACTATGGCACAAGGGTTACAGCTGAAGGAAGGGATTCAATATGGAGTTGGGTTTGTTCTCTGTTATACAACCATCCCCTGCAATTCATGTCTTTTCTCTTTTAGGGCCCCTTGAATGGCATATGGACGTTCCCAGCGAGGGGTCAAATTGGAGCTGCAGCTGCCAGTCTACACCCCAGCCACAGCCACACCCGTTCAGAGCCACATCTGCAACCTGCACCACAGCTCACAGCAGTGCCGGATCCTTCACCCACTGAGTGAGGTCAGGGATTAAATCCACACCCTCGTGGATACTAGTCAGGTTCCTTGCTGCTGAGCCATGACAGGAACTCCCCCCTACAATTCATTGTTTAATATTTTCATCACCCCAACAAGAAACCCCATTTTCTTCTACTTCCGCTCCATTATCCCTCCATCCTCCCTGGACTCCAGCCCCTGGTAACCATTAATCTGCTGTCTGTCTCTATGAATTTACCTATTCTGGACGTTTCTTATCAAGAGGAGGATGAAATAGGCAACACTGCTGAACTGGCTTCTTTCAATGGAAGGTATTTTCAAAGTTCATCCACTTTGTTAAATACTTCCTTTCTCTTTATGGCTGTATAATACTCCACTGCAGGTGCACAGCCCATTTTAGTTATGTTTACTTATGAGTCAAAGAATCAGTAATGGGAATCCCTTGTGGCATAGCAGTTAAAGTATCTGGCATTGTCCCTGCAGTGGCTCCACTCGCTGCTGTGGCACAGGTTCAATCCCCAGGGGAAAATTTCCACATGACATAGGCATAACCAAAACCCAAACCAAACCAAACCAAAACAAAACCCACTCCAAAACACAAAACCCCCAAAGACTCAGTGTCAAGTGTACAAACTCTATCAGGGTCAAATTTTGGATGTGATTTCTTTTAGCATAGCCTCGTCCTTGGATCCCCCAAAGCAGGTGGTTTTATTTGGTTTTCCATCCTGTTAGAAACAAGATGTGATGGCTGCATTACTCTTTCCCAAACCCTACAGTGTGTTAGTTTCTAGAATAACCTCAAAGGGGAGTTTCCGCTGTGGTGCAGCATGTTGACACTCTGATGTAGCCGCTCAGGTCACTGAAGACGTGCAGGTTCGCTCCTGGCCCCACACAGTGGGTTAGAGCATCCAGTGTTGCTGCAGTGATTTGGATTCAGTTCCTAGCCTTGGAACTTCCATATGCCACAGATGCAGCCATAAAAAGAAAAAGAATAAGAAAAAGGGAAAAAAAATCATAGAAAGGAAGTCTGGGCTTAAAAAAAAAATCTAGAAGGAACGTTGGGACTTGGCCAGTGGAGACATCTACAGGGCTGAGGTCATGATGAAAACAGATATTTCATTAAGGTCAGTGCTGGTTTAGGAGAAAAATCTTGGACATGACCCCAGTGGCCTTTCCTTGTCTCCCAAAGAACTGAACCGATGTACCCACTATGGTCCTGGCAAGGCAGGGAGATGTCTGATGCCAGGGGAACAACAGAGCAGGTGGATTCTCAGAGGAGGGGACTCTCCCTGTGATGACTCCCACTTCTGACACCAGTTGTGAGTTTGGAGGAGTGAGCTGCTGGAAACTGCCAGGTCATAAGCTCACGAGGCCACAGTTACGTAGCCTCTGCCCAGTCACAGGAGAAACTCTGGTGTTTCAACACAGCCCAGAGATTGTTGCTTCCCTCCAGTGACTCTGGGGGTGTCTGCAAGACCCTTGCCTGTGTCTTTTAAGAAGCCATCTGGGGCACATCCCTCCCCACTGGGTTGTGAGCCCATAGCCAAGTCCACATGAGTGTGAGACAGAAAGAAAGATTGCTGCCAATCGCCTCTCCAGCTGGACTGGAAGGGGGGCTCCATACATGGTCCCAGCAGGCTCCCCTTTTGCCCACCTTCCCCCCCAGGAAGCTTATAATTCTACATGGAAAGCAGAGCAGCTGTTGGAGGTCTAGGCTGCCTTCCTTCCACAGCTGTCTCTGCCTGGGAGATTCTCACTTGGAGGAGGAAGGGGATGGGAGCGCACACCTGGGTTGCAGGTGGAGAGAGAGAGAGTGAGCAGGAAAGGAAACAGGGAGAGAGAGACGGAGAGAAGGGGCAGTAGGAGGATGAAGATGAGAAAAAGGAGATAAAGGAGGAAGAGGAGATGGGAGGATGGGGGTACACACCTGTTGCAGGTGGGGAGAGAGAGGGAGGGCAGGAAGGGAGACAAAGAGACAGGGACAGAGACAGAGTGAAGAAGGAGGGGGAGGAGGATGAGGAAAGGGAGATGGAGGAAGAGGAGGAGACAGGGCAGGGATGGGAGGGTGGGAGTACATACCTGCTGCAGGTGCAAAGAGAGAGAGCAGAATAGGGGAGACAGAGGTAGTGGGGTCGGGGGGAACTAGCAGAAGAAGTTACGAGAGCTCCTAGGATTTCCTCCAGAGGTCTACAAAGAACCCCTCCCACCCCGTGAGTATATTTGAAAGAGATGATCAAAATAAGATTGCTTTATGATTACACCCAATGAATCATGCTTGTTCAACCCAACCAGTTCCATATGCGTTCCCCAGAAGGGTCCTCAAGAAATACCAGGCATACAACGTAATAAGTTGGATTTCAGAGAGGGTGGTGTCGGGGTGAGACCTCGGGGGTTGGGGGTCGCTGGGGAATTCCTCCCCCTGTGCCCCGAACCACACACATCTGTGAAAAGCGCAGTAATGAATGTTCCTGTGGAAATAATGAGAATCAATCCTGGTGGTCTTCAGAGCCCTTCTCATTCTCAAGGGCCATGGCTACGTTTCTGTTTCTCGTACTCCACAACCCCAGGCTCCAGCCCCGTGCTGGTGGGTGTGTATTGAAGACCTACACAAGAGGACATATCTTGAACTTTCCAGAAAGGAAGGAGGGGGTGTTTGTGGTCTTGACTATAAGGTCCCAGGAATCTGGAGGAGGGTGATGTACCTTCATCAAGACCACAGTCACTTGCAAAGGGAATTTGGAGCTTCTTCTGAATGTCTAGATCAGTGAGGTCTAGACAGGCAGAGGGAACTGATGGGGAAGGATCCGATCCTGGAGGATTCAAGCTCACTTAGGGATGAGACTAGGCTGATGGCCCCCTCCTTGTTCAGCCATGAATGAGGACAGATGCCATGCATCACTGTGTGCCTTCAGACCTGACATGAAGTGTCTTGCTCCCAGCCCAAACGTCTCCCCTCCCTGGGCTTGTGGGTCGATGGGCTGTATCACTGCTTGCCTCACCCCCCCAACACCTTTTTTTTAAAGATTTTTATTTTTTCCATTATAGTTGATTTACAGTGCTCTGTCAATTTCTACTATACAGAAAAATGACCCAGTCATATATTCTTTTTCTCACATTATCCTCCATCATGTTCCATCACAAGTGACTGGATATAGTTCCCAGTGCTATACAGCAGGATCTCATTGCTTATCCACTCTAAATGCAATAGTTTGCATCCATTAACCCCAAACCCCTAGTCCATTCCATTCCCTCCCCCTCGGCAACTACAAGTCTGTTTGCCAAGTCCATGTGTTTCTTTTCTGTGGAAAGGTTCATTTGTGCTGTATGTTAGATTCCAGAGATAAGTGATATCATACGGTAATTTTCTTTCTTTTCCTGACTTACTTCAGTTAGTATGAGAGTCTCTAGTTTCATCCATATGCTGCAAATGGCATGATTTTGTTCTTTTTGATGGCCGAGTAGTATTCCGTTGTGTATATCTACAACATCTTAATCCATTCACTTGTCAATGGACATTTAGGTTGTTTCCATGTCTTGGCTATTGTGAATAGTGCTGCAATGAACATAACAGGTGCAAGGTTCTTTTTCAAGGAAAGCTTTGTCCGGATATATGCCCAAGAGTGGCACTGCTGGATCCTAAGGTAGTTCTATATTTAGTTTTCTGAGCTATCTCCATACTAGTTTCCATAGTGATTGTATCAATTTACATTCCCACCAACAGTGTAGGAGGGTGCCCTTTTCTCCACACCCTCTCCAGCATTTGTTAGTTGTGGAGGCTTTTGGTTTGGTGGTTGGTGTTTGTACCCTGATATTGTCTCCTTGTACCCACCTACCACCCCCCATCGCAGGTTGAGTTTTCCAGTGAGGACACTGGAACACTGCATGACATTCACCTTGTAACGTGTGGCTGGGCTGACACCTGGGCGTGGCACACTCAGCAAACATACCTCCCCCTCCTCTACCAACGAGGTTGTGCCTTGCATTCTCTGGCTTCCCTTTTGCACCTTCGCGGGGCTCCCTGATTCTTCACTCGACGTTTCCACCACACACATCTTCCTGGGTGCAGTCCCTGGACTATAGAGGCGGTGGCATGAGGATCCATGGAGAGCCAGCCTTGCAGCTGAAATAACCTTCGAGGAATACTGTTTGGACATTTGTCTAAATAAAGCCTCTTGACCACGAGCCAGGAAAAACAGCCCTGATGTTGAATTCTGCTGTGCTGCAGCGAGCTGGTCATAGGAAGTCATGTCCATTCACTGAAACGTAGGCAGAAATAAGTCCTGGGAGGACAAAGTGAAACCCAGTGGCTCATCCTTAACTCGAAGGAGGAGAGGTTGAGTGAGCCCAGTCTGGCTCTTTGGAGGTTCCAAGGCTGGTCTAGGGGCCGTCAGTGGCCACTGGGAGGCAATGTTTGTTGGCATCATCTTGGTTTAGAAGGAAACAGGATAATTCAAAGAAGATGACTGAGATCCGACGGTGGTGGGTTTGGAATGACTGGTTGTACGGATTTTCTCTTCATGCTGTTGGTGGCGGATGGTGATGAAGGGCTTCTTCTTGCATGCAGGTGATCAGAGGGACATTTTCATGAGATTAACCTGGCGACAGCAAGCACAGTAGTCCGAGGCTTCTCCCTGATGCTGGGCGTTCATTAGACTCCTTGAGGAAGCTTTTATCATGGAAACTATGCAGGCAAGAGGATACTTTAATTACAGGTCGCATACTAACTATACCGCAAAGGAAGGCACGCTGATGAAATATGCACCAAGAATCTAAATAAAACATGCACTCTCTTCCCTGTGGGCCTTATCTCTTAGACCCTGTGTGCTCTTTCAGTGACAGGGGCTCAACCAGATACATGCTAAGTCTGTAACACCAGAAGCGGTGCCTCCTCAGAGAAAGTGCTTATTTTCAGGGTCCCCTGTAGGCATTTCCCCAAGTGGAAGAGTGTGCATTTTCGATCACTGACTGTAGCTTGCAATCCGACTGTAGCTCATGCTTGGACGGTCATCTCCGATGCAGCTGAATTTGTAAACTTTCCGAGATGTCCTGCTCAAAAAAAGCAGATTCGCCCTACTTACTTTCAACTCTTTTTTGCCTTTTGTAGGGCTGCACCTGAGGCACATGGAGGTTCCCAAGCTAGGGGTCGCATCCGAGCGGCAGCCACCAGCTTACACCACAGCCACAGCACACATGGAATCTGAGCCACATCTGAAACCTACACCACAGCTCACAGCAACCCTGGATGCTTGACCCACTGAGTGGGGCCAGGGATGGAACCCACGTCCTCATGGATACTAGTCGGGTTCGTTACCGCTGAGCCACAGCGGGAACTCCGTCCCCGAATTTTCAATGCATGCATATTGTAGGGCCTCTTTTGAGAAAAAGACGTGGATTCAAAACCACAAAACAGAGCCCATACCCACAGGTGTTTGAGAAGGATAAACTCAAGTAGGTGAGTGGTAGCATGAATTTCCTTGAGGTTTTAAACTTTCACACTGGCAATCCACAGTGGGTTACGTGGAAAAGTGCCAACTCCCCCATCCCCCTGTTGGTCAGTCTTCATGCCCAGGGGGTTTAACTGTAGGCGTGAAGCTGGCAGAAACTGCTTCAGTTTCAGGGTTGAGTGGGGTTCAGCTCTCCTAAAACCCTGTTCCTCCGGCATGTAAAGAGACAATCTGCACAATTCGTCTGGAAATCTGAAGGCACGTTCATTAGGCTGCACAGCTGTGTCTCACTTGGGGGCTTCGTCACTACATGGGGAGGGAAATATTCTTAATTGAGACACACATGAGGACACAAGCCTGGCTTAGATGGGTTTGCTGTCCCACGAAATCAAAATAAGGGACCCAGAAAACTCTCAGGCAGGGGGAGAACCCACCCTGTATCATCTTTTAAGACAGGAAACCCATCCAAAACTCGCCAGGACCTTTACAAGGTCCCTCGAACCCACAGGGCTGAGACGATTTGGGTCCCAACATTGAGAAACAGAGCAGATGTGGTCACACAGATGCTGCCTCCAGCTGGCAGGGTTCTGTGAGGTTAGAGCAGTGGCCCCAACTGGGGTGATTTGCTGCACCCTCCGCCTCCCGGGGATGTCGGACCTTGTCTGGGGGCAGTTTTGGTTGTCATATTGGGAGCCTCCTGACATCTGGGGGGTGGAGACCAGAGATACTGCTCAACCCCACACAGAGCACAAGACATCCCCCCATCAGAGTCCTCCAGTCAGCAGGGCTGATCTAGCATAGGAGACTTTCTATTAATTATCTATCTATCATCTATCAATCAATTATCTATCATACACTCATCTAAGTAGCTATCACATATGTATCAATCTATCTTCCTATCACCTGGCTATCATCTATCTTCTATGTATTGCCTATCTATCTATCATCTATCATACGTAGATACAACTATGTATCCAAGTATCTATCATCTATCACCTATTGATCATCTATCATTATCTATTTCTTATCACCTGTCTGTAATCTATTATCAATCAGGTAATCAATTTATCATCTATTTATTATCTATCATCTATCTATCTATCTATCTATCTATCTATCTATCTATCTATCATTGTCTGTAGTTTGCAGCCCAGGCATAGTTGCATTCCCGGGGACCCTTGATGATATGTGGGGCTGTCATTGGCTGTCACCTTGGGGGGGTTGAGTACCGTTGCCGAAACCTGGCCTCTGTGAACCAATGCTGGATTCAGTCTTGGAGACAGAGTTTGGGGCGAACAGGAAAGAATAGCTTTATTGCTTTGCCAGGCAAAGGGTGGAAACAGCAGGCTAATGCCTTCAAAACCTGAGTGTCCTGCCCAGGAGGAGTTGGTGAGGGTGTGATAGCAGGGGTTCAAGGGCAGGTTGCTGATAAGGATCAGGGTGTGTGTGTGTGGGGGGGCTGCATTCCTTTAATCCGGGCTGGGTGGGGTGTGTCTCCTGATGGGCTACGTGGTTTTAGAGGTTAACAACCTGTACACTCTCGAGAATAGAGAAGGCTTCACTAGGTACTTAGCATCTGCCATTTGTTGGGGGCTTAGTTCAGCAGAAGAGCTCAAAGACATTGCTGTGTGTATCCCTTGAGGGGGGAACCAGGACCTGCCCCCAGATGGCACTGCCAGCCCCTCCCTGGTCTCTGCATCCCCTCCCTTCCCAGATCAGCACCTGTGGGCATCTACCCTTTGGGGCTCAGGGAAGGTCAGGCACAGCAGTGTAGCCTGGGGTCAGGTCCTGGCTCCCCCTCCAGCGATGTCTTCAAGCTCTTCTGCAGAACGAAACCCCCAACAAATGGAAGATGTTCCCTATGTGATGAGGCCTCTGCATTCCCAAAAGGAGGTCAAAGTTAGGTAGCCTCAAGGACCTGCAGAACCAGTCCTGGGGCCACTAAACGCCACCTCTGAAGAAGAATGCAAGTTTGCACCCACCCTGACCCTTACTTGAGGCCCTATTTTCCATGCCCCAAACTATACGTTCATCTCCTATTCCCCCCTGAAAGGGGCCACAGTTCTCAAGGCTCCACCCTGCTGTGGCCTCCTTTGCCTGGCAAAGCAATAAAGTTGTTTTTTTTC
This sequence comes from Sus scrofa, assembly GCF_054392235.1. NCBI lineage: Eukaryota > Metazoa > Chordata > Mammalia > Artiodactyla > Suidae > Sus > Sus scrofa. Next base: position 4,085,530 of record NC_139402.1, read on the forward strand.
TCCATCACCCAAAACTCTGTCTTTGCATTTCAATTCCACTCCCTCTCAAGGGATACACATCATGACACAGGCATTTTATGCACCTAAGAGAAAAGGGATATTCCTTATGCTTCTTGCAGACATGAGGACTTTGAAATTGAAGAGCCTGGAGCCCTTCCTTGGGCTTCTCCCTGGCTTAACGGCACCCTAAACCCATCACCTGTGAGCTAAGGATGAGGCACCCTGAGCTCAGTGGCCTGTGGGTGGAAGATGATGAGCACATGATGTTTCTCAGGAACTTCCCTGGTTTGTTCTCATCTCTGACCAATATGCCCTTTTCACAGGTACTGCCATTCTAGGCAATAACCCAGCAGACCACCCCCAGATCAGGCTGAGATGGCCTGACACCAGCTTCCATGACAAAGATTCCCCCAAAGAAAGAAGAATGCAAGCCTGCCCCAACCCTGATTCTTATCTGAAACCCTGTTTTTCTCCTTTGAGACCATAAAACTCCCTGCATTCTTCCCCCAAGGGGGGTGGGGTGGGGGCACAGTCTTTAAGGCATGAGACTGCTGTGACCTCCTTTGCCTGGCAAAGCAATAAAAGCCCTTTTTTCTCCTTCACCCAAAACTCTGTCTCCGTTGTTTGTATTTGGCACCAGTGGACAAAGGCTGAGTTTTGGCAACATGCTGAGGTCAAGGAAGCCCATTTGAGAAACGACAGGGCTAAGACAAAAATCAGAGCTGGACCAGGGGGGAATACCGATGGAAGACTAGAGGGCACAATCCTGGGGCTATTCCCTGCTTTGGTTTTGCTTCTGCATGAAAGGGAGCAGACGAGAGAGAGCGCAGCCAGGAACCTGCTGTCCAGGGGGCGTTCTGGGATGCTGGCCCCAACGACAAGTCACTAGGAGTAGGGAAGCTGACAGGAGCTGAAAGGACACTTTCCTATTCCATTTTGCAAGTTCGTGACAGGTCTTTCTCTCTTATTCCCCAAACTTTCAGTGCAGTGTGACACACTTATTTTTTACCCGTGAATTTCTGCATGTAATTTTCCAATGCTTTTTTTCTTTTTCCTCTTTTTCTCTTTAGGACCACACCCACGGCATTTGGAAGTTCCCAGTAGAGGAGTCAAATGGGAGCTACAGCTGCCGGCCTACACCACAGCCATAGCACTACCAGATCTGAGCCGCATCTGTGACCTACACCACAGCTCACAGCAACGCTGGATCCTTAACCCACTCTGTGAGGCCAAGGATCAAACATGCGTCCTCCCAGAGACAATGTCAGGTCCTTAACCCACTGAGCCACAACAGGAACTCCTAATTTTCCATTTTTGTTGTTTTTTCGGCAGCGTCTGTGGCTGGATGTTCTCCAGGCCAGGGGTCGAATCATAGCTGCAGCAACACAAGATCCAAGCTGCATCTTTGACCCATGCCACAGCTCGAAGAAAAGCCGGACTCTTAACCCACTGACTGAGGCCAGGGATCCAACCTGCATCCTCAAAGACACTGTGTTGGGTTCTTCACCCACTGGGCCACAACAGGAACCCCCTCGCTTTTTGTTTTTGTTTTGCTCTTTTATGGAAGTTCCCAAGTAAGGGGTGGTATCGGAGCTGCAGCTGCCGGTCTACACCACAGCCACACCAACACCAGATCTGAGCTGCATCTATGACACACACCACAACTCACGGCAACGCCAGATCCTCAACCCACTGAGCAAGGCCAGGCATAGAACCTGTGTCTTCATGGAGGCAGAGGGTTCAGGTTCATTACACTTGAGCCCAGAATGGGGACTCCATGATGGATAGTAAAATACAAGGGCTGTGAAAGGACTGTTTGAATCCTGCGGTCATCATTAACCCACCATCTTCATGGGCAGGTTTTGCCCCAGGTTGACTGGGATCCGACGGCCCGTGTAGAAGCCGCTGTCACAGTCCATTCTCTGAGCCACCTCTGCTTTCAGTGGTTGGGGAGAAGCAAGAGGCTTCGGAGACGTCACTGGGATGGTGGCCACGTGGCAGCTCCCCGCCCGGCGGTACCCTGGGGCCAGCCTCCAGCCAGGGGTACGATGACTGCTGCAGTGTGGACGGCCAGCGTCTGATTCAGTGGGAATGAGGGCATTTTTTCCTCTCGGCTTTGGGCTAAATGTAGCTATCGTGTTGCTGCACGCCGGCGCCCCTGGAAGTGAGGTCATGCTTACTTTGGATTCACACTGCAGCGGGATGACCTTTCCAATCCAGTGGCTCGTGTTTTCTGATTGAAGGTCATGGTCCCTGCCACCTCCCCCCGCAGGAAAAGCCCGCGTGTGCCAGAAGATGTGTGCCTGAAAATGCACAGACACAAACCCAAATACCATGCTGATGACCGAGGTCCCAAAGAGAAGAAAAGGACCCTTATTCTTCAGTGTCTTAGAATCTGGCTGCAAAAAAAGAAACTTCTGGCACCGATAGGTAATTTAGGGATACAGGGGCAGCACCTGAGGTCATAAACAGGCACTGTGGGAAGAAAGAGGACCCAGAGGTTAACCTTGATCTGGGGAGATCAGGAGATATTTTGTAACCGAGCCAGGACCCTGTGGGACCTCCCCCAGCAGCCCTTCCCCCAGAGCCTCTGCTTCAGCTCCTCTCTGAAGTGTAACATGTATCTGATTGTAGGTTTACACGAATATGTAACCCGACCTCAAACAGCTCCAAGAACAAAGTATTTCTGCACTGAGAATTAAGAAGTTTGCATTGCTGGGAGCTGTGGTGTAGGTCACAGACATGGCTCAGATCCCACGTGGCTGTGGTGTAGACGGGCAGCTACAGCTCTGATTAGACCCCTAGCCTGGGAACCTCCATGTGCCGCAGGTGCAGCCCTAAAAAAAAAAAAAAAAAAAAAAAAAAAAAAAAAAAAAAAAAGCTTTGCTGTTTTGATTTGAGGAGTTCTGCATATTTGGGGGACAGGAGCCACCCCGCCCCTTGCCTGGCCAAGCGGGCAAGCTTTGTCTGCCCCAAACTCTGACGTTCTGGTTTGTTTTGCCTCCCTGTGCATGGGGCAGGTGGCCTTGCACTAACCATTTCAGGGTGGAGCTTGCACGAACGAAGGCTCTGAAGTTGGATTTTTAAATCCAGATATGCTGGATGTCAAGTCCCCTTCAATGAGATTGAACTTGAAGCCTCTGGCCAAGATGAGAATGGCCAGACCCTTATAGCCCTACCTGTCTCATTGTAAAGCCCCGTCCTCCCCCACCTGGAGGCACCTGGCCTCGTCCTTCCTGCCCCGACCAGAAAAGGTATGTGGCCCCCTTCTCTCCCTACATATGGCCGTATATGCCCCCAACCAACCAGCAGGTGTATCCTAAGACCCCTCTTTCCCCAACCAACCAGCAGGTGTATCCTAAGACCCCTCTTTCCCCAACCAACCAGCAGGTGTATCCTAAGACCCGTCTTTCCCCAACCAGCCCTCAGGTCAGCAGGTGCATCCTGACATCTCCCCTCTCCGTGGATGTAAAAACGGACAGGACCATGTGCTCGGGGTCAGCGCTCCCTGATGCTCAGGAAGTCGTCCCGCTGCACCAACCACGTGTCTATTCTCCATACACTCTCCTTTATTTTCACCCCCATACCAGCCTGGAAATTCTTGCACAGACTGGGACGAAAAGACCAGAGATTCTTCACACTGGGGTGGAGGGTCAGACAGGGTGGCCGGTGGGCTGGACTTGGGACGGAGCAAAGGAACATGGAGTGACGCAGGAGCCACAAGGTTTGCAGGACATAAAACTGTGCTCAGGGCAGCGGTGTCTTTTTTCAAGGGCCAGGGGCTTCTGGGGCACATGAGAGCTCTAGGTCATTTTTCTGCTGTGGATGCTGCAGCCAACATTAAAAAAACCAACCAACCAACCAAACAAACAAACAAAAAAACAGAGACAAGGACCTGGTGAGGAACTTGTCTTCCATAGACTTTGGTCCCCAGGTTGAAAACGGCAGCTGAGCTACCTGAACACGTGAACTTCCACCATCTTGAAACCTGGCGTTAGCTGAGGCTGGGTTGGTTTCATTGGTGGTTCCACCCAGAAGTGCTCAGGAAACACCTGTTTGTTGGTAAATCCTGGCAGGTTGTGTGCAGTGAACTGTTTCCACGTGGATGGAAAGGATGGAAGATGATCAGAACTAGAAAATGGAGTCTTTTTGCTTCTTCCCCACTGAGTTTTGGAATAAAACACAACTGCATGGAAAACACTATGGATGTTCCACAGAAAACTAAATACAGAGCTACAATAGGAACGAGCAATCCCACTTCCGGGCATCTGTCCAGAAAAAACTTTCATTCAAAAAGATACATGCAGCCCTGGAGTCCCGGTGGTGGCGCAGCGGTAACGAACCCGACTAGTACCCACAAGGATACCAGCTCCATACCTGGCCTCGATCAGTGGGTTAAGGAACTGGTGTTGCTGTGGCTGTGGTGGAGGCCAGCAGCTGTAGCTCTGATTTGACTCCTAGCCTGAGACTTCCATATGCCGCTGGTTTGTCCCTACAAAGACAGGGGGAAAAAAAAAAAAAGCCATTACCCCCTATGTTCATGGCAGCACTATTCACAACAGCCAAGACATGGAAACAACAAAAATGCCCATCAACAGAGGAGTGGATTAAGATGTGTTACACATACACAATGGAAGAGTATGCAGCCATAAAAAGGACAAAATAATGCCATTTGCAGCAACATAGATGCAACTACCAAGTCTCACACTAATTGAAGTAAGTTAGACAGAGAAAGACAAATACCATATGATATCACTTCTATGTGGAATTGAAAATAGGCCACATATGAACCTGTCTACAGAACAGAAACAGACTCACAGACATAAAGAACAGACTTGTCCTTGCCAAAGGGGAGGGGGAGGGAGTGGGATGGACGGGGAGTTTGGGGTTCACAGATGCAAACTATGACATTGAGAATGGAGAAGCCATGAGGTCCTGCTGTGCAGCACAGGGAACTCTATCCAATCACCTTTGATAGAACATGATAGAAGATAATATGAGAAAAATTATAAACTTGAATAACTGGGTCGCGTTGCTGTACAACAGTAATTGACGGAACACTGTAAATCAACTATAATAAACATTTTTTAAAAACAAAAGCCAGAGCATTAGATTCTGCCAAAAAAACAAACAAACAAAAAAGGAACCAACTCAAGTTATTTGCTTTGAAATAGTTTGCTCAACAACCCGTAATCAATAGGGGAACGGATTCTGGCACCAAAAGCAGTAGCATCTGAGTCTTTGAGACCCTGCAGCTGCCCTCTGGGGATCACGCTTGCCTCGAACCAGTTTTCCTCTCTGGCTTTCTACCAGCACCCCTGAAACCCTTATCTTTGTGCTCAAGCAGGGCATGACCCGAGGTTTTCCCCTGCCCAGAATCTGGGGGGGAAGCGGACTGCAGGCGGCCCCGGGGGGAAGACCCAAAGCTCAGGACACAGGGCAAAAAGCTAGTTCCAATGTCAAACCGATTGCCAGGGAGGTTAATCCTGTATCCTGCATCCCAGATAAAAACCAGCGACGACTGCCAAAACTCCTTATTGTTCCCGTTCTTGCTTTTCCAGTGAAAAGCAGAGGAGCCAGAAACGTCTTAAATTAGCACAGTATGCCTGCCTCCCTGCCCCCCTCCCCCACCGCCAGTGGGGTTTCATCAGCCTGCATCCAAGCCGATGCACTGATAAGGAATTCTGATTCCAGAAGAGCAACTGACATGTTCGATGAGGTCCCAGGAATGAGGCCACAGCAAGTGTGCTTCACAAGCTGAAAAACTGGGAGTTTGGGGTTGGTAGATGCAAACTATGACGCTTAAGATGGAAAAGCCATGAGGTCTGGCTGAACAGCACAGGCAACTCTATCCAGTCTCTTGGGATAGACCAGGATGGAAGAGGATATGAAGAAATGAAAAAAAAATATATATATATATATATATATATTTATACACGACTGGGTCACTATCCTGTACAGCAGAAATTGGCACAACTTTGTAAATCAGCTATACTTTAAAAATGTTTAAGCTGGAAAAAAATGTTGTAAATATACTTTAAAAACATTTATAGGCTTTGAGTTTTTTTCTTTTCTTTTTTTCCCCTGAGGTTTAGGCATTCCTGGAGTCGGGGCCATATTCTGAATCTCTGTCTCCATCTTCATGCTGCTTCTCCTCTGTGTCTGGGTCTCCTCTTCTGTCTCTTAGGAGGACACTCTCCTTGGATGGAGGGCCCCCCTCATCCAGGAGGACCCTCCTCTCAGATACTTCAATTCATCACACCTGCAAAGACCCTATTTCTAAATAAGCTCCCTCCAAGAGGTTCCATGGAGGGTACTTCCTGCCCCTTCCAGCTTCTGGTGGCTTCCAGGCAGCCCTGGGTGACAAGTGTCTGTGGAAGACATGCAGAGAGGACATTCCCTTGTATTTTGGCCACACCCACGGCATGAAGAAGTTCCTGGGCCAGGGATCGAACCCATGCCTCAACAGTGATCTGAGCCACAGTAGCAACAATCTGTGATCATTAACCTGCTGAGCCACCAGGGAGCTCCGAGACTCTCCCTTCCTTTTGCTGCTCCCTGTATGTCTGCCAATGTCAGCAAAAGCACCAGGGGTACTGATTTAGGGATTACATATACTCTTTAGGAAGTAGTGGAATTCACCAATATGGGCTCTGTGAATGGATGGACCATGTTTGGAAAACAACCGCAGACTCTTCATAAACCTCAGGTCCATCCACTTTCATTAACATTCCTCATTACATCTTTGGGCCATTTGTCCAGTCTATGCTTTTGGACTTTGGCTGTGTTTGGTTATATTATGAAAAGCATGTTGGGGAACAGCCGGGATGCTCAGCATGGTATGTACCTTTGTTTGTGGGTTGGTTTTCACTTACTCCACACAAACTCTGTGAAAGCGTTGCTACTGCGACTTTTGGTTTTGAACGATGACACGTGAAGGAATGAGGATGGTGGCCAAACTTGAAAGCGGTTGTTCTGGGACTCGATCCCAGGTCAAACACCCAAACGTTATTATCGAGGCGATGCAATGTCACCAGCCTCTTTCTGCTTTTCTGAGACATTTTTTATGGAAGGAGTTGATTTCCAAGGTTGTGCCAATTTCTGCCGCACAGCCAAGTCATGCAGTCTCTCTCTCTCTCTCTCACACACACACACAAACACACACACGCACATTCCTTTTCTTATGTTATCTTGCATCGTTGTCTATCCCAAGAGACTGGGTCTGCTCTTCTAAGTTTCCCTCTAGCCCCCGGTTTCTTCTGCAAATCTTCCTGGTCCATCTGCTTTGCTCCTCTGCCCCCTCCTCTCTGACCACACTCTTGTCTGTCCCTCGTCTCCTTCTCCCGATGACAAAATCTTCTCAGCGGAAGCCCCAGCTCAAAAGCCATTTGGCTCCTGAAACCCGCCCGAGTTCCTCCACCCCCAGCAGAACGACCCTCTTTCTTCCATCGGCGTCACCCACACGCGCCCCGGTACTTCCCAGCCTCCCTTGCGCCGGTCACCTGTCTGCAGGTGAGGCCAGCCCCTCCCCCGCGGAGTGTCCTCCACAGAGGCAACGGTGCGTGGTCTACGCTTGAAGATGCGACACACACATCGTGATGTATGTGGACCCGTTGCGCACTTGGTTGCCTTGGTGGAAACATCACATCATAAAGACAGAAACATGCACGATGATGTGCCAGGTATTTAACTCCTGAGTGAAATCATGTATCATCAAAGGAGGAGGAGGTGAGTCAGGATGCAAACCACGAACAGGTGGTCCTTCCACCTAGACATCCGGAGACCAGGATGCTGGCTGGAGTGGTTATGGACCTTGGGATGGAAGACATCCTTTTGGGGTTGGAATCCTGAGTGCGCATTTCCTGACCATGTAGGCACCTTCGGAGAGTCCCTTGTACTGTAAAACAGGGGCCAGAGCCCCCACCTCACTGCTGCTGATGGGACTTCACAGAACAGGTAAGAGCCCTCTCCACTGCCTTTTGTATCATGAGCGCTCCGACCAGGTAGACTGATGCAGCCACCAGTGTCACATGACACATGATGCCTTCCCTGGGGGTGGGGACACGTAGTTTAAAGCCTTCTTACTGGGAAGGGCATGTCTCTGACTGCAACTGCTAGGCTCGAAGAAATGGATGTGGTTTTCAAAAACAGATTTCTATTTTATCTACAGAGAAGATAGATAGACAGACATAGATATAGACAGAAAGAACAGATAGATAAAGAGATATAGACAGAGAGAAATACATATATATGTATGTACAGAGAGAAAGAATATACGGATAAATAAATATAGCTATACATAGATAATACACATGTACACAGAGATATAGATAGATAATGGACAAAAGAATAAATAGGTATAGATAGAAATACATATATAAAGAAGATATGCAAAAATAGATCTAGCTATAGCTAAATAATAGACATGTACATAGATATAGACATAAACAGAATAGGTAGCTATAGAGAGAAATATATACATAGAAAGAATATGTAGATAAACAGATACAGCTATAGAGAGATAATAGATACTTATAAAGGTAGAGAGAGATAGATAAAGACAGAGATAGAAGTAGAAAGAAGGATGGATGGATGGATATATAGATAGGAAAATTGATAGATGATAGATACATAATAGATGATAGATGCATAGATAAAGGATGGATGGATGGATGGAAAAAATAAAAGATACAACGAACATATTGAGTATTGGATTTGTTATAAAATACTACAGCATTCAGCTGGATTTCAAACATTTCATTCATCAACGTAACACCACGCTCTTAGTCTCTTGAAGATAACTCTTTGCTGTATGTGCACGTGTTATTTTGAGTAACTTTTTGTCTGAATCATGCCGGTCTGTCCCTTTAATCACAGCATTCCCTTCTGTCGCTTGGAACAAATGTCTCCTTTACCCCAGGTTACGTCTCACTGTGTTCTGCTACATAACGATTTAAATTTTTTTTTTAATTTCATTTTTTGCTTTTTAGGGCCGCACCTACAGCGTAGGGAAGATCCCAGGCTAAGGTTTCCAATCAGAGCTGCAGCTGCTGGCCTACAGCACAGACACAGCAACACCAGATCTGAGCCACGTCTGCAACCGACGCCACACCTCACAGCAACGCCGGATCTCTAACCCACTGAGTGAGGTCAGGGATCAAACCTTCATCCTCATGGATTGTAGTCAGAATCATTAACTGCTGAGCCACAAAGGGAACTCCCCTGTATGACTATTTAAAAAAAAATTTTTTTTTTCGGCCACACCTGCATCCTGTGAAAGTTCCTGGGCGAAGCACTGAACCTATGCCACAGCAGCAACCCAAGCCTCAGCAGTGACGACACCAGATCCCTAAGCTCCAGGCCACCAGGGGACTCCTGTTGCACGATCCTGTTTGCATCCTCCCCGGTATCGGTGGCTTCCGTTAGTATATATCGTTTTCCTCCCGTCGTGAGATAAGAAAACGGTCATGGGGGATTTTCTCAAACGTCTGGCCGTAGTAGTGGTTCTGCCTGACCCTTTCTTCATGTTCCCATGGATACAGGCGCCGAAAAATAACATAAAAATCCCACAGAGTCCCAACTGCCTAGGAGCATAATTCATCCCGTTTCCCATCCAGCCAGTGTGTGTCTGGCACTCTGGCCTTTTGTGCGATTTCTGCTGTAGGCATGTGGGTGGGGCTTTGGTGAGCTTTTGGTAGAGGTGCCAGCTTTCCTGTGCTCCACCCTGAGTGGGAAAGCCCTTCGCCAAGCCTGGACGGGCCCCTCCGGCTTTGTTTATCCTGGCCACCTGGTTTGTTTCGTGGGCGCGGAGACCGCAGCGAGGTCTCTTTGCCGTGGAGACTGATGAGAATTCCATTCATTGCAGCCACCGTCCTACCCTTTGCGAGCCTGAAAACTGTCCCTCCCGGGTCTTCATCACTCTTCGGCCCGGGACCCCCGCTTTGCCAAAGGAATTGCGTGGTTTCCTTTTCTCCCCGCCCATCTGTCTGTCCCCTGCATGATTTCTCTGGCTGGCTTCTGTGGCGGACAGCCGTGGCCACAGAGCCTGAATCCCTGCCACGTGCGGAAGGAAATCTGAGTCCTGGAGTGGCCGTTCTGCCTCTGTGATCCTTCCTTGCTGACACCTGGGGGTGCATGGGGGGGACGCCCTGCGTCTGGGCGTCCCCATGGACCGACGTGAAGCCTCCAGGGTCCCCCCGGTGGCCATATGGGCAACCAATCAACCAGTCAAGGCCAGGCACCTGGCTTTGCAGGCCAGCTGGGATGTTGCCTCTGAGTGTATTGTCCTGGGCTTTCTGGCTTGGCTCTTGATAGCTTTTGACGGCCCTTAACGGCCCTTGATGGCCTCCACTTGGGCCAGGGGACCAAGGTTTTATAGGAGGCTAATAAAGCTTCCACCCAGCTGCCCTCAGCACCTACTTGGGGTTACGACGACGCATCTGCAAATCAACGTGGAGATCTCCAGTTGACCCCCCAGTGGGCATCTCCCACGTCCACATTTTCCTGTGTCAGCTGTGGTCTGTCTTTTGCCCTGATATACCACTTCCCTTCTTTCAAGATCTTTAGCTAAGAGAGAATCAAGAAGCATCTACCAGTCCAAAAAGTTAAACTTTAAAATAATAGGAGTTCCCGCTGTGGCTTGGGCTTAGTGGGCCAAGGATTTGACCGCAGCCGCTCGGGTTGCTGCAGAGGTACAGCTTTGATCCCCAGCCCTGTACCGTGGGTGAAGGATCGGGCGTTGCCGTGGCTGTGGTCTACGTGACAGCAGCTGCAGCTTGGATTGGATCCCTGGCTTGGGAACTTCCAGATGCTTTGGGTGTGGCCATAAAAAGAAATAGAAAAGAAAAGGAAGGCAAAGAAAAGAAGAAAAGAAAGGAATAAATACATTTTAATAAATGTAATTGTTTCTGAATCTGCTGATTTTCAAGACAGCTAGTTAGTTCTCTCTCTTTTTAGAGCCACATCCATGGCATATGGAAGTTCCCAGGCTAGGGGTCAATTCAGAGCTGTAGCCTACACCACAGCCACGGCAGCACCAGATCCAAGCCACACTTGTGACCTATACCTCAGCCATAAAAAAGAACGAAATAATGCCATCTGCAGCAACATGAATGCAACTAGAGATTCTCATACTGAGAGAAGTAAGCCAAAGACAAGTGTCATGAGAAATCACTTACAGGTGGAATCTGATAAAAATGATACAAAAGAAGTTATTTACAAAACAAAGACAGATGCACAGATTTTGAAATCAAACTTAGGGTTACTAAATGGGAAACGTGGAGGCGAGAGATAAAATAGTAGGTTAGGGTTAGCATATGCACACTACTGTATATAAAATAGATAAACAAGAAGGACCTACTGTCCAGCATAGGGAAACATACAAAATATTCTGTAATCACCTATATGGGAAAAGAACCTGAGCAAAGAATGGATATATGCATATATAATTGCACCACTTTGCTGTACACCCGAAACTAACACAACATTGTAAGATAACTCTACTCCAATAGAAAGTTTTAAAAATAAATAAAATAAATAAAACCCCCTCGACTATGCCTGCATTCAGTAGGTGGTCTTCTGTTGGATCAGGGACTGTCTCACTCATATTCTCCATCATATTGTGAATTGCTTTAAACAGTAGGGCTTCACTATCTATGAGAAGACGTCCACGAATGAAACCAATAGATACATAACGACATGGAATTATGAGACGTCTCTCTGTTAGGAACTCCTTGCAAGGCTGAGGGACCTGGGCAACTCTACCGCGGAGAAAAAAGACTGGATCTCAAAAGGAAACTCCATTCATAAACACGTTGGCGTGCTATTTCAACAGCTATTTTCATAGCAAACACAATAAAAATGGTGCTTCTCTCCCCTAAAGCCCACATACACAACACTTGACAACGTAAAACCCGTTGCACCCTTGGATGGCTTGTAAACCCAAGGCACAGAGTCGAGGGGGGAAGAAAGTTTCCGAGATCCTCCACACATGCCCATGTAGGATTTCGGTGGGAAGGGAGAGCATATGAATTATTCCAAGTTATGCTTTTATTGTTTTGTTTCTTTTCAAAGCATGTGGAACACATGAGCTCTCTTTTCCATGGAGCAGTTTGCCACCCAGGGACAACAGCATAGGTAAAAACTGGAGGACAGACCTGCTGGTGGGTTGATGTGTGAGCAACAACCTGAGGGGTCCTGACCAGAAGAACCTTTCAGAAGACACCTCCCGGCAGAGTCCACCACCAAGGCTCTATCCTGCCCTTTGATCTCCGATCTGTCTCCTCTGATGGCATCTTGATGCTTCCATGTGAAGGCTTGGATGTGGTTACTGCATCGGGTTCTGTTTATGAAGCTGAGTTTTTGCATGTTCTTTTTTAAACTGGTCTCTCTGTGTGTGATGTAGGGAATTCCAGCTCAGACACAAGCGTTTCTATATTTATGGGGTCCACAGAGAGTCCCGGCGAGGGACACCACCAAAGCCAAGGCATTATTCCCTCAGGGAAATCTTGGCAGCTTGGGTTTTGGAAGATATTTGCTTCACCACACTCTGATGGTGCCTCGTTCTACGTTATAAGATGTATCACAGCTGTGTCCCTCCGTGGATGACTGTAGAGTTACTCCCTTAATTTTTGCCTACGTTTTGAAATTTTTATGAGGCGCTTTTCACATTATTTGGCACATAGAATATGCCCAATAAGATGTATTGAATGAATGCATGAAAGAGGTAGTCTCTAAGGTAAGTGGACGGTCTTTCAAACACACACACACTGAGATTTGTACGGTCTGCCAATTTCCATGGTGTAAATACTCCACTAGAGTTGATGGCAAGCTACCCATGGTGGACCAGACGGCTCACAGAATTCCTAGCTGTTTGATAACTGGCTCCTTAGAGACAAGATGAGCTTGTACAGGGTTCATCCACAGTGTGTAGGAAAGATGTTTGATTCATGGAAACTTCCGCTTCTCAACAGGAGAACACAGTTAGTAATTTAGGGTCAGAAAGATTCTTCTTTAAAAAACACTTGCTTTGTGTTGGCTGATGTAGATCTTTCTGAGTAGAGAAAACCTGACCTCTCTCTCTCTCTCTCTCTCCCTCTCTCTCTTTTTTTAAGGGCCACACACATGGCACATGGAGGTTCCCAGGCTAGGGGTCTAACTGGAGCTGTAGCTGCTGACCTACACCACAGCCAAAGCAATGCAACATTTGAGCCACATGTGCAACCTACGCCACAGCTCACAGCAATGCTGGATCCTTAACCCATTGAGCAAGGCCAGGGATTGAACCTGCATCCTCATGGATGCTAGTCAGATTCGTTAACCACTGAACACCCAATGGGAACTCCAGCCCTGATCTCTTTTTTTTAGAGCACCTGCAGGAATCTGAAGCAGAACCAGAGTTCTGAGCTTCACCTAGGAAATGCTGCTCCAGACCCATTTTCCTCCTGTGAACAAATAGAAATGTTGCCCACTGGTGGCTTTGGGACATTGAGTCAATAGAATGGAACCAGAATAAAAATGAGATATAACTTTTAGAGAACAGAATAAGCTATAATATATATACATAGCTATATATCTAGCTATATACATTATATACATAATGATTTTTATATTTTCCATTATAGCTGATTTACAGTGTTCTGTCATTTTTCTACAGCACAGCAAGGTGACCCAGTCACACATACACATATACATTCATTTTTCTCACATGATCATGCTCCATCACAAGTGACCAGACATAGTTCCCAGTGCTGCACAGCAGGGTCCCACGGCTTACCCATTCCAAAGGCAATAGTTTGCATCTATGAACCCAAAATTCCCACTCCCTCCCCCTCCCCCTTGGCAACCACAAGTCTGTTCTCTACATCCATGATTTTCTTTTCTGTGGAAAGGTTCATTTGTGCCATATATTAGATTCCAGATGTGAGTGAAACCATGTGGTATTTGACTTTCTCTTTCTGACTGACTTCACTTAGTATGAGAGTCTTTAGTTCCATCCATGTTGCTGCAAATGGCATTATTTTGTTCTTTTTTATGGCTTAGTAGTATTCCATTGCGTATATATAGCACTTCCTAATCCAATCATCTGTCAGTGGACATGTAGGTTGTTTCCATGTCTTGGGTATTGTGAATAGAGCTGCAATGAACATGTGGGTACATGTGTCTTTTTCAAGGAAACTTTTGTCCGGATACATACCCAAGAGTGGGATTGCTGGGTCATATGGTAGTCCTATGTATAGATTTCTAAGGTACCTCAATACTGTTCTCCATAGTGGTTGTAACAGCTTACATTCCCTCAAATAGTGCAGGAGGGTTCCCTTTTCTCCACACCCCTTCCAGCATTTGTTATTTGTGGACTTATGAATGATGGCCATTCAGACTGGTGTGAGGTGGTATCTCATGGTAGTTTTGATTTGCATTTCTCTAGTCATCAGGGATGTGGAGCATTTTTTCATGTGCTTGTTGGCCATCTGTATATCTTCTTTGAAGAAATGTCTGTTGAGGTCTTTTGCCCATTTTTCAATTGGGTTGTTGGCTTTTTTGCTGTTGAATTTCATAAGGTGTTTGTATATTTTAGAGATTAAGCCCTTGTCAGTTGCATCATTTGAAACTATTTTCTCCCATTCTGTATGTTGTTTTTCTGTTTTCTGTTTTTTGTTTTTATGGTTTCCTTTGCTGTGCAAAACTTCTAAGTTTTGATTAGGTACCATTGGTTTATTTTTTCTCTTATTTCTATTGCTTTGGGAGACTGACCTGAGAACACATTTGTAAGGTTGATGTCAGAGAATGTTTTGCCTATGTTCTCTTTCAGGAACTTGATGGTGTCTTGTCTTACATTTAAGTCTTTAAGCCATTTTGAGTTTATTTTCATGCATGGTGTGAGGGTGTGTTCTAGTTTCCTTGCTTTGCATGCAGCTGCCCAGGTTTCCCAGCAATGCTTGCTGAAAAGTCTTTTTCCCATTTTATATTTTTGTCTCCTTTGTTGAAGATTAATTGACCAAGTTGTCTGGGTTTTATTTCTGGGTTTCCTATTCTGTTCCATTGGTCCGTCTGTCTGTTTTGATACCAGTACCACACTGTCTTGATGGCTGTGGCTTTGTAATACTGCCTGAGGTCTGGGAGAGTTATGCCCCCTGCTTGGCTCTTGTTCCTCAGGATTGTTTTGGCAATTCTGGGTCTTTCATTGTTCCATATAAATGTTTGGATTGTTTGTTCCAGTTCTGTGAAAAATGTCATGGGTCATTTGATAGGGATTGCATTGAATCTGTAGATTGCTTTGGGTAGTATGGCCATTTTTACAATATTAATTTTTCCAACCCAGGAGCATGGAATATCCTTCCATTTCTTTGCATCCTCTTTAATTTCCTTGATTAATGTTTTATCGTTCTCAGCATATAAGTCATTCACTTACTTGGCCAGGTTTATTCACAGGCATTTGATATTTTGGGGTGCAATTTTAATAAAAGGTACTGTATTTTTGTATTTCTTTTCTAATATTTCATTGTTAGTATACAGAAATGCGACTGATTTCTGAATGTTAATCTTCTATCTCGGTATTTTACTGAATTTGTTGATCGGTTCGAGTCGTTTCTGGGTTGAGTCCTTAGTGTTTTCAATATATAGTATCATGTCATCTGCATACAGTGACAATTTTACCTCTTCTCTCCCAATTTGGATACCTTTTCTTTTGTTTGTCTGATTGCTGTGGCCAGGACTTCCAGTACTATGTTGAAGAAAAGTGGTGAGAGTGGGCATCCTTGTCTTATTCCTGATTTGAGTGAGAAGGCTTTCAGCTTTAATCCATTGAGTATTATATTTGCTGTGGGTTTGTCATAAATGGCTTAATTATGTTAAGGTATTTTCCCTCTATACCCACTTTGGTGAGAGTTTTGCTCATGAATGGATGTTGGACTTTGTCAAATGCCTTTTCTGCATCAGTTGAGATGATCATGTGGTCTTTGACTTTTCTTTTGTTAATGTGGTGTCTGACGTTGAACCATCCTTGTGAACCTGGGATGGTGTATGATCTTTTTTATATGTTGTTGGATTCAGTTGGCTAAAATTTTGTTGAGAATTTTTGCATCTATATTCATCAGACATATTGGCCTATAGTTTTTTTTTTTTTGTGGTATCTTTGTCTGGTTTTGAAATTAGGGTGATGGTGGCATCATAGAATGTCTTTGGGAGTGTTCCTTCTTCTTCAAACTTTTGGAAAAGTTTAAGGAGGATGGGTCTAAGTTCCTCTTTTTATGTTTGGTAGAATTCACCTGTGAAGTCATCTGGTCCTGGACTTTTATTTGTAGGGCGTGTTTTCACGACATATTCAATTTCATTTCTAGTAATCGGTGGGTTCAGTTTATCTATATCTTCTTGATTCATTTTTGGCAGGCTGTAAGTCTCTAGAAAGTTGTCCATTTCTTCTAGGTTGTCAAATTTGTTGGCATAAGATTGTTCATAGTATTCTCTTATGGTTTTTTGTATTTCTGCAATATCCATTGTGATTTCTCCTTTTTCATTTCGTATTTTGTTTATTTGGGTTCTCTCCTCTTCTTGGTGAGTCTGGCCAGAGGTTTGTCAATTTTGTTTACCTTTTCAAAAAACCAGCTCTTGGTTTTATTGATTTTTTTCTTTTTTTTAAATCTATTTTATTGATTTCCTCTCTGATCTTTATGAGTTCCTTCCTTCTGCTGACTTTAGGTTTCATTTATTCTTCTTTTTCTAATTCATTTAGGTGATAGATTAAGTTGTCGACTCAAGATTTTTCTTCTTTTTTGAGGAAGGCTTGTATTGCTATGAATTTCCCTCTGAGCACTGCTTTTGTGGCATCCCATAGATTTTGAGTGGTTGTGTCTTCAATATCATTTGTCTCAAGGTATTTTTTAGTTTCCTTCTTGATGTCCTCATTGACCCACTGGTTTTTTAGTAGCATGTTGTTTAGTCTCCATGTAGTCAGTTTTTTTCTCATTTTTTTTTTCCTGTAGTTGATTTCTAGTTTCATGCCATCGTGGTCAGAGAAGATACTTGAAATAATTTCTATACTCTTAAATTTGTTAAGGTTAGCTTTGTGCCCCAGTATGTGATTGATCTTTTAGAATGTTGCATGTGCACTTGAGAAGAATGTATATTCTGATTTTTTTTTTTGATGTAATGGCCTGAAAATGTCAATAAAGTCTAACTTTCGTATTGTGTCATTTAGGATCTCTGTTGCCTTATTGGTTTTCTGTCTAGAGGATTTGTCCATTGATGGGAGTGAAATGTTAAAGTTTCCTACTGTTACTGTATTCCCATCAATTTCTCCTTTTATGTGTGTTAGTGTTTGTTGTAGGTATCTGGGTGCTCCTATATTAGGCACATATATGTTTGCAATTGTAATATCCTCTTCTTGAGTGGATCCTTCTACCATTAAATAGTGTCCTTCTTTGTCTTTTTTTTTTACGGCATTTATTTTAAAGTCTATTATGTCTGATGTAAGTATTGCACCTCCTGCTTTCCTTTCTTGTCCATTGGCATGAAATGTCTTTTCCCATCCCCTCACTTTCAATCTATATGTGTCCTTTTCCCTAAGGTGGGTCTCTTGTAGATAGCAAATTGTAGGTTTTTGCTTTTTTGTCCAATCTGCCACTCTGAGTCTTTTAATTGGAGCATTCAGTTCATTGACATTTAAGATAATTATTGATAGATATGTATTTATTGCCATTTTAAACCTTGCTTCCAGTTGATTCTATGTTTATCCTTTCTTCCTTTTTTTTTTTTTTTTTTGGTTGGGTGATTTCCATTTATTTTATGCTGGAGTACTTTAATTTTTAGTTTTTGTGAATGTAATGTTTGGTTTTGATTTGTGGTTGCCCTGTTTTTTAAATATGTGAACCCCTTCCTGTATCTGCTTTCTTTAGCCTGACAGTCATATAGGCTTGAACACATTATTAAAATAAAAAAAAAGAATCGATATTTTCCTCCTTCCCTCCCCACATTCTATGATTTTGTAGTCCTTTTTTTAACATCTTCATGTGTATCCTTTTGCTGTTCCTTGTGTTTATCATTGCTTTTACAGTAGTTTTTTTTTTATTATTCCTCTTTTAGATCTGTATGCTGCTTATTTAAATGATTGCTTTCCAATTGTGGTTTCCTCCATCCCATGTCTTCTTACTTCTTTTTTGTTTAGAGAAGCCCTTTCAGTATATCTTTTAGAATGGGTTTCGTATTGCTGTACCCTTTTACCTTTTGTGTGTTGGGGAAATTCTTTATTTCTCCTTCTATTTTAAATGATATTCTTGCAGGATAGAGTGTTCTAGGTTGCAGTTTTTTCCTTTCAGCACTTTAAATACATCTTGCCACTCCCTCCTGTCCTGTAGTGTTTCTGTAGAGAAATCTGCTGATAGTCTTATGGGGGTTCCCTTATATTTAACTCTTAATTTTTCTCTTGCTGCCTGTAGAATCCTCTCTTTGTGTTTAAATTTTGCCGTTTTTATTATAATATGTCTGAGTGTGGACCAGTTTGGGTTCAACTTGTTTGGGGCCCTCTGTGCTTCCTGCATCTTGATATCAATTTCCTTTAGATTTGGAAAGTTTTCAGAGATAATTTCTTCAAATATATTTTCAATCACCTCTTCTTTTTCTTCTCCTCTGCAATTCTTCTTATGTGTAGCTTTGCCCACTTTATATTATCCCATGTGTCTCTTATATTGCTTTCATGTTTTTTCATTTGTTTTTCTGTCTGCTGTACTGTTTGGGTGATTTTCATTATTCTAACTTCCAAGTCACTAATTCATTCCTCTGCATTATCCATTCTGATCTTTAGTGACTTTAGCTCAGTCTGCATTTCTGGAAATGAATTTTCTAATTTTTCTATATTCCTCTTTATATTTTCTAGTTCCTTTCTAAGGGAATGTGCATTACTTTTTATCTCCGCTCTTAATTCCTTGATGGTCAGCCTTAATTCCTTCAGTATTTTCACTGTCTCCCTTTGAACTCAATGTCTATCAGACTGCAGAGGTCTGTTTCTTTAGGACAATTCTCCCGTTGCTTTAACTGGGAATAGTTTCTAAGCTTCTTCATCTTGCTTATGTTTTTCTTTTTCTGTGAGTTTAGGGAAGCCACCCTGTAGTCCTGGGGGGCTCCTTCTATGCAGGAGCACCCCTTTGTATTTTGTGGGGGGTTACTCTTTGTTTTTGGTGTGGGAGTTTGAATATTTGCTGTCTCTTTCTTTGGTGTGAGCAGGCTGTTATCCCCAGGGTGCTGAGTGTGTTTCCAGGGAGAAGGAGGCAGTGGGTAGGGCTAGTTGTCAGTGCCTGGTTGCTGGGCTCTTAACAGCAGCAAGGACCTGCAGGAAGGTGGCACAGGCTACTCCTAGTTGCAGGGCCCTGGGAAGTGGTAATGAGTCTTAGGCACATTGACAAGGTGCCCAGAGCATTTGGCTGTGGCCGCAGCAGGGTATGTGCATTCCCAGGGCAGTAAGAGGAACAAGTCATGTTCGATGGCAATGCCCACCTCTGTGGTGCCCTCTGAGGTGATTGGAGCCCCAAGTGGTGCCTGTTCAGGGACGCCTAGTGGTAGTGAGCCATGCCCACCTCTGGAGTCAGTGAAGCACCCAGTCCCCCTTAGCTCACACAAGAGGGGCTACATAGGCTGCTCCTAGTTGCAGGATCTTGGGACGTGACAGAGCTCAAGCGTGTGTGAACTGCCCAGAGCGTTCGGCAGTGGTACCAACAGGGCTGGTGTGCTCCCAGGGGTTCGAGAGCACCCACAGGTGGTGTTTGGTTACAGTGCCCTCTTCTGTGGTGCCCTTGAGGTAACGGTGGCCACAGGTGGTGCCTATTCACAGACCCCTCGTGGTGGCGGGCCATGCCTACCTCTGGAGTCAGTGATAACTGTGATCATCCCCACCCCCACACCTGCAGACCATGCAAGAAGCACCTCTGTCATGCTTAGCCCCCCCAGGAGGTTGCTGCACAAGCTGCTCCTAGCTGCAGGTTCCTGGGAAGGGACAGTGATCAAGCGTCTGGGCACTGCCCAGAGTGTTTGGCAGTGTCTCATCAGGGCAGGTGAGCTCCCAGGGGAGCGAGAGCAACAACAGGTGGTGTTGCATCGCAATGTCCTTCTCTGTGGTGCCCTCTGAGGTGGTTGGGGATAACTGCAGTGGTTTGCCCCTGCCACCTGCAGACCACGCAAGAAGTCCCACTTAGCCCATGAAGGAGGTGCTGCACCAGTTACTCCTAGTTATAGGGTCTTGGGAAGGGCCAGTGATTGAGCTTCTGGGCGCCACCCAGAGCGTTTGGCAGTGGCAGCTGCAGGGCGGGTGTGTTCCCCGGGGCGTAAGAGCAAGGTGTAGTGCTTGGTTGCACTGCCCCTCACCTCCCCCACAACCCCTGAGGTGAGCGGGTCCACAGGCAGAACCCACTCACAGGCCCCCAGTGGTGGCAAGACCCCCGCCCCGGTCTGTCCCGGCCGCCTGTAGATCACACAAGAGGCACCACATCGCACTTAGCCCCTAGCTGTTCTTCGCCACACAAGAGAGGTCAGGCCACCCGCAGCCGGCACAAGAAGTACCCCGACTCCAGGGCCACCCGGCCCTCTGCGAGCCCGCACCTGGCGCGCATGCGCAGGGGAGGTGCCCTCCTCCTCTCCCCTCCCCAGCAAGGGCGCCCTGCTTCACCTGCAGGCCCAGACCGCCTCTCCAGTTCCCTCTGCCATCGCGTCCCACTCCCCAGCCGGTAGCACAACATCCCTCTGCCAGAAGCGCACTGCTCCCCAGCTCCTCAGGCTGTCCGCACACCGCCAAGCCCAGTCCCCTCCCCGGAACTGACCTCCGGAGCCTGCATCCCCGTGCTCGACCCCCAGCTGAGCATCTCAGGCTGTGGGGTCCTGGGCGGTGGTTCAGATGATAGGCGCGGCTCTCACGCTGCTTTGCGGTCCTCAGTCCAGCTGTTGCACGCTTCTCAGCCTCCTTGAGGTCCCTCCATCTCAGCCGATCTCCCTCCCGGTGGGTCAGGTGGCTTCCCAGGGTGTGGGTTCCTTTTCTCCTTCACAGCTTCTTCTCAGAGATGCTAGTCCCCGTCCTGAGTCCTTTTCTCTTTTTTTCCTTTGTTCTACCCAGTATGTCAAGAGTTTCTTGCCCTTTTTGGAGGTTTAAGTTTTTCTGCCAGCGTTCAGTTGACATTCTGTGCGAGTTGTTTTACAGGTAGACGTGTTTTTTTGGATGTGTTTGTGGGAGAAGGCGAGCGTGACCTCTTACTCCTCTGCCATCTTGCTCCGCCTCCTACTTGTTTTTATAAATGATAGGACCCATTAAATGGCTCAGCTGAAAACGATGAATGTAAAAAAGACCTTCCTGAAAAGATTTAGCCAAGATGTTCAAGACTTCCATGAAGAAAAGATCAGAGTGTTTCTGACAGAGATAAAAAGAAAACTTGCTTATAAAGACGGAGGCACACCCCGTGTCCCTGAGCAGGAAAGCTCAATCTCATAAACGATAAACATTGCAAAACGAAATCATCATTCTAAAAAATGCCAGTGGACATCTCGATGGCTTTTTGTTATGAAATCTCAGTAAATCAAGGCAAAACTGGGCAAGCACCGCAGAAGGCAAAATGGAAAATATGAAGAAACTTGCACTGTCCTATTAAAATATGCTCCCAAACACCCTATAATAAGCCAGCGCCAGAAACCCACAGGGATATTCAGTGGGAGGGAAAACGCAGACCCCTGGGAAACTAACAAATCAATACCTGGTATTAGAAAAAAAGGATTTAAATTTTCAGGCCAAAGCAAATCAGACTTTCATCTCATACCATAGAGCCAAGTGTCTTACACATGTTTTGAGTTTTGATATTTAAAAATGAAAAATATCATAAGAACACAGGTAGAGGAATATCCAGTCTTAGAAGGAAGCGGTATGGGGAAAGACAGAAGAAAACAGCTTAAGCATAGCTCTCCCTAAAATTTCGGTATGCCTTGCTGGAATGCCACCTATAGTTTCCAATAGAATAAAGCTTGATGGACTGCTATCAAGCCTCTTGCAGAGAATGCTCTGCCTGATACAGATATCTCCCTGCTTCTCTCCCGTGTCTCTGTCTGTCTCAGGCAATGTGGCTTATGACCTGCTTGATTGTATCTGTTTAATCTCTTTAACCTGTATCTATTCCTGCTTGAGTGTATGTGTTTAACTTTTAATTGGGAACAGGTTCATGGGCACGTGTTTCTTGGTCAATAAAAAGACAGCCTAAAGCTTGGGCTCTTGGGCTTCTTGCCAGGGATCCAAATCTCCTCTAAGCCGCCACCAGCTCCACGCAGGATGTGAAGAATGGCATTGCAGGGGACATGCCCTGACAAAGAGGGACTTTACAAACACAGCAAAAGGGTTTTCAAAAAGAAAAAAGTACGAAAGACAGCTACAAGAATTTCAAAATGACTACTTCCAAAGATTGAAGTTCTATAAACAAAATTGAAAAAAAAAAATGACTAAAAGCAGAATATTTCCTCTATTCAGAACACGTCTGAATGGCTTGTTGTGCATTTGTTGTGTTTAGGATGTTAATGCCTTGTGATGGAAATCAGTCTCATTCCTCAAAAAGCTAAGAGCAAACAGCCCCAAAGCTAATAAAGAATTCCTTGCAGACACGGCCAGGTTCTGTATTTTGACGGTTCCTTCAAAAGCACGAAAGACAGAAAGCGCACAGCTATCTTTGAGTATGAACTTAGGGGTTGTTCCACTAAAGGCAGTTCTTGAGCCAAAAGGGTGGGGAATTGGATCCTCATGGGCCAGGAGGGTGGTTATAGGAACTGGAAAGTCTTTTAGGGTTTGGGAGAGGAGTTCCAAAATGTTCACACCCTTCCCTGCAGCAATAATACTTCTCGGAATGTTGGGGGATTTAGGAGGGCGTCTTTGCAGAGGCGGCACCAAACCCTGCAACATGTGGCCCGTCCACCAGGACGGGATGTTCACGGCGCATCCACTACGTGGGGGCATCCAGGGGACGAAGGACATGGGGACACACAAAGCATACACTGTTCTGTGGCAAATAAAGGGGCCGAAAGCCACACGGTTTGGCTCACAAGCAGAACCGACATCTGTATTTTGCACCCACACTCACCAACACTGGAGCACCTTCAGAATGTTTCTCCTTGGTTAATGCGATGGTGACATTTTCCCCAAGAATGTCCATTTCCCCCCCATATGTCTGTATCTTGTTACTTTATCAAAGGCATACTCCCTATGCTACCAAGACCAAAAAAAAAAAAAAAAAAAAAAAAAGTATACTACAAAATAAGGCTTTCCAAAAAACTGAGTGTCGTACAAGCTGGCTTCGTGAAAACATGAGAAACCTGGTCTTTTTTCCCCCAAAGCTCTCCTCACCCCCAAACAAATCTGCCTTCTTTCTGGCCAGTCCCATCAGTCCCTCCCAAACCGGTCTCCCGGTGGGTGGCCCTTCTGTGCACTCTTCTGCTTTCTCCTGGAAGGATGTCAAGAAAGATTATTTCCCCCATTTTGAAACCCACTCAAGGCCATATTTTCTGTAGGAAAAAATCTCAGTGGTTTTTTTTTTTTTTTTTAACGATTCTTTTAAATCCCAGCTTTGACCAGAAGTCTCATTTTCCAGAATCAACAATAAAATAAAACTGCAGTGGGGACTAATCCAATCCTCTGAAATTTGTGTTTTTTAATCTCTTCCTTAACTATTTATTGAATACAGACCTCCAGCTCCTGTCCTCCTCCAGAAAAAAAAAAAAAAGAAAAAAAAAAAAAGCTTTTACAGAGATCTATTTTTATAATCCTCCAGAGCCAGACGCTGAGCAAGTCCATACACTGCAACGCTTCTACCAGACCCCAAAAATGTATCCGTGAATGATTCTGACATATTTCACAGAAGCTCATACAACACAAAATATTAAAAAGAGACTATATGAAACCTTATGGTTTCTTAGAGATGAAGCCGCTCAGATTTGCTTGTTTTTGTGATCTTTGCTTTAAAATTCACGTGACCAGACATGAATGGAAAATAACCTTGTTTTTTTCTTCCCAAAGCAGCATGTCCATATTTAAAATAATTTTTTTTCTTTTCTTTTTTTTCTTTTTTTCTTTTTAGGGATGCACCCATGGCATATGGAAGTTCCCAGGCTAGGGGGCCAATCAGAGCTGCATCTGCCACCTATGACATAGCTCATGGCAATGCCGGATCCTTTAACCCATTGAGTGAGGCCAGGGATCAAATCCGGGTCCTTATGGATATGAGTCGGGTTTTTTATTGCTGAGCCACAACGGGAACGCCTTGCTCCCTGGTCATCTATTAAATTGCTGTGTGTATGCAAGGTGTTTCAAAGACAATTCGTGTACAAATGTGAGATACCCTATCAACCCATCAGGACGACCGAAACAAATAATAACTTTTGTTTACATTTCCATGGAAAGCCCTTGAGAAATTTTTTCTTCTTCTCCTTCTCCTCCTCCTTCTAACTCTTCTTCTTCTCCTTCTCCTCCTCCTTCTAACTCTTCTTCTTCTCCTTCTCCTCCTCCTTCTAACTCTTCTTCTTCTCCTTTTTGAAGATTCCTAGTTCAAATCTCTGCTTTGTCCCTTGAAGCTGGGTGACCTTAGGCAAGTTATTAACCTCTCTGACCTACTTCCTGGCCTGAAACCAATGGATAATGATTACATGTGTTGGCTGGGATCATGTCTATGTGAACAATGAGTCGTTTTAATCTTTCCTCTACTTCCAAACATCTGCCTTCATATCCCTTGAGCTTTTAATTTTTTAAATTTTTTTAATTAAAAAAATAAGTGTAGTTGATTTACAGAGAAGTCTTATCTGATTTAAACCTCACAACATTTTTATGGCTTCATGTGTCACATGAGAAGATGCTGTGGGTAACAGAGACGGCTTCATGTTTTGTGGGGGATCATAGTCTGAGTTAGAGAAACTTCAGCTTTGCAGAGAGGTAACACAAAAAGCATGATTTTCCTTCCTCTTATTCTTTTTTTTTTTAAGCTTTTTAGGGGCATACCTGCAGCATATGGAAGTTCCCAGGCTAGGAGTTGAATCAGAGCTGTAGCCTCCAGCCTACACCACAGCCATAGCAACATGGGATCCAAGCCATGTCTGTGACTACACCACAGCTCACAGCAATGCTGTATCCTTAACCAACTGAGTGAGGCCAGGGATTGAACCCACATCCTCATGGACATGAGCCAGGTTCATTACCACTGAGCCACAGTGGGAACTCCCACAACCAATCTGATAACCCAAATTCACTGGAAGCACTTCTGCCGTTAAACATATCACTGTCAGCACTGCCTAGTTCTTTGGAAAATATTATTTTATTATCAAATGTACATTGTGTTGACCTTAAAAATACAGTAAAGCAGTCATGGAAATAACAGATCTTTCTATGGACACAGTGTGACAGGAAGGGAGATATTTCTGGGTTTCTCAGGAAGATTACGGATTTATTCTGTGGGGTCACGACTTAGCTCTCTTCTTCCTTTCCTGTCATCTCCCCCACCACAGCTCCCATGGGATAAGACAAAGAAATCCAATATCTAAGCCTCCCCCACTGGTGGGTTCCTGGGAAAGGTAATATAATAGTGCTTAATGGATTGGAAGGAAGTTGGGGAAGAAAGTATTTTTTTAATTACATTTCCACGCCTGCCCTAATGTATCCAAGTCTTGCAAAGACCAATAATTTATTCTTTTAAAAGAGACAGAAAGGATGTCTTTCTCTTTCTACTCTCACTGTCTGACTAGAAAGAAAAAATATATATATAATAAAACATTATATAAAAAAGTGAATTCCAGGGAGAACGTAATCTTCCCTATAAAATGGGAGCTGTGCTGTATCAAACTTGGATGTGAACAAAATAAAATAAAATCAATCACTTTGGTTCTCAGCCCTTGGTTGGGGGTGGGGGGAAGGTGGCAAGCTGGCGTGGTGAAGTGACGGAGGGAATAACGGAAAGATGGGGACTCATTCTAGAACATTCTATCATGTGAAAACTGTGACAGGTTAACCAGTGTGTGTGTGTGTCGGGGGGTGTGGCAGGAAGGCACTGTGCATGTGTACAGCTTATTTTTGGCAAATATGCCTTGGACACCATCCAGATACTCCTTCAGGTGTCAGGGTGGTTGAGGCCAACCCAGAAATTTTGGTTTGTGCTCAAGTCTGGTGAAAGACAAGGCAAGAGCATATGGTGTTTTGTAAACATGAAAAAAAGTCTCCCCCCAACACCCCTCCACCACATACACACACACACACACACCAGAGAGGCTGACCCCTCCCTCCAGTGTCTGTCTTGCTTCCTTTCCTCAACAAGCTTAGGTCAAGGTCAAGGCAAGCCTGAAAGCCAAGAAGAAGAGCCACCACCTCTTAGGACGAATCCTTGTAAAGCTCCAACTCTCCAGCCCCAGCTTTCCTTCCAAAGGAGGCTTGGTTCCAACTCCCTAAGCAAGCACCACAGAGTCTGTGTTCTCCGCCTGGCGTCTCAGTAGACGTGGATGTACGTTGTTTTGGAGTCACTGCCCAGGATGTTTTTCGCAGAGCACTTGTAGAAGCCGGCATCCCTCTGGGTGGCCTGCTGGATGGTTAACGATCCCTGTGGGTGGAGGAACCTGTGCCCGTAGAGACGGGGCTGGGTTCCTGCCATCAGAAGGGACTTATCCGGCAGCTCCCATGTTATCTCGGCTTTGGGAATGGCCATGACCATACAGTTAAGCTTCACCATGTTCCCAGGCCGAGTGTAGATGACGGGCGTGGGCTCGCTGGTGATGCGGGGAGGGTAGGCGATCACAATCACTGGAACATTCGCGACCGAGGGGCCATACTCCGTGTCTGCCTTGCACACGTAGGTCCCCCTGTCAAACACCGAGGCGTCCCGCACGGTGAGGGTGCCGTTCTCCCACAGGGTGAAGCGTCCCCGGGCCTGGGGGCCCTCCAAAACCAGGCCATTGGGCAGCGTCCAAGAGGACCGCACCTGCCGGCCCCCCGGGGGTGCGCAGGGCAGGTGCAGGGTCTCTCCGTTGATGATGCTGATGAGGTTGTGGTACCGGTTGCTGGTCTCAGGCTTCAGCCCCACCTTCAGGGAGACCAGCCTCTCTGTGTAGCCCGCCGAGTTCCTGGCCACGCAGCGGTAAGCCCCCGCGTCCACGGATGAAAGGTCACTGATGTGGAGCTTGCCGTCGCCCTTGTGGTAGAACCGCTGCAGCTGCTGGCCGCTCCGGAGCTCTGTCCGGTTGGGGAGGACCCAGAGCAGGGTGGGCGTCGGGGTCCCGGCTGCAGAGCAGTTGAGACTGATGGTGTGTCCGGCCATGGCGGTGATCTTCTCGCTGACTGGGTCGTGGAAGATGGGCTTTTCCACGGGTTCCAGGACAGTAAGCTGGACAATCAGCCTGGCCTCCCCACCTTCATTGCGCCCGATACACACCAGCTGGACTGAATCACTCTTCCGCAGACGCCGGATGTCCAGGGTCCCGTTGCCATGGATGGTGATCCGGTTGCCATGGTAAGGGGCGGGTAGGACCACACCCTCAGGGAAAGCCCACAAGACCCTCGGCATGGGGGTGCCTTCTGCTTGGCAGTCAATGAGTTTCCGACTGCCTACCGGGGCGATCTCCCGCACCGTGGTGATGGCGTCGGGGTTCCCGTTGATCCTGGGCGCCTGCACGTGGACGAGGATCCAGACCATCTTCCGGTCCTCTCCCGCACTGTTCCTGACCACACAGGTGTAGTTGCCGCTGTCCGAGCGCTGGGCTTTCTGGATCAGCAGCGTGCCATCTGGATATATCTGGTACTTCTCCGAGGAGGCGGGGATCAGCCGGTTGGTGGGCGAGAGCCACGTCACCCTGGGTGTGGGCTCCCCTTTGGCCTCACAGGCCACGGTGACCACATCCCCGTAGGGGACCTGGACCACGGAGTACGTCTTGTTGCGGATGGCGGGGGGCTCGGTCACCACCTTCACGTGCACGGTCATCTCATCCTTGCCAACCTGGTTTTCGGCCACGCAGGTGTAGTCCCCCTCCTCGCGCATTCCGACCTCGTTAAAGTAGAGCGTCCCATTGTTGAAAACCACGTAGCGCTTGGCGCGCCCGCCGCCATCATCAGACTGCATGAAGGAGTTGACCAGGCTGCCGTCGGGGAGGCTCCAGGAGATCTCGGGGTTGGGAAGCCCGGTGGCCACGCAGTCGACCTTGAGGTCGCCCCCGTAGAAGACCCTGTGGTCATTCTCCTCTTTGTGCTCGATCTTGGCTGGTCTCATGACCACGTTGACCTGCAGCATGACGAAGTCGTCCCCTACCTTATTCCGGGCGACGCACAGGTAATCGCCTGCGTCCTTGTCGGTGACAGATTTCACCAGCAGGGTCCCATTGGCAAAGACCTTCATCCTGGTGTCAAAGCTGATGGGATGTGGGGGAAGAGAAGGAACAAGAGGTCAGCCTGCTGGTCACCAAAAGAAAACTGCTGGTGGTTCTGAAAACTATCAGCACACAGGGCCACCACTCAAAATGTCACACGCTGGAGGTCCCATTGTGGCTCAACAGGTTAAGAACCCAACATCGTGTCTGTGAGAATGTGGGTTCGATCCCTGGCCTCGCTGTGTGTGTTAAGGAGCCGGCATTGCCATGAGCTGTGCTGTAGGTCCCGGAAGTAGCTGGGATCCTGTGCTGCTATGGCTGTGGTGTAGGCTGGTGGCTACAGCTCCGATTCATCCCCTTGCCTGGGAAGCTCCATATGCCTTGGATGCAGCCCTAAAAAAAGACCAAAATAAATACATAAATAAATAAAAAGGAAAAGAAGGATGCAGAAGGAAAACCTCAGTTACCTGTAACTTTTTTTTTTTTTTGTCTTTTGTTTTTTTAGGGCCGCACCTGTGGCATATGGAGGTTCCCAGGTGAGGGATCTAATCATAGCTGCAGCTGCAGCCTATACCACAGCTACAGCAATGCAGGATCTGAGCCACAGCTGTGACCTACACCACACGGGATCTGTAAGCCAGTGAGTGAGTGGGATTGAACCTGGAACCTCATGGTTCCTAGTCAGATTCATTTCCACTACGCCACGACAGGAACTCCTTACCTATAACTTGTAATATTGGCAGCTGCAAGGGGCACTTGGATCTGACCCACAAATATTTCCCTCCCACTGTGACATTCTAGTAGCCTGTTGGAACTGTGTTATCGATTAAACAAAGTCACAAAAGTGTCTGCCTATGATGGCATTCAACCTGATGACCTGCTTGCTCTTCACCAGAACAGCGAGTAACAAGGACCCTTTGAAATGGTGGTGTCACCCAGAGAGTCAAGATGAGTTAGGGGGTCACTGGATGGGAGTGGAGCAGACAAAGATATCTGAATCAGACTTGGAGTCCGAATCCAGAAATGGGTACAGCAGCAGGTGCCTGCAAACATTTTGCAACTCCGAAAAAAAACCCGAGCCTACACATCCACACATAGATAGATGTGGAAGTCCAGTAACTCTGATTTTCAACTGTCCCAATATGCAGGCAGGGCAGAGAGCCTGCTCTTTTATTAAACTCACATGGCTGGTTTAATTACACTTTATGAAGAATGCAATTAGTCAGAATCTAGGAACCGTGCAGGCTGGGCGACCGTGCTGGTTGATTTATAGCGACATGCTCCTAGCACGGCCCCCATTCCTACTGGAACTGCATTCTTTGACTTCAGGGTTCATTCAGCACAGGCTCAGCCCTGCCAATGTCAACGGAAAACCCTTCTCTCCACAGCAGGAATCTGCTCAGCTGGAAGACGTTCCGGGGGAAAAACTGGGTACGTGGTATTCTGGATGGATTGTGCCAGATTGAGGCACAGCCCGGCCGTCTAAAGCACAGGCTGGGAGAAAGCGCCTTCGCCCTGTTCCTGCCTTGGGAAGGGCCGGAGCAGACGAGCCGCCACCGGGCGGAACCCGGGGCAGTCATTTGGAGGCTCTCTGGGGTTGAAACACACACTGAGGTGCATTCCTGCCTGAGCTCCTGGGGCTGGAGGCTGAAGATGCACCAGGGGCCAGGGGCGTTCCAGTCATTGCCCCCCTCCTCTGCATCTCGAAACACGAACAGGTGACACTGGCTTTAGCCCCGGGGGTTTTGGTTACTGCTCTGAGGGGTGGATGGCTCTGTCGTTGGCCGTCCTGTGCACAGTGGGTCGGAGTAGCATCACTGCTCTCAGCCACAGAGTCAGTAGCGCCCTTTCCTCACTAGTTATGACAACTGAAAATATCTGCAGACACTGAGGAGCGCTTCCTGCAGAAGCGGACTGTCTGGCTGAGAACCGCTTCCATAGATAGATAGATAGACCGACAGATAGACAGATGATGACGGATAGACAGATAGATGATATATCGCTACATAGAAGAGATGATAGATAAATGATAGAAGGACAAATGATAGATGATATAGAGGTACATAGAATGGGAGTTCCTGTCGTGGCTCAGGGGAAACCAATCTGACGAGCATCCAAGAAGATGCAGGTTCGATCCCTGGCTTTGCTCAGTGTGTTAAAGATCTGGCACTGCCGTGAGCTGTGGTGTAGGTCACAGATGCGGCTCAGATCTGGCATTGCTGTGGCTGTGGCGTAGGCTGGCAGCTACAGCTGTGATTGGACCCCTAGCCTGGGAGCCTCCATATGCCGTGAGTGTGGCCTTGAAAAGTCAAAAAAAAAAAAAAAAAAAAAAAAGCAGAACTAGATACGCAGAATAGGTAACAGATAGATGGAAAATACTACATAGATAAATGATAGATATCACATAGGCGACGATAGATAAAAATAGATGACAGATGATGTAGATGGATAACTGGCAGAAAGTCTCCATGCTAAGATGGCGTTTCTCAGCATCATGCTACTGCCACTGCGGCTGGAGGGCTCTGACGGGGGGCTCTTGTGCACTGTGGGGGGTTGAGCAGCATCCCAGGTCTCCGTCCACAACAGGGCAGGAGCGCCCCCTCCCCACTCCCTAAGTCACAGCAACCAAAACTGTCTCCGAAAACTGCTAAATGTCCCCTGAGGACAAAATTGCCCTTGGTTGAGACCGAGAGCTGGAGATTCATACCTCTGGGAACAGAAGGCAGGGGAGCAGAGGCACTTTTATCATAGCCAAAATGAACTTTTAGAATTCCAAATATTCTACCTTCCTGATGCCATTATGTGTTCATTTATTTATTTTGCTTTTTTTTTTTTCTTTTCTTTTTAGGGCTACACCCACAGCATATGGAGGTTCCCACGCTAGGGATCCAATTGGAGCTACAGCTGCCAGTCTACACCACAGCCACAGCAATGCCAGATCTGAGCTTTATCTGTGATCTACACCACGGCTCATGACAACGCCAGATCCTTAACCTGATGAGCGAGGCCAGGGATCAAACCTGCAACCTCATGGATATTAGTCAGGTTCCTTACCACTGAGCCACAATGGGAACTCCTAAATTTTCTGTTTTACCTATGTTCCATCTATTGCGAATACTGTTTCCATATAAGACCTGAGGCGTCTAGGTGTTTTGTGGAGACTGAACAGAAAGAGAAGGCAAATTAAATTGTTTTATCTAATTATTTAAAATACAGTTAAAAGGAGTTCCCTGGTGGCTCAGCGAGTTAAGGATCCGGTGTCGTCACTGCTGTGGCTTGAGTTGCTACTGTGGCACAGGCGGGATCCCTGGCCTAGGAATTTCTGCCTGTCAGGGCACAGCACCCACCCCCCAAGTACAGTTAAAAATATGATCACTAAAAAAAAAGCTATTGGAGTTCCCGTCGTGGCGCAGTGGTTAACGAATCCGACTAGGAACCAAGAGGTTTCGGGTTCGATCCCTGCCCTTGCTCAGTGGGTTAACGATCCGGCGTTGCCATGAGCTGTGGTGTAGGTCGCAGACGCGGCTGGGATCCTGCGTTGCTGTGGCTCTGGCATAGGCTGGCAGCTACAGCTCCGATTAGACCCCTAGCCTGGGAACCTCCATATGCTGCGGGAGCGGCCCAACAAATGGCAAAAAGACAAAACAAAAACAAAAACAAAACAAAACAAACAAAAAACTGCAAAAAAAAAAAAAAGCTATTGGTTTAGCTTTCTTTAGGGGGTAGGTCACAGATGTGGCTCAGATCTGGTGTCGCTGTGCCTGTGGCATAGCCCTGTAGCTGCAGGTCGGATTCATGACCCCTCGCCTGGGAACCTCCATATGCCACAGGTATGACCCTAAAAAGAGGAAGGAGGGGAGAGAGGGAGGGAGGAAGGAAAGAAAAGAGACATGCTCGTGTCCCCACCTCCAGCACCTACAGGCAGCAACAGAGTCATTCCCTTTCCTGCCCGAGGATCGTGCAGACTGTCGCCCAGCGCCCAGAGGGGAAGCGGGCCCAGGAGCCCAGACCTATGGCGAGGCCGGAGCGCCACGTACCTGAAAAGCGTGTCGATCATCCTCTTGGAAGGGAGTCTCCAGAGGATGCGCGGCCAGGGGTCCCCCGAGGCGCTGCAGTCCAGCCGGAGGGTCCCCCCGTAGCGGACGTCGGTTCTCTGCGGCGACGTGCCAGTGATGCGCGCGTTGGCGGCCGCGCGCATCACCGAGAGCTGCACCGCCCTCCGCGCCGAGCCCACCAGGTTGGCGGCCACGCACTCGTAGCGCCCGCTGTCCTTGGGCGCCAGGTTGCGGATGTAGAGGGTGCCGTTGGGGAAGACGAAGAGGTTGCCGTGGAGGAACTGGGAGGGGCGGATCTGCGTCCCGTCCCACAGCACCCAGCGCACGCTGGGCAGCGGCGCCGCCTTGGCGGTGCAGTGGATGTGGATGCTGAGCCCCGGCGGCACCGAGATGTTCTCCAGCTTCTCCTGCTGGATGACCGGGGGCAGGGCCGCCACGTGCAGGCGGATGGCCAGGCTGTCCGCGCCCGCTGCGTTGCTGGCCACGCACTTGTACACGCCTCTGTCCGAGAAGGACGCCTCTTTGATGGACAGGGTCCGGTTTTCGTGCAGCGTGATCCTGCCTTCCACGGGGGACACGGTCTGCCACACCCTCCTGTCGGGGAAAATCCAGGAGATCTGGGGAGCGGGGGTCCCCTTGGCCAGGCACTCCATGGCAATGGTATCCCCCAGGTAGACGGTGACATCCTTGTAGTGCGACGCCAGGATCTGGGGCTGCTGCACGGCCACGGTCAGCAGGACCACCATCCTGTCGGCTCCGTGCAGGTTTTTGGCGGTGCACATGTACTGGCCCCCGTCCTGCACCTGCACGTTTCGGATGACGAAAGTGCCATTCTTCAGGACTTCAAACCGCTGCACTCTGGTGTTTGGGGTCATGAGAGCGCCTGGAAATAAAGAAAAACAAGCGTCCTGTTTTATTTACTTATTTTGCTT
Source organism: Sus scrofa (assembly GCF_054392235.1). NCBI lineage: Eukaryota > Metazoa > Chordata > Mammalia > Artiodactyla > Suidae > Sus > Sus scrofa. Next base: position 4,118,852 of record NC_139402.1, read on the forward strand.
TTTAGGGCTGCACCCGGGGCACATGGAAGTTCCCAGGCTAGGGGTGGAAATGGAGCTGTAGCTGCCCACCTATGCCTACGCCACAGCCACACCAGATCCGAGCTCTGTGACCTACACCACAGCTCATGGCAGCGGGAACTCCCAAGTGTCCTATTGTAGATGCCACACAGAAGTGACCTCATATGGTATTTGTCTTTCTCTTTCTGACGGACTTCCCTTAGTATGAGAACGTCTAGCTGCATCCATGTAGCTGCAAATGGCATATTTTGTTCTTTTTTATGGCTGAGTAATATTCCACTGTGTATATGCACTGCACAGGGAAGTATATCCAATCTCTTGGGATAGAACATGATGGAAAATACTATGAGAAAAAAATGTGTGTGTGTGTATTTATTAGAGTATACTTGATTTACATACATGAATGAGAAGAATGCATATATATATATATTCCAGTATAGTTCATTTATACATATAAATATCAAAGACAAAAAAAGAAAAAAAGATGAAGGGAGTTCCCCTCGTAGCGCAGCAGAAACGAATCGGACTAGGAACCATGAGGTTGCAGGTTCCATCCCTGGCCAGGCTCAGTGGGTTAAGGATCCAGCATTGCCGTGAGTTGTGGTGTAGGTCACAGACGTGGCTCAGATCTGGCATTGCTGTAGCTGTGGTGTAGGCTGGCAGCTACAGCTCTGATTAGACCCCTGGCCTGGGAACCTCCAGATGCCACGTGTGTGGCCCTAAAAAGACAAAAAAAAGAAAAAAGGATAAATATCTTGGGATAGAACATGATGGAAGATAGTATGAGAAAAAGAATGTGCATAAATACGTGTGTGTGTGTGTGTTTGACTGGGTCACTTTGCTGTACCGTGAAAATTGACACAACGCTGTAAATCAACTATATTCTAATAACAATAGAATAAAATAAAGTCCATCGAGTTCAACATAAAAATACCACTTCAAAAGGGCCCAATGAGGATTATTAGTTAATTAATTTAATTCCCCTCTTTTTTTTTTTTTTTCCTGGCTGCACCTGCAGCATGCAGAAGCCCCAGAGCTAGGGCTCGAACTCACACCACAGCAGTGACCTGAGCCACAGCAGTGATCACACTGGCTCTGTAACCTGCTGAGCCACCAGGGAGCTCCTCAAATTCTCTTTAGGTCCAAACAGTGATGGCAAAGGCCCCACCTCAATCCCTCCAATACATTTTTTTAAATTTATTATTACTATTATTTTAAAATTCCTCCAATATCGTACTTAACTCCTACACTGATCCCCAAATCAAGGCAGATGCCATCTTCAAGCTATGGGCAGGCTTCGTGGAAGATTCTGGAAGCCATCCTGAGCCCCAAGCCTCCCCCCCCAGGTGGCCTCGTGGTTGGGTTCCTAAAGAGGCAGTCTGCCTTTGCTCAGCGCTCGCCTCACTGCATGGGGGCTGTGCTGCTGAGGTCCCCAGCTTGACTACAGGAACATCCCAGGCTTGCAGTCACCTCCCTCTGTGCCCAGCCAGGCTCCTGGTGGCTAGATGGAGCCGGCCATTCTCTGCCGGGGGGCCTTCACCCCACTACCACAGTCAGGGGCAGGTGCCCCTTTTCCTCCCCCCTCGCTACATGCCCCATGTGTCAAAGCCCACCCTTTCTGGGCTCTGCCCCAGGCAGGGTCTGTATAAATCAAGGGTTTCCAATGCTTCGTCCTCTTGGGGTCTTGCTGACCTCCTAGGGGTGGCCAGTTCCTAGAGAGGGCTAAGGACTCGCCCTTCAAATGCCAACTGACCCAGGCAGAGCCCCTCACCTCCTCAGTGGGGCTCCCCTACTCTGGGCCACCATGCACCTGCCCTCGTCCCCCCACCCCAGGGCCAGGTGCCAGCAACAAGGACAGCCCTGCACCCCAGGACCGGCTGGAATATGTCACACCAGTCCCCCGAAAGCCTGCTCCCCTGCCTCACCTGTTCCCTCCTCCTCCCTTTGCCTCCTGACCCAGCCTGGAGCTGCCCTGTATAACCCTGCCTGGCATGGTGTGTCCCCCTCTTGGGGACAGGGAGTGACCAACTGTCATCAATACAGTCATTTCCTAATCTATTGGTCTCACCCACACCTGAATAATAAATAGCAAATCCTATAGTTAAAAACCTGGAAAGCCCAAGAAAACCCAGAGTTTCATTCTTTTTTTCCTCTCCCACACTGCTGGGTTCCTGGGTCCTTGCATCCATCATGGGCTTTTTTGTTTGTTTGTTTTTTTCTTTTTACAGTCACACCTGCACCATATGGAAGTTCCCAGGTTAGGGGTCAAATTGGAGCTGCAGCTGAGGCTTATGCTGCAGCCACGGCAACACGGGATCTGAGTTATGTCTGTGACCTGTGCCTCAGCTCGTGGCAACATCGGATTCTTAACCCACTGAGAGAGGCCAGGGATTGAACCCACAACCTCGCAGACACTATGTCGGGTTCTTAACCTGCTGCCACAACGAGAACGCCCCTTATGGTGAAATGGCTTCCAGGTGACGGACGACAGTAAAAGCTGAGAAGCTGCTATCTCCATGGTATTGCCGTGGCTGTGGTATAGACCTGCAGCTGCAGCTCTGACTTGACTCCTAGCCCGGGAAGGTCCATATGCTGCAGGTGCGGCCCTAAAAAGTTAAAAAAAAAAAAAAAGTCACACCCATTGTAGTTCCTTAATTCCTGTCCCTGTAAAGAGAATACACCTGTTAACTGAGTCTCAAATGTCCCCTCCCCTCCTCTTTATCTGTTCTTTTCCCAGACGCTCTGGTTCTACGCAAGGTCATAGACTCAAGCAACCCCTCCCTACAGAAGTGCTGGTGAAAAAGCAGATGGGGAGTTCCCGTTGTGGCTCAGTGGGTTAAGGACCCAACTAGCACCCATGAGGACTCAGGTTCAATCCCTGGCCTCGCTCAGTGGGTTAAGAATCCGACGTTGCCGTGAGCTGTGGCACAGGTCACACATGCAGCTCGGATCTGGCGTTGCTGTGGCTGTGGCATACACCTGCAGGTGCAGCTCCTATTCACCCCCTTGCCCGAGAACGTCCATGTGCCACAGGTGCCACCTTAAAAAAAAAAAAAAAGGTAGCTGGGTAAATGCCCTACCTGTGGACACCTTTGTCCAGGTCACAAAAGGCTGGGGTTGGCCTGTTGCCTCACAAGGGAACACAACGTCTGTCTCCGCGGTGACAGTCACAGAGGGAGGAGACTTGGTGACGATGTGGGGCTTCTCCCCCAGGGTCCAGAATTTGGATGCGGGTGGTCCTGCAGCAGAGAAGAGCTTGAGGCTGCTGTGATGGACGCTTCTGGAGGGCTGGGCGGAAGGCGTCAGGGAAGGGACGGAGCTCCGGGTGGAGAAGGCCGCAGGAAGGTTCCGGACGTTCGTGGACGGGGGGGCTGTGGTCCGGGGAGCGGGCAACAGCGGAGGCGCCGGAGGACCGAGGTCCACCTGAGCGATGCTCTGAGAATGAATCCTATGGGAGGGACCTGGGTTGACGTTTTGGTCTCTCGTCACCAGTGCAGGCGAGGCGGGTGTCGGGGGCTTGGGGGTAGCTCCCAACGGTGGGAAAGAGAGGGTTCTGTTGAGGAAGAAAGGGAGCCTCCCACTGGCAGGAGGGGCTCTGGGATGGGGCAGCTTGCCAGCGGGGGCTCTTAGGTCCGGGAGGTGGTTATCGCCTAGCGATGTGGAGCTGCCGTGGGCTCGGTGCGGGCCTCGGGTGGTGGTACCGGGAGCGCTGGGTTTGGACCCGTGCAGCGGAACCACAGGAGAGGTCGGACCTGGTAACGTGGGCGTTGTGAAGCGTTCATTCGTCAGCGGAACCCTGGACGGATGCGCCGTCGTTTCCGGTCTGTTGGTCGTGTGACGAGGGGGCTGGAAAGTTACAAAGTATCTCAGGGAGCTTTGTGTGGTCCGCGGTGGCCTCACCGTCTCTCTTGATGGGATCGGTTTGGTGGGGACTCGGGGGCGTGGCTGGAAAACCTGGGCTCTGCCAGCCTCCTGGCGGCTCTCCGGGAGCCGGGGAAGAAGGCTTTCGGTTCTGCCATCCGGGGCTTCCTTTCCGGACACTGGCTTAGGGGTGACATTCCATTTGTCCAGGACGGGAGAGGGCGTGGATACCCGATCTGGTTTCCCCGTAGGCTGCGTCCCCTGCTTCTTCACCGACGGCGTTGTGGTCTCTGGGGTCCTCCCATCGCTGGAGAGAAGGTTTTCTTTGGACGTGCTTGATGCTGGCGATGTTTTAGATGTAAGAGGCGCGGGCTGTGCCGTGGTGTGTGCCAGGGACGCGAGAGTGGTGGTGGGCGGGAGGGGGGAGGCGGGCTCCCGCACGGGGACAGGTGGAGAGACCCGAGGCTGAGGTCCACCTTCAGGACGGAGGGTAGCTGGACGGGCTGCGTGATCGCTCTGATCACTGATGCTGGTATCCGCTGGACTTGAAGACGCTTCGACTTTGAGGCCCGGGAGCGTCGGCGAAGGAACCCATTCTTCCGGCTGCAACATTGTAGACACGGCAACCGAAGGTGCAAACTCTGAAGGAAACCCTGGGCCCTCCCCCTCTTGGAAGAAGGGTGAGTCCGTAACAGCTTCCGAAGATCCTGGAGCAGGTCGGTCGGTCAGGAGCTCTTCAGGCTGGGCTGCCCCTGGGGGGTTCCAGCCTGGGGTTCCTGGGAAGCCAGAAGGTTTAGATGCTTCTTTAAATTCGCCCCCGCTGGAGACTGTGGCCCCCAACGGTGACACCGTGTGACCCACTGACTCGCCAGGGAGCGGACTGCCCGTTTTATAGTCATCGATGTTGGCGACACCAAGATTCTCCACTTCTTTTCCAGGGGGTACAGGCTCGTGGGTGAGTGGACTTGCCTCCTGCAGCTGATCTGGGGTGAAGCGGATTTCTACGCGGGTTGTACTGTCACCTTCCACTCTCGATCCTCTAGGCAGGTCTACAGTTGGGAGAGAAACGGTTGTCGCTGGAAGCACAGCTTGTGAAGTGGGGGTAGGAACGCCTTTATTTTCTGGGAAAGGGCTGGTTGGGGACACAGACGCCGTGGGGCTCGCAGTCGCTGTCACATAGCGATGTTTGTTCGGCCGCTTCCCGTGCTTCTTGCGCGGGGGCTCCTTGGGTACGGGCTCCGAGGGCCTCTGCGCGTCCAGCTGCGGAGGGGTATGGACAGTGCTCTCCAGCCAAGGCGTGGGGACCGGCAAGCTGTCCCCCTGCTTTGGAACCGCCCCTTCTGGTACTCGAGTGGGTGGAGTAGAAAAAGTCTCCACTGGGGCCAACGTCGTGGGCGGGGGTTGTTTCTGCCGCTGTCGTAATCGGTGCGTGCGCACCCGCTTCTTGCCCTGGGGTCTCCTTCGAGAAGGGTGAGTGGTCGGCGCTGATGGAGCAGGGCTTCTCTGGGTGGGTGCCAGCATGGCGACCGTGGTGGCAGCCTCGTCCAATCGCGTGGTTTCCTTGGGATGCTTCCAGGAGGTGACATTGCTCATCACCTCCAGGGCAGCGTCTAGGAGGGTGGAAGATACCTGGCCCTGCCTGCGATTCTCAGGATTTCCGAAGTTTGCAGGGTCTCTGTCTAGCACCCCTTCTTTCCGCACCGTCTGAGCATCCTCCTGTGAACCCTGTCTCACCCGCGGGTGGGCTTGTGTGCTTAAATTGCTCACTAGCTGCCGGGTGTCACTGTGTCCTTGCAGAAACGTTTGGGCTGGCACAAGGGTTTCTCTGACACTGTGGTCTTCAAATGGCTCAAAGGTCCTGGAGTCAGCAACCCCCAAGGTCGGGGCTGCAGTAAAACCTGAGGAGGTCAGATCGTTCATTTCATTTTCATCCTGTGGCGACTGGGTCTCGGGCTCTGAGGGAGCGTAGGGCACGTTCTTGGACGCAGCGTGGGGGATGGCGCCGGAGGGAGGCTCAGACGCATTTGATGTGGGCTCTGGCACAGACCCGGCATCCGGTGTCGACCTGCCCTCGGTGCCTAGGCTTCCGTGGGTGGGCTCTTCGCCGACCGCGGCCAGGGTCTGCACGGTCGGAGAGGATTCATGAGGCACCGATAGGGATGTGGTGGCGGGAGCCCACCCCAAGTCCACTTCGGTGGCAGGGGCGTCCTTGCCCTTCTCTGTAAAGTCCTCATCAATCAGTTCTTCCGGGTGGATGCTTGTCACTTGGGGTGCGGCCACAGTTACTCCCTGGGGGCCGGGTTCCAGAAGAACCATCCCAGGTGAGAAAACAGTGCCAGCAACCTGCTCTTCCTCCCCGAAGAGGGACAGGTCTCCCGAGGACTCTTCGGCACTGGTTGTGGTCCACAGGGGTGCTCCTGAGGGGGGAGGGGCAGCCGGCCAGATGGATGTCACTTCTGGGCTCCCTGAGGGCAGAGGGGTGACTTTAAGGACCTGGGGAACCTCTGTTCCCTTCGGTGGGTTTCTCCCACGTACTCTGGCTAAAATGTCTGCCCAGTGTTGCGGATTAATCTGTTTGTTTGCCATGTGGACCCTTCGCCTGGACTCAAAGACTCTGCGACCTTCTGCGACATTTGTCTCGGGCTCTTTCTCGGAAATCTTCCAGGGCTTCAGTTTCCTCCTCCCCTTCTTGGGTTTCGTACCTCCGGGGACCGTGTCGTCCTTGGACTGGATGTACATCTCTTGGTCCTTTGGGTGGAGACCTCTCCTCGGCGCGTGATCTTCCTCTCCGACGCCAGATCCGCCTTCGTCTTCCGCCACGTCCCCCCTTCCTCTGGCCAGCGTCTTCCCCCCTGGGCGCCGGCCCCTTTTCGACGCCCTGCCGGAGTCCTTCTTATGCACCGCGACCCCCACGGTGAAATGATCGGCTCCATGCTGGTTGACAGCCACGCATCTGTAGTAACCGCTGTCGCTGCCTTGGACCCGGGGGATGGAAAGGGTCCCGTCAGCCAGCAGGTATGCGTGGGACGTGTTAGCCATGTCATTTAGGATCCTTTTGTTGGGCAGGATCCAGCTGATCTGGGCTTCGGGTACGGCCAGTGCGTGGCAAGGCAGTGTCACTGGCTCGCCTGGGTTCTTCTGAATGGTCACTGTGTGCCCATCGGGGGCTTGAGGGGCGGGAGGCTGCACAAGAACCCTGTACACCATTCGATCCACTTCGTCCCTCACCCGCGCGATGCACTGGTACAGACCAGCGTCTGACGGCTCCGTGGACTTGATCTTCAGCCAGCCGCTAGTGAGGACGGAGACCCTGCCGTCCGGGTCCTCCAAGGGCGCCTTCAGGACGGAGCCATCCGGCAGCACCCACCAGATGGACGGCCTCTCGGAAGCCTTGACGTTGCAGCTCAGCTGGCACGGGCTCCCTTCCAAGACCGTCTGGGCTCTCTGCACGGCCGTGCTAGGCTCGATCATGACCCAGCTCCGGCTCCGAGACGGCCTTGCGTCCTTGGCGGGCATGGTGAGAGAATACCGGGACGCATAGGAGAGCACTACCGTCTTGGCCGTACTCTGTCGCCGGTTGAGCTGGAGGTCCACGGACGGCTGCAGGACCCACTCCGGTTCGGCAAGGATGTGGGCTCGGACGCCCGTGTAATACAGGGTGTCGTCATCAGCATCTTGCCTGTACTGGGAGCCGAGGCTGGGGTCTCGGTCGGGCGCGGGGTCGCGGTGCAGCTTCACGGGGACCTCGCTGTAATAGGCGATCAGCTTCCACAGTTTCTCATAGTTTTCTCGCGTCATGGGACACTCAAAGTCCAGGGCGAGAGTGGCGTTGAGCTCTATCTCCTGCGGGTCTGTTTGGTTCAGATGGAGCTGCTGCAGGTCCGTGGGCTTCTTGATGGCACAGACCAAGTGGGCCGTGTTCCCGTGCTCGTCGCTCATGTTGAGGGAGACGTTCCAGCGGGGGACCTGGAGCGACTCCAGGGACACGTGGTCGTCACCGTCTTCCTCCTGCTCTGGCTCCTCCTCGCTGCCTCGGCTCCTGTTCTGCCTCAGAGGGGACGCTATGAGCGGCTTCTGACAGGTGACTTCCTTCAGCTTCTGAATCTCCTGTCTGTGCAGCTTCTTGGGGCTGGTGCAGGTGGCGCAGAGCTGACCGCCTTCGTAGGCTTTGTCCTTCTTACACTTCAGAATCCCTGAAACACAGGATCAGACAAAGAGGCTCTGAGTTTATGAGACCAAGAATGGCTGGAGGCTGAAGCCGTGGCTGGCGTCTTTGTTATCTGGGTGCCCTTCCAACCTTATCGAATACCCCCTCGACCTCCCTGCCTCTGGGATGCCATCACCCCGGACTTTAAATCCAATGAGCACAGCATTTTATAACTTCCTGACAATGAGTAATAAGTACTCTGTTTTAAAAATGAGATAACATTGGAGTTCCCATCGTGGCTCAGCGGAAATGAATCTGACTTGTATCCATGAGGACGCAGGTTCGATCCCTGCCCTTGCTCACTGGGTTAAGGATCCAGTGTTGCTGTGAGCTGTGGTGTAGGTCACAGGAGCTGCCTGGATCTGGCATTGCTGTGGCTGTGGTGTAGGCCAGCATCTGTAGCTCCAATTTGCCCCCAAGCCTGGGAACATCCATAGGCTGTGGGTGTGGCCCTAAAAAAACAAATAATAGGAGTTCCTGTCGTGGTGCAGTGGTTAACAAATCCAACTAGGAACCATGAGGTTGTGGGTTCGGTCCCTGCCCTTGCTCAGTGGGTTAACGATCCGGCGTTGCCGTGAGCTGTGGTGTAGGTTGCAGACACGGCTCAGATCCCGCGTTGCTGTGGCTCTGGTGTAGGCCGGTGGCTACAGCTCCGATTTGACCCCTAGTCTGAGAACCTCCATATGCCACGGGAGCAGCCCAAGAAATAGCAAAAAAGACAAAAAAAAAAAAAAAACCCACCAAATAATAATAATAATAACAACGAAAAATAAAATAGGCATTCCCATTGTGGTGCCGTGGAAATGAATCCCACTAGGAACCATGAGGTTGTGGGTTCGATCCCTGGCCTTGTTCAATGGGTGAAGGATCCGGCGTGGCCATGAGCTGTGGTGTAGGTCGCAGACGGGGCTCGGATCTGGCGTGGCTGTGGCTGTGGTGCAGGCCAGCGGCTGTCGCTCCGATTTGAACCGTAGCCTGGGGACCTCTATATGCCATGGGTGTGGCCCTAACAAGTGAAATAAAAGAATGAGTAAATAAATAATAAAATAAAAATAACAAAAGAAATTAGGTGTTGTTACATTGAAAAAGAATCCCTACTCACACACTCGACACCACTGACCTTTTGTGAAGGTTCAGGCGCATCTACATAATTCATTTCCATCCCCAAGCCCAGTTCCACGTGACAGGAGGCTCTGCTGGCATGAAGTCCTGTCCCGTCTGGCTTGGATGGTTGTTCTTTTCTCCGCTAGACTCTTTCACTTCAGGCAGTGCTGACTCTCTGGATTCACACACCACGCCTGCTTCCCCGGACATTGGATCTGCCCCCGCATTTTCTCCTGCTCTGGCCAACACAGACCCTTTCACCGTGTCCTCCTCCTCTGCCCAAGGCATTAGGGGGACATGTTCCCTGACTTGGGCTAGTCCCCGTTCCCCTCTGGCGCTGCCCCGTCACGGATGGCCTCGCCCACATACGTGGGGCTCAGTGACCACCCGCCAGCAGCAATGACTTCCGTGAGTGTTTCTGGAGCCCAGACACAGCCTTACACACCCCACACCCAAGTGCTACTGGACGTGTCTATTAAAGGACACAAAAGCTTCTTCTACAGACAGCGAGAGAACAAATTATGTTTTCTCTCCGCTCGACCTCTTGCAGGTCTCCTAGCTCCATCATCTTTCCCATAAGAAAATTAGGATTTTTTTTACCATCTCCTTGGTGGTCTCCATGTCTTTCCATTCCCCCCCCCCACCAGGAACAAACCATCCAAATGTCCATTATTGATGACTTGGAACACGATAAAGCTCCTAATTAGTGTCCCTGTGTTGACTTTTGCCTCTCGGAACGCGGCTTTCTACACGACTCTCAAAGTCATAACCTCAGGATGCAAACAGGATGGTTTCACACAGCTCCAACGCAGAAATATAACACATGCCATACAGGTGCACAGAGACACGTACGGATGGACCCCACCCACACATACATGCGTGCATACGCACACACAAAGGCACACACACGAATCTCCAGAATGGCTGAGATGGCTTCGTGACTCCCTACTGTCGCACTTCTGCTGAGAAATGCCCCCTTCACATGGGTTTTCAGCTTCTGCTGGACCCAGTGGCGTGTGGGCACTGAACTATGAACGGAGGTGACATGTCTTTTTTGGTTCAGATAATTAAGATGAGGGTGTACCTGTCTTTCGCCCTCCCCATGCCTGATTAAATCAGATTCAATGTCAAATGTAAAGTGGAGCCACAGAGAACAGCACTGGGACCTCTTCATTAATCCATGGAGGAGAGGGACCTGGTCACTCACTGTCAGTGCCCTCATTAAATAGTGACATCAGGTGGGTGAGTTGGACATTTCTAGATGGGCGCAGGCTGTGAAGCTGAAATTGAGGAGAGCAAGACCTATCATAGGAGGAGATCTCTTAGCAAAGATCTGAACGCTGAAGAGAAGCCAGATCCTTCAACATCTAGCAGAAGAGTTTTCTTGGCAGATGATGAGCAGGTCCAATGATGTTGCAACCAGGTTGACTAGCAGAAGGGTATTCTTGGAGGATGACAGCAAGTCCAATGATGTTGGCAATAGGTTGATCAGCAGAAGAGTTTTCTTGGCAGATGTTGAGCAGGTCCAATGATGTTGAAACAGGTTGATTAGCAGAAGGATTTTCTTGGAGGATGATAGCAAGTCCAATGGTGTTGGCAATAGGTTGATCAGCAGAAGAGTTTTCTTGGCAGATGTTGAGCAGGTCCAGTGATGTTGCAACCAGGTTGACTAGCAGAAGGGTATTCTTGGTAGATCATAACCAGGTCCAATGATGTTGAAACAGGTTGATTAGCAGAAGGGTATTCTTGGAGGATGACAGCAAGTCCAATGATGTTGGCAATAGGTTGATCAGCAGAAGAGTTTTCTTGGCAGATGTTGAGCAGGTCCATTGATGTTGAAACAGGTTGATTAGCAGAAGGATTTTCTTGGCAGATCACAACCAGGCCCATTGATGCTGGAAATAGGTTAACTAGCAGAAGGTGACTAGAAGAAGTGTTTTCTTGGAGGGTGATGACCAAGTCCAAGGATGCTGGCAATAGGTTCAGTAGCAGAAGGGTTTTCTTGGCAGATGTTGCAGGTCCAGTGATGTTGAAACAGGTTGATTTGCAGGAGGGTTTTCTTGGAGGATCATAGCAAGTCCAATGAGGTTGCACACAGGTTGACTCACAGACGGTGACTAGAAGAAGAAGTGTTTTCTTAGAGGATGATAGCAAGTCCAATGAGGTTGCACACAGGTTGACTCTCAGAAGGGTTTTCTTGGCCGATGTAGAGCAGGTCCAGTGATATTAAGTTGGAAATAGGTTCAGATGGTTCAAGACAGAAAGCAGAGCAGTGTGGCTGGAATGGGGTGAATACTGGGCACAGCGGGACCAGCCTGTGGGAGGAGGGTGGGCAGAGGGTGGGAGCAGCACTGCATGGGAACTATGGGAAGGAGTGTGGGTTTTACCCTGAGAGCAGCAGGAAGCCAGTTTGATGGTGGGGGCGGGGGCAGGACCAGGTGCTTCTCCTCAACATGGGTTCTGACACCTGCCCTGTGGGGGGCTGACTGAAGGGAAGGGAGACCCCAAGGCTGCAGAACAACCTGCCCAGAGTGCCCCACTTCTCTCCTTAGAGGCAGAAGAAAGGGATTCGACCCAGGCTGATGGCTGTGAGGATGGAGACGATCAGAGAGACCCCAGGACGGCGCTGAGGACGGGGTCCGAGTGGGGCTTGGGGATGGGGGTGAAAAAGAAAAAGAAACCTCCCTTATGTTGATTCAAACGCTACTTTCTTGCAACCTCTACATCTCAGTCGTGGTCTGCTTGTTTGCTTGGTGGGTGGGCTGCTTCTCTGGATCCATACAGAACACCTGCCTCCCGCATCGCAAGCAAAATACCTCATAGCCGCCCCAGCCTGCTTTTCCCAGCATCCTCGAATAGGTCCCGTAGGATGTGGAGGCACAGAAACCCCCACTCTTAGCTGTAACACCAGATTGAAAAGAAGACTCCAGACATCCACCCTTCCGCCACCGTACAGTCCACAACCGACTCAATGACCGTTACTGTGTTTCCATAAAGGATGCACACCTTTGATTTACACCATGGAGGTGTCTTGACAGGTCAGGCATCATAGTTTGTCTCACGGATTTTGGAGACGTGATTTCCCCCGACCCAGGACGAAGCCAGCTCGGCAAGGCTGGAGAAAGCAATTTCTCTGGAACGGCACCCTGCCTCTCTGCGCCTCTTACCTTTGGATTTCGCGTCCCATTCCAGAAACCATTTCATCTCACAATCACAGGACCAGGGATTCCCCTGCAGGTAAAGGTTCTCCAGCAGAGGCATATTCTGCAGCAGGCTGGGGGGCAGCGTCTTCAGCTCGTTCTCGGCTAGGTAGAGGTGTCTGATGGTGGAGAGCCGGAAGTGATCCAGGAACGAGAACGTGGAGAACGTGTCTGGGTGCAGCTGGTGAAGCACGTTTCCCTCTAAGTGGAGGAGCCTTAGGGAGGTTAAGCCGCTGAACGCCTGCGGGTGGATAAACTCGATCTTGTTGTGGTCCAAGTGTAGCCTCAGTAAGCTCCAGAGCCCCTGCAGGGTCTGTGCGGTGATCACGCGAAGCTTGTTGTAGCTGAACTTGAAAACCTACCAAGACAGGGAGGGCGGAAGATGCCATTTAGAATTCAAAACAAACGAAAGCGGAAACTACAAAAAAACAACCACCCAAAAAACCCACGACCAGGAACAGAAAGCCCAACAAAGGGCAGCAAAGTCATGACAGTAAGCTTGTTTTTCATGTAAAAAACCAAAACAACAACAAAAAACCACAAAAAACAAAAAACACCACCAGAGTTCCCGTAGTGGTGCAGTGGTTAACAAATCCAACTAGGAACCATGAGGTTTCGGGTTCGATCCCTGGCCTCGCTCAGGGGGTTGGGGATCCGGCGTGGCCGTGAGCTGTGGTGTAGGTTGCAGACACGGCTCAGATCCTGCGTTGCTGTGGCTGTGGTGTAGGCCAGTGGCTCCAGCTCCGATTGGACCCCTAGCCTGGGAACCTCCATATGCCGCGGGAGCGGCCCAAGAAATGGCAAAAAGACAAAAAAAAAAAAAAATAAGCAAAAAGCAAAAAAACAAAAAACCAAAATACACCCGGCCACTGCATTCTTCATGGGGAGCATTACATCAGTTCCCTTCTTCGTGACACATCCTACAGGTGCCCTGAGCACGGGTCACACATGCCCGTGTTTACCTGGAGCGAGATGAGGTCTCTTAAAGCCCCGTCGGGGATGCTTTGAATTTCATTGCCGTGAATCATAAGCAGCTCCAACTTGGTCAGCCCTGCCAACGAGGTTTCCGACAAAGCCTGGATGCTGTTAAACCTAGACAGTAAATAACAGGGATGAGAAACTGTGAATCCTGCATCCCATCTGGGGAGGATTTCCCAGCCTGCCCCAGGGTGGGAGGGGGGGAGAAACAACGGAGCCAAAGGTTGCTTCTGAGGTTGTTCTGGCGCCAGACCCCAAGGGTAGTCCCCTCTGTCTCCTCTGAAGGTTGCCCAGGAATGGACCCGTTTTTCTTAGCCATCGTTCCACGGCGGTGCGTTCCTTGAGAATTCTGACTTCTCGAGGATACGCATGTGGTCAGAGGCTGTTTGGGGAGAGACATGGAGATTTCAACTCTTAATAGGATGGTGGGTGAAGCCGGCCCTTCCCTGGAAATTCCGCTTGGAACTAGAGAGCCTGACAAAGCTGCACGGCCAGCGCCAATGGGCAAAACCAGGGGCATCAGAGGTGGCCGTGCATGTAAGACAAGAGAGACCTTCTCTGTGCCAAGGGACCAGATTCCAAGGCGGACAGCTGAACGCAGACGCCCCTAATGCACAGAAACACCTTCCTTCCCATTTCTGATGGGTGACCGACGTTACGGTCAACGTTCTGGTGTGTTTTGGGTTTTCTTTGTGCAAAGACGTTGGTAAACATGCTTCTCTGACTGGGGTGGCAGCTCCTCACTGCTCCGTGGCTGGTGGGACCAAGGACTCCCCAAGGTTAACCCCCGAAGAACCAATTAGGAGAGGACGAGTGGAGAGGCCAGGGGGAGGAGGCAGGTCTTGAGATGGAAGAGGCGGAGGGCGGGGGGCAAAGCCTTCGTTTCTAAGATGGATTTGGAAAGAGGTTCCTGTTCCTCAGCCCCTTTTTGGTCAAGGTGTGCCCCCAGAGTTTCCTCTCCTGAAATGTTTTTGTCACCCCCGGTTCTCCCTGCCAACGATCCTGGCAGATGCTGAGGTAGAGAGAGGCAGGTAAGGAGGAAGGCTGGGGCCAAGGAGCATCCTTGCTGGGATTCCCTCCACACCTGAGGACATCGCCTCCATGTCCTGGACGTGGGAGAGGGGAGCTGAGGAGCTCAGGAACCCATCTTTCTACATCATGTCCTTGGTGCTTGCGAGACGCATCAGAGAGAGAGAGACAGAGACAGAGAGAGAGAGAGGGCAGTTGCACGGGTTGGTGATGTCAGAGCCAGGCATGGGGGGACTTTTCTGGGAGAGACAAAAGCCCAGGGAATGGCCTGAATGCCAAGTGCACTCAGGGTGCTCCTCCCTCTCTACACCCGTGGGGGGTGGGTCACTGCTCCCCGCAACCGTCTAAGAAGCAGCAGAGAGATGGGGAAATTCAGGTGGCAGTCGAGGAGAAGGATTTGACTGGGAGAGTGAAATGACCCAGCGTGTAGAGCCTCGCTGGGTACTTAATGAGTTACCAGCCTGCATTTCAGAGCAGCTTCCTTCATCTGTTGATTCGAAATCACAGTGCAGAACCATCCAAAGGAAATGCTTTCTTTTTTTTTTTTTTTTTTTTTTTTTTTTTTTGCTTTTTCGGGCTGCACCTGCGGCATATGCAAATCCCCAGGCTAGGGGTGGAATCGGAGCTGCACCTGCTGGCCTACACCACAATCACGGCAACATCAGATCTGAGATGCATCTGTGACCTGCACCACAACTCGAGGCAATGCCGGATCCTGAACCCACTGAGCGAGGCCGGGGATCGAACCCGCGTCCTCATGGACAGTCGGGTTCGTAGTCCGCTGAGCCACTGTGGGAACTGCCATGAGAGGCTTTCTTAATAGCAGAAATATGTGACCATTTTGCCACATATACACATACCCAGTGATTATGTTCTGCTCCTGAAACTCACATAATGATCTATGTCAATAAAAAAGAAGGAAAAAAAAAATCAGTGTATGTAAGACTGCTTCATGGATGTCTGTTAGCATCTCAAGCAAAACATATAAAAAAAAAAAAAAAAACCCTTATGGACATTAGGGAAATTCTAAAAAAATGTCACCAAAACTCGTCTTTTAGTCAAAGGAAGAAAAAAATCTTTCAAGGTTTATACATCACACATGAAGCAGATGATTGCTTATTGTACTCAGAAAGAGATGGAAAGTAATTTTTTAAAAAAGCTCAGGAGTTCCCACTGTGGCTCAGTCATAACGAGCCCAACTAGGATCCATGAGGTCGCAGGTTTGATCCCCGGCCTCGGTCAGTGGGCTAAGGATCCGGTGTTGCTGAGAGCTAGGGTGCAGGTGGCAGTCACGGCTCCGATCCTGCGTTGCTGTGGCTGTGGCATCGGACAGCAGAGGCTGTTCCAATGCCACCCCTAGCCTGGGAACGTCCATATGCCGAGGGTGCGTCCCTAAAAAGCTAAAAAGAAAGAAAGAAAAAATAAAAATAACAACAACAACAACAAAAAGCTTTGAGGCTGTCCAAGCAGGAAAGAACGGATCTTTCTGTCAATCCTGAGTGACAACCCTAAAACCATCTGCCTGGGACTGAAACGTTTCATTAGCGCTCTGCCAAGACTCCCTCATTCCTCGAGGATTTCCAGCTCTTTCGAGACTGAAAAGACAACTCAGACCCCGATTTTTTTTTTTTTTAAACCTCTCTGAGACATTGCTCCTGTTTTTATATTTTCTTTTCTTCCCCCCTCACAAAATGCACAATATCAGCCTCGTGATCCACTTCAAGGGTGGGTTCCAGAAACTTCCTGCGAAATGCTGAGAAGGCTGTTAAACATGGCACATTGAATCATGTGACCGATTGAGCCAGACGGTACTCATACATGTTGGTGCAGTGAAGTTATTCCCGATTTGTTTTTTCTTTATCTTTAAATGGCACAAACCGGAGTTCCCGTGGTGGCTCAGCCGTTAACGAACGCAACTAGCATCCACGAGCCCTTGGGTTCAATCCCTGGCCCCGCTCTGTGGGTTAAGGATCAGCATTCCTGTGAGCTGTGGTGTAGGTTGCAGACATGGCTTGGATCCTGCATGGCTGTGGCTGTGGTGCAGGCTGGCAGCTGCAGCTCCGATTGGACCCTGAGCCTGGGAACCTCCATATGCTGCAGGTGTGGCCCTAGAAAGACAAAAAATATATATATACACAAAACCACCTCAAGATATGATTGGCAGCAGGAGGACAAAGAAACATTTTGATATGGTTTTCATTCTAGGAGCAAAGCTTTTCATTGTCTTTGCCATTCATCGTTTAAAGTGAAGACACCAAAAAACGATGTTCTCAGGGACAAGTTACTTAATTTCCACAGTTACACCAATTTAAAGACGTGTGGAAAAGGAGTTCCCACTGTGGCCCAGTGGCTTAAGATCCCAACTAATATCTATGAGGACGCGGGTTTAATCTCTGGCCTTGCTCAGTGGGTTAAGGATCTGGTGTTGCCACAAGCTGTGGTGTAGGTCACAGACGTGGCTCAGATCCTGTGTTGTTGCAGCTGTGGTATAGACTGGCAGCTGCAGCTCCAGTTCGACCTCTAGCCTGGGAACTTCCATATGCTGCAGGTGCAGCCCTAAAAAGACCCCCCCCCCAAAAAAAAAGTTGGGTGGAAGAAAATCAGCCCAGCAACTGCTAATGAGATGCAAACAGCTCTGCAAACAAAACCTAGTTTATAGCTCTTGCAAGTCTAGAGCCATCACACAGTTTACTGTGTAGGGAAAATGCATGCGGCTTCTTCCTAAAGCCGGACCGCCCAGACCCCAACACGCAACAGGTGGCTTCGGAGGCAGGACACACTGGCAAAAGCAGTTCTTCTGCAGCATCCTCTTTCCCATACTTTCCAGGGGGCTCCCCTAAGGGCTGTCTCACTGCACCCCTCATTCTGTACCCAGCCAAGCGGGGGGACAGCCTGCTGCAAAGAGCTCACGAAAGCCATCGTGCTTAGACAGACCCATTCTGCACCCCAGGACGTGTGAGAACAGAGAGAAACCACAGATGAATTCCATTCTCCTTTCTCCAAAGCCATCTGATTCTGATTCAAATCCGCTCCAGCTCCCCCCTTTCTATGAAAACTGGAAGCCTGTAAAAAGGAAACGGGTTCAAAAGCTGTACAAAGATACAAATTTATTTTAAGAAGGAAACTGCGCCTCTTCCCTGTCCTGGCAAAGCCAAATTCTTTTCCCTGTGGAGCGATCATCATTGGGGTTAGATTTTCAGAGAGTCATATCGTAACGTTTGCCAAGGTTTTTTTTTGGAGAAAGCTCGTTCATGGTCTGTTACAACAGATTAGTGAAGTTTTTATCTTAGTGTCTTATCTTTTCTTTTATTCGACTAATGGACTTTCTCATCAGTAAGTGCAATTGGGATTAGCAGGGGCAAGCTGTTATACACAGAATCCATAAACAACAAGACCCTCCTGTACCAAACAGGGAACTATAGTCAATATCCTGTGATAAACCATCATGGAAAAGAATCTGACACAGTGTGTATGTGTGTGTGTGTGTGTGTGTTTCTATGTGTGTGTGTGTGTGTGTGTGTGTTTAACGGAGTCACTTGGCCGTGCAGCGGACATTAACTCAACATTGTAAATCAACTCTCCATCAATAAAAGTTAAAATAAATGTAACAATTTTTGGAGCTCTGGACTCAAAGATGTCAAAGCCTATTTACAATTCTTTGTGCACTGACTCAAGGTTGGCCATTTCGTCTTATGAACATGACCCCCCAGGGGCTCCTCATCCAGACCTGAGGAATTTTAGCATCTTGTAGATGGGAGAAAGCAGCTAAGATATCCTGCCAGAGCAGCACCAGTGATGTCCTATTCAAACTAAATGAAGGAAGAGTTTACAACGAACATTGCCCATGGGTACCTGTGATGCAACACAACTAACCCTGAGGTATAGAAAGCAGAGATGTGTATAAAATGAAATTAAGATATAAAAATTCTACCTGACCTGCGGCATTCAAAAGACTCTTAGAAAAGATGGTGGAGTTCCCTGGTGGCTCGGCAGGTTAAGGATCTGGCATCACCACTGCTGTGGCTCAGGTTCCGTCTCTGGCTGGGGGAACTTCCTCATGCCGGAAATGAGGCCAAAATCTCCTCCCCCAAAAACAAACGAAAAGAGATTGATATTTTAAACAGGCAAAATCTGAAAGAACTCGCATCTCATTCAGGCACCTGAGAGGGTCAGAGATGTCTCATGTAGTCTTTCTATTATTCTGTAAGTTTCTCAAGTCTAAATACTATTAGTATATTTGTGTGTCTGTCTTATGTAGCTGTGTCTATGATATATTCAAGCATTGCTGTCAAAGATTTATCGAGGAACTAACGCAGTCCTCGATGGCTTGTTATTAAGCCTTGTGATGGATCCGTGCAGACCACAGCCCCGGAGGACCCCCCGTTTAGTATGTTCCAAACGTCGCCTCGAGCCGCCAGCCCATGGCACACACAGGAATACACAGTCGCAGCTGTCAGTGCACAGACACAGCCAAACAACCAAATAGACGCGCCTGCATGCAAGGAGGCTGAAATGGCTCAGAAAGAATTCGGTACGAACCCCAAATTGATTCTTTCCACATGTTTAGAAATCCCAGCGGGCACGGAGGCCAACGAACGGAACGTGCAGTGCACCTCGCTGGGCACGTAGCAGGCACAGGGGTGTGGACAGGCCAGCCCGGCGCGCGGGTGTCCCCAGACCAGGATCAGCACCACGGAGAGGGCTCGCCACGGCGCCCGCGCTGGCATCTTGTCAGGGTGCGTGCGCCCAGGACACCTGTTGCGGAACCACAAAAGGAGATGTCAGGTAACCCTTCCTTATTTCCAGCAGCTGTCACACGAACGGTGCTTCTCAGTGTCAAGCTTCCCAAAACATCACCAGGTCTATTTGAGGGACCCAAACCATGTGCGTGGAGAAACACAAAACGTAGTTTAAAAGATCTTTCGCCATTAACTTTAACCATTACGATACAAAACAAACATCACTGTATGGGATTGGGTCACTCTGCTGTCCAACAGAGATTGCAGGAACATCATAAATCAACTAAAGTTTAACTTAAAAAAAAAAGATAAAGTAAATGGAAAATAAACATCGCTCTGGACTTGGAAACTGTGATTTGGAATTCCCTGTTGTGAGGGAAGGTATGACATACGCAGGCTCACAGACACACCTACAAAAATACAAAATATGAAGATATTTAACTATATATATGCATAAATGTATATACACACAAATATACAAATACAGTTTGTTCAAATATAGACTTGTATAAATGCATATGTACACACACAAATATACAAATAGATATGCAAATACATATAGTTGTATAAATGTCTATGCACACAGATATTCAAATATATACGTGGAAATATAGACTTGCATTCATGTATATGTGCACATATAAATATACAAATATACATGCCGATATGTGTGTATAAATGTATACACACACAAACATACACATATATATGCAAATATACTCGTATAAATGCGCATACACAAATACACAAATATATATGCAAATATAGACGTGTATTCACATATATATACATATACAAATGTATTTGTACATATGCATACATATATTTGTCTTTATATGTATATACAGAGGACAGATATATTTACGTTTCTATCATAAAATAAATAACAAAAATACATGTTCTGTATCCCCCTCCAAATGTTCATTCTGAGTCATTAAATATTGAAGGTACCTGAATAAAAAGCTTCTCAAGAAGCTTGCAATTATCAGAAGTATTTCCTTCTTCGAATGACCTTTCTTAAAGTGTTAGTGAGAGCTCCCTGAAGCGCTGGCAGAGGCGTCCACTAAAGTGACATGTATTCCATTTGGGGTGGATGTGTTTATCACCCCGCATGTTTTTTTCCCTTGGACGAGCCAAAATGTGGAGGAGATGCAGCATCCCCCCTTATCAGCCAGGAAACTGGGGGGGGGGGTACCTCTGCCGTCAGATAAAAATCTGCCATTAGATAGAGAAAAGGAATCGCCTGATGAAGACTATTCAGGCAAACCAGAAAGATCAGTGAGACAGACAGACAGACAGACAGACAGACAGAAAGAAAGGAGAAAGAGAGAGGGAGGGAAGGAAGGAAGGGAAGAGGGAGGAAGGGAGCAAATGTTCAGACAAATATTAGGTTGTATTAGCGACCTCCTTTAGAATGTCAATGGTTATTTTTGCACGCATGGGTCATGCCTTCAGCAGCTCATGTTTTTCTCAACTGTTGCATGAAGTTTCTTTACCCATAAGTCCCACCTAAGGACAGTAACAGGCACAGTGGAGAACCGCGCCTCTGCAGCTGGTCCCTGCGCTGGGCACGTCCTAACCTCTGATCATAAGCGCTGCATCCGCTCACATGCCCACAGGAACATCCCACATCCCCCAGCTCTTCCATCCCTCACAGGACTTCGACACAGAGAGGCTCTTAAGCCTGAACGCGTCTTCCCTTTCAGCGAGCGGCTCGGAAAGAGCTGACGGTGCAGGCAGCTTTGCAAAAAGCAAGTTCAGGCTCCTCCTCCGCGCCCTGGAACGAACGGGCTCCCGCAGCTTTGCCGAGAGCCCGTTTCCGCGCTCGCCTGAGCCCACGCCCCCCGCGCTCCCGCCTGCCCGCTCGACCTCCGCCCAGGGCTTCCCGGCCCGCGCCCCGGGCCCGCAGGCCGTCCTGGCCCCAGAGTCCCGAAGCTTCCTCTCCAGCCACGCTCTGCGTCCCGCTTTCCACCCAGGTCCTCCGAGAAGGCCGCAGGAACGCGCCCCAGGGAACCCTAGTGCCCAGGCCTCCAGGGACACCGCCCTGAGCCCGCAGGACCGCCGGGCACGCCTGGCGAGCTCCGGGGAGCTGGGCGTTCCTCCCGCCGGCGGTGACAACCTGGAGCAGCCGGGCGCGCGGCCCTGCGCCCCTGGCCGGCTTCCAGCGCCCGGCGGGGCCGCGCGCTGCATTCCGAGTTTTCCCCGAGGCCTGAGACCCGGCTACCGGAGGACGCCTCTACCAGATGCTCGCTTATCCAGCTTCCGCGCGGCTCGGCCTCCCGGCGGGCTTGCCCTGTGCCCCTGGCCAGGGCAAGCGGAGGAGGCGGGAAGGAGAGTTTTAGGACCGGGAGTTGGGGGAGTTTAAGAGGAAGCCCCGCAACGGTGCTTCCCCCACCCCACACCCCAAGCCAGCGCGCACTGGGTTTCACTTGGGGGTCCCGTGGGTGGCTCCCTGGAAACCAGGGGTGGATGGGGGAGAGGGAGCAGGGGAGAGGGAGGAAGGAGAAGGGTTGCGGGTTCCTTGGATCTACTTAACGCATCTTCCTGCAAGATCCCGTCCCCTCTGTCCTGGAGGGTGGCGGGCCGCTTAGTACAGCGCCCAGGAACAGTTCCATATGCCTCTTTGCCCTCGCCGCCCAGTCTCCCCAAACCAACCCAGTTTGCCCCTCGGCCGCCGCCCACTCTCTTACCCCCGTGCAGACAGAGCCAGCTCCCCGCGAGCGTCCAGGCCGCCCTCGGTCCTCACCTGTCCTTATGAAGCCGCGACACACGCGAGCGGTGCGCCCAGAGCGTCTGCGGGGCCGGGGCGCGCGAGTCACCGCCGGGGGTCCGCCGGGGCCATGCCCTTCCCGGGGCCGGGGGCGAGGCAGCGCGGCTTCCCAGTGCGGTACGGCGAGCCGGAGCCCTTTTATTCCCGTCGCCGAGAGACTTCCCCGCGTGCACGCCTCGGCCCACCCCCACTCTGCCCCACCCCGGGGAGCGGGGCGCGGGCCCCAGCCCAGGGACCCTGGCCGCGCGCTCGGCGCTCAGCCCTCCTCTCTGCTCTTCATGGCGCCGCGTCGCGAGTGGGCCCTCCTCGCCCACTCCGGTGGGAAGGCCGGCAGGGCCCTAGGGAGCGCGGTTTGGGGAAGGAGAGTTCCGGGTCCGAGATGAACTCGGGGACCCGAGGGAGGGGGGAGAAACTGGGGGCGCGGCGCGAGCTGCAGCCCAAAGGACGCACCCGGAGCGCCCTTCCCAGCAGAGCTGGAAACGGTCTCTTTCCTTTCGGGGGAAGAGGGAAGCCCAGAGTTTGCAGGGCCCCGGGCGGGATGGGGTTTGCTCCCGCGGCGCCTCGGAAGCCGTGTGCTGGCAGGAGCCGCTGCGCCGGGCCGGCATCCCCCGAGCTGCAGGCGCTGCTGCCACGTGAGCCCACGGCCACGCCCTCCCGCCCCTGCCCCGGCTCCTGGCCGCCAGCCTCCCTCCGCCTGCCAGAAGCCTCCTGCCAAAAAAAGGTGGAAGGCTCCCCTCCCATTTGGAGAGCCTGAGGGGGCTGGGCCGGGACCAGCACTTTGGGGAGCCCCGTGGTGCCCGGCTGGGGCAAGTGAGAAGCGGCCAACGGAGAGGGCGACAAACAGGCCGGAGAAGACGGCGTGACCTCGCGCAGAAGCAGAGGAGGTATTCCGGCTTCCAGGAGGAATCTGACCTGGGATAGAAGGGTCCTTGAGGAGTCAGGTGGGGGCTGTCAGCGCCGCCCACCTGGGAGGAAAGGGCAGGGCTGAGAAAGGCTGCGTAAAACCTAAGAGTGAAGGGAAAAACGGGGGAGCGGGCCTCCTGGAGGGGAACATTCCAGGTGCCCTGCCTGAGCCTGGCTCCTGGCCAGGGGCTGCTCGATATCCAGGAATGAACCTTACCATACGTCGTGTCTGATGCCCCGAGTATGGACTGGCTCCGTTTCTCCTAAGAAGTGTCCAGGAAACCCTCAGGGCTTTCATCCAAGGGGGAGGCTCCGTGTCCAGATGGCAGATTGAAGCTGCTTCCTAAGTTATAGTGTCACAACAGGACCCCCAGCATCTCTCCTCGAGAGCCAGCGTGTTGACAATATGTGTGCCAGGGACTGGCGGGTACCCCTCTATTATTCACAAGTGGGAGAGCAGTTGTCCCCAGGGTGATGGTATTAGGAAGTGATGCCTTGGGGACGGGATGAGGCTGAGATGAGGTCAAGAGTGTGGGGCCCCCCTGATGGGCTGAAGGTCCTTGTGAAACCAGGAGGAGAGACCCAGGCTCCCCCTCTCCTCTCCACCAAGCGGGGACACCCCAAGAAGGGGGCCGCCTGCACATCAGGCAGAGAGGTCTCACCAGAAGCTACATCTCAGTCTCAGACTTCCGGTCTGCAGCAGGGTGAGACATACACGCCTGCGGGGTGAGCCTCAAGTCTGGGGGAGTCTGCGTCCGCAGCCCAAGCTCAGACAATGGACTGCATCCTCACGTCCTGCTGCACGGGGTCTTTGATCTACAAAGGACAGAACACTGGTTAGGACAGAAATAGACTTCGGTTAGGGCGCCTGTCAGGGCAGGAATATGTATGTTAGGACGTCTGTTCTGAAATACATAAATCGACATGCAACTCTTGCATTTGGAGGGGATAAGCAGCGAGGTCCTGAGGCCCTGCTGTCCAGCACAGGGCACTCTAGCCAATCCCTTGGGATGGAACATGAGGGAAGATAATAGGAGACAAACAGAGGATGTAGGTATCACTCGGTCACTTCGCTGCGCAGCAGAAATGGACAGAACATTGTAAATGAACCAACCATAATTTAAAAAATTTTTTAAAGAAATAAATCTACATAGTACCTAATGGTACCATTCCTTGTGCCACAACACCTGTCGGCAGAGATGTATTTCCAGCCCTACCCACTGATGCCAATTCTCTTGAGTAGCAGATCCATTGAGGCAGAACCTCCTGGACCACAATCTAGCTAAGACAATGGACTGCAGTCTCAATTTTTTTATGAGTTTTATTTTATCCATAATGGGTGGTTTACAGTGTTCTGTCAATTTTCTACTGTACAGCAAAGAGACGCGGTCACACAGACATATATGCATTCTCTTTCTCGCATTAGCCTCCATCATGCTCCATCATCAGTGACTACACATGGTTCGCGGTGCTCAGCAGCAGGATCTCATTGCTTATCCACTCCAAAGGCAATCGTTTGCATCTATGAACCTCAGATTCCCAGACAGATGGCATCATCCATTTTTGCTTATTGGGATCTTTAACCTACCACGGACATGTTAGGGCAGAAATACATTTGTTACTGGCCCAGTGGTACTGTCACCTGTGCAACAACACCTGTCGGCAGAGATGGCCCTGCAAGCAAGCCGACGGCACACAGGTGACATGGGGAAAAGACTTCCCTGAGATGGGTCTGGCCCTCGGCTCCCACTGTCCAGGTACACCCATTCCGAAGGAAATCCTAGCAGGCGTGTCAGGGACATCCCCAGCCTCCAACTTCTGCCCTTGATCCAACCTCCCTTCAGGAACCCAGTGATAAGGACCACTCACGGCTCCGAAGCGCCTGCAGTCCTTGACTGGCAGTGGTGGGGAGGGAACCGCCTTTGATGCTTTGCCTGCATCATGCTAAGAGCACTCCTCCCCTATCCACGCTTCTTGTGGGGAAGGTACCCCCCCGGGACAGCAGAGGCATTGGTGGTGGATCCAGGCAGCAAAAGTCTAGCCGCCCGTTCCTCCCGCCCACTCTTTCTTGGCTGCATAGCCTAAACCAGAGAAGAACATTAGCCTTTTCTGAAAGTGGCTTTTCCAGAAATAACGGGAGGCCACTGATGCCCACCCGTCAGAGGTATGGGGTCCACAGGACGGCAATCCCGTTTGCAAAGCGCAGGACGCAGGACCTGCGTTGTACCTGCAGGCGCTGCACTGGATCTATTTAACCTACTCTTCTTTCTTTTCACTCCATTCCCTCCCCATGCACCCTCTTCTCCAGTTTCACCCCCAGGCAGGACCTCTGGGGTCAGGGAGGCTGCTTCTTGCTTGAGCTGAAGTTCTGAAAGCCTCTGCCTCTTGAATGGGGGAGAAGGGGGTGGTCTCGTGGTCTGAGGGCAGCTGTGCCTGACCACGGAATGACGTGGTCCTGTGCCTAACGGGGTCCGTGAAAGGAAGGTCCGAGTCACGTGACTGCAAGCCTGGCGGCTGCCCAGCCTCCAGAATCAGAAGGCGTGCTGACCCTAAATTTTCTAGGATGACTGGAGAGGAGGAAAAGAAACCAAAGGGGGGAAAAAAAAAGTCTGCACAGGAAATGTCTCCTTGCATAGCTGGGAAATCCCAGGGGTGGAATAGTTGCTAGTGGGGGTGGATTTTATTTGCGCAGAAACAGACTTTTCGGACCATTCCCTGTTAAATTGGCCCCCACCCCCGTGTCTGTCTAGGGTAACCCTTCGAGAAGAAGACAGGTTACTGAAAAGCTCTCTGAAAGTGAGGGGGTGGGGGTTGGATTGGTTTGGTTTTGCACTGTTCTTTTACAGCAAAGTCACTGGAAGTCTCCTGTTGCATTTGCTAAAACGCTTCCAGATTTTCTTTACAGCAGATTTTTAAGTAGAACAAAAAAATAAGTCGTGCACTTCAGAGGAACTCCCCAGATCTCCCAAGCATGCTGGAGTTATTTCTGCAAAAGAGGCTGGAGCAAATCCTGCTCAGCAGAAGGCAGGGTAGCCCCCGACAGGAAAAGCAGCGCTTACAGACGTGAACTCGGGCTGACCCGTTGTGGGGGGACTCGCTGAAAGGGAGTTCTTGGCAAGTTGGGAGCTGTTTCTCCACCACTGCCCCTTCCTGAGCCAGAAGCTTCTAGAACAAAGAAAGTCACAGTTCTTTCTCTCTGGGTCTTCAAATTCCGTTTGGGAGAAAACCAACGCCCTGGGGCGGTGGGGGGTGGGGGGACAGGGAGTAAGATGATGAGACTTCAGCTCCCCGTCTCTGGACCACAGGGCGTTCAGCAGATGGGGTGAACTGCCTGCAGGCAGAGCTCCCTTCAGAGACCTCGGCTCAGAAAGCAAGACCCGTCTCCCGTTCCAAAATAAAAATAACCAACGGTTTCCGCCACAGCAGGAACACATTCAATCCAGAAAATGAGATATTCTATGACAGTGACTATTCCAAATCCTACAAAGGATCAAGACACATTTTGGTTTCTTTTGAAGAGGCATTTTTCACCTACGTTTATGCTGATTTTATGCCCTGCGGGCACGCGGTGTCTAGAAGGAGAGACCTAGTAACTTCTGAAGGACTATTTTTTAACTTTACTTTTATTAATTAGCGTGTAGCTGATGTGCAGGGTTGTGTCCATTTCTGCTGCACAGCAGTGACCCAGACACACACATCTATACACATTCTTTTTCTCATATTCTCCTTCCTTCTGCTCTGTCCCAAGAGACTGGACAGAGGTCCCTGTGCTGGACAGCAGGACCTCATGGCTTCTCCATTCTCAATGTCATAGTTTGCATCTATGAACCCCAACCTCCCCGCCCAGTCCACTGCCTCCCCCCCCGCCTCCCCCCTACAAAACAGAAACAGACTCTACGGGTCATTAAAAGCAACTTCTGATCTAAGAAGACTGGGGACACCCAGCCCTTGTCATGTGCCTACTGGCCGTTTGGATTCGTTCTTTGCAGAAATGTCTTTTCAAGTCCTTTGCCCATTTTTGAATCCAGCATTTTAAGTCAAAATCACCAGCTTTGAGGCCTCCACCATTGTTTTGTGTTTGTTATTGTTGAGTTGAAGTTTGAGGTGCCCTATGGCTATGAATCCCTTATCAAGCTAGAGGATAGGCAAATATTTTCTCCCATTGTGAGGATTGCATTTTTATCTGTTGATATTGTTTTCTCTCTCTCTCCCTCCCTCCTTTCCTTCCTTCATTTCTTTCTTTTGCTACACCCTAGGCATGTGGAAGTTCCTGGACCAGGAACTGAACCCATGCTACAGCAACAACCCTGAGCCACTGCAGTGACAATGCCAGATGCTTTACAAGAGAACTCGCAATGCTGTCTTTTTTTTTTTTTTTTTGTCTTTTTGCCTTTTCTAGGGCCACTCCCGCGGCACATGGAGGTTCCCAGGCTAGGGGTCTAATCAGAGCTATAGCCACCGGCCTACGCCAGAGCCTGACTTTACCTTCAAACGTCCTTTCCTTCAAAGTGCTTCACTGGGTCTCTCGCTGCAAATTAGGTGACGTCACTGATGTGGGAGATAGGGCGTGCATTTAACAACGGAAAGCGAGTTCTTCCTGCTGCCAGTCCTACAGACGGCACTAAGGGCACGTGACCTGGGATCTGCGGACGGGACGGGAGGTCCGTGGTCTCAACAAACCACCCATCTTCTGCCACCTGCCCTGCAAGTTATCTCAGAGGAGCTGACTTTGTTTCCTTAGCTGGATACCCTGTATCCTTAAGTGACACGCCTCCGGCAGTGATATTATATAACAGTCTTCCAGGAGAGACTAAACTTCTCATGCCTGTGAAGTGAGTCAAAAGCCAGTAACATGTTTATACAGAAACTTCCACCCTGGGGCCCACACACCTATTAAACACCTGGAAAATTACATAGAGATACTGTGTATTTTTGAAGGAATGCAGAGAACAATGTACATACTTTCCAAGGATGAAAACAAGAGTCTGGGTATAGAATCTAGGGGCCAAGTTCATTGCAAAGGAAAATGCTGTTGCAATAACGAGACTAACCTTGGAGGAGTTCCCCGTCATGGCTCAGTGGAAACAAACTCAACCAGCATCCATGAGGATGCAGGTTCCATCCCTGGCCTCGCTCAGTGGGTTAAGGATCTGGGGTTGCCATGAGCTGTGGTGTAGGTCACAGATACGGCTCAGATCCTGCGTCGCCGTGGCTGTGGTGTAGCCCGGCAGCTGCAGCTCCAATTCGACCCCTAGCCTTGGGAACCTCCATATGCTGCAGGTGTGGACATAAAAAGTGGGGAAAAAGAAAAAAAAGATAATCTTGATGGAGGAAAAAATGGAATCCAGAGAAAGTCAGATGATCTGGAAGTGGCTGGAAGACTTATATAACAAGAGGAAAAGAGGAGTTCCCATTGTGGCGTGGCAGGTTAAGAACCCGACTTAGTGTCCGTGAGGATGCGGGTTCCATCCCTGGCCTCACTCAGTGGGTTAAGGATCTGGCACTGCCATACGCCGAAGCTTGGATCCTGCGTTGCTGTGGCCAAAAAAGGCCAACAAAATAAAAACACACAAAAAGGGCTTAACTCACAATGGCTGTTTTCAGGAATGACAGGGAAAATGGTTTACTGTGCTTTGAAAGGAAATAAAATCTATTGGTTTGGCGGGGGGGGTACAGTTTCTGATTCGTTTGCAGAGCCCCGATCTCATTTTACCACCTCCTCAATGGCTAAACTCATTCCATATCATCCTTGTCAAGGGCCTGGCCGGACGGAATAAATGGAGCCCTGCCACCCCCCTCCCGTGAATGGGTGACGATGCTTTTGGAGACAAACCCAAATCCATCGCAGGCAGCCCCACATCCATCTCTTTGTAATTATCCTGGTCACAGGTATGCCTCGAGGGCACATGAAAGATACCTGTGGCATTTTATCTCCATGGCAGCCCTTTAAATATAAAAAACCAAACCAAACCAAAAAAAACCTCCCTGTGCTCTGTGTGTTTGATTTCCTTTAGCATAAAGACATGACCCTGCCTGTCCTGCTTAAAAGCCTGCTCCCCGTCTTTGCTTTTCTATATCCTTTCAAAGAAGAGCATGGTTCCCTCACGGGCACCCAGGCGGGCTCGGGTAAGGAAGAGGATTGAATCTACACGTCAGCTGATGGAGCTGAGGATCATAGGATGTCCTGGGATCCGAGCAGGTGTTTCTTATTTTTATTTTTTATCAGCGTATAGTTGAGGTATGATGTTTTGTCCATGTCTGCTGCACAGGATAGCGACCCAGGCACACATAGATATCCATTCCCTTTCTCATAGTCTCGTCCATCACCGTCTATTCCAGGAGCCTGGCTCGAGTTCCCTGTGCTGGACCACAGGACCTCATTGCCTATCCATTCTCAATGTCCTAGTTGGGCAGGCGGTTCTTAAGACGGATTCACACTAAATCAGTTGTAGGTATTTGCAGAAGGCTTTAGAGGCACGTAGTAATCGCTGCCCACCCCGTGTAGAGATGGGAAACCCTGCAGAGGATGGAGTCAGGACACCTGGCCTATTCAGCTGGAACCAACACCATCACAGTGTTACCGCTCAGTAACCGTGAGGCCAAAGCACTGCAAGGTCGAGTCTGGAACAGACAAAGACGTCTTGCAGGGCCAGGCAAGGAGACAGGTGGCTCATACCCCCACACTAAGCCCCCAAACGATCCCCAACTCCTCAAACCACAATTGCAAAGTGTTTTTGAACAGAAGAGAGGGAGGGGCGTGGTTGGTCGTTGCAAACTTCTCCCAGAAAAAATCCTGTGTTGGTGCAGCTGCCCACAGAGGACAGGTCGCATGTCTCCCCATCAATCTCCAACAAGATACATGCTACACTTCAGAGAGGAGCGAAAGCCCAGCATGTGGGGGAAGGGCTGCCCTGGGAAGTCACCACAGGGTCCTGCTCCATCAGGGTCCCTGTAAAAGGCACTCAGAGACTCAAAGCTGGAAGAAGGACTTGAGATCAGAGAAAACAGGTGGGGATCCTGGGTGGGAGGGAGGGAGGGACCGTGAGCTGAGGGATTTCAGAACAGCTTTGCAAGCTGGAGAGAAGCAGATTCTACCCCAGAGCCTGGAGAAGGAATCAGCCCTGCTCACACTCTGCAACTCTGGTGTCCAGAACAGCAAGAGGAGACGTGCGTGATTTTTAAGCCACGGAGTGAGTGGGTGGCGATGTGTTACAGGCGCCCTAGGAGTCTGATAGAGTAAATTAAGCCTGCGGATCAATGCCCAGTCCAAGGTAAAGCCCCCCCCCCACCCAACCCCTGCCGCCTCCAGCCCTTTACACCTGCTGGAAACCTCATTTTCCAAATGCCGAATGGTATATGCAGACACCAGCTCTTCAGAGGGGCTCTCCCGGTCCCCTCCTTTACAAGCTTCCCCCACTCCCTTTGGCCTGACTGACTTTTGGCAAGACTTGCGAAGACCTGAATTCGGATTTTATGGCATTGCATCCCTGGGCTCCCTCTGGAATGTGAGGTCAAGGGATTGTCAGCATTCTCAATGCATTTTCCAAGAAAGTGGAACCATCCCTATCTGCTGGGTGAAGAAATGGGCTTGCCTAGAAATGGGTACCGACTGTCTTGTAAGAAATGAGGTCGAGGAGTTCCCGCTGTGGCTCAGCGGGTGAAGGACTGGACATAGTGTCCGTTAGGTTTTGCTCCCTGGTCTTGCTCAGTAGGTTGAGGATCAGGTGTTGCCGTGAGCTGCGGTGTAGGTCACAGAGGCAGCTCGGAACCGCTGTGGCTGTGGCTGTGGTGGAGGCAGGTAGCTACAGCTCCGATTCCGCCCCTAGCCTGGAAACCTCCATATGCCGCGGGAGGTGTGGCTCTAAAAAGAAAAGGAAAAAAAAAAAAAAAAAAGAAGTGATGTCTAATCACGGACTGAGAGCTCCATGGGGCTTTCTTAGGAAGAAGGCAGCAGCACATCTATTTCTGTTGGATAACCGAGCACCAGGACACCCACCAGCCACACGTGTTTCCTTGGTTCTGAGACCTTAGTCGTGGGCGGAAGCCCCCTGAAGGCGTGGTTCTCAGCCTCAGCTGCTTCCGAAAACACCCAGAGCTGGGGTGCTCCTCAGGGATTCTGACTTCGTTGGTCCCGGGTGTGGTCTGGGCTGCGGGATGCTAGATGGTCCCCAGGTGATGAGAGCATCCTGTGTACGGATGGGGGTACCCAGGGCTCAAGGTAGATATGAAATTACAGAGGGTGTCACCTTGGCTCAGGATGCCATAGGGGGGACCACAAGGGGTCGGGGAAGAAGAAACATCCTGAAAAATAACGTCAAAATACTCACATTTTCCTTCTAC